>NW_026535952.1:485000-1130000 GCF_028551555.1 Melozone crissalis | reverse complement strand
TCCATCCATCCATCCATCCATCCATCCATCCATCCATCATCCATCCATCCATCATTCATCCATCCATTCATCATCCATCTATCCATCCATCCATCATCCATCCATCCATCCATCCATCCATCCATCATCCATCCATCCATCCATCCATCATCCATCATCCATCCATCATCCATCCATCCATCATCCATCCATCATCCATCCATCCATCCATCCATCCATCATCCATCCATCCACCATCCATCCATCCATCATCCATCCATCCATCCATCCATCCATCCATCCATCCATCATCCATCCATCCACCATCCATCCATCCATCATCCATCCATCCATGCATCCATCCATCCATCCATCACCCATCCATCATCCATCATCCATCCATCCATCCATGCATCCATGCATCCATCATCCATCCATCCATCCATCATCCATCCATCATGGAGATCCATGGAGGAGATTAAATCCACCTGCAGCCCCTGGAGGAGCCCACACCAGAGCAGGGGATGCACAAAAGGTGTGATCCCATGGGAATTCCACCCTGGAGCAGCTCCTGGCAGGGATCTGAGCCCCTGTGGAGAGAGGAGCCCCCTGGAGCAGGTTTGGGGCGAGGACTGGGGATCCCATGGGAAAAGGGACCCACATGGGGCAGGTCCTGCAGGAATGACCCCATGGATAAAGGACCCACATGGGGCAGGTCCTGCAGGAATGACCCCATGGATAAAGGACCCACATGGGGCAATTCCCACAGGAATGACCCCATGGATAAAGGACCCACACTGGGGCAGTTCCCACAGGAATGACCCCATGGATAAAGGACCCACACTGGGGCAGTTCCCACAGGAATGACCCCATGGATAAAGGACCCACACTGGGCAGGTCCTGCAGGAATGACCCCATGGATAAAGGACCCACACAGGTACAGCCTGATCCTGAAGAACTGATCCTGTGGGAAGTACTCGGGCTGGAGAAGTCCATGGAGGACACCAGGGCTCAGGGACACTGAGGGCATAGGGCCACCATGGGGACAGGGACACCAGGGGGATAGGGACACTGACAGTGACACTGAGGGCACAAGGACACTGGGGGCAAAGGGACACCATGGGCACAGGGACATTGACAGTGACATTGTGGGCACAGGGACACCGGGTACACAGGCACACCACAAGGACTCTTGTGGCACAGGGACACCAGAAAGACACAGGGACACCACAGGAACCCCACAGAGACACTGGGGACACAGGGACCCCACAGGGACAGTGGTGGCACAGGGACACCGCAGGGACAGTAGTGGCACAGGGACACTGGTGGCACAGGGGCACACAGGGACAGTGGTGGCGCAAGGACACCGCAGGGACCCCAGCTGGGCGCGGGGGCTGCGCTCCCCCAATTGCCCGGCAGGGTTCACGCAGCCCGATGGCGCCGCCCTGCGGAACTACAGCTCCCAGCGTGCCCCGCGGCAGGAGAGGCCCTAACGGCGCTGGGGTGGGCGTGGCTTCGGGGCGCCTGCGCAGTGCGCGGTGACCCTGGGGGCAGCCGGGAAAGATGGCGGCGGCAGCGGGGCTCGTCTTGAAGGTGAAACTGGGGGGCGGCGGGGCCTGGGCGGCTCTGGGGGGGGAGCAGCGTTGTCTGCCGCCCTCCAGCCGTGCGCGGGCTCTCGGACCCTTCCCTTCTTCCCGATCCTCGAGGGCCGCGCCGACCCCGCCATTCTCCCCCTTATTCCCCCCCAGGTGCGGCAGCTGAGCACGACGGCGGCGAGACCGGCGACCAAGCTGGTCAAGGTGAGGGGGCAGGGGCGATGTCAGAGGGAAAGGGTAGGGAGGGCTCCAGGCTGGCGAAAATGAGGGGCAGGGGTGTCCTGAAGGGGTCTGGAGGGGTCCCCAAGCTGGTGAAAATGAGGGGACAGGGGTGTCCTGAAGGGGTCGGGAGGGGTCTCCCGGCTGGTGAAAATGAGGGGACAGGGGTGTTCTGGAGGGGTCTGGAGGGGTCTCCAAGCTGGTGAAGATGAGGGGCAGGGGTGTTCTTAAGGGGTCTCCAAGCTGGTGAAGATGAGGGGCAGGGGTGTTCTGAAGGGGTCTCCAAGCTGGTGAAGATGAGGGGCAGAGGTGTCCTGCAGGGCCTCGGAGGGATCTCCAGGCTGGTCGATGTGAGGAGTGGAGGTCATGAGGAGATCCAGGAGGTCCCCGGGGTGGTCAGGGGGGTGTTCAGGCGGGTTGTGGGTGGCTCAGGGCGGGTGGCCGAGATGGTCACGGTGAGGGGAGGGTGCAGGGGACTCCCGGCTGGCTGGGGCAGGGGTCTCTGCCCGGGTCCCCCCGCTCAGCGCCCGCCCGTGCTCCCGCAGCCGCCCATCCAGGTGTACGGGCTGGAGGGACGCTATGCCACCGCCCTCTACTCGGCTGCCAGCAAGCAGAAGAAGCTGGAGCAGGTGGAGAAGGAGCTGACCCGGGTGTGGGTAAGGCGTTCCCAGCCAGGGCTCCCAGGGGTGGGAGTGGGGAGGGTTCCCTGCTGCTCCCCAGTAGGGAGGGGGCTGAGCTCCCATGACCTGTGAGACTGCCATCCTGCTGGCACCTGCACTGCCTGCTTGTGGCCCTGGTGTTTAAATGGGATATTGGGAAGGAATTGTTCCCTGGGAGGGTGGGCAGGCCTTGGCCCAGGGTGCCCAGAGAAGCTGTGGCTGCTCTGCCCCTGGAAGTGTCCAAGGACAGGTTGGAAGGGGCTTGGAGCAATCTGGGATAGTGGAAGGTGTCCATGTCCATTCAATCTTTAAGGTCCTTTCCAACCCAAACCATTCCCCGATTCTCTGGCTGGAGCTGCCATTTCACTTCCCATCAGCTCCAGAGCCCCTTTGTTCTCATTCCAGGAGTGCCCCTGTTGCCTGCCTTGGCTGCTCCAGGTGGGCCTTGTGACAGCAGGAAAACCCCTGGCATTTGTCCCATCTCTGTGTATCCCCTCAGAGCCTCCTGAAGGACCCCAAGCTGTCCAGTGTGGTGATGAACCCTCACACCAAGAGCTCCGTGAAACAAAAAGCCGTGAACGAAGCCCTGGCAAGAGAGAAGATGACCCCAATCACCGTCAACCTGATGAGTGAGTGACCTCTGGGCTTCAGGAGGGCATCCCAGCAGTGCCATCTGCTGGAATGGATGCTGGGACGTGCCTCTGGAGGTGCTTAAAGGCCTCGGTGTGCGGCTGTTTTGCAGATCTGCTGGCTGAGAACGGCCGCCTGCGTTACACCCCGGGCATCGTCTCAGCCTTCGGGAAGATCATGAGCGCCGTCCGAGGGGAGGTGGTGTGCACGGTCACCACGGCCCAGGTGGGCTGGGAGCAAACACAGGCAGTGGGAGCAAAGCCAAGGAGTGGGAGCAAAGCCAGGGAGTGGCAGTGTGGGGGTCCCAGGTGTTGGTTTCTCCGTTTCTGGATTGAAGGCACTTGGGACAGTAATTCACGTTCGCACTCAGGTGTTTGTTATTTGTTATCAGTAAAACAGTCTCACTGCTGTGAGTTCTGCAGCTTTTCATTAGAAGGCACAAAATGGCCAACAGTCTCTTGTTCCAAGGTCTTTTAAGACTGAACTATCCAATGAAGAACTGACACCTGGATTATTTTCCCTTTTAACCCAATAACTGATCCCACAGAGCTGCAATGGGGACTTTTCTGCCCAATTACAAAATGCCACCCAAACCCATGGAGAAGGAGGAGGAAGAAGCATGAAAAACAAACCCAGGACAGCACCCTGTGCCCTCCATCTTGCTGCCATGCACAACAGACTAAAAATCCCAAAACCTCAATTTCTCACCAAGTGATGCACCTACACTGCTCTCTATAATCTGTTTCACACTTTTGTGGATTCCAGTTTATGTTGAAGTCTGGGAAACTTTCTCCATGGATGAGGGTCAGAGTCAGTGCTGCCCTGGGGGTCAGGGCACCCCAGAGCAGACACAGAAATATTCCCTGTGTGCTCTGGGTTTGCACAGGGAGCAAAGACAGGGAATGAGAGGAAAGACAAACCTCTCCCAGTTAAGGCTGCACTCTGTGATTGAAGTGCTTGCTGTGAGAGCAGTGAGGACATGTCTCACCTCTGCCAAGCTGAACAAATTGCTGCAAAGAGAGGGCTGATACCCAGCAGTTCCTGGTCCAAAATGGAAACTCTTCATCCCATTGCAGCTCAACAGCTCACGGTTTTCCTTGCTGTGTGTGAGCCCAGGGGCTAACAGAAGTCAGGCTGGGTTGCACGTAGAGCTGCCCCTGTTCATTTTTCCAACAGGAAAATGTTTCATGAAATCAGGAGGGCACAAAGTGGTTGTTCCTGTGCTGCCCTTGGGTTATCCCTGTTCCACAATGCTGCATTCCTGGTGGAAGTGTGTCATCAAAAGGACCTGAGAAGAAAATTTATATAATTTATATCATTTGAGTATATATTATATAATTTATTATCATTATATCATTTGAGTATTTTTAAGTTCTTCATTTTCCTGCTCTTCTGTTCTTTTTTTTCAGCCCTTGGATGAGGCTAACCTCAGTGAACTGAAAAGTGCTCTGAATGGGTTCTTGGCCAAAGGAGAGGTGTTGAAACTGGAGACTAAGGTCTGGATTCTTGACTTACAAATAAGTGTCACTAAGTTCACGCTAAGGGCCTTTGTGTCTCTGATTTTTATGAAAACAAAAAGTTTTGTTGAGTCCAGTTGCTTTGTTACATAGTTCCGTGCTTCTTATAGACATGATGATGTTTTAATTTCTAAAATGTTCACTTTGGAATGCAATGACAGCAAAATCATCTCAAAAAGGCTCTTTGAAAAGCTTTTTTTTTTTTCTTTCTTTACTACTGTAAAACTTGTGTCCTATGGTAACAAACTACTGCTAATCAACTTTCTGTTTAATGTTCATTCCTCAGACTGACCCAGCAATCCTTGGTGGCATGATTGTCAATATTGGGGAGAAGTACGTGGACATGTCAACAAGGTCCAAGATCCAGAAACTCACCAAAATAATGAGAGAGACTGTCTAGAGAGCTGTTCTGGTGGTTCCCAGGGAAACCTGTCACATGGAAACAATAAAATTCTTCCTTCTCATGGACATGGTGCCCAGTGTTTTGGTTGGGGAAGCACAGCCCTGAGGGAGGAAGATGCTGAAGCCCCTCGGAGTTTCTGTAGCTGTGGCTGAACATTCGTGGCACGGCTTGAAATAGGGGCTCAAGCTGGGGAAGGTTGTTGGGAAGGACGTGGAAAGAGCACTGGGGGAGCTGATGAATGGGGGCAGTGCTGTGGAGGGGCTGCCCAGGCAGAGGGAAGGGATGACAGGTGGGACCCAGAGCCCCTGAGGGCGGCAGCAATGGCGGCGCCGCTCCCTCAGCGCCCGGCCCCGGCCCCGGCGGGCGGGGAGCCCTGGGCAGCGCCCTGTGGGCAGCAGGGAGCGAGCCCCGGCCCGGCCTCTGTGCCCGTGGCGCCGCAGAGGCCAGGGCAGGGCTGCAGGAGTCGGGGCCTCAGGCAGTGCCCCGAGACAGCTGCGGCAGCCGGGCCCCGGCATTGTGGCAGCGCAGGAGGCTCTCGTGGTGCCGCTTGTCCAGCCCGGCCGGGTGCCTGTGCATGGCCCCGGCCTTGCGCGCTGCCCCTGCCCCGCTCGGCTTCCCGTGCCCGGCAAAGGCGCCCAGGCCGCGCTCGGTGCCCCCGGCGGTCGCTGCTGAAGGCAGGGCCGAGCCCCGGTGCCCGGCAGAGCCCTGAGGGACAGCCCTGCTGCCCGGGCTCCCGCGGCTCCTGGAGCCGCTGCCCACGAGTGCCCGGCCCGTCCGTGCGGCCAATTCCTGGTGCCCTGGGCAGCGCAGGCGGCAAAGCCAGGGCTCTGCACTGTGGGGCTGGGGCTGTCCTGGGGCAGCGTGGCCAAAGCCTCTCAGGGCTCTGGGCACAGCAGGGGCCAAAGGCCACAAGTGCGGGGCTGCTCCCAGCAACTTCCTGGCTGCTGCACTGATGTTGGGCTGCCCCGGGTGGCCCTTGGTGACACGGGCACGCGGTGTCGGGGCCCTTTGTGATGTGGGACGTGGTGGTGGCCAGAGAGCCTTGTGACATCAGGGAGCCCCGGCCTGGCTGAGGGTGTCTAAGGGGCGCAGAGCCCTGCGGTGCCCAGTCACAGGAGAGCCGCTCTCTGTGCAGGAAGCAGCTCCCTGTGTCTGTCTGCGCTGGACGCCCACAGCGACAGAGGCCGACAGCGACAGACAAGGACAGCGAGGAGGACAAAGGCAACTCCAACTCCCGGTCGCCAGCCCCTTGCCCAGCTGGCTGGAGGCCCCCAGCGGGCAGTGGTCGGGGGCAGTGGGCAGGTCAGTGCCCACTGTCACAGACTGAGGAGGAGGAGAGGCCCCTTGCCGACGTGGACCGCGAGCTTTCCCAGAGGGAAGCTCTGCAAGAGACGGACCCAAGTAAAGTGCTGAGAGTCCAAGAAATGTCCCAGCAGAGATCCAGGAGCAGCCAAGAGCTGTACCAATGCCAGGTGCATGTGGGAGTTGGGGAAGTTTCCCAGTGCAGAGGTGGGACACACCAAGAGCTCTAGGAAAGGAAAGAAACTGTCCCAGTCCGGGAGCTGTAGCAGTGGGGAGAGTCCTCAGTGAGATGTACCAAGAGGTGTGGGAGTGGGAAGAATGCGTCACAACCCAAGAGATATCCATGTGGGAAATAAATGTGAGTGGGTAGCAAGAGTTGGGATGGGGAGAAGACAAAAGATCCCACGAGCTGTCCCTGCAGAGAGATGTGAGTGTCCCAGATGATTCCCAGTGGGACGATGCCCAAGAGCTTTCCCAGAGGGAAGGTGAGAGGTACCAAGACCTCTGCCCATGGGGACAAGATGTGCACTGTCACATGTCCCAGTGGGAAGACAGGAGAGAGCTGGAATTGTCCCAGGTGAGAGCCAGCAGTGACCAGGAGCTGTGTCAAGGAGCAGACGCTGCAGCCCCAGAGCTGCCCTGGTGGGACGATGGCAGTGAGGGAAAGCTGTCCCAGTGGGAGGGAGATGTGAGGAGGCAGGAGCTGTCCCCGTGGAGAAATGCCATCAGCTCTGAGATGTGGGACAGATCCTTGCTCGCAGTGAGTGAGGAGCCTGAGCCTTGTCCCCAGGGGGCCCAGCTGTGGCAGCCCCGTGGGCACAGAGGTGGCAGCAGAGGCAGTGCCTGCCCCAACCAGCGCCTCTCCTTCCCTGCAGAGCCCCACGGAGGCCGAGCTGGCAGCTGCTGCCCCAGCGGGAGCTGCTGAGCAGGAGGAGCCCCTCGAGCTTCTCCTGTCCCAAGGGGAAGATTCGGGAGACCAAGAGCTGCTGCCCGGGGAGGGTGATGTGAGCTCCTGTTCTGGAGAGGAGCCTGTGGGCTCATGGAAGGATGAGGAGAACTCCCAGCTGTGTCCTTCATCCTGCGATGAGGAGCTGTCCCAGGTAGAAGAGGCCATGGAGCTCTCTCCAGGTGAGAGCAACACTGAGCCAGAGCTGTCCAAAGAGGAAGAGGCAATCGAGGACATGCCAGAGGACAGCACAGGTGACCAGGAGCTGTCCTCTGTGGAAGAGGACATCCAGGTCAATCCAGAGGACAGCATGAGTGACCAGGAACATTCCGAAGTGGATGCGGTCATCGAGGTTGTTCCAGGGGACAACACGAGGGATGAGGAGCTGTCCTCATTGGAAGAGGACATCGAGGACATTCCAGAGGACAGCGCCAGTGACCAGGAGCTGTCCTCAGTGGAAGAGGACCTGGAGGCCATTCCACAGGACAGCGCCACTGACCAGGAGCTGTCCTCAGTTGAGGAGGACATCGAGGACACTCCAGATGACAGCATGAGTTACCAGGAGCTGTCCTCAGTGGAAGAGGACATTGAGGATGCTCCAGAGGACAGCACCAGTGACCAGGAGCTGTCCTCAGTGGAAGAGGACATCAAGGACATTCCAGAGGACAGCATGAGTGACCAGGAGCTGTCCTCAGTGGAAGAGGACATTGAGGATGCTCCAGAGGACAGCACCAGTGACCAGGAGCTGTCCTCAGTGGAAGAGGACATCAAGGACATTCCAGAGGACAGCATGAGTGACCAGGAGCTGTCCTCAGTGGAAGAGGACATCAAGGACATTCCAGAGGACAGCATGAGTAACCAGCAGCTGTCCTCAGTGCAGGAGGACCTCAAGGATATTCCAGAGGACAGCACCAGTGACCAGGAGCTGTCCTCAGTGGAGGAGGACATCAAGGTCTCTCCAAGGGACAGAACACGTGAGGAGAAGCTGTCCCCTCTGGAAGAGAACATCGTGGTGGTTTCAAGGGACAACCCGACTGATGAGGAGCTGCCCAAAGTGGAAGAGGCCATTGAGCTTGGTCCAGAGGACAGCACGGCTCTTCCCCCAGAGGGGCCCAGCTCTGCCAGCCCCGTGGGCACAGAGGTGGCAGCAGGGGCAGCCCCAGCCCTGCCCCGCTCCTCTCCTGCCCCAGGCCGTCCCACAGAGGCCGAACCGGCAGCTGCTGCCCGGTGCGGAGCTGCTGAGGAGGCGGCAGCGGGGCCAGTGCTGGCAGTGCCTGAGAGGATGAACGGCTCCAATGAGGAAATGAAATTTTGGCAGTTCTTGGATGACCTGGAGCCTTTCCTCGTTGGAGACCCAGAGCTGTCCCAGAAGGTGTCTGTTTGTGAACGATGTATGGAGGAAGATCTGCCCCACACCGAGCACGGCATCGGGACCAAGCCCTTGGCCCCAGAGGAGGACGAGTGGGACGAGGTGAGCGTCATGGAGCTGCCCCCAGAAGAGGACAAAGACCAGAAATGGAAAGTTGTTGGGGCAGACGGGCTCCCAGTGCCTTTCCCTCAGGAGGCCTGGGCTGAGTGCCCGGCACAGGAGCCGTGCAGCCAAGGGCCGGCGCCTGCCCCGCACAGCCCCTCCGGCCCCTGCCCTGCCCCGCTGGGATTCCCGGCCCCCGGGGAGCAGCCGCAGTGGGCAGGGGCAGAGTCAGAGCTGGCACAGGAAGGCAGCCAGGAGACCTTGCCTTTGGACAGTGACTGTGACGCCTCCAGTGATGAAGACAAAGAAGAGTCAGACCTCTCCCAAGGGACAGACTCTTCTCTCACAGAGGTGTCCCAGCTGGAGGATGATGTGAGCTCCAGCTCTTGGGACTTCTTGGGAGCCACTGTGGGCCCAGTGAAGGAGGAGGAGAGCCAGGCTTGTCCCGCAGAGGGGCCCCGCTGTGGCAGCCCCGTGGGCACAGAGGTGGCAGCAGAGGCAGCCGCTGCCCTGGGCAGCGCCTCTCCTGCCCCGGGCCGTGCCACGGAGGCCGAGCCGGCAGCTGCTGCCCGGGGCGGAGCTGCTGAGGAGGCGGCAGCGGGGGCGGCGCTTGCCCCGCACAGCCCCCCCGGGCCCTGCTCTGCCCCGCTGGGATTCCCGGCCCCCGGGGAGCAGCCGCAGTGGGCAGGGGCAGAGTCAGAGCTGGCAGGGTCAGAGCTGTTCCTGGAAGGCAGCCAGGAGACCTCGGCTTGGGACAGTGAGCCCTGCCCTGAGTGGGACATCTACAGTGTGGGGGAGGAAGAGGAGTGGGCAGTGGCAGGGTCAGAGCTGGCAGGGCCACGGCTGTTCCTGGGAGGCAGCCAGGAGACTTCACCTTTTTCCAGCGAGCCCTGCAGTGAGAGGGACATCTACAGCGAGAGAGAGGGAGAGGAAGGTGAAGTGAAGTCCCTGCCGTCACTGCTCTGGGCAGACTCTTCTCTGCAAGAGGTGTCCCAGCTGGCAGCCCCTGCCCTGGGCAGCGCCTCTCCTGCCCCGGGCTGTCCCACGGAGGCCGAGCCGGCAGCTGCTGCCCGGGGCGGAGCTGCTCAGGAGGTGTTGCCTGGTGTAGCCAAGGGCAGGAAACGTCCCTCCCGCTTCAGGCGGGCGCTGCGGGCGCTGCGGGGGCTGTTCCGCTGTCCCTGCCTCAGGCCACGGCCCGAGGAGTGAAGCAGCACGAGTGACCAGGAAATATGAAGATGACAAAGACAAAAAAGATGAACATGACCCCTCCCGCCGGTGCCGCTGCTCTGGTGTGGGAGCAGCAGCTGTTGGGTTCAGCTGGAGGGGCTGAAAGATTGCTGCTGCAGCTCCTCCATGGCAGGGAAAGGAAAAGCTTTTGCTTGGGCCAGCAAAGCCAAGCAAGCCAAGCAAAACTGCAGCAGGCAGAGCCAGGAAAAGCTGGGCAGTGAGGCTTGGAAAATGGGCAGCCAAAGAGCCCAAAGCTCTCCCCTTGCCCGCCCCACACACACCTGGCCCCGGCCAGGAAGGTGCAGCAACCATTTCTTGGTCGCAAAGCAGAGGCTCCTGGAACGGACTCTCAGCAAAAACCACTGCAAGACAACAGCAAAGAAGACAAAGACAAAGAAGACCAAGAAGATGAAGAAGACGACAACAAAGAGCAAGAAGACCAAGAGGAAGAAGACAAGATGGAGAAGGCTTATTTAAGGATCCATAGAAGAAGAATAGGCATAAGAAGTTAGAAATACTTAGAAGAAGAAGAGTACTAGGAATAGGAATAAGAATTTAAAAATATGTAGAAGAAGAAGAAAAGAAGAATAGGAATAGGAATAGGAATAGGAATAGGAATAGGAATAGGAGTATGAAAAGAATTTAAAAATACATAGAAGTAGCTGAGAAAAAGAAGAGTAGTAAAAAAGAGTAGTACGAAGATTAGGAATAACATTAAGAAGGATAAGAATAGAAAAATGAAGACAAAATTGAATGAATCAATAAAACTAAAAAATTATTCCTCTTTATTTCATATTGTATATTTATATTACAGTCTATGATATGAAAACATTCATAGACCATATGCTGTAATTACAATTCATTACAATGTCCCAACACTGTTCTTGTTATTGAAGAACTTGTGTGTTTTCTAATAAAGTTTTTAAAAAGGCACAAGAGCAGAGTGCCCAGGTTTCATTTGCTGTCTCTCAGCGGTGCCGATGCATTTCCCAGGCAGTGGCACGGAGTCCCCTGTGAGCAGGGAGTGCTCAGCCCCAGCCCAGCGGGAGAGTTGCCGGCCGGGCGGGCAGGGCAGGGCTGGCGCTGCTCTCTGCAGGCCAACTGAAGGCGCCCGTGGGGCCGGCTGAGAGAGAGCTGTGCTGGGAGAGAGCCCCGGGCAGCGGGGCTGTGCAGCCGCCGGAGCGGAGCCAGCACAGCCCCGCTGGGACGCTGCCCGTGGCCCGGCAGCCCGGCTGGGGCTGTTCCTCAGCAGCCCGGCCTGCCTGGAGCAGCCCCGGCCCGGCGGGAGGGGTTCCCCCGCTGCAGCCCCGGCCGAGGCAGCGGCAGCGGCAGCAGCCGCTCTGTGCTGCTCACAGCGATCCCTGCGGCAGCAGCTGCACGGGGCTGTGCGGCCACAGAGCCCAAACCAGCGCAGCCAGGCCTGAGCAGCGGCTCTGGGGCTCTGCTGCTCCTGCTGGGCAGCCCCACAGCGCTCAGGGCTGGGCAGCCGGGGCTGGAGCCGCTCTGGGCACCTCCGGCCTCGGGGCTGCTCCTGTGCTGCCCCAGGGCAGGGCCGTGCTCCGGCATTAGGGTTTCTTTCTTCTGGGATCACTCTCACAGAATCCCCAAATCCCTGGTGCTGGCACAGCCCTGCCAGCCCATGGAGTGCCAGCTGTGCCCCATGGGCACCTTGTGCCCAGCCCAGAGCACTCAGTGCCACCTCCAGGGCACACCTGCAGGGATGGGCACTGCAAAGCTCCCCGGGCAGCCCCTGCCAAGGCCTGAGCTCCCTTTCCATGGGCAAATTGCTGCTGCTGTCCCAGCTGAGCCTGCCCTGGCCCAGCCTGAGGCCGCTCCCTCTGCTCCTGTCCCTGTTCCCTGGCAGCAGAGCCCGACCCCCCCGGCTGTGCCCTCCTGGCAGGGCATACAGAAGAATTGTTCCTTTCTTAGGCCCACTCCTGCTCCTCTCTGCTTTCCAAAACCAAATAAGAATCACTGAAGGATGAGAAATCTCTCATGAGTATTTGTTACTGGATGCTCTGCATTTCCTCTGCCCACAGGGACCGCCAAGTGTCCCCCTCCTCCCTTGCCCAAAATCCAACAGCAGAGAGTCCCCTGGCCAGCGTTCTCTCTGGGGGAGCAGGAGGAGGGAAGTTTGAGGATTCTGCAGCTCTGACAGAGGGGAAAGCAGGAATTCTCCTTTCTTTCTGTCTTTTCCACACCAAAGAAGACTCCTGCAGTGGAAATAGGAACTGTTCATGGTGGAGCTGCCCTGCAGGGCTCCAGCCCAGAGGAGAGGCCTGGGGGACATCAGGTGTGGTCCCACCTGCAGGCTGACACTTCAAAGCTGTGCCAAGAGGGGAAAATTGGAGAGAAAACAGACGATCCAGAAGCACACTTGATCTGTCTCCTCTCACTGTACTTGGAGCAGGTTCTGGATCAGTGATGCAGGGCAAGCCTAGGAAATCAGGAGGAGCTCTGATTTTCCTCCTGGTGTGCTGCCATGCAGCCTGGGAAAGGAGAGGGGCTTTTGTGCCTGGGTGAAGCGTGGCAGTCCTGCGGGAACTGCACACCCATTCTGCAGCCTTGGAGCCAGCTGCTGGTTTTTCCCTGCTGTTGCTCAGTTTTGCTTCAATGTTTCCAAAATAAAGAAGATCACAGGAAATAAATTTAAAAGTTCAAAAAGACAAGAACAAGTGACAAAAACTTTTCAGATTTTCTAGCACAGTGTTTTTGTCTGCCTCTCTGAGATCCTTCCCCTGGCAGGGGATATAAAGTTGTTCCTGCATGGGATCTGAGTGCCGAGCTCAGCTTTGGGACACATTGTAGGTGGGTTTTTTCCTCCAGGGCTGAATCCTATTTCCATGGTCAGACGGGCTGTGGGAGGAGCTGTTTGTCACCTTAACCAAGGAAGATGGAGAGAGAGAGGAGGGTCCACAGTGCTGAAGGTGCGGGGAGGGCTTGAAGGGTGGGAGGCACTGAAGGGAGGCTGCTGGAGAGCCTCCAGTGAGGGTGGAGGATCAAGGGGGACAGAGAAGCTGCAGGTCTGGCTGACTCTTCCTCTTCTTATCCTTGGCTTTAGGGGATCGGAAATCATTTGGAGCTGAAGCAGGAACAGCAGGAAGATCCTTCTGGAGGACTCCTTTGTGCGGGCAAACAGCAGGGTCTGACACGGTAAGGGAAATAATTCCACGGAGATGTCGCTCTCCACAGCCTTCCTCCCAGCACCAGGAGTCCTTGCAGCTCTCTTTTCCTCCACAGCTCTCTCCCTCTCTCCAGCCTTCCCTCCTGGACCAACTCACTCACCAAATTTCCTCTCTTCCAGCACGCTTTTGCTTGGCTTTGCAAATAACATCCTTAGTGTCCTCGCTGGGAGGGGGAATGGGAAAGTGAATTTCTCCCAAAGGACTGGAGGCACTGCTTGCTTCCATTCTTCCCAGTTCAGAATTTTAATTCATTCTGCTTTAGAAACTTCACGGAATTGTGAGATTATTGGTGGGTTGGGCGGGGGGGGTGTGTGGAATTGCTTTTAAAACCACTTTCCTTTTCATTGCTAACTGCTGTACCATTCTGGAGCCTGGCAGAGAACGTGTGTGCCCTTGTTAGAGACAGAGCAGCTGTAAATCATCTTCACATTCACAGCCATTTCCAGGGATTATTTCTCAGGCAGTGACAAAAGGAAGGGCAAAACCTGACAGTCTGGATTGTTACCCAACAAAAAGGCTGAGAAAAGTCTTGTGCAAGGAAATAAGTCCTGATAGAACATGAAGGATGTGCTCTGTGTTTGCACACCTAGAGCACAACAGCTGAAATTGAAAAGCAAACAACCCCCAAAACTCTGCAATTCCCAGGGCTGGGCTCTGAGAATTCCTGACTTTGTACTTGGGCAATTCCAGACGGAAGAAATACAGAGAGTTAAATTGGATTTTATAGTGAGCTAAGATGGTGTGATCCTGTCTCAGGAGCTCCAAGCACAATTTCTGGTGTATCACAGCTCCATGAACATCTTGCCTGGAATATTCTCCCTCAGTGTCCCCACTTAGCTCCCATTTGCCTTTGGAAGCTGCACAATGAGTTAAACCCAGGGGTTGTGATTCCTTGGGAGAAGGCAGCAGCACTTGCTGCTGTCTGTGGTCCCTTTAATTTATGATCCCTCTCCTGGTTAAGGACTGGTTTCTCCATCAGCACCCCCTTAAAGGTCACGTTCTGGGGTGCATTTTTCTCCCTGACATTTGTCCACATGCAGCACATAGGGAGAAATTAAGTTTGCAGATGTGACCTATGATAACATTTCTGAAATAAATCCAGACTAATCTGCCATGAAATATTGCTGAGGAATACATATGCTCGAAATGTCAGTGTGCCAGTGAGATGAACAATTGTCTTTTATTGAATGTGCTGCTCTGCTGAAGTGTCCTCCAAGCAATTGTCCATGGATAAAATCTGTCCTGAAATCTGCCTTTGCCATTTACTGCTGAGCATGATTGCACTCTTAAAAGCTTCTAGACCAATCACAGCATTCAGACTGAAACGTGTTTATTAAATATGAAAAGATGAACAATTACATTTTTATTTTTGCACATCTATCTATTATATAGTTATTAATTATATATTCATTGCTTAGTCCTGTCTTCTATATTTTAATTTGTTTATTAGATACAGATTTCTTTATTTTTTTTAGAAATAAACACATATAATGTATAAAATATGTATATAAACATAAATAAAATATGTATATATACACATCTATGTATATGTAATATATACAATTATATAAATATATAATATATATAATGTGTATATAAACATATTATAATAAAACAGATATATATATATATATATAATATATTAAAATACATTTTTAGAGCATTTGTATCACACTTTCAGCCCTGTCCTGTGCAGTTGTGCAAAGGACCTGATGAGACCTACTCGAGGCACGATTATTTCCTATCTGTGGCTGCTTAAGAGATGAAATCTTCACTCTGCTGGAACAAATGGGGACAATTCCCAGTGCGTTTGTTGTCCATATTTCAACCAGATGTGACCAATGTGTCCATCCAGTGGCACTGCTGGCACAGCCACCGTGTCCCACAGCCTACGAGCCCCTTTGTGCCCCAAACTGGGTGAATGTCACCCAAAAACTGTGGCAGTGGGATGGAATCCCTGTGCTGTTGGCTGAGGCAGGGGTGCTGCTGTGTGACAGGGATGGAAAGAAAGACTCCAGTCCTCAGGTGGGTCAGAAGGCTCTGTTTAATGAAAGCAGCAGACCTTTTAATATAGGTATATAAAGTAGCAGGTCTTTTGACTTGCTAAGGTGTATTGTATTTGTGGGGTGCCCCCAATGAAGGAAGGAATGATGAATCTGACTCCATGTTCTTAGAAGGCTAATTTATTACTTTATGGTACTATATAATATTAAAGAATAATATACTAAAACTCTACTAAACAATTCAGAAAGGATACTTACAGAAGGCTAAGAAGATAATAATGAAAACTCGTGACTCTCCAGAGTCCCAACACAGCTTGGCACCGATTGGCCAAAGAGTCAAAATAATTCCCACCAGAATCCAATGAAACAATCACCTGTGGGTAAACAATCCCCAAACACATTCCAAAGGAGCAAACACAGGAGAAGCAAATCAGATAATCATTGTTTTCTTTTTCTCTGAGGCTTCTCACCTTCCCGGGAGAAAAATCCGGAGGGAAGGGATTTTTCAGGGAATGTGAATCTCACACTATTGGTGACTATGAATAACACACTGTGGAGGACCATAACTATAAACAATGGTTACAGAAAGAGAGATAATAATTGTTTGAATTCTTTCCTCTAAGATCCCCAGGCTCAGCCTGGGAGGAATTGTCTGTGTTCCCTTGGACTGAGCTGAGGATCTGCACGGCTGTGTGCTGCAGGGCCATGGCAGAGCGGGTGCTGGTGGTCGGCAGCGGCGGCAGGGAGCACGCCCTGGCCTGGAAGCTGGCCCAGTCCCCCCACGTCAAACACGTGTTTGTGGCTCCAGGAAATGCAGGCACGGCTGACAACGGCAAAATCTCCAATTCAGGTAAAAACGGGGAAGAAAAATCCCAGTCCAAGCAATCAGCAACTGAGACAAACCAACTGGGCAGGTCTGATATTTGCTGGGTGCCCAGGACAGAGGAGGAAAATGATGAATCTGACTCCATGTTCTTAGAAGGCTAATTTATTATTATATCATATGATAGAATATATACTAAACTATACTAAAGAACAAAGAAAGGATACAGACAGGAGGCTACAAAGAATGACACTGAAAGCTTGTGACTCCTTCCAGCCTGACCGTGATTGGTCATTAAGTCATAACAATTCACATGTTGGATAAACAATCTCCAACCACATTTCCAAGCAGCAAAACACAGGAGAAGCAAATGAGATTATGTTGTTTTCCTTTTTCTCTGAGGCTTCTCAGTTTCCCAGGAGGAGAATCCTGGGCAAAGAGGATTTTTCAGAGAATGTGATGGGGACAGGCAGGTATAGTAAATGCAGGGTAACCCCAACGAGGGGGAGTAAATGATGCATCTGACTCCATCTTATCAGAAGGCTAATTATTTATTTTATTATACTATGTTATTCTATATTACATTACACCTAAACTGAATCTGCCCAAGCACCCAACTCACTCAACTGCTCAGAATCTCGTGACTGTCTGCTGACAGTCCCAACTCACACACCTGGATTCAATTGGCCAATGAATCAAAACACTCACACCAGAATCCAATCACCAATTCCCTTCAGGCAAACAATCTTCCACAATGCATTTCCCTTTGGCATAACAAATGAGATAAGAATTGTTTTGATCATTCTTTCCTCTACATCTCTCAGGGTCAGAGAGTGTGAATCCCACAGGCAGGTGCTCATCTCTTACTGGTGCCACAAATGATTGAAGGCACAGATTTCTGCTCTATTTTGTGCTCTGTTTCTGAATTCCAGAGCTGCCTCCTGAAACACCTTGCTCTGTTTGTTTTTAGCCTTGCTGCTTAAGCTAGTGAGGCTTATATGAGACTGCATTTCTACACCTCATCTCTTCCACTTTTGTGCTTGAATTCTGTGACCAATTCCAGTGAAACTTAACCCAGAAGCAGAGGGCTCAAAGTTCTTAATTCTGAATAGAAACATCTCTGTGCCTGCCCAGGCAGCTCAGTGAAATTTAGCTGTGTCATCCAATGCTTTGAGTAAATCTTTACTCAGCTGTTGAAATTGAGCTTCTTTCCCAACCTTAAGTTTTATTTCTCAAAGTTGTTATTGTTGTGATAAGCAGCTTTTAAAAATATATCTTGATTACACATGGCAAATAAAGGAGATTTAATCAGCTAGCAGATGTGTATTACAAACAGTAGTGCAAACTGGAGTTGTTCTCAGCTCCTTTTGGACTCTGCTATTATTACATTGATATTCCACTTTACCCTTAGTGGGCTGCTTCCTGACTTTAATCACACTTCTAGGAGGGTAGAAAAAAGACATTCTCATCCCCTCTCTCTTGTTTAGGCTTTACATTCAGTTAATTATTTTTCCTTTTCAGCTGTATTAGTGAGCAATCACACTATTGTCACCCAGTTCTGCAAAGATCACAACATTGGGCTTGTGGTAGTTGGCCCAGAAGCTCTTCTGGCAGCTGGTAAGTTAATAAAATAATTAAATAAAACTAAGTTGACTGAAAAAAAAATAAATTGTATTTATATAATATAATAATTATAATATAGATACAATTAGGATATAGATATAATTATAATAAAGTAAAATATAATTGTAATAAAATAAAGTTATAATATAATAAAATAACTTTTCAGTAAAATAAAGATATAACTATAAAAAGTATAAAATAATATAATAAAATTATAAAATAAAGTTATAATAAAAAAGTTATTATATCATATAATAATATGATATAATATATATAATAAAATAAAGGTATAATAAAATTAAGTTATATTATAATATATAAAATAAAGGTATCATTAAAAAGATATAATATAATATAATATAATATAATATAATATAATATAATATAATATAATCACATTGAAATCTGCTTTAAAATGGGGTGGATAACTCTTGAGAGTGCTCAGTAAAGTACAGAGCTAAAGAGCCCTAAAACCACAGGCTGAGAAGGGTCAGTGGATATTCAGAACCTCATTGGAAGGTGCATTAATTACCTGAGACAAAGGGAGGTGTAACAAAGGGATGATGGACGGGAATCTCTTTTTGTCACTTGTCCCCAAGAAGCCCCCTTGGTGTTTGTGCTGTTTCTGTGGTGGCTCTGTGTCCCCAGAGAGCCCCCTTGGTGCTCGTGCTGTGTTTGTGGTGGCTCTGTGTCCCCAAGGAGCCCCCTTGGTGCTCGTGCTGTGTTTGTGGTGGCTCTGTGTCCCCAAAGATCCCCTCAGTGCCTGTGCTGTTTCTGTGGCACTCTGTGTCCCCAAGGAGCCCCCTTGGTGCTTGTGCTGTTTCTGTGGTGGCTCTGTGTCCCCAAGGAGGCACTCTGTGTCCCCAAAGATGCCCTCAGTGCCTGTGCTGTTTCTCGGCTCAGGGATCGTGGATGACCTGCGGGCAGCAGGAGTTCGGTGTTTCGGGCCCGGGGCCAGGGCAGCCCAGCTGGCCTCCAGCAGCAGCTCCAGCAAAGCCTTCCTGCAGCGCCACGGGCTCCCCACAGCGCGCTGGGCAGCCTTCAGCACCCCCCAGGAGGCCTGCAGGTTCATCTCCAGGTACATGGGCTGCCATGGGGCTCCTCTGCCATCACTGGGGGCTTGGGAACCCCTCAGCTCCTGCTGGGTTAATCAGCTCTGGAATTAGAAACAGCTGATGAAGGTGCGGCTGTGGAGCTGCTGGAGCCAGGCTGGCAGAGCTCACCTGGACAGGAGAAGCTGCAGGGAGAGCTCAGAGCCCCTGGCAGGGCCTGCAGGGGCTCCAGCAGAGCTGCAGAGGGACTGGGGACAAGGCCTGCAGGGACAGCACCCAGGGAATGGCTGCCAGTGCCAGAGGGCCGGGCTGGGTGGGATCTTGGCAGTGAGGAATTGTTCCCTGGCAGGGTGGGCAGGCCCTGGCACAGGGTGCCCACAGCAGCTGGGGCTGCCCCTGCATCCCTGGCAGTGCCCGAGGCCAGGCTGGACACTGGGGACAGTGGGAGGTGTCCCTGCCATGGCAGGACTGGCACTGGGTGGGATTTGGGGTCCTTCCAGCCCAACCCTTTTGTGATTTTGTGAAGTGCAGCAGTTGATTTTTCTGTTCTGAATTCCCAGCTCTTCTTCTTTTCCATCTACTCCTTCAAGATGCTCAATAAGTCATTCATAGACAAAAAATTGTAATAAAGAAAAGTATTTAAAAAATATTTTTGTTAGTTAAGGGCTGAGAATCATTTCTACCCAGATAGATGCCAGCAAAACACTCTCTGAGGATGATTTGGAAGGTTCTGGTCAAATATCCATAACTAAAGGAGATCAGTCCCATTTCTTTGCCTGTAGGTTCTGTTCCCAGACTCCTTGTCCTTGCTGGCAAGTGCATCTGGGATAAACTCGTGGAACCTGTGGGGTTTTTTTTGAGTAAAACCAACCTTTTTCCTGTTTTTGCTCTGTAAGAACACCCAGTTTATGTTGCTGCCACACAGAGACAAGGCCAACACCTTCTCTGTCAGCACGTGCAGGGCTCCAAAGGGAAAACTGTCCCAGGTGTGCACAGAGACATGGGGAGAAGGAAGCCTGGGTGGTATAAACTGGTCTGAGGTTTAACCTAACAGAAATCACAGTGTGGAAAGGAGAGTGAGGTGTTCTTTCAGGAAACAGGAAATTCAGCCCTTCAAAAAAGGTTTTTTTGGTTATTCACAAGTCAGGGGGTGATTGGTAAAGGTAAAATCCATTCATTACCAGGGTGGTGCTTTGTTCTTTTTTAACTTCTGGATTTAGCTTGTGTTTCCGAGTAAGTGGGGGAATTCTGGAGGCACAGTGGGAGTGTGGGGGGCATCCAGGAGCAAAGTGGAGATTTCCCTGGATTCCCTGGATGCAGCAGGGATGTCTGACCCCTCTCTGCTTCCCTTAAAGCACAGACTTCCCTGCATGGGTGGTGCGGGCGCGGGGACCAGCGGCCAGGAGGGAAGTGACCATTGCAGCCAGCAAGGAGGAGGCCTGCAGAGCTGTCCAGGAGATTATGCAGGTACAAAAATCCGTAATTAACCCCTGCCAGTCCAAATCTTGGTGCTCTGTACTCTGGGAGTTTGTAATTCCTGATACAGGGGCCAGTGTTTTTGGGAGAAATTGTTCATTTGACTCAAGAGTTTCCCTGGGTCTCCTCAGACTCCTCCTGTGTGCCCCAGGCAGGGCTGGGAGCTTTTGTGACTGAATTGCTGTTCCAGCCTCGGGTTCCACTTCTCTGCCCCTCCAAATTGTAATTTTTCCTTGTCTCCCAGACCTGATAGGGAATATTTCAGTGTTGCCTCCTTATGTCCAAATGAAATTCCAGTGGCTTTCCCCAGTGGCATTCAAGCAAGCTGGCACTTCTCATACACATTGGTTTTTTTGCTGGAAGAAAATGAAGAGAAGATTTAGGCAGTGGATTCATATCTACTCGCTGGGGATCTCTTTTGTTTTGTTCTTTTACAGGACAGAATGTTTGGAGAGATGGTTGTTATTGAAGAACTGCTTCAAGGGGAAGAACTTTCTGTAGGTATTGATGATGTGCTTTTAATCTTTGGCATTATTGCTGTGCTTCTGTATGAACACCCACATTTATTGTTTCAAATTTCTTTCATGCTTTTTGTTTTACTTGCACTTTGACAAATGAATATCTATTGCATAACATGCAGCCTAAGCCCTGTGTCATGCTAACCAATGCATGTTGTCAGTAGATTTTTTTTCTACATTAACAATGACATTGCATTTATAGTGGTTATTTTAGGCGGTGAGATTTTTTTTCCCTAAAGTGACCCACAACATGTTTTTATGGACTTTTCCATGGTAATTCATGTTAAATCTGTAACTTTGTGCTAATATTGAGTGCCTCTTTTAGGCTATTCACATGGCAGAAGACAGGCATATGTTCCCATGTGACTCAAAATCTGATTCATCAAAAGGGAATTGTAATGAGAGCCACCATTCCTCTTGGTAATTTAAACATGAGAAAGAAATAATGAATCCTTCAGGTCAATGGGCTTGTAGCAGAATAAATGGATCCTACTGCATCTAAATGAATCCTGAGAAATTCTTCACTCAGAGAGTGCTGAGGCCCTGGCACACGGTGCCCAGAGCAGCTGGGGCTGCCCCTGCATCCCTGGCAGTGCCCAAGGCCAGGCTGGGCACTGGGGCTGGGAGCAGCCTGGGACAGTGGGAGGTGTCCCTGCCATGGCAGGGGTGGCACTGGGTGGGATTGAATATCCTTTGCTGTGGAGAATTTGACTCCATGTTCTCAGAAGGCTGATATGTTATGTTATATATTGTATATTATATATTGTATATTATATGTTATATTGTATTGAAATGGTATACTAAAACTATACTAAAGAGAGAAAGGAGATATCAGAAGGCTGGAAAAGAATGAATACTAAAAACCCGTGACTGACCAGAGTCCTGACACAGCTGGACTGGGATTGGTCATTAATTAAAACAACTCACATGGAACCAATCAAGGATGCACCTGTTGGTGAGCAACCTCCAGACCACATTCCCAAGCAATCAGATAATTATTGTTTACATTTCTTTTCTGAGGCTTCTCAGGAGAAAAATCCTGGGCAAAGATTTTTCATAAAATATTGTGGTGACACTTTGCAGTGTGGGCTTCTGCAATTTGTACATTTTCCAGCAGAACTGAGCTGAGGCTCAGCAGTGCTGTCCCTTGTGCTGTGGCCATTGTCACCGCTGTGCCTGTCTCTGTCCCTGCAGTGCTCCTGCTTCACCGACGGTGTCACCGTGGCCTCCATGCCCCCGGCTCAGCCCCACAAGCGGCTGCTGGACGGGGAGCAGGGTCCCAGCACGGCAGGGATGGGCGCCTATTGCCCCGTGCCTCAGGTACTGCCCCAGCCCTGCCCTGCACAGCCCTGCAGGGCCCTGCTGCTCCTGGAGTGCTCTCACCCTGACAGTCATCCTTTGGGCTTTAATTCTCTGGAGTAACCCCTCTTTCACTTCTTCTGTTATTCCTAAACTTAGTGTTTCTCTGCTCCCGTCAGCACCACGTCAGGAATCCCTGCAGAATTCCCTGTGTGCCCTGAGCATAACCTGGGGGTCCTTGTTGGTCCTTACAGCGCTGCTCCACCACGTTTGCAGTGCGTGTTTCTCCAAGGACAGAAACACTCTGGCTGTGTTCAGCCCAAGTTCCAGTCCCAGACCTCTTCAGAAGCACCCAAACCCCCAGGGGAGGCAGAGCAGTGAGATTCCCCCCTCAGGAACACCCAAACCCCCTCAGGATGCAGAGCAGTGAGATTCCCCCCTCAGGAACACCCAAACCCCCTCAGGATGCAGAGCAGTGAGATTCCCCCCTCAGGAGGTAGAGCAGTGAGATTCCACCCTCAGACAGCACCCAAACCCCTTCGAGAGGCAGAGCAGTGAGATTCACCCCCTCTGCACCACCCAAACCCCCTCAGGACCACCCAAACCCCCTCAGGAGGCAGAGCAGTGGGATTCCCCCACTCAGCACCACCCAAACCCCCTCACAATGCAGAGCAGCGAGATTCCGCCCTCCCTCATACAGCACCCAAACTCCCTCGGGTTGCAGAGCAATGAGATTCCCCCTTCAGCACCACCCAAAACCCCTCAGGAGGCAGAGCAGTGGGATTCCCCCTCAGATAGCACCCAAACCCCCTCAGGACCATCCAAACCCCCTCAGGAGGCAGAGCAGTGAGATTCCACCCCTCAGGACCACCCAAACCCCCTCAGGAGGCAGAGCAGTGAGATTCCACCCCTCAGGCAGCACCCCCCCAACAAGGGAAGGAGCAGGGCTTGGAGGGGACAGCAGCAAAAAATTGTAATAAAGAAAAATATTTTTTAAAATCTTTCTGTTAGTTAAGGGCTGAGAATCATTTCTACCCAGACAGATGCCAGCAAAACCCTCTCTGAGGATGATTTGAAAGGTTCTGGTCAGATATCCATAACTAAAGGAGAACAGTCCCTTTTCTTTGCCTGTGGGTTGTGTTCCCAGACTCCTTGTCCTTGCTGGCAAGTGCTCCGTGTGGGATAAACTCGTGGAACTGTGGGGTTTTTTTGAGTAAAACCAACCTTTTTCCTGTTTTTGCTCTGTAAGAACACCCAGTTTATGTTGCTGCCTGTTCCCTGCTCCAAGGGAAGGAGCAGGGCTTGGGGGTACAAAATTGTGATAAAGAAAAAGCAGCAAAATTGTAATAAAGAAAAATATTTAAGCAAACACCTCAGGCAGCTCCTCAGCCCTGCCCAGTCCCTCCAGCAAGGCCAGCAGATGCCACCACTGCCTCATGGCTCTCATTTGGTTGTCAGGTCCCAGAGGGTCTTCTGGAGGAAATCAAGGGTGGCATCCTCCAGCACATCGTGGACAGCCTGAGACAAGAAGGAGCAGCCTATGTAGGTGAGTGAGCACCTGAAAGCCAAGGTGAGCCCCTCTCCAGGTCACTTCCATTGTCAGAGGCTGCTTCTGAATTCCAGATGGTGTTTGTTTAAAAAAATAACCCAGCAGCAGCTCATTTTTCATGCAGTGTTAAGCCTCACTCAGTTTGGTTCACAGCTCTTTGTTTGGGAGAGAACCTTGGCCTTGTTTCCTTACAACAGCATGACTTTATTAAATATTTTGAAATAAAACAGATTTATTTGCTGTTCAGGGCAGAACATACACTTCAGTCCTGCAGTACTCTTTCCTACACATACAACAATGTCCATTTTCTCCAGGTCTTTATCCAGAGGCTGTTTTGGAAAAGGCAGGTGGTGCCCACAGGTGCCACTTAATGCCAAGGGCTGCTGTTGGCACTGAGGAGATCTCAGACCTCCAAAGAGTTGGGCTCCCACCCACATCTTCAAATTCTGCTTTTTGGGGCCTTTTTTACAGTGCCTGAGTAAGAGTGGAGTTGGGTGCACGATGCCAGAGAACCTTTGCTTTGTGGGGTTTAAAATATGGTGCCCTGCTCCTTAGGTGGCTGCTTGTCACTTTTATGGATGTTTGGGAATTATTGTGGCTTGCAGAACTCTTGCTCCTCATGCCTTTTGATTTGCAGAATGCTCCAAAATGCTCTGTTTCTTTTAAAGGAGTTCTTGAAAGAAGGAAAGAAATGTTTAAGTTATTTGCTTGGCTTTGTGTCCAGGTGTGCTGCAAACAGGTTTGATGCTGACCAAGGAGGGGGTGAAGATTTTAAACTTTAAATGTCAATTTGGGGATCCCCAGTGTCAGGTGAGTGGAACACACTGGAATATTCAAGATGCTCCATTCTTTTACCTCCTACTGTTGTAGTTTATTTCTGGGGAAAGATCTGGATGTGAACGTCTTAGACAATGTCTGAGGTAACATTTTGGCTTGTCAGCTCCTGCGAATTATTAGTTAAAACATCTGTTCCTCAGATTTTGTTTTTCTGGATAGAAGCAGAATGGGAGAGGCCTAAATTCATGTTCATTCTACATAAGCTCACACCTTATGTTTCTAAATTTTTTGGTTCCGAAAGGTGCTGCTAATATTAAATTAAAACCCAGAGTTTCCAAGGAAAAACTGGCTTGGCACATACAGATTGTATTCCATCAACTGAATTTTCCCTGAGGTGATCTTCAACAAGCCAGCAAAATAAAAATTAACTTCCATCACTCTGAAAACTTTTCTACAGGTAATTCTCCCTCTGCTTAAAAATGATTTTTATGAAGTGATTCAAGCAACAATTGATGGCAAACTCTGCAGCTGCATGCCAGCCTGGTTGGAGAACAGAACTGCTGTGTGTGTGGTCATGGCCAGCCCAGGATACCCAGGGGACTCTGACAAAGGCATGGAGGTAACAGGTAACTCTGGGAGATTGTTAATTATTTAATTGCTTCCTCACAGGGCTCCGGGGTCTGGGCAAGGTGGGCACTGGGATATTCTGTATTCGTGTAGGTATTCAATAGTAACTTAGATATTAGAGATGGGTATTCAATATTCATGTAGGTATTCAATAGTCATACAGATATTAGAATAGATTATATATATATATATATATATTAGATATAGATGTTCAATATTCATTTGGATATTAAATAGAGATGTTCAATATGCATATAGATATTAGATATTTATATGGATATTTGATATATATACTCAATATCCATGTAGATATTCAACATCAATATAGATATTTGATACAGATGTTCACTATTTGCATAAGTATCCAATATCTATATATATGTTAGACATAGATACTCAATATTCATATGGATATTTGATATTGCTATTCAATCTTCATACAGATATTAGAATTAGATATTCAATATCCATATAGATATTCAACAGAGTTATTCAGGATTCATACAGGTTTTCAATATTCATTTGGTATTGGATATAGATATTCCTACAGGTATTCAATGTGCATTTAGATATCAATATGCATTTGGATATTGGATATCATTTAAATATCAATACCATTTGGATAATAGATATATTATAATAGCTATATTATCCAAATGTATTGATATCTATACTGATATTATTATATCGATGTCTATATTGTATTGATATTGATATCTATATTGATATTGATATCTATATTGATATCTTGATATTATTCAGGATTCATGCAGGTATTCAATATTCATTTAGATATTGGATATAGATATTCAGGATTTATACAGATATCCAATATTCATTTGGATATTGGATATAGATGTTCAGGATTCACACAGGTATTCAGTATTCATTTAGATATTGGCTACAGATATTCAGGATGCATACAGGTATTCAATATGCATTTAGATGTCAGTACCATTTGGATATTGCTACTCAGGATTCATGCAGGTATTCAATATCCATTTGGATATTGATATAGATATTCAGGATTCATGCAGGTATTCAATATCCATTTGGATATTGATATAGATATTCAGGATTCATGCAGGTATCCAGTATCCATCTCCTCTGTCCCAGTACTCCTGGTTCAGGATCTCATGGAGATGTTCCCAGTGTTTAAAACCAGAGGGAACTGTTGCAGATCCATTTCCATCCCACTCAGCTCCTGCCGAGCCAGTCCCACCCTCTGCTGGTGTCAGCTCCTGGCCAGGGCTCCCCAGTTCTGGCAGCAATTTTTGACATTTTCTCTCTGGGGAAAAGAGAGATTCTCCATTTCTCCATTGCCCAGGGACAACGTTGTGTTCTGGTGCCTTGTCCCTGGCAGGGTTTGTGTTAATCACAAACAAGACAGTCAAACCAATGGAATTCAATCCATTCTTTTATTATTCTTTTATTTATTATGATTTTCTTATTATTTCTTTTATTCATTATAATTATATGATTATAATTATTATTTATTTATTTATTATGTTATTATTCTGTTATTTTCTTCCACATAAGAGTTTCATGGGGTTTCTTAGTTTTTATTCTCTTTTTCACATTGAATCACATTTTGGGATGATGCTTCCAGGGTGGCATTGTTGGGGTGTCCTGTGCAGGGCCAGGGGTGGGACTGGGTGATCCCTGTGTGTGCTTCCAGCTCAGGATATTCTGTGATTCTCTGATTTTAATGGCTTGACAGACCTTTTATTCTGGAGTATTCCTTAAAACAGGATGCAAAGGGGCTGGATTTCCATTGCAGCAGGGCCAGGGGAAAGAATCCCTTGAGCCTGTAGCAAGGAGAAAACCGTGCTTGGTTCTCATTTCCCAGGTGATGGCAGCAGTTCCTCCTGTTCCCTTCTCAAAATAGGAATTTAAACAAACTCTGCTTGGCTCTCATTTCCCAGGTGATGGCAGCAGTTCCTCCTGTTCCCTTATCAAAATAGGAATTTAAACAAACTGTGCTTGGTTCTCGTTTCCCCAGGTGATGGCAGCAGTTCCTCCTGTTCCCTTCTCAAAATAGGAATTTAAACAAACTGTGCTTGGTTCTCGTTTCCCCAGGTGATGGCAGCAGTTCCTCCTGTTCCCTTATCAAAATAGGAATTTAAACAAACTCTGCTTGGTTCTCATTTCCCAGGTGATGGCAGCAGTTCCTCCTGTTCCCTTATCAAAATAGGAATTTAAACAAACTGTGCTTGGTTCTCGTTTCCCCAGGTGATGGCAGCAGTTCCTCCTGTTCCCTTATCCTTCCCTCCAAACAGGAACCCAAACAAACCCCAAACCTTGCACAGTTTTGCTCCCCTGTGTCAGAGCAGCCCCGCGAGTGTTTGTGGAGCAGTTCCAGGGAATTGTGTAGAGTGGGCAGGATGGAATAGTGGGGGAGAGCAAGGTAACATCGGCACTGATGGTTTAATGCCAGGGAAAGGGGGGAATCCAGGCAGGAAATGGCTGTGGATTGAGATTTCCTGCAGGAAAACCCTGCACAAATTCCCCACAGGTGCCAGAGAGAGCACAGTTTTCCTGGCACAGGTCAGAGGTGTGTCCTGTGGGGGCTCCTGGATCCCACATTTCTGCTCCTCTGGGATTTTTCTGTACTTTTGGGGTGCCCCAGATGTGGACTTGTAGCAGAGAGCCCAGAGGAGGCTCCAGGATGGGCAGAGGGATGGAGCAGCTCTGCTGGCAGGAAAGGCTGGCACAGCTGGCATTGCTCACCTGCACAGGAGAAGCTTTGGGCTGAGCTCAGGGTGGCCTTGCAGGGCCTGGAGGAGCCCCAGGAAAGCTGGAGAGAGACAATGGCCAGGGGATGCAGGGACAGCACCCAGGGAATGGCTTTAAGCTGAAGGAAGGCAGGGTTAAACGGGATCTTGGCAGTGAGGAATTGTTCCCTGGCAGTGTGGGCAGGCCCTGGCACAGGGTGCCCAGAGCAGCTGGGGCTGCCCCTGCATCCCTGGCAGTGCCCAGGGCCAGGCTGGGCACTGGGGACAGTGGGAGGTGTCCCTGCCATGGCAAGGGTGGCCCTGGGTGGGCTTTGAGGTCTCTCCCAGCCCAAACCAGTTTGGGATTCCCTGATGGAATGGCTCAGAAGAGAATTCCTGGGGCCCGTGCAGCCGTGCACTGATGATGCTGTTTCTCAGAAAAAAGCAAAGGTGAAAAATTCTGTTGTTCTCCCTTGACTGAATAAAGGACTTCAATCTTCAATGTTTTGCCCACAGAAGGTGATGGATCTGGGGAAAGATCTGGAAAACACATCCTGGGAGGAACAGCTGAGGGAGCTGGGGGGGCTCAGCCTGGAGCAAAGGAGGCTCAGGGGGGAGCTCAGTGCTCTGCACAGCTCCTGCCAGGAGGGGCAGGGAAAGGAGGAGAGGAAACGGCCTCAGATGGCACCAGGGCAGGCTCAGGGTGGAGATTGGGAAAGAGAATTTCCCTTCAGAAGGGGTGAGGCCTTGGGCTGAGATGCCCAGGGAGGTTTGGAGTCCCTGGCATTGTCCCAGAGCAGTCTGGATGTGGCCCTGGGGACAGGGATTGGGGTGGTGCTGGTGCTGCTGTGGTGGCACTGGGTGATCCTGAAGGGCTCCTCCCACCTTAAATCTGAGATTGTCCACAGAGAATGCAATTCAAAACCCTCAGAGAATTATTTGTCTTTGCAGGGCTTCTGCAAGCCGAGGAGCTGGGGCTGCAGGTGTTCCACGGGGGCACAGCGCTGAAGGATGGCAGGGTGGTGACCACTGGTGGCAGAGTCCTGTCCATCACTGCCGTCAGGCAGGACCTGATGGAAGCCCTGGGAGAAGCCAACAGGGGGGTGGCCACCATCCACTTCCAGGGGGCCACCTTCAGGAGGGACATCGGGCACCGGGGCCTGCGGCTGCTGCGCCAGCCCCTGTACGTGAGCACGGCCCAGATGTTCCCCCCTGCCTCTCCCAGATGCTCCCCCCTGCCCCTCACATCTGGGCCACCTCTGCTGGGCCTGCAGGAAGGGTCCCTGCTGCTGCCAGCTCGTCCTTCCCTCCCCACAGGGCCCTGATGTACAAGGACAGACACGTGGGAGCTGGAGCCAGGGAGGTTCTGAGCTGCCTGCCACAAACATCAGCTGTGAGAGGCACCAGGGCGGGTAGGACTGGGAAGAATCTGGGAATTCCCTCAGTGATTGGGGTTTTTTCCTCCCTGGGGGTTGGGCAATGCACTCGTGGCATTGAAATTGAGCTTGGGAAACAGAGCTGGGATCAGCACAAAGAAAGAAAATCAATTTCTTTCTTGTCGCTCCTCTTATGATGAATTAACAAATGGCTGCCTTGCCATGGAGGGGATTGTGCTTCTTAGAGGTGCAGAATGGAGAGGAATAGAGTGGAAATAAATAAATTAAATTACCAAGGGCTGGTTGGACACTGGGGCTTGGAGCAGCCTGGGACAGTGGAAGGTGTCCCTGCCATGGCAGAGGATGGACTGAGATGGGTTTTAAGGTCCCCTCAGCTGGGACAGCAGCAGCAATTTGCCCATGGAAAGGGAGCTCAGGCCTTGGCAGGGGCTGCCCAGGGAGCTCTGCAGTGCCCATCCCTGCAGGTGTCCCCTGGAGGTGGCACTGAGTGCTCTGGGCTGGGCACAAGATGGGCACAGCTGGCACTGCATGGGCTGGCAGGGCTGTGCCAGCCCCAGGGATTTGGGGATAATTTGCAGTTCTTTTCTTGGTGAGAGTTTTGGGTGTTTTATTTCCCATAATCCAGCCCATGCTGTGTTTGCCCTCTGCAGGAGGTCGCTCAGAGGGAGGAGGCTTTGCTGCTTTCTTTGACCTGAAGGCCTCTGGCTATGATGATCCCATCCTGGTGTCCCAGACCAAGGGCCTTGGACCCAAACTGCAGGTAATTAGTAATTAACTGGCAGCTCCACTGCAGCACAGCTGATGGCACCTGCTGTTGATTTTTATTTTTATTTTTTTAAATTTATTTCTAAAAGCATCTTTATCTCTGGGAATAGAGGTTCTTCTTCTCTCTTTGGGGTTATAGGGTCTTATCATTTTTGTCTTTCTCTGTTTAAACTACTTATAGATTACAACTACTTTACTATCTGCTAACTTCGATATGGAGGCTTTTGTTTGATAGCAATTTGAACACTTTCATCTCTCTATACTTTCATATAGGGAAAAAGAGTTTTTCTCCATAGTTTTGCAAGAGGATTTCAGCCTTAAGATTAAGGCATTTCCTCATCCCCCCTATTTTGGATTTCAGTTTTTCTTTATTCATTTCAATGTCTTTATGCTGTTTCTTTACATGTCTGCATCTTGTTGTATCTTGGACTTAGATGTTTATTAGTTTTTATTTATGTTGCAGTCTTACAAGTTGTGAGTTTTACAGTACTTTACTAACAAGGTAAATGGAGTTGTATCTCTCTTTCTATAAGGTTTTTTAAGGATAAACTGTCTAATTAAGAAATTACACTTAAATTATTTTTACTTTTAACTTGGTAACTAACTACCCATGACTTGTAATATGGACTTTTTATCTAATTACACAATGCTACTTGAACCTATGAAGAAGAAGGTGAAGAAGATGAAGGTAAAGAAGGACTGATTTCTGCTTAAAAACTTTGATCTTCTTTTATGTATATTACTGTATTCTAAAACTTTAAACTCTAAGTTTTTTACCACGTGATATTACACAATTCTATTTAAACTACGCACCCATAATTTCAGTTTTATAATTTAATTTTGGAAGTTTTCTCCACAGTTTCAGATCAAATGCAGTGTGCTCTTGGGGGTCAGTGTTTGTTAGCACAGAAAATCTGAAATTCTCCATAACCAGGGTTCCAACCACCTGCCAGGGCTGTTTCAGTGCCACAGCCAGTGCCACCAGCTGCACCCTCCTGAGCTCCACAAACACTGCTGAGTCCACCACAGTGGGCACCTGTACTTTGGAAACTGTTATTGGTGCCAGGCCTGGGCACACTTAACTGAGGATGTGGATATTTTGTGGTGAAATGATAACAACCCCAAATTTAGCTGAAAACTTGAGGCACTGATCCCCAGAATTTCTGCTATAAACTGGAGGCTCCACTGGCTTTGAGAAGGGTCTGTGTGGAGGAGCACAGGGAGTTTTTGGAATGAGAACTGGCAGGCTAATAAATTGTGTGTGGAGAGGGAGAACAGTCCAGGGCATTGGGGAAAGGAAGGATGGAAAAAATAAACATTAAAAAAGCCAGGAAATAAAGAATTTTAATTAGCCAAGAACACACAGGACAAGCTGAGTTAGGAATATATTTATGTGGAGGATTGGGATAAATTGAACCAGGGATATATTTATGTATTGAATCAGGATAAGCTGGCCTGGGGATTTATTTATCTCTTGAATCACAAGGTTTTCAGCCATCAGGAGAGCGGAGATCTGAAGCTCCTTTCACTGTCAGGCACAGCAATGTCCCTTGTTTCCAATGGTTTCTGCCTTTAATGCCAGGACAACAAACAGCAGGAGACTGAGCAGAATCCTCCCGCAGTCTTTGGCAGTCTCACACCCTCGGGCACCTCTGAGCATGAAAAGTGAGTGGTGCAGGCTCCTGTGGGCCTTTGTTCCACTGCCTGGCACAGAGACATCCCCAGCTGTGTCCCCAAGGTTCCTCCTTGGCCAAGGACAGGCTGGTTGCCAGGATTGCTCCTGGAGCAGGGGCAGGGAGGAGCAGCAGAGGCCATGGGCTGCCTGTTTCCATGGCATTCCCCAATCAGCCAGGGAAATCAATCAGGAATCCAAGCCCAGGCTCTGTCTGGGTGCTGCTCCCTCCTCATTGGGAATCCAGAGGTGTTTATTCATATTATCCCACCACCCATCCCTCTGTCCTGGCCCTTTCTGCACAGGTGGAACTGTGCCAGTGAAAGGAACCTCCTTGGAAGTTTATCCACTGATCATTAAAGGCCTTTTGCACCCTTGGGATATTAGCAATGAGGAATTGTTCCCTGTGAGGGTGGGCAGGGGCTGGCATGGAATTCCATCCCTGGATCCCTGGCAGTGCCCAGGGCCAGGCTGGACACTGGGGACAGTGGGAGCTGTCCCTGCCATGGCAGGGGTGGCACTGGGTGGGCTCTGAGGTCTCTCTCAACCCAAATCATTCCATGATTCTATGATAATCATAGATTTTCTATGATAATCATGGATTTTCTATGATAATATTCCAGAAAGCAAAATAAACCAAAAATCTCAAAATGACAATTTCTAGAATAGCTGAAATAGAATTTCTATGGCTGAAATTTGAACTAATATTAAAAAAAAAAAAGCAAAATAAATTTTTCTTTTTCTGTCTGCAAGAAAATGAGCTGTTTTCTCTTAATTTCAACCAGGTAATGCACCAGGTTCTGTCTTCCATGTATGTCCTGTAGAGATTCCTTTCAGGGAAAAGAAGGTTTCTGCTGATTTCACTGATGAATAATTGAGTTTTGCCTGTTTCTCCTTCCCACCATGTTTTGCAGATGGCCCAGGTCTGTAAAAGACACGACACCATCGGGCAGGACCTGGTGGCCCTGTGTGTCAATGAGCTCCTGGCCCAGGGGGCTGAGCCCCTCTTCTTCCTCAGCCATTTGTCCTGTGGCAAACTCGATGCTGAAGTGATGGAAACCATCAAAGAAGGAATAGCTGAGGCTTGCAGGAGTGCAGGCTGTGCTTTCCTGGGTAGGGACCCTCCTCTCCTCTGAGATGTGAAGGGTCTGAGGTTGAATTTATCACCAGAGAAGTGGACCTGGAAGGTGGAGGCAGAATGTGGCCCTGGAGTTGTTGGTTTGTGTTTGGTGGGAAAAACAGTTGAGAATTTGTGCTTCAGTTCTTCCTGGTCTGTAAAATGGGTCAGCACAGAAAGATGGGGTTTAGTATTCACACAGAATCACAGAATCACAAGGTTGGAAGAGACCTTCCTTGTTCTTCCTTTTCTATCCCTGAACCAAGGAGAGCAGAACTGGAAGCCTCACACTGGTCAGTGTCAATGTTTCCAAGCCCTCTCCCATACTCAGGGAGGTGCCACGTGAGTACCAGAATCAATAATGACAAAATCACTTCTTCTTTCATGAAGCTTGGTTTCATTGGACTCTTGAGGTGAGGTAACAAACCAAGAAGGAGTTTGAAAATATATCTGAATCTTCTTGGGCTGCGTGTGCCTGGATGTGCTGCTGACTTTAGGAGATGCCATAAATTTAAAATGGAGTTGCAATAATGGCTTTGAGCTGAGGGAGGGCAGGGTTAGGTGGGATATTGGGAATTAGGAATTTTTCCCTGGGAGGGTGGGGAGGAGCTGGGATGGAATTCCCAGAGCAGCTGGGGCTGCCCCTGCATCCCTGGCAGTGCCAAGGCCAGGCTGGACACTGGGGACAGTGGGAGGTGTCCCTGCCATGGCAGGGCTGGCACTGGGTGGGTTTAAGATCCCTCCCAGCCCAAACCAGTCTGTGATCCTGTGAGTGTAAAACGCCCACACGCAGGAGGTGCTGAGCGCTGTGTCCCCTTGCAGGTGAGGAGGTGACCGAGGTGGCCGCTCCGAGTGCCCCGGGGCTCTGCGGCCTGGCGGGGTTCGCGGTGGGCGCGGTGGAGCGGGGCCAGCGCCTGCCGGGGCTGCAGCGGGCCCGGGAGGGGGACGCGCTCCTGGGGCTGGGCTGCCCCGGCATCCACGGCCGCGGCTTCGGCCTCGTGCGGAGCGTCCTGCTGACATCCTCGCTGCGCTGCTCCTCGCCTGCCCCGGGCACCTGCGGGCACAGCACGCTGGGTGCGCTCCCCTTCCCCTTCCTCCGCGGGGCCGCGGCTGCTCCCGTGGGGCTGGGCTGGGGGGTGGGGATGGTGCCCACGGCTCTGTGGGGTGGGGATGGTGCCCGGGGCTCTGCGGGGTGGGGATGGTGCCCAGGGCTCTGTGGGGTGGGGATGGTGCCCGGGGCTCTGCGGGGTGGGGATGGTGCCCGGGGCTCTGTGGGGTGGGGATGGTGCCCAGGGCTCGGCACGAGTGGGGATGGTGCCCAGGGCTGTGCGGGGTGGGGATGGTGCCCACGGCTCTGCGGGGTGGGGATGGTGCCCACGGCTCGGCACGAGTGGGGATGGTGCCCAGGGCTGTGCGGGGTGGGGATGGTGCCCACGGCTCTGCGGGGTGGGGATGGTGCCCGGGGCTCTGTGGGGTGGGGATGGTGCCCGGGGCTGTGCGGGGTGGGGATGGTGCCCACAGCTCGGCACGAGTGGGCAGCACTTCTGCCTGTGCTGGTGTTCACAGGGGTTCTTGGATGAGGGAAGAGACGAGGATCTGACTCCATGTCTCAGAAGGCTGATTTATTATTTTATGAAAAAATATTATATTAAAACTATACTAAAAGAACAGAAGAAAGGATTTCATCAGAAGGCTAGCTAAGAATAGAAAAAGAATGAAAACAAAGGTTTGTGACTGACCGAGACAGTCCGGACAGCTGACTGTGATTGGCCATTAATTAGAAACAAGCACATGGGCCAATCCCAGATGCACCTGTTGCATTCCACAGCAGCAGATAATCAATGTTTACGTTTTGTTCCTGAGGCCTCCCAGCTTCTCAGGAGAAAAAATCCTAAGGAAAGGATTTTTCATAAAATATCATGGCTACATCTGCCTCCTTCCCAAGGCCTTCTGCAAAGACTGGGAGAGAACCTGTCTGGGAAGCATTCCCTAAAACACCCCATGGCCTTTGAAACAAATCCTTTGAATTCAGCCTGCAGAATGGAAGGCTCTGGGAGAGCTCAGAGCCCCTGGCAGGGCCTGCAGGGGCTCCAGCAGAGCTGCAGAGGGACTGGGGACAAGGATGCAGGGACAGCACCCAGGGAATGGCTGCCAGTGCCAGAGGGCAGGGCTGGGTGGGATCTTGGCAGTGAGGAATTGTTCCCTGGCAGGGTGGGCAGGCCCTGGCACAGGGTGCCCAGAGCAGCTGGGGCTGCCCCTGCATCCCTGGCAGTGCCCAAGGCCAGGCTGGACACTGGGGACGGTGGGAGGTGTCCCTGCCATGGCAGGGGTGGCACTGGGTGGGATTTAAGATCCCTCCCAACCCAAACCCTTCTGTGATTTTTGATTCTAAACCTCTCCTGAGTTTTGAACAGGACTGAGCTGAGGCTGTTCCTTGCAGGAGATGTTTTGCTGACCCCAGGGAAGATGTTCAGCCCGGCTCTGCTGCCCCTCCTTCGCTCAGGGCACGTCAGGGGCTTTGCCCCCACGGCCGAGGGGCTCCTGGGGGGCATCTCCAGGCTCCTGCCCGAGCACGTCAGCGCCATCCTGGGTGAGTCCTGAGGGTTCCTGGGGCACAGAACTCAGGCCCAGCACGGCCTTGACCTCCAGCTTCACCTGTGGAGTCCTCAGAAATGTCCCTGCAGAGGGGAACGGCCCCAAGTGGCTGCTTCCCAAGGGGCTGCCAAAACCGTTCCTGTTCCAAGTCACCATCCCCACTCTTGGTTGGAGAAGGGAAATTCCAAAGGAGATTAACGCAGCACATCTCCAGGACAAAAAGTGTTGGGGAAGATTGTGTGTTCCTCAGGACACTTCTCCAAACAAAACATTTTGACCAAATACTGAGGTTTGGTAGGGCAATAAATTTGCATTATTTGCTCTACACACACACATATTTAATGCACTTTTTGGTAGCTTCCTCACCACATCTGACATCTATAAGGCAGAACTTTTTCTGGTGAAGCCAAAATTGGGCAAAGAATTCAGAAGTTTGAAATACTAAAGAAAACCATGTTTGTGTGAGTCTAAAAATACAGTGGAGAGGAGAAGGGGGACAGAAAGGTGTCTGTGTGTTGGGTTGTATTCCTCTAGAATGAAGTTGGAAAGGAAAGAAAGAAATTTCCAAGGCCAGGTTGGACGCTGGGGCTTGGAGCAGTCTGGGGTAGGGGAAGGTGTCCCTGCCATGGCAGAGGATGGATTGAGATGGGCTTTAAGGTCCCCTCAGCTGGGACAGCAGCAGCAATTTGCCCATGGAAAGGGAGCTCAGGCCTTGGCAGGGGCTGCCCAGGGAGCTTTGCAGTGCCCATCCCTGCAGGTGTGCCCTGGAGGTGGCACTGAGTGCTCTGGGCTGGGCACAAGGTGGGCACAGCTGGCACTGCATGGGCTGGCAGGGCTGTGCCAGCCCCAGGGATTTGGGCATTCTGTGGCAGCAAGAATTGCTCTCTATCAGCTCTTGTGACACATCCCTGTCATTGCAGACAGTAAATAAAAAATAATAACAAACATTTGTGCTGCCCACACAGCAATTACATTCTTTCCCAGATGCTCTCAGCTGGAAGATCCCTGAAATCTTTGGCTGGCTCTACAAGGAGGGGAACCTCTCTGCAGAGGAGATGGCCCAGAGCCTTCCCTGTGGGATTGGGGCTGTCCTGGTCGTGCAGAAGGAGCTGGCCCAGCACGTTCTCCAGGACATCCAGAGGCAGCAGGAGGCCTGGCTGATTGGGAGGGTGGTTGCCCCTTGTCACACAGGTGAGCAGGTGTCCTTGTGGGACTGAAGAGACTCCCTGTTGCAAAGTCTGTGTTGTTCACACCACTTTCCTGTTGTTTCACTAGGCTGGAGGCTGCTGGACGCATCCACATCACATTTCAGTATTAAATAGATGAGAAATGAGTTCTTGTTTCACAGTGGCAGCACCTGGATAACCTCCTCCCCTCCCTGAGGCTTCAGGAAATCCCTCTGCTGATTGTTCCAAAATCAGGGGATATTTTACCACCCTCATGGTGATCACCTCCCCTCCTGTCCAGCCCTCCCCAGCTCACACAGATCTGTGTAAAGGCTGAGGACAGGCCACAGCTTTGTACAGTCACATGTGGTGATGGTCAGGCTGAACCCTGGTGTGGCACTGATTGGCATCCAGCAGGACATGAACCAAAATCCCTCTGGAAACCCAACAGTTTGGGCAGCCAAAATGTCACCTCAGCTCTGTCAGCGTCGTTTTGTAACATGGGAGGTATAAAAGATGGGACTAATCCTTGAAAAGGCCATGCCTGGGCCTTTATGAACAACTCTGTGAGCACCAGAGGCCAGCACAGCTCCTGGGACCTGGGCTGTTCAAGCACAGAATCCTTCTGGAGCTCCATCTGTGCCAGCATAAATTCATTCTGATGCAATTTCTTGTTGTTGAAACGTTATTAATAAACTGCACAAAGTCAGTTTAATGGAAAGGTAAAATCTAACCCTTTCCCTATGTGTTTGGAGCAGGTTCTCACATAGAAGTGGAGAATCTTGCAGAGGCCCTGCAGCTGAGCAGCCCCCAGCAGCTGCTGGACTCCAGCACTGCTGAGATCCAGCCCCAGCCCAGGAGGAGGAAGGTGAAGGTGGCTGTTCTCGTCTCTGGAGCAGGTGAGCTGTCACTTGTCCTGGCACAGAGAAACTCCTCACACAGCAGAGGCTGGTTCAGGTGTGACCACCTGGCTTTTCTTCCAGTGGAGTCTCCAGACCCCTCAAAGTCCAGGGTTTCACTTTAGGTCAGAGTTGTGCTGCCCTGCTTAGAAACTGAGCTTTGTCAGTGCCCCCACCCTCAGGGCTGGCAGTGGGTGAGCAGATCTGTGAGCAGCAGCTGAGAGCTCCTCCCAGGGCTGTGGTGTGGCAGAGTGGGGTTTGGATGGTGCATGCTGCTACCTATAATCCCCAATAAGCACCTCCTGTGGAAAAGCTGCTTGGGGAGGCATTCAGGCAAGGCAGTCAAGTCCCTTGTGAAAAACATGTTCACTCTCCTGTGAAAATGTAAAAAGTTTAATAAAGTACAACAGGAGGCAAGGACCACAGAGCAAAGGTTATTACTCAGCCAAGAGCACCCTGTTATCATCAGGGATACCCCTTAAATACCTTTTCATTACATCAGCCCTTGCATATTCACAGACCCTTTTCCACAGTAAACTTTTCCCCAAACCAGTTTACATGTTCCAAGAATTGTTTAGGATATCTTCCTCTTGGGTCCACTTTTTTAGAGCCTGTGTATTCCTTGGATGTGGTTTCAGTCCCTTTTTTATCATCACCTTCAGTTTTGGCCCTGGCCCACCCTGCCTTCAGAGGGTGAGCACTGATAGCTGGCAGATGTGTACAGGTGTGCTCATCCTGTGTGAACTGGGTGCTATCCCACCCAAGCAGGGAGTTTAACACAAGCACACTGATATCAGCTATTTCACTGAGCTTAATTAACAACAGAAACAAAAACCATATCTTTATAACAAAGTTACTTCAACATCACACATATAAGATCCACTTTAATATTTGCAAAAAAGCCAATATTATATGTATCTACAACATTCACACACCACACTCAGCTAGCTCAGCCAAGAGAGGCAGGAGGGCATTTGCAGGGTCAGTTCCAGGGAGATTTATTTCAGCAGGCCAAAGGGAAACCAGGCACAAAAGACAAAGCACAAGGTTAAGTGTGGGGTCAGTGGCCAATGGTCTGAGGGCACAGGGGTGGCACAAGGGGCAGAGCAAAGGGCACTGCCCTACAGGGAAGATGGGGCTGGCCACCAGAGATACCGCACCCAATGAGGGAACAGGGAAAGGAGACTTTGGGACATGTGGGGAAGGAAACAGGAGCGGTTCATTGTTAAACAAGAGTCCATGGGGGGAAAACTGTCCATCCAGGTGGGGGAAACTGTGGTAAATTCTTCCAAGGCCGGGCTCTGGGGATTTCCCTGAGGGAAGGGTTCCGAGGGCTGCCCAGGCTGGGTGCTGACGTGTCCCCTGTGTGCTCTCTCCCTGCTGGAGGCACGGCCCTGCCTGCCCTGATCGGCGGTGCCCGGGAGCCGGGCAGCTGTGCCCAGCTGGTGCTGGTCATCTCCAACAGGCCCGGGGTGCCCGAGCTGCGCAGCGCCGCCCGCGCCGGCATCCCCACGCGGGTAAGCGGGAAACCAAAGGGTTAAAGGGTTTGGCAAACTGTTCACAGGGGTCTCAGGTTGAGGGAAGAGACGAGGATCTGACTCCGCGTTTCAGAAGGCTTGATTTATTGTTTTATTATATATATCACATTAAAACTATACTGAAAGAATAGAAGAAAGGATTTCATCAGAAGGCTGGGTAAGAAGAGAATAGGAAATAATGATAACAAAGGTTTGTGGCTCGGACTCTCTGTCTGAGCCAGCTGGGCTGTGACTGGCCATTCATTAGAAACAACTAACATGGGCCAATCCCAGATGCACCTGTTGTATTCCACAGCAGCAGATAATCAATGTTTACATTTTGTTCCTGAGGCCTCCCAGCTTCTCAGGAGGAAAAATCCTAAAGAAAGTATTTTTCATAAAAGATGTCTGCGACATTAAACCTTAACAGGAATTACAGCACAAGGATGAAATGAGGAAAAATTGCAGCACTGCAAGCTGCCCTTGTGGCTGCCTAATCTTCAAGATTGAAGCTTTGCCTTTTACACCCCTCAGGGTTGCACCAGCCAACCCTGGCCCCTCCAAAGTCTGTCAGTCAGCTCTTCTTTGCAGTTTTTTGGTGGACACTGCTTTCTTGTACCTTGATTGGAGATCAGGTGTTGTCATGCCCCCCCAGCACCAAGCTTTCCCATTCCTGACTCTCCCATGCAAGGGGTTTATGCACATGGCTTCTTTCTACCTGTCCTAGCCAGCCCAGGCTGCCTGCTGGGAACAATACAGAGGGGAAAGGGACTGTGGGGAGAACAGAGGACATCTGAACCACAATAACATAATTATACATCACTAAAGCTTCTCTTAATATCCACACAGTATTCATCCCTTAATTGCAAGAGCTAATAATCTCATTATCCATCTCTAACAGTAAGGACACATCCCCTCCTCCTTTCTATTCCCAGCTGCTGAGCCTGTGGCTGGTCAGGAAGTGCTTGTTGAGCATTGAGGTTTCACTTCAGTTTGAAACTTTCCCTGTGGATGGAGCGCAGAGCTGGGAGTCCTCACTGGGCTCTGGGGGCTTTTCCCAGCTCAGCAGTGAGTGCTGCATCACAGGGAAGGGATTTCAATGGATGGTTTGGGTCTGAGATTGCAGCCCATGAGCCTCAAGCTTTGGCTGAAATCAGTCAAACTTCAGGCTCTGCAAAGCACAGGATGTGTTATCTCCTGGGTTTATCTCTCCTTAGAATCACAGAATCCCAGACTGGGCTGGGTTGGAGGGACCTCACAGCTCATCCAGTGCCACCCCTGCCATGGCAGGGACACCTCCCACTGTCCCCAGTGCCCAGCCTGGCCTTGGGCACTGCCAGGGATGCAGGGGCAGCCCCAGCTGCTCTGGGCACCCTGTGCCAGGGCCTGCCCACCCTGCCAGGGAACAATTCCTCATGGCCAAGATCCCACCCAGCCCTGCCCTCTGGCACTGGCAGCCATTCCCTGGGTGCTGTCCCTGCAGGCCTTGTCCCCAGTCCCTCTGCAGCTCTGCTGGGGCCCCTGCAGGCCCTGCCAGGGGCTCTGAGCTCTCCCTGCAGCTTCTCCTCTCCAGGATGAAAACCTGAGTCTCACATTGTGCCCAGTCCCATACAAGATTTCTCCTGCCTGTGGGCCACAAGGCAGCTCTTTGGGACAGGAATTTGTTCTGGCTTGTTCCATAAAAACTTCTGGCAAGGACCACCAGCATTGGCTGAGAACATTCCATGACTTGGGATGTCAAAGGCAGGAACTCCTCCTTCTGATATTAAATGGTTTTGAGGAGGTGTTTTTACAGCTGTGCACAAATTGAAATAAACTCTGCTAGAGGCTGTCCCGGCATGGAAAGGTTCTGAAGCAGCTTCTTCAGCTCCTGATTTGGATTCATGTGATATTTTTCTGACTCATGTCTAAAAAAAAATTATACCAAAAATCCACTCACATTTTCACAAGCAAGAGCACAAAGTTTTGTGAGCCCCTTGTTTGAAGGTCCTCAGGAGAGTCAGGAATCAGCACTCACCTGGGGAGCTGAAAATGAGAGATTAGGTAGAAATAAAGGACCTCCTCCTCCCCTTACCCAAGGGTCTGGCCAATCGACTCCACCACCTCCCTGGGCAACTCATTCCAGTGTTTGACCACTCTTAAAAGGGAAAAATTGTTTCTAATCTCCAATCTGATCCTCCCCTAGTGCAATTTAGGGACATTTCCTCTTGCCCTTTCACCTGGGACATGGCAGAAAAGAGCGACTCCACCTCACTGCACCCTCTTTTTAAGTCATGGAGTCTCCTGGAATTAATCTGGTTTATTCCTCTTTATTGCCCAAGCAGCTGCTCCCAATCCCACCTTGTGTTGTGTCACTGCCCCAGGTGATTGATCACAAATTGTACGGGAGCCGCTCGGAATTCGACAGCACCATCGACCGAGTCCTGGAGGAATTCTCTGTGGAGCTGATCTGCCTGTCAGGGTTCATGAGAGTTCTGTCCAGCCCTTTTCTCCGAAAATGGAAAGGTGAGGAATCAAACGTAAAAGAGAAACTAAAGCAGGGCTGGCTGGTCTCACCAGGATTGCACTGTCGGAGTTCCTTGTCCTTTTCATTAAATCCCTCAGCCCTGCTGACACTTTTGACATTCCAGGATGGAAACCCTGTGCTTCCCTCTGGCATTGGGACTGTGGGAATTCTGAATTTGGGATTCTGCTCCCCTTCCCTCTGGCAGTGGGACTGTATTGGGATTCTGGCTGAGGAATTGCCAGAGGAACTCCTTGTGCTGCCTCAGCAGTGAGAGAGGGGCAAACTGGGGGTGTGGGTGGCTCTGTGCCTTCCCCAGGGAAGGAGCTTGGTCCCATCCTTTGCCAGGGAGCTGTGCTGGGGAGTCCTGCTGAACTCAGCCCCCACAGTTCTCACTCAGAAAAATGGGAGAAAGATGGATTTATCCATTCCCAGGAGGGATTTCTGCCTCCTGTGGTGTCCTGCACACCCTGACATAGCTCTGTGTGTGCCCTAAGTGAGTGAGGGGTGAGCAGTGAGTTAGTGCCAGCTCCTGAGGCCTTGCTCAGGAGTTACTCACTCACTGACAGCCTGGACAGGCTCCTTTGGTAATTTTGCTGCACACGTGCTCTTGGAAGAGCAGAATTCCCTCCGTACTGCTCAGGGTTTGCACTGATGATCACACCTCGTTTTATTTTTAAGGAAATTCAGTTCAAATTATCTAATTATCTTTTTTTTTTCCTTTTTTTTTTTTTTTCTCCTCCTCTGACACTAATGCCCAGGGAAAATTTTGAATGCTTCTCCATCGCTCTTTCCACTCACCAAGGATGGGAATGCCCAGCAAGAGCCCCTGGAAAGTGGGTTCAAAGTCACAGGCTGCACCGTGCATTTCGTCCTGGTGAGTGGCCTCAAAACTGGGAAATTAGCAAAATTTGGAAGTTAGGAATTTGCTTTTTTCCTTTTCTTTCTGGGGGCAGAAACAGGCAGAGGAAACAGGTGTGGGAAGGGGTGAGAACCTTAGGATTGTTACCAGTAAAAACCAGGAAGATTTGGAGTTGCTTGCAGCCCCGTCTTCCTCCCTTGCATTTTGGGGTGGGATTTTCCCATTTCTCCTCCTCCCGAGAGAAGAAATCCTTTCTTCCCGCACACCCCCGGCCCCTTCCCCGGTGCTGCCCGGGCCTCCCTCGCTCTGTGCCCGCAGGAGGAGCCGGGCGCCGGCGCCGCCATCCGCCGGGAGCCGCTGCCCGCGGGGCCGGGGGACACGGAGGCAGCGCTGGGCGAGCGGCTGCAGGAGGCCGAGCTCAGGGCCTTCCCCCTGGCCCTGCAGCTCGTGGCCAGCGGGGCCGCATGGCTGGGAGCCCACGGGAGAACGTGCTGGAGGCGGCAGAGCCAGAGCCTGAGCCCGGAGGAGGAGCAGGGACGTGGAGCGGCCTCTACCGAGGAGCCGCCGGAACGCGAGGGGCGCTGGGGAGGTCCCTGAGGGGCTCCGGGGAGGGCCCTGAGGGGCTCCGGGGAGATCCTTGAGGGGCTCTGGGCAGATCCTTGAGGGGCTCTGGGTGGGGCCCTGAGGGGCTCCGGGGAGGGCCCTGAGGGGCTCTGGATGGATCCCTGAGGGCTCTGGGCAGATCCTTGAGGGGCTCTGGGTGGGTCCCTGAGGGGCTCCGGGCGCCCTTCAGTTATTCCACCCTCTTTTTCCAAGGGAAAGCTCTGGGCAGACCCCTGAGGGGCTCTGGGGAGATCCTTGAGGGGCTCTGGGCCGGTCCCCAAAGAGTTCTGAACCAGCCCCTGAGGGGCTCTGGGTAGGTCTCTTGAGGGGCTCTCGGCAAATCCTTGAGGGATTCAATTATTCAATTATTCCACCTTCTTTTTCCAAGGGAAAGCTCTGGGCCGGTCCCTGAGGGGCTCTGGGGAGGACAGGACCCTTGAGGGGTTCTGGGTAGGTTCCCAAGGGGCTCTGGGTGGGTCCTTGAGAGGCTCGGGCTCAGCTCATTTTCCCTCCTCTTCCCTTCTCCTCCATGTGCTTCTCTTGGATGTCTCAGTATCCCAAGATTCCCTTCCCAGCCTTTTCCCTGAGATCACAGCTTTCATTACACCCCCTTGGAAAATCCATGGAGGGAGCCAGGCTGGCTTTTCAGGTTTGGAATTCCTTCATTCAGTTTTTCAACTTGTAAAGGAGAAAATGTTTTACATGGACGGAGCTCGAGCTGTAAAACTGATCTGGTGTTTCCAAGGGGAATTCATCCTCCCAAGGGATCAATTTCTGTGGCAGAGCAGTGGGAACTTCCCAGAGTAACCCCAAACAGGATCTGCTGCTGGGACAACAAAGTCATGGAGCTGCTGGAGAGAGCCCAGAGGAGCCACAGAGCTGCTCCAGGGCTGGAGCCCCTCTGGAGCCAGGCTGGGAGAGCTGGGGGGGCTCACCTGGGGAGGAGAAGCTGCAGGGAGAGCTCAGAGCCCCTGGCAGGGCCTGCAGGGGCTCCAGCAGAGCTGCAGAGGGACTGGGGACAAGGCCTGCAGGGACAGCACCCAGGGAATGGCTGCCAGTGCCAGAGGGCAGGGCTGGGTGGGATCTTGGCCATGAGGAATTGTTCCCTGGCAGGGTGGGCAGGCCCTGGCACAGGGTGCCCAGAGCAGCTGGGGCTGCCCCTGCATCCCTGGCAGTGCCCAAGGCCAGGCTGGGCACTGGGGACAGTGGGAGGTGTCCCTGCCATGGCAGGGGTGGCACTGGGTGGGATTTGGGGTCTCTCCCATTTCACATCAGGCTCACATGGCAATCTGGACCAAGGTGCCTGTGATGGAGATGGATATTGGATTTGGGCCAGCTCTCTCTGTTGGCCTCTCTGCAGTGATCAGCTGCTCTGATCAATAATGTGATATTGATTCCCTGCACAGGCACTGATTTCACCCCTCCAAGTCTTTATTTCCTCTGCCTTCCCTGGCTGGAGCTGTGACCTCCCCATTGACCCATGGCCCCCAGACCATGCACAGCCCCTTCCCTCCTCCCCCCAGCAGCCCTGGGAATCAATTCCAAGGAAATACTTGTAGATAGAATTTTTTATTTCATTTATTAGGCTTTATTTCAAATCCCAAAGGAGAATATGCCAACATGGGAGTACCGTCAGGACATCAGAGCCCAGAATACAATCCGCTTTCTCTGATTCAAAATCAGATTTCTCTAAATCTGTGTTTAAGGGGAGCTCCAAACCACCTCATCTGCTCTGTGTGTGGGAAACCTGATCCTTTCAGTAAGAACATTAAAATGGTTTCATAACTATATGAAAATACTAAAAGAAAACCACAAGTGTTGAGCTGCACAAAAACCCCGATTGTTTTCCAAATGTTCATAATTCCTGGGTGTCCCTCAGTGTTATTGCAGGTGAAAAGGCTGGTTCAAGAATAAAGGCACTTCAGAATTCCTGAGGAATGTTTCACAAGCCAAGGACGTGTTTTGTGTCTGGTCTTTCTACTCATGTAAAAAAATAAACCCCTGAATCTGAGGGGAATTTGTGGGAATTCACATGGGAATGCTGTGGAAAAAAGGGGCAGCAGACACTGAATGCTGCTGGCATCTGCTGGACAGCAGGTTCAGGTTTGGAAATGACAGTGTGCGTCGAGGGTCTGGGCCACCATCAAACCAGGCAGCAAATGGAGAAAAATCCAATAATTGGTGTTTGGGGAGCCAGTTTTTCCTGGTCTGATGAGGTTTTTAGAGTGGAGGGTTCTGCCTTTGTCTGTCTCTCCCATTGCAGTTTCCCTCAGCAGCACTTCCCAGCACAGGGAGGGTCCCTGTCAGGGAACAGCCCTGGTGGCTGGCAAAGAGCTGGAGATTCACAGCTGGAGATTCACAGCTGGAGATCCACAGCTGGAGATCCACAGCTGGAGATCCACCACATTCCCCACCTGGCACGAGTGGAAGTTAATCCCAATGCTGGAGACAGCCACGTGACGAAGGCTTGTGCACTTCCCAGACTGATTGGGATTTTGCATGGAAGGGTCTCCAGTGTTGTCTCCAGCCCGCCCCAGGGCTGCTCAGACCCACCTGGCTGCACTGGGGCTGTCAGGAACGCGACTGAGAGAACCAAACTGTTGGCCAAGGAAGCGATTAAAATGAGGAAGCACTTGCAGGAGCCATTGCTGCACCCTCTGGGAACGGCCCCCAAATTCCCACTGGTGGCTTTCCTGGGATTTGAACCTTGAACCGTGAGGGGCAGAGCCCGTGCCAGGCCCGTGCCAGGCCCGGCTCTATTTCCAGTAGATCTTGCCCGCCTCGCCCACGCGCACGGCGCCGCTGGCCACCAGCTGCAGCGCGGCGGGGAAGGCGCGGTGCTCGGCCTCCTTCACCCGCTCGGCCAGCGTGGCCTCCGTGTCCCCCAGCTTCACCGGCACCGCCTCCTGGAAGATGATGGCCCCGGCGTCCACCTCCTCCTGCAACAGCAAGGTCAGGCTGGGGTGCCTCGGGGAGCTGGCAGGAACTGGGGTTTGGGCTGGTGGGACGGGGAGAGCAGGGGCTGGGGCTGGCTGTGCTCTGGGGAGGGTTCAGAGAGAGCAGGAGGGAGGCAGAAGAGCAGGGAGCAACACTTCTATCCCAGAAAAGCCCAGGGACAGGAGGGGCTGGGCTGGCAGGACATTCTGTGCGGTCCTTGCCTCATTCCCCCTCTGACTGAGCCAGGACAGATCTGCCCTGGAACGCTGCTGGGGCAGATCCCTGCAGGGCAGGGGCTGTTCCTCAGCAGCTGCCACACAGAGAAACACCAAGTCAAGGCATAGAGAGAAGAATGCAGTTTTCCCTTCTATTGGGAAAAATTATTCCACTCTCCTTTTCCAAGGGAAAGCAAAAATGCTGAGACAGATCGCAGCAGCAGAGGGAGAGGGGAGCCAGAGGAGAGACCTTTGAACCCTGAGAAGTGACCAAAAGGGAACCAATGATCCCTGGCCTGAAAACGTGTGGCTCTGAAGCTGAGATCTCTGCTCTTTCTTTACTTAGGGTCTTGATAGTGGAACCCTGGAAAAAGTTAAAGATAGAATCTAAAATGTTAGACTTTGTGCTTTCCCAGATCAACTGCACCTGCGTAAGCAGTATGATAAATTATATGATTGTTAGATGTGATGATTGTTTAGTAATTAAATATAATTATTATATAACCATAAGAAGAATAATGAGAAACTATGTTGGAAATTCAGAGAGGGGCTAAATTTATGTATACAATAGAACAATATAAGTTTAATAATTAACATGAAAGTTATATAACAATAGAGTATAAAACATGATCATTTCGGATGTGTGGTTGGAGTCAGATTTGGGTTGAATATACCCCTGACACCCAGAGCTCTTAATAAAAAGCACCGCATATAATCCCCCATGATTATGTGTTTTTGAACGCTAACAATTCCACTCTCTTTTTCCAAGGGAAAGCAAAAATGCTGAGACAGATTGCAGCAGCAGAGGGAGAGGAGAGCCAGAGGAGACACCTTTGAACCCTGAGAAGTGACCAAAAGGGAACCAATGATCCCTGGCCTGAAAACATGTGGCTCTGAAGCTGAGATCTCTGCTCTTTCTTTACTTAGGGTCTGACCAGCATAAATTGTCAAGTTTTTCTCTGTTCCCACAAACATCTGATCACTCCTTAACAAATCCTGTGCCATTTCCAGTGGGTTTTTTTTTTGTTTGTTTCTATTTTTTTCTTTTTCTTGAAAGCAAGAAACAAGGCAGGTTTAGGATAAAACCCAGGAAGTTTGGGCCATGTTTAACAAAGCTTTGGCTCAGCCAAGGCCTTACATTAACTATTCCCCCTCTCCAGTGGGTGGAAGGCAGCAGTGGGATGCTTAGGGAAGAAGTTCCCTTAGGGAAAGCCTAAACTCCTGGACAAATTACCCATTTCCATTCCTTCTCCAGAGCCAGCAAACTACAGCACTGTGTGGCCACAATAAAATCTCCACCTCCTTTGGATACAAAGCTCTGAACACAGAGGGCAGGAGATCAAACACGAGGGTTTGGGGTGCTCCCAGCAGGCTCTGAGGTGAGAATGTTCAAAGGAGAGGATTTCAGAGAACCAGGGAGGTGCAGATGTTCACAGGGGAGGATGCAGAGGGGCAGGAGGTGCAGATGTTCAAAGGGGAGGATGCAGAGGTGCAGATGTTCAAAGTGAAGGATTTCAGAGGGGCAGGAGGTGCAGATGTTCAAAGGGGAGGATGCAGAGGTGCAGATGTTCAAAGTGAAGGATTTCAGAGGGGCAGGAGGTGCAGATGTTCAAAGGGGAGGATGCAGAGGGGCAGCAGGGGCAGATGTTCAAAAGGGAGGATACAGAGCTGCAGATGTTCACAGGGGAGGATGAAGAGGGGCAGATGTTCAAAGTGAAGGATTTCAGAGGTGCAGATGTTCACAGGGGAGGATGCAGAAGTGCCGATGTTCACAGGGGAGGATGCAGAGGGGCAGGAGGTGCAGTAGATGTTCACAGGGGAGCATGCAGAGGTGCAGCAGATGTTCCCAGGGGAGCATGCAGGGGCAGCAGGTGCAGATGTTCACAGGGGAGCATGCAGAGGTGCAGCAGATGTTCCCAGGGGAGCATGCAGGGGCAGCAGGTGCAGATGTTCACAGGGGAGCATGCAGAGGTGCAGCAGATGTTCCCAGGGGAGCATGCAGGGGCAGCAGGTGCAGATGTTCACAGGGGAGCATGCAGAGGTGCAGCAGATGTTCCCAGGGGAGCATGCAGGGGCAGCAGGTGCAGATGTTCACAGGGGAGCATGCAGAGGTGCAGCAGATGTTCCCAGGGGAGCATGCAGGGGCAGCAGGTGCAGATGTTCACAGGGGAGCATGCAGAGGTGCAGCAGATGTTCCCAGGGGAGCATGCAGGGGCAGCAGGAGCAGTAGATGTTCCCAGGGGAGCATGCAGGGGCAGCAGGGGTACTCACAGCCACGAAGTGCACGGTGCAGCCCGTGACCCTGACCCCGGCCTGCAGCACCAGCTTGTGCGCGTGCGCTCCCTTGAAGGACGGCAGCAGGGACGGGTGGATGTTCAGGATTTTCCCTGGGAAAGCAGAGCTGAGGTTATTGGCTTTCAGCACTTTCAGGCTGCTCGAAGGGCCGCAACGAACAGAGGAACAAAATGATTTGTGCAAAGGATTTTTCACAAGCTTTGAAGATGCCAGCAGCCAGCCAGCCCCAAGTGCTGCGGTGTCTGTGTCTGAATTAGCAGAGTGCAGTTACAATGAATGGCTGAACACACCCCCAGGGATTAATAATGCTAATGGCTGATGTAGCTGTCCCTTCCCTCAGCACCCTGTCCTTCTTTGATCCCAAATCCCTGGTGCTGGCACAGCCCTGCCAGCCCATGCAGTGCCAGCTGTGCCCCATGGGCACCTTGTCCCCAGCCCAGAGCACTCAGTGCCACCTCCAGGGCACACCTGCAGGGATGGGCACTGCAAAGCTCCCTGGGCAGCCCCTGCCAAGGCCTGAGCTCCCTTTCCATGGGCAAATTGCTGCTGCTGTCCCAGCTGAGCCTGCCCTGGCCCAGCCTGAGGCCGCTCCCTCTGCTCCTGTCCCTGTTCCCTGGCAGCAGAGCCCGACCCCCCCGGCTGTGCCCTCCTGGCAGGGCCTTGTGCAGAGCCACAAGGGCCCCTGAGCCTCCTTTGCTCCAGTGTTCCCATTACCATTATTTTATTTAATTCTTTCTGTAATCTCCATTCTACTCTTCTCTCTCTCTGGCAGCATCTTGGGGACTTCCTGCCCCTGGAGATCTGGGCAAGTTACAGGAGCAAATGTCTCATCTGATGTCCAGCAGTGTCTCAGATAGAGAGATATTATTTATATCTAAATAAAACCATTTTTAAGCATCAGCATCTCCCTCCCTGCAGCTTGAGCCCAAAAGGTTTCGGGGACAGTGGGCTGGAAACACCTCCCTGCTCCTCTGCCTCCGTTTCCCATCAGAATGGGATGTGGGCTCCTGCTTGCTTGGGTTTGTTTGGTTCTGTTTCCACCTGTGCTTTGTTATCACTCACAATTAACACTTTAACCTGTCCTTTGTTAACAGCCATAATTCACACTTCAGGGCTGTTAAGCAAGAAGGAATTTCATAACTCCCACTCAGTGTCCTTGTGATTGAGAGAGAAAAAGGAGCAGCTTTGAGCAAAGCAGCAGCAGGAATTGATTCTTCCTGGATAACTCTGGGGATCAGTGGCCAGGCATGGCCAGGACAGGATCCTGCAGCTGGCCCAGCTCCCTGAGCTGAGCTCAAGGTCTGAGCTCACATCTTGTGGTCCCAGCTCAGGTTTTCAAGCTCAGTCCAGTTCTGGACATTTAAAAAATGAGTTTAACTCATTTAACTCATTCACTAACTCTTTAGTTTAACTCTTCTGTCTGGAAAAAGTCTTTACTTTTCTCTCACACAGTCATGCAGGTAAAGCAAATCCTGCACTGTACCGGACAAGGGTCAGTGCTCTGTCCCTGAATGAGAAGGCACTAAAATCCTTTATTTGCACAAGGTTCTGCACTAGAGGCAGTTCTGTTCTGTCCTCTACAGAGACTGCTCCAAAGCCATCCCTTGGAGTGAGAGATTCTGTCCCCTCCTGACACTGCCCACAGCACAGGCACTTCCATCTCTGGGCCCTGAGGGGAGACAAACAAAACCAATTCACCTGACTGGCTTCACCTGACAGCTCCAAAACCACAGCAAGGCCTCTCAGCAGTGCCTGCTTTGCTCTACTGATTCTAAAGAGAGGTTTGAAAAGAAATTCGGGTGTGAAATGTTGCTGGCACACCCAGGGGAACACAAAAGTCACCGAAGAACAGTGAAAGCTGCAAGGCAGAGGCTGACCAGGCTGTCCCTGTTTTGGGTAGGTTTAGGTAACCCTGGCCCCAAAGCAGAGCAAGCAGCAGCTGCTCTGTGTGCTCAGGACTCCTGGAAAACACAGGAGGAGAGAAAAGCAACAGCTGGGCAGGGAGAGCAGGCCCTGAAGGTGTCACCAGCCTCTCAGAGAGCTGGAAAACTAAAAGATGAGCAGAGTGGAGACACTGTGAACATTCTGTGCAAGCACAGCCTGGATCTGCCTGTGGAACACCCCACCATGGACTCGGGCAGCTCCTGGGACTGGCCAGGGCTTCTTACCCAGAACTGCAAAATGCTGCCCAGCTTGGTGGTTTTACAGGGACCCAGAGCAGCTCCTCTGTCAGGGGAAGGAATCTCAGTGGTTGGGTGCTTACCTCTGCCAGCACCTCCTGTGTGCAGAGGCACAAAGCCTTCACAGCCTTTTAAAAGATATTTTCTAAGAAATCAAAGACTCCAGATCTGTGTTTGCCCTTGGCTTCCTTCAGGCTCTGCACAGGTGCTCTGCCTTTCCCTCTCACCCTTTTCCTTACAAGATGGGAAGGGTTTCATTTCACAGAGCCCCAGGATGGGCAGGGTTGGAAGGGAACCTTGAACATCACCGTGTTTAATCAGGTGCCCTCTCTCTTTTTCCTGGTGACAACCTCTGCAATGCCCTGGTGCCCATGCACAGCCCCCCAGCAGGGCTCACCTTCCCATTTCTTGACAAAAGGCCCCGAGAGGATGCGCATGAAGCCGGCCAGGCAGATCAGCTCCACCGAGAACTCCTCCAGGACCTTGTCCACGGCGCTGTCGAACTCGGCGCGGCTCTGGTACCTCGTGTGCTCCACCACCTGGGCACCAAAGCACAGAACAGGGATGTGCTGGCAGTTCCAGAGGAAGAACAGCTCCTCAATGCCCAGCTGACAGACACAGTGCAGCCTGTGCTCCTCCCCACACACAGGGAGCAGTGGGACAAACACGTTGGGCTTGATAACCCACAGCTCTCAATCCCATGGAACACCCTACATGGATTTGGTGATCCATGGAGCACCCTACAAATGCAGGGCTTTAAGCCATCCTGAAGTCTTCCAAAGATTTCCCCCACTTCAAAGCCCCTGGCAGTCATAAGCAGTTGAATCTAGGCAAAAACTGCACCAGAAAAGCTTGGGAAAAAGGCTGCTCAAAACTCCTAAACCAGCCCCTACCCCATAATGATGGAATCCCAGAATCCCAGACTGGTTTGGGTGGGAAGGGACCTCAAAGCTCATCCCATCCCACCCCTGCCATGGCAGGGACACCTCCCACTGTCCCCAGTGCCCAGCCTGGCCTCGGGCACTGCCAGGGATGCAGGGGCAGCCCCAGCTGCTCTGGGCACCCTGTGCCAGGGCCTGCCCACCCTGCCAGGGAACAATTCCTCACTGCCAAGATCCCACCCAGCCCTGCCCTCTGGCACTGGCAGCCATTCCCTGGGTGCTGTCCCTGCAGGCCTTGTCCCCAGTCCCTCTGCAGCTCTGCTGGAGCCCCTGCAGGCCCTGCCAGGGGCTCGGAGCTCTCCCTTCTCCAGGTGAGCACCCCCAGCTCTCCCAGCCTGAGCTGTGTGTTTTCCAGGATAGATCCCCTGATTTAAGCAGGATAAGGGACCATTACCTAACTTAGAGCACCCATTCTTCAACAGAAGCCCCTGTCAAAGGCCACCAGAGTCACAGGGGTGGTTTGGGAAAAGCCAGGGCTGCTCAGGTGACAGGGACAGCAGGCACAGAGCCCAGCCCAGCCCTGGGCTGCACCAGCCTCTGCCCCTGTGCCTGTCCCACCCCTCAGTGCACAGCTGAGCCCCAGGGCCATCAGCTCTCCCACACTGGTTTTTCCCTGATAGAAACCCTGGGGTTGGCACTGGATGGGCTTCCAGGGCCTTTCCCAGCCAAGCCAGTCTGTGATTCTCTCTTTGTTCTTCACATTTCCCTCGTGCCCTTTGTGTCCTCCCAAGGAGGAGCTGCAGCACCAGCACAGATCCCAGCACCAATAAAGGAGCAAAGTCAGGTCCCCGATTTCCCTGGGTCTGTATTCAGCAGGGAACAGTGACTGCAAAAGGTTTCTAAGTGACAACAGGATCATTTCAGATCTGCCACACAAAGGGAAGGCACACAAAACCCATGGAAGCTCAGGGAGCCCTGGGAATGATTCCTGGGGAGCCTGAGGCAATACCCAGGCAGTCAGAGGGAGGCCCCACTGAGGGTGACCTCTCTATTCCATTCAAATGAACCACCAGGTCATTTTAAAATTAAATTCACAAAAAATAGGTTGGTACTTCAGTGTCAATGCCCTACAGTCAAGCAATTCACAATGTTTAAGCTGTAACTGAAAACTTTATGCTGGTTTAATGCAACAACTGTCCCCAGAGCATCAGGACTGCTGGCAGAGAAGGAGAAAAGGAAGGATTTTGCTGTCACAAGTTCACAACAGACCAGAAGAGAAAAGCCAAGGCTCCCTACCAGCCCATGTGTCACCCCATAACACTCATCAGCACCTTCCTGCTGCAGTCCCAGCCAATGGTGGCTATTACAAAAGGAAATGCTCACCCTTGTAGGAATCCCAGCTCTCTCAGCTTTCCTCAGCCCCTCCACACCAGGTTTGTTGGAGATAACCAGAACTATCTGTGCATAGCTGGTGTCTTTCTTTGTGCTGTTGATGAGGGCTTCCAGGTTTGTGCCTGGGGGAGAGAGAATAACTCAGGGAGCCTGAGAATAAATAGAGGGAACAGCTGGAAGAGGCTTTAAATAAGCAGCACTGAGGGGGAGACCAAACCAAACAGCCCTGATGAAACTTTAATCCTTTTTTAATTGATTTGCTGGGATCTGATTCAGACAGCTGAAGGCCTTTCCTGGCAGCTGCACTTGGAAACTGTAATTGATAGCACTGGATTGGTGGCCTTAGTGACTGGGAACACTGGAAATAGAAGAGATGGAGTTCTACATGGCAAGAAGAACTTCTGCTCTATCTGTGAAATGATGCTGCTGTTCCTGCAGGGACCAGAGTGGGAGCCTGAATCTGGACACCTGCAGAGGTTTGGGAATAAATTGAACCCAGTTTGCAGCAGAGGTTAAAAGAGGTTTGTGACTGCCATCAATCCAAGCACAACATCTCCCCTGCCTGCTAGAACCCACCAGAGTGCCCATGGAGAACTGCAGGGACTTTAAATGCAAGCTGAATTCCCTTCTGCACAGAGTCTGGATCCCAGGGCAGCAAAGAGCAGCACTCACCTGTTCCAGAGATGAGGACAGCAACCTTCATTTTGCCTGTCTGGATCTTGCCCTGGATGTGGCTCTGCACACACAGGGACCTGTTTGCTTGCAGGGCCCGATGCAGGTTGAGGACTTTAACGCTGTCAGAGCCTGAGCAGGCACAAGGAAAAACCCAAAAATCAGCAAAACAAAGTGTCAGTAAAGGGAGAAACAGAGAGAGGAGAAAAGCACCCATGGAAGAGATTAATGAACTCTAATAATAATAATTGATAACCAGTTCAATACCCCCACAAAAAAGTCAGGGAGGTGCCATGCAGAGGTTTTCACCTCATGGAGACTCCCAGACAAGGGAATTTCCCTCTGCTTCTGGTTTCTGCTGATTCCCCCCAGGGCAGACCAAGCTGCAGTGACCTTTCTGCAGGGGCACCACTCTGCCGATGGTCCAGGCGCTCTCGTGTCCCTGGATGTCCCTGAGCACCTGCTGGGCCATCTCCTGCTGCACCACCAGCACTGCCCCCACCCCACAGTTGAAGGTCCGAGCCATCTCCTCCTCAGAGAGGTTCCCTTCCTTGTGCAGCCAGCAGAAGATTTCAGGGATCTTCCAGGTGAGGGCATCTGAAGAGAATGGGAAATACAGATCAAGAGTGGGAATTGCTGCCAAGGGACTACAATTATTGGGGTGTTAAGAGGTAAAATCTGTCACAAAAATCCCCCTCTGCCCCAGTTCCAACCATGTGAGGATGACTTACAGCAGCACAAAAATGCCTCTGGACAAAGCACTGGAAAGGAATTCCAAGGACAGGAAATTTCTTTCTTGTCATGTTCTCTTTGAAAATGGTTCTATCCCAATTTCTACAGATCCATGGAATCACAGAATGGTTTGGGTGGGAAGGGACCTTAAATCTTCACTGCCAAGATCCCACCCAGCCCTGCCCTCTGGCACTGGCAGCCATTCCCTGGGTGCTGTCCCTGCAGGCCTTGTCCCCAGTCCCTCTGCAGCTCTGCTGGAGCCCCTGCAGGCCCTGCCAGGGGCTCGGAGCTCTCCCTGCAGCTTCTCCTCCCCAGGCTGAACATTCCCAGCTCTCCCAGCCTGGCTCCAGAGCAGGGGTGCACATACACATAAATATTTATCAGTGGACAAGCGGAAAATGATTTATGTGCAGTTCTTGAGTTCAGAACTCACTATTAATTCCTTATTTTATTGTACAACCCCGTGAGCTCTCACAACCTGTGCCAGCCATTTCCCACCTTCCCCAGCAGTGAAACCTTTCCAGCACACCTGAGGGGAGAGTGCTGAGGATTGATGAAGCCAAACAGCAGGAGCTGTCCCTGAGCTCACAACCACCTCTGAATGCTAATTGAGAACTTCATGAGTATCATTTAATTAGCAATAATTTCATAGGGAATTGCAAATGGTGCAGCTGACTTGGGAATGCTGGTAAGGCTGTTTTCTTTTTGCAAGTGTCCTATGAAATCCAATCCCAAACACCCCCAGGGGAAGGAATTCAATGGGGAGCAGTCTTTCCACCACAAAGGAAACACTGGCTGTTTTGACTGGCTCTGGTTCAGGTACAAGGAAAAACTCAAACATTTCTAGACAGACACGTCCAGCTCCTACAGCACAAATCAGCTGCTGTGGCCACAGCAAGGCACATTAAGGTGGGGATTTTTCCACAGCTCTCCTTCTCTCTCACCTAGAACCACCCCCAGGGAGTCTGGGAGGACCCTGGGGATGTTTTCCAGCAGGCCTCCTCCGGTGATGTGGGCGTAGGCTTTGACGTGGCCCGAGCGCAGCACGGGCAGCAGGGTCTTGCTGTAGAGCTTGGTTGGGGTCAACAGCAGCTCTCCTGCCCAGGGCAGACGGGAAAGCATGGAGAGAAATGGGAATCAGTACAAAATGGGGGAAATCTCAGAACAGCAGTTTGGATAGTAATGAGCATTGTACTAGAGAGAAACACAAAGTTTTACCTTTTTCATTTTAGCCCACAATTAATTATTTATCCCCCTCCCTTTGTTTCTTCCCTGCACACGTGACTCCCAGGAAAAGAAAAAGATGAAAACATGCTAAAGATGGAATGATTTTCTTTTTTGTGCCTGAGAAAAGTTTCAAAGGCCCAGCTGGGAGGAAGCTCAGGAGGAAGCAGTACCCAGAGTCTGGTCCCCGGAGACCCCGACGCGGGAGGAGAAATCCAGGGACGACTTCTCCACGATCTTCCTGACGAGGCTGAAGCCGTTGCTGTGGACCCCAGAAGATGCCACCCCAATGACCACGTCCCCCTCCGTGATCCTGTCCAGCTGGGGCAGCATCTGCCCTCTCTCCACGGCCCCCACAGCAAAGCCGGCCAGGTCGTACTCGCCGGGGGGATACATCCCCGGCATCTCGGCCGTTTCTCCTCCTGGGGACCAAAACACAGCAGAGAGGGGCTGAAACAGCCTGGCTTTGATCATGGAATCCCACAATGGCTTGGCTTGGAAGGGATTTTAAAGCTCATCTCATCCCTGGCTTGGGTTGGAAGGGATTTTAAAGCTCATCTCATTGCACCCAGGCAGGGACAACTCCCACTGTCCCAGGCTGCCCCGAGCCCCAGTGTCCAACCTGGCCTTGGGCACTGCCAGGGATTCAGGGCAGCCCCAGCTGCTCTGGGTAAAATTCTGCCTTTTTGTCTCCTCTTCCCACTTTGCACTCCCTGCCCTGTGCTCCAGCTTCACCTGCTTTTTTCAGTCCTGGTGTTTCAGCTCTATTTAATGAGGCTGGATCAAATGGAGGATGGAGAACTGCTTGGCCACCCACCACTTAAATCCACAATTAATTGTGCAAAACCAGGCAAGGGATGAGCCTTCACCCCCTCACTATCAGGGGGGTTATGAGTTAAATTTGTTGAGCTGAAGGTTCAGCTCTTCCAGAAAGGCCTGTGGGGTTTGAAAATCTTGAACTGGACATAAAATCTTGACATTTTGGTGGTTTCATCACAAGGTTTCACCTAACACAGACCTTGCTGCAGCATGAATGAGGTGATTATATTTGATAAATGCAGAGAACACCTTAAAACAAACATAAAGCTGACCAACAGTTCATGCAGGAAAAAAGTAAACCAGGGCATAAAGAGCCTCTTGTTCAAAGCTTATAAACAGACCCAAAATGACACCCACTGAGAAAGGACTTGCGTTCCTAACTTCCCTAAAATTTGGAAAAAAGGACAGAACCTTTTCTAAACATATAACATACATCTGTACCTAAAACTAATCTAAATTTAACCTAAGCTTTTAATCCACTGTGATTCACATCGAGCTCCCTGAAAGCAAAGACATGGAACACTTTGCTTTCTTCCTCCTCCCAGATTCTTCCACAGAGTAGGAAACCAACTACACTCAAACCAACTAAAAGACCTTGCAGAAGGTTCCTCAGATCCCCCTGAGAAGTGTTCCTACCCAAAAGAGCACATCCAGCCTTCCTGCAGGCATCAGCAATTCCTGCAATGACGCCCTGAGCCACGTCCACGTCGAGTTTGCCGCAGGCAAAATAATCCAGGAAGAAGAGGGGCTCAGCCCCCTGGGCCAGGATGTCATTGACACACATGGCCACCAGGTCCTGCCCGATGGTGTCATGTTTCTGGCACTCCTGAGCAATCTGCAAGACAGGGAGAAGCCTGGGATCAGCTCTGGGCCCCTGGAGCACAGGCAGGCTCTGCAGGGGACTGAAATCAGGAGCAGTCTGTGAGCAATGGGCCAAAATCCCTCCAGGTGCGCTTTGAGGAGCAGCTTTGTTTGTTATCCTCTCCTAACTCTCTTCAGGAATTATTCCTGTCTCCACTGGCAGATCCAAAAGGCACTGAGAAGGAAACTGCTGCAAAAGGGTTTCCTTGCAGCCCAAACACAACAGCAAACCAGGGTTTAAATGTTTTTCCCCATCAATTAATCTTTTTTGAGGGTGGAGATGCTGCCTTTGTGAAACAAGATTCCTGGTTATAGTCTTAATATTTAAAACCCAGTTATTTTAGGCATCTTATCAACTTCTGATATTTACTGATGATATTATCATATCAACTTCTGATAGTTGGTATTATCATATCAGTTGATATTATCAGATATCAGCATATCTGGCTATTTACAGGTATTTAATTCTCTTGCCTGAAGAAAGGCAATTTCAGTTTCCATCCCCTTTTTTAGAAAGACCAATAGGTATTTTTCCAGGACAGCTGCTATTTTGTGACAGAACCTTTTCCCTTCTGTGCTGTTTTTCCTCCTTTGGGTGGATTTCCACCTTACCTTGAGTTTGGTGCCGACGCCGTCGGTTCCAGACACCAGGATGGGATCTCTGTAACCAGCTGCTTTCAGGTCAAAGAGCCCAGCAAAGCCTCCCAGCTCTGCATTGCAGCCTGCCAGCCAGGAAAAGGAGAAACAGCCCAGCTTTACTCCCAGGGGCTTCCCCAGCATCTCCAGCACAAATTCTCTCCAAGGTTTGGCAACACGGCTTTGCTTTGTCACCAGGAAGCTTTTCTCTGCCATTTAGAACCTTTTCACTGAGGAGCTCCTAATCTGCTTAGGTTGGCTTTGCCTTTTTAATTCATCATTAGCCTAAGCCTAAAAATCCCCAACTTTGTGACTGAGCAGTCAGTAATTCCTGTAATGATAGGCTTCCCCCTTGCACTAAGGTTTCTCTGAAACACAGGAGGAATTGTGGTAAGATGGTTGTACTGGTGTGAAATAATCTATATTTTCCCCTCTATGTACACCTGACTTCATTAGAAGGTTCTCAGTTCATTTGAAATAAAAGGGCCATTCCATAAATGAATATTTTAAATCTGTCTGAAGAATTACAAGGACTTGCTAGAGCAAGATGTGCCTGAGCCCCAAACTCAAGGATGAATCAATGCTGATTCAACTGAGCAAAAGAGGTGGGTTCCACATCTGTCTCAGGAATTCTACATCTCATAACCTGTCTAAACATTCATCCCCCCAAATGACGGAGTTCACTGTGCAAGAAATAATAATCCATGGAATCAAACTCAGTACTTAATGGTGAAATTTTTCCTTGCATTTATCCTTACACAGTGCTGAACTGTGCTCTCTGACACTCCTGGCATTCAGGAGGTGGAGTTTAGAGCCATGTGGGGGTTAAAAGCTGTGCATTTGCAATAAAATCGCTGGCATTTGCTTACCACAGGCTTTCCTGTGTCACCTAGAAACAGGCAGGGCACATAAAGATGAGCTTTTTATCAAGATCAACTGGTAAACCTCAGTGCCAAGAAGTGACCAGAGCAGGAGCAGAAGGTTCTGGTCTTACCTGACCTGGATGTGGCTGCAGCAAAGGGTTTGATCTTCTGCACCAAAGTGTTCCCTGCTTCAATGTCCACCCCACTGTTCTTGTAGGTCAGGCCTCTGCAAGAGTGGGGACAAATGGCATGGCAGCTGATTACTGGAGGTATTTCCAAATAATATTTACTTCTGTACATCCCTGAGTGGGTGAACTGTGCAGAATCCCATCCTGCTGCCCGAGGAGGCACTGCCAGGAGCAGCAGGTGGGTAATTCCAGAGTTTTGAAAATAGTATCAGGTATTGGGATCACACAGCCAAATCCCAAAATAAACCCAACAACCAAACCCCTGACAAGGTAAAATAGCAGCACAGATCTGATTTTGCAGGGTTTGAATCCACACAGCCCATGGAGTCCCAGCTGTGACTGATCCCCACCTTGTCCCCTGCCCAGAGCTCCAGCCCTTGAGGTGTCAGTGGGAAAGCTCTGAACCAAACCAAACCAAACCAAACCAAACCAAACCAAACCAAACCAAATCAAACCCAACCAAACCAAACCAAACCAAATCAAACCAAACCAAACCAAATCAAACCAAACCAAACCAAACCAAATCAAACCAAACCCAACCAAACCAAATCAAACCAAACCAAATCAAACCAAACCAAACCAAACCCAACCAAACCAAACCCAACCCAACCAAACCAAATCAAACCAAACCAAACCAAATCAAACCAAACCAAATCAAACCAAACCAAACCCAACCAAACCAAACCCAACCAAACCCAACCCAACCAAACCAAATCAAACCCAACCAATCCAAACCAATCCAAATCAAACCAAACCCAACCAATCCAAATCAAACCCAACCAAACCCAACCCAACCAAACCAAATCAAACTGAACCAAACCCAACCAATCCAAATCAAACCCAACCAAACCCAACCCCACCAAACCAATCCAAATCAAACCCAACCAATCCAAATCAAACCAAACCAACCCAAACCAACCCAAACCAAACTAAACCCAACCAAACCCAAACCAACCAAACCAATCCAAATCAAACCCAACCAAACCAAATCAAACCCAACCAAACCAAACCAAACCCAACCAAACCAAACCAATCCAAATCAAACCCAACCAATCCAAATCAAACCAAACCAACCCAAATCAAACCAAACCAACCCAAACCAAACCCAACCAAACCCAACCAAGCACAGAAATGCACGGGTGGGTCAGAGCAGGGCTGAGCTCAAGTCACTTTTCCACCCCCAAGGTGAATCAATAACCCCCAGCATCCTTCCAGGCTTTTCCAGCTGCAGCTCTAAGGTTGCCTCTCCTTGTCACTGCAATGATCCCACCTCAGAAGCAGCCATGCCTCTCTAACTTCAATGGGCTTTCAATAAAGAATATAAAATATATTTCCTTCAAAAGACCCAGGCTCCTAAGGCTCAGGAACCCAGAAGGAGATGCCTGTGAGATCTGGGTAGGGTTTATGCAAGATCAACACCCTGGTACAAACTGGTGTCACCTGTGTGTCCCCACAGCTCCCTGGGGACACCAGCTCATGTTTACAGAAGGACCTTTCCATTCTGGGGACAGGGATTTCATGACTTTTCACTGCAGCAAACACTCAGGCTCGTGCCAGCTGAGCAGTTGTTATTCCCAGGCTGTCAGTGGCATGAACCAGGTGCATCCCTATTTTAGATCCATCCCTGTTTTCTCTCTCCTATGCATGGGATTCAGCCTGAAGTTTCAGTTCTGAGAGTGTTGATTAACAAGGACAAATACAACAAAACAACTTAAAAGCATTTAGAATTTACTCAGCTGAACAAAAAAATTCAGTTAATCCACAAAACCCACCTCAGGAACCAGGTAAGAATTCAGCAAACACTGAAAAAGTCAGAGACAGACACAAATGCCTACAATTGCACTAAATGGAGTAAATATTTTTGTGCTCTGCCTATTAAATCTTATTTTAAGACGTGGGAGGTTTTTTTTAGGATCAAAGGTATTTCTGTGGTGAAGATCATTGCTGGAATAGCTGGAATTGATAAAGACTTCAAGTGCCAGAAGAACTGGCCCAGGAGAAGCGTTGCCAGGAAAATCCAAAGGTGTCTGCACTCCCAGCACACCCTGCCCAAAAACTGGCAGGAAGACAAGAATCACCACAGGCAGCTGCTCAGGCTGTGAATAAGACTCAAGGAAATATTGGCCTGCAACCACCAGAGATCAAAGTCAGCTCCTTTCAGTCTGAATATGATAAATGTCCACCAGATTTGCACCATGTTTTTAGGAGTATTTCAAATTTGTTAATTTTTTTTTTTTTTGCTTTGATTATTTAAATGAATCTTTAGTTCTTTAAATTTTCTGGAATACTTTTCATGAAGCATTCTGGCTGTTTTCCTGAGGTGAAATGCCTCAGGACTGGAGCCTGCCAGGCTGCAAGAGGAGCTGAGTCCTGATTCCAGAGCCATCATCCCCCTTCCTCCCCGAGTCCAGAGGGGACTCTGGGGCTTGGAGCACCCTGGGAGAGGGGAAGGTGTCCCTGCCATGGACAGGATGAGCTTTAAGGTCCTTTCTAAGCCAGCCCAGCCTGGGGTTCTGGGGCTGAAGCACCCTGTGCTGCCTCCAGGGCAGTGCCTGCAGCAGCCCCAGGAGCCTCCCTGTGCAGGAGGGATCCTCCAGGCAGCCATTCCAGGGGCTGCAAGGAATGAACACTGGGAGGGAGCTGCTCCCAGAGCCTCCTCTTGCCTCTCTGACCTGGTTTGGGGGCTTTTTTTCCTGCTGCAAATCCCAATTCCACCTTGTCAACAGATGCACAGCACTTGAGAGAGAAAGAAGACTAAATACCAACACCTTTGTTCTTTTAGGAAGTTTATTGATGATAATTTTACAAAATGCTAATCAGGATACACTGCCAGCAGCAACAGAACTGTCACTGATGTGTTACCCAGCCTACAAAAAAACCCCTTGGGAAAAGATATGTTGGGAGCTCTTTGGAGCAGAGCAGTTTCTTATTAGGTAAAAATGAGTTTAAAAACTACAAAAAGCTTTCAGGAGCATTAAAGAGGCAACAAGACTCCCTACTATTAAAAAAAAAAACAAACAAACCCACACCCATATGATCTCCAGAGCCTTACAGTAAATACTGAGCCAATTAAAGGGATGAGAATGGAAAGAAGGGATGAATCCTACCCTGGTGTTAGGCAGCTGTGCCAGTAAAATGTAAATCCCAGCAAGGTGGGGGGTTCAAGGTGATTTTAACCATTTCTAAAAGCTAAAAAAGAACCAATAAGCCAGCTTGAACTTTGTTAATATATAAAATCATATAAAAAAATCTAAAGCTAAAGCATCTTAAAGCTAAAAAAGAACCAGTAAGCCAGCTTCAACTTTGTTAATATATAAAATCTCAGAATCTCCTGATCTGGAAGGGACCCACAGGAATCATGCAGTCCAAGCCCTGACCCTGCACAGACACCCCAAAAATCCCACATGGACATCCCTGGCAGAGCTGTCCAAACACTCCTGGAGCTCTGGCAGGTTGGGGCTGGGACCACATTTCATGATATTAAATGGTTTTTCATTTCATGATATTGCATGATTTTTCATTTCATGACATTGAATATCAGACTTCTGGACAAGACAAACCCAGAGCAAATCTGTGATCCAAAACAAACCAGAGCAAATCTGTGATCCAAAGCCCAAGAAGCAGAAGTTGACCTTCCCTAAACCAGGCCTAACAACTGCAGCAACACAGATCACGCCTCTGTGCTTGTCACTGTAGTTTAACTCAGATTTAGGAGAGTAAGAACATCAGGCATTCAAAATAATCCTGCCTTGGCTGGTCTTGCTGACGGTGAGTACACGGATGGGGTTCAAACTTATTAATATCACCCAGGGATGTGCTTAGATGCTTTTGACCCCCACTACTGCCATGTCAGGGGTTGGGAATATCTACCTGGATTGCCTGAGGAAGGCAATGGCCCGGTGGCCAATGTCCCTCCTGAAGATGGCCCCCTGGAAGTGGATGGCAGCCACGCCCAGGTTGGCGGCCTGCAGCGCCGCGGGCAGGTCCTCCTTGATGGCCGTGACCGTGAGCACTCTGCCCCCGCTGGTGACCACCCTGCCGTCCTTCAGGGCTGTGCCTGCGTGGAACACCTCCAGCCCCAGCTGCCTGGCCTTGGCAAGCCCTGTGGGTGGGTGACAAACACCAGCTCCTGGTTAGAACGCTCTCAGTGAGAGACCGAACGCTTTCTGTGTGAAAGCCACAGGCAAAGTCAGGGTGATGCTGCTGGGAAATGGGAGTAAATCTGTAAAAATGGGAATAAATCTGTAAAAAATACCTCTGGAGGAGAGACAAGCCTAGCTGTGTGCTCAGGGATGTGGCACACAACATCTGATTGCAGCTGGGGTTTTATGCCTCAGTGGCAAACATCAGCACCAACGTGACCCAAAACCCTGATCAGAACCACCTGGCTGCAGCAGGAATTAAATATCAATGCTGTGCCAATATCAAATAACAGTGTGGAGAACTGAAAATACACCAAAATAACCTGAGATGTGTGAAAATCCAGCTGCTCTTGCTGACCCAGGACCAGGGTTTCTATGAATCTCAGTTCCAGTTCCTTCATGCAGCAGCAGAGAACAGGGAGAGGCCAGGGGGGCAATGAAGCTCCTGCAGCTCCTCTGCTCCATTTACCTGTTATTTCCAAGCCCTTGGGATATGTTCCTGGGTAGCCTTGGCTGGCCATGACCACAGTGACAGCTGCACTGTCCTCTCTCCAGGCTGGCATGGAGCTGGCCAGCCTCCTGCTGAGCACGGCCTGCATCACCTCGTACAGGTCACTCCTGAGCAGGGGCAGAATCACCTGCAGGGACACACAGCAGCAAATCAAATGGGGTCATTGCCTTCCCTGGCCTTGGAAAGACACCAATGCAGCTGGAAAAGCAGAATTAAATATGCCCACATATTGTACTTTCACACATCAGACATGCAGTGGATCATCTGAGAGATAATCTTAAAAATACTCATCCTTGCAGAGAATTTCTATGGGTAAAGGAATTGCTACATATGGAAAGAAAAGGGTGGGGACAAAGAACCTCATTTGTTCTGAAGAACAGAAATTAAGAGTTTTGTTCCACTTGTCAACAGGGAGCAAGGAAACATCCAGAATCCATTCCAGAGAAGACAGGGAAGTGCTGAGCTCTTCTCAAGCTGACCTTTGCAAAGCCCAGATTTGAGTCCAGCCTACTGAAATCCTCTCTGGAATGGAACAATTTCCTTACAGATCTGCCTTGAACAAACAACCCAAATGTTTTAAATACTGGTGATTTAAGATTCTGATTATTCACCCCAAATCTGGTTAACAACAGTGGTAGATGGTCACGGATTTTACTCCTCCCATAATGCCAAATTGTACAAAATAACTCACCTGGCACTCTGGGTCACCAAACCTGCAGTTAAACTCCAGAACTTTAGGCCCATCTTTGGTGAGCATTAATCCAGCATAAAGCACACCTGGAACAAAACATGAGACATAAAGATCTCTCAGGGACTCACTTGTTTTGAATCTGTTGATAATAGGGTTTAAAAGGCTGCCACCTGTGCTCAGTGCATTTGAGAAATGGTAACAATAAATCAGGCAGAAATAGTTGTCACAATTTTACAGCTTATTTTGCAACATTTTCCTTTCTGCCCCTCCTCAGTTGAGGAATTATTCCCTGTTCATGACCTCTGCTGATTTCCATGGACCCTGAATCAAGGCTGGTACCAAACCCAGTTCCTCGTAAATCAAAGTTGTTTCCCCTTAACCTCCAGTGTGTCAGGATACAAAGAGGAAAAAGCAAAATAAAAGGTTGCTTTCATTATGATTAAAAATCCCAAAGCCTTGTACATACCCACATAGGGGACTCCTTCTTTCCTCATGCCATCAACAGTCTTCTGAAGAACAGTCTCTCTGATCTTCTGCAGCAAATCTTTAGAAATCTGATAAAAAAGGATTGGAAACCAGCGTCTGTAAAAAGGGAGGGCTTGGCTTTGTGTTTCTAAGAGCCAAGCAGAATTCTTGGATGGTCTTTTGCTCACTCCAATGGAAAGCTAAGAATGTTTTTCCCTCTATTTCTGCCCACAGAAGTTCCCTATCAAACAAACCCCCAACTACCTTAAGCCACAGCCAAAATTCACCATGAGCTTTGTTTGGCACAAAGCAGAACTGTGGCTTTAGGCCCTTGGTTCTGATGAGCAGCATTTCATGTACTTTAAGCCACAGCCAAAATTCACCATGAGCTTTGTCTGACACAAAGCAAACCTGTGGCTTTAGGCCCTTGGTTCTGATGAGCAGCATTTCCTAACTTAAATCCCAATCAGACACAAGGTTGCAGAAATAACACTGCCTGCTCTGGAATCCCAGGTAATTCAGTGGAGATACTCTCTCTTTAGAGAGGTTTTGGAGCTGGGGATTGACTTGGCCATGGCTGCTTGGGGCAGCAATTTCCATCCAGCAGAGCCCATCCCTCCTGCTCCTCGGCTGGAATGAACCATCCCCAAGGCTCAGTGACAGCTGCAGTGAAACATCCCCTGCCAGTCCCTCTTCCCCTCCTCATCAGCCCCTCCTCACCTGGGGAGCTGGGGAATAAGCTCCCATCCCTCCTGTGTTGGGGCCCTCATCTCCATCCATCAGCCTCTTGTGGTCCTGGGCTGGGGGCATGGGGGCGATGGTGACACCGTCACTGAAACACAGGCACTGAAACAAGGACAACAGGTAAAGTTCCTGGGATGGTTACAATTAAAGTGAAATTAGAGCTGATTTTCAGTGTGACAAAGGGATGTTGAAGAGGACAAACTCTGCCTCCCTGATAAAATAAATGATGGGGTTCAAAGCATTTGGCTTTTCCTCAGGAAGCAGGGACTCATTTTGTGTGACCTTCCTTCAGAAATCAATAAAACCTAGAAAAATTATACCATCAGCAGTTGCACTGAAAAGAAACACTCAAAAGGTTTAAAAATAATAAAATACTGCATGATGGAAATGACTCTTTCCTTTCCCCTCCCAGCCCCTGCCCTGGAAGGAAGGAAGGAATTGCATCCCTTTCAAGACTTCCTTTTCCTTGCTAATGAAGTTATTTACTTGTGAAATATTTAAAAATTATTTCTACAGCAGTTGTTTGTATCCTCAGTATCTTCAGAATAACAAAGCTGCTGGCATCCTCTGGAACTGGAGGATGTTGTGCACTCATACTGGGACTAATGGCAGCAATACTCAAAACCATTTTACAATGCTAATTATAAAACCAGCAAGGATCCAAAATGAGCCACACAGCTGTCTCTAACCAACACAATTTCATTTATAAGCAGGGAATGGTTTTAATTTAACTGATCAAATCCTCCACTCTGTAGGTGAAGGCACTCAGTGAATCCCAAACAATTTAGAACAGGTAGAACCAAAGTGTTACAGTGAGATGCACTTACAGAAATTTCTTCTCCTTCAAGAAGTTCTTCAACAACAACAGTTTCCCCAGCTGTGCCAAAACTCTTATCCTACAGTGAAACAAAATCTCTTCAGTTCTGTTTCAGTTTTAAACTACTGAAAATGCAACAAGAAATAGGTATTTTTAATACAGCCAAAAATGCAGCACAGGTTTGAGATGATGAATCCATTCTCCCCCCCAGGGATGTCAGCAGTGGTGAAATCCCTACTCCTCTCTTTGTCCTTAAATAAATGCAGGGTTTATTAGTGAGTATTTTCAAATGACAGAGGGTATTTGTGATTACTGAGCAATTCCTCATGCTCTGCCTTCTGAAATTCACCCCAACACCAGTGACAGCCAAGTCTCCAGTCTGCACTTCCACTGGATAAAAAGTGCAATTTTATCCAACACCTGGGAAGGGAGCAAGATTCTCACATCCCAGTGCAATGTTTGAACACTAACTGCATATTCTGGATAATTAAGAAATTAAGAACAAGCAGCCCACACTGCCAAGGTGATTTTGGGGGTCTCTGAAATCTCTAACTCAGGTGTTTTGTAGAAGACATTGGGCCCTGTTCAGGCATGAACTGTGCAGTGACCACAGACCCCCAAAATGTGACTGCAGCACCCATGCCCTGAGCCCTGAAGCACAAGTGTGTCCCAGAATGTGTCCCATGGATCAGCAGAGCTCCATGGAATCTCAGGGTGCTCTGCTGCTGACACCAGCTGAGGGCCTGACCTGGGAGCCTCAGCTCTGTGCTCCTCACTGGGCAGATAAAATTACTTCACTTGGCCTCACTTCAAATCTTGATGCTCCAAACACATCTGTGGAATATCCTTCCTCAGTGTGAACTCCACTGGAAATAATCCCAGAGAATCTGGCTGCACATTGAAGTGCTGTGCTTGGTGCTAATGGTGCTTGTGAAGATCACTGAGGAGTTCAGTGTGGGACCTGATGGATTGCAGGAGTCTCATAGAGTGAAATAAAAGGAATTGCATATATAAATCAGTGAAATAAGGGTGGGTTTTCATGAAGAATGGTTTTATTTTAGCCTGCAGGAACTGCACCTCAAGCCATAAATAAATCAGCTGCCCAAATAAAAGGGTGAAAGGTCTGATGTCTGACAGCCACGTCCCTGTTCCATGCAATAAGGAACATCTGTGGTGCCCTGAGGTGGTGACGGGCTGCTTTGGTGTCAGACATTCCTCCTCACCTGCATGATGTCAGTGACAGCTCTGCAGGCCTCCTCCTTGCTCGAAGCCACGATGACTCCTTTGCCAGCTGCCAGCCCACTGGCTTTGACAACCAAAGCAGGGAAGGTGGCGCTGCCAAGGCAAGGACACACATTCAACACCATCCTTGCAGGGACATTCTGAACATTTCCAGAGTTGAAAAATCAAAGTGCTCCTCAGTTTTCATGGCAACCTTATTGGGTAACACACAAATCCCACCAGGCTCCTCTCATTAGGCTCTGCCTGAGAAAGGTTCCTGCTTCTTTTCCCCACCAGGGAATTCCCTGACTGCTCATTACTGATTTCCATCTGGGAATTTCATCTGGGGTCACCTGCCTTGCACTGTGATGAGCAGATCATCAGTTCCTGAGTAATTCTCCGGGGTTTTTTTGGTGGAGAAAAGGGATAAGAAGGCAGCACAGATGGCTCTGGGCTGCTCCCTGCCTTTCCCCAGCAGGCAGACTGACAAAAAAATAACAGCTTGTCCTACATTCTCCTGTGAACGGAACACTGAACCTGCACTCCATTTCAGAGCAGGAGGAACCATTTCTCTCAGACTTTCTGCAGTTTGAGAGAGTCATGGTAGGTGATCCTTTGAAACCTTTGCAGATGTTTTATCCCAAAGGCATGGATACCTGGCAATCATTGGATTGGTTTGGATATTTACAGTGTCAGTAAGAATTGGTCTAAAATAACCAGAATTGTACCTGTTGATGAAGGCACATGCAGCTTTGGGATCAGTGAAGGATTTCCATCTGGCAGTGGGGATCTCATGACGATCCAGAAAGGCTTTGGTGAAGCTCTTACTGGACTCCAGCTGAGCTGCCTTTGCTGTGGGGCCAAAACACTTGATCCCAGCTGCTGTCAAGTCATCCACAATTCCTAAACACAAAATATGTCATAAATCACCAGGTGATTTATGGGGGTCAGGCCAGCCAAGCTGCACTGATTCCTTGAGCAGGAATGCCAGGAACAGAAGTAACCTGTGTCTGCAGTGCCTGCTCTGCTCACTGGAACCAGGAGCAGCAACCCTGCACCACTGCAGCCCCTCAGGATGTGCTGCCTTGGGAAGGGATGACAATCCCCCCTTGGTTTATGACACCTTTGAGCTAAAAATCAACATGAGTCTTTGGTGAAGATGCCAAAAGGTTTAAGCAGAAAAACTACCAGCATGTTTATAATTAGGTTTTTTTTAGCAAGACTCAGATTATAGTTATTTCAAATCATGAAAACTCCACAGGAAAACCAAAACTGGCTTTCCTGCTCACACACTACCCTTCAGAAATTCCTTTTCACCTCAGCACAACTCTGGATTTCAGGGAAACTGCTCCAGAGGATCTGTTTCCATTTAGACACTGCTGAGTGATGCACATATGAGGATTAAAATTTACTTTTCTTCTAAATGCTGAAGGCTGTGATTTCCAGCTTGTGTCTCTTACCAGCAGCAAGAGGAACCTCAGGACCAACCACCACCAGCCTGATGTCCTGGTCCCTGCAGAACTGGGCCACAGCAGCGTGGTCACTGACTGGAACAGCTGTAGGGGACACAAACAGGGAGAGATCCCATCCAGGGGTGCTCCTGAGCACTGAGGTACCCCAGAGCACCCCCAGCCTCCCCTTGTGGGAACCTGGAGGGGTGAGGCCCACACTGACACAGACTCACCCAAAGCACAGCCCCAAACCCCAGGCAAAGGCTCTGGCTGCACATCCAATGTCAGAGTCCTAAATCACAGAATCCCAGAATGTCCTGAGCTGCAGGGACCCCCATGGTGTTGGGGATGAAACCAATGGCTGGTGGTAGAATTCCAACTCATCTTTTTTATTTTTTCTTTCTTTCTGTAGTGCTACCTAAAAGTTGCACTAAACTGAGCCCTCTGGAAGCAGGGGGAATCAGAACTTTTTGTTTTCCATGACATTAAACTTAATTAAGAAGGGCACTGTGCTGTCATTATGGCTGAGGGTATGTGGGCTTGGGCTGTTACAACCATTATCTTTCCAAAACCAAACATTCAGTGTGATGACACTTGGAATGGCCCAAACTGTGCAAACAAAAGCAAAAGTCCTGCACCAAAGACAATAATGTCAGTTACGCAAAAGGCCCTGCAATTGCACAGCTTTTATCACGAATAAACAAAGCCAAGGTCTGCAGGGATGGGAGAAAAGAGATGAGCCCAGTGGGGATTGGCTGCTTGTGCAGGGAGGAGAGACACACACACACCAGGGCACGGGGCTGGCAAAGGGAGCACAGGATCCCAGCACCAGCAGGGCTGGAAGAGCCCTTTGGGACCATCCAGTGCCACCAGCAGCACCCAAACCCTGTCCCCAAGGCCACATCCAGGACACTTCCAAGGCCTGACCACTCTGGCAGGGAAAAATTATTTCCAATTTCCAATCTGACCTCCCCTGGTGTAACTTAGGGCCATTTTCTCTTGTCCTTTCCCCTGGGACATGGCAATACACTGGGACCTGTTGGTCTCCTCCAGCCAGTTTCTGGGGACTGAGGAGAGAGGAAGGGGATGACAGGATTTTGGTCAGTCTCACTGTGCTCCCCTGCTCTGGATGAATTAATTCATAGAATCATTGAACTGCCAGCTTGTTTGGGCTGGGAGGGACCTCAGAGCCCACCCAGTGCCACCCCTGCCGTGGCAGGGACACCTCCCACTGTCCCCAGTGTCCAGCCTGGCCTTGGGCACTGCCAGGGATGCAGGGGCAGCCCCAGCTGCTCTGGGCACCCTGTGCCAGGGCCTGCCCACCCTGCCAGGGAACAATCCCTGCCCATAAAATTTCCTGATTCCACAACAGAATCTACATTTTGTTATAGATTTACCCTATTCAGGTGGGGTGGTGAACACCCAGACAGAGCACAAATAAAATTCACCTCCTTGGCACCTCTTCCACAGCCCAAGTCTGTTGTTCCTTGCCTTCCACATGCAGCTGATGCCAGTTGACTTCTGGCTCACCCAAAAGCACCACACACCTGTGCCAGGGCCTGCCCCCACAGAGAACAGCTCCTAATTCCCAATATCCCATCCAGCCCTGCCCTCTGGCGCTGGGAACCATTCATCCTTGTCCCTCTCCAGGCAGGAAAGGAGAGAGCCTGGAATTCACCCCACATTTCTTTCTGCAGGTCTGATCTCAGGGTATGAGCAGCGAGTGTGGCACAAGATTTGCACGATGGAGAAATGTCCTAACAACAAACAGGAAGGAACAAATTGTGTTGTTTATCCATGATTTTAACTTTCCTCCCCAATAACATTTTTCTTGGGTTGTTGGCTGAAAGGGGACGTTTCTGTAGCTGTGTTTGACTGCTTGAAACAACAGCTGAACATCCCTTTGGAACCTGACAGGAGGACCCTGGCCCAAGGATTTCAAGGGTGGAGGTTAAATTTCAGAGCACAAGTTACACTGAGAGGTAAAATGTGACAGAAGGAGGTGTCAGGATGGTGAACTCCATTCACAGACACACCTATTCATTCAGCAAGCCATTGTCTGTCCTTCTGCACCAAAACTGCCCAGATAATCCACCTAAATTAAATATAAACCTGTATTTAGGCACCCAAACTAAATCCCACTTTATTGCTGGAAACAATTACCAGCTGAGATCAACCATATTTTTTTTTCTTACTTGAATATAAAGTTTGAAAGATTTAAGGTTATTTATAATTTTCAGCTCACTTGTTTGTGTTTCAGTAATCACCCAAGACCCAGAGCTGCAATCCTAATTAAAGGCAATTCCATGACCCACAAAGGGAGGATGAAGTCTCAGAGCAAAATCTTGATGATACCAAAAAACACCCAAAAACCAGGGAAGGAATGTCCCAGATATTCCCAGATATCCCAGGTGTTGTTGCCCACACAACATCACAGGGCTCATGTGCTTCTGTCAGGCTGTTCCTCATTTTCCACCCTGAGTTAAATCAAGGCCCCAGTGACAGCACTGGAATTCCTGAACAGGTGAGACAAATTCTTTCCTTAAAAACCAACATAAGTCAAACTCTTCATAAATTCTAGGCCCTTCCTGGGGTGGTGAAGATTTCTCTCCCAAAGCACATGTGCAGAACAAAACCATTTATTCCACATGGAAATTTCACAGACCTGGCTTGAGATCAAGCTTTTCCCACTGCTGGTGCAATGTTTTTTATGGGATGAAAGAGAGAAAAATCCAGGGGGGGGTTTAAAAAGCAAAGCTTGAAAAAAACAACAGGAATTCCCATTCCACTGTAGCCTGGCACTGACCCCATTTAGCACAAGGGTAAAAGGGGATTTTTTTACTTTCTGATCTTGTCAAGCTCTTCCTTCCAGGCCTCCCCTCAGAGGCCAAACAGAACAAAACACTGGAGTGAGGAGCTCACTCATGAAGCTGTGACTGGACAAAGAAATTCAGGACAAAGTTGTTTCAAAGGGCTGTAATTAAGCATTCCAAGGGAATTCTGTTCAATAATTACCTGCTGTACAAGGACCTGGCAGCACTCACATTTCCCTGAGACAACAACACACAAAGCTACTCCCACAGCAGCACAAGTGCACAAAATGGAAGTGTCTGATCCACATTCACATGAATCCTGTGTTACCTTGAACTCCACATCTTACACACGTTCTGAAGGGAAAACTGAAGTTTTGGGCAGGTTAAAGCCCCTAAATCAGGATCTGTTGTGTAAAGGACACAGGAATCTCTGTGATCTGGAGTGGCTCTCTGTCTGTCAGCTCCTCAGACCAGGCTTTTTTGAAATGCAGCTCCAAATTTTGGATGCTCAATTTGCAACAACTAAAGCTTGATTTGTCAAAATTACTAACTATGAAAAGTCTCAATTACAGCCAGTCAGAGCTCCAGCCAAGCAGGCAGAACACAGAGAAATATCTGAAGATAACCTTGATTTCTTAAGGTCACAAAGACAAAGGAGTGAATTATGCTCCCAGTGACAGAGTGTTCTTGTCACAGGCTGTGGGGATCATGGGGTTTCAACACAATTCTGAGAGCACAAGAGGGAATTTAGGTGCAACCACAGCATCTATCCTCAGCTGGATCCCAGAGGAACAGTTCTGGCTGAATCCTCCAAACCCAAACCTAAAGAATGAGACTTCCCAGCAGAGATCTTATAAAATTAACTGCACAATTTACACAAGGCTTTGTTCAAATATTTTTTCTCTTATTAACTGCATCTAAGATCTATTTCACATGCCCAAAACCTTAAAAAAATGATAATCCATCATCATCATCCATCATCAGTTTGTTTATGGGCTATGTTGATTTATGGGGTGCTGTTTTAAAGATGACTTGGTTAAAGGTAAAAGTTATTATTATTTATTTCTAAAATAAGTTATTTTATGGGAATAGAATTTTTTGTGGAGGGTATAGGATTTTTTTTGTTTGAATTTTTAATGGGATTGTAGTTATATACATTAACCAATAAATCTTAAAATGAAAGAAAAAAAGCTTTTTTAGCTTTTTACCTAGCAGAAACTAACAGTAAGGTTAGGACTAAGTCTTTTGTCCTTGGGTGTGCATGGCAGCCATCTTGACATCTTCAGTGTCATGCTTTTTATAAACTACAAGAACATAAAATTTGGTGGGTGATTGGCTGATGATTTATGATAATGGTTTGTATTTTTATTTGGGTTTTTTGGGTGGGGTTATTTTTGGGGTTGGTTCTGTGTTTGTTTTGGGGTGGTTATGAAATGATGATGATAGTTGGTCATTGTTTTTGATACTAGGAAATACAGAGGAAGGTTAATTGAAAGTGATGATAAGTGATTTGGATAATGTAGGGATATATGGTTTAATTATTTAATGGAAAAAAATAAAAAATGCCAAGATAAAAAAAATGTGTGAGAGGATTTAAATATCAGTTCAGCAAATCAAATTTAATTAGCAAACCAAAACCACTATACAAAAATTAATATTTCCACTCAGCTTCAAACTAAAACCACCACAATCATCATCATCATTATTTCACTATCATCATCATCATCATCTTTTCACACTACCAGCTGTGATTTCAGCTCAACAACATCCTGGTTGAATGATCAAATTTAAAATTGGTGATTTTTGTTTTTACCTGAATTGGAGATTTTGCCGTTGTCAGCCGTGCCTGCATTTCCTGGAGCCACAAACACGTGTTTGACGTGGGGGGACTGGGCCAGCTTCCAGGCCAGGGCGTGCTCCCTGCCGCCGCTGCCGACCACCAGCACCCGCTCTGCCATGGCCCTGCAGCACACAGGAAACACCTGGGGTCAGCTGGGGAACGGGGGGACAGCTGGGGCTCCAGGGACCATGCAGGGCTGGAGAAGGTCATCAGGTACACACTGAACTTCATCAGATGCACACTGAACTTCATCAGTGATACACACTGAACTTCATCAGGTACACACTGAATTTCATCAGTGATACACACTGAACTTCATCAGGTACACACTGAACTTCATCAGTGATACACACTGAACTTCATCAGGTACACACTGAACTTCATCAGTGATGCACACTGAACTTCATCAGTGATACACACTGAACTTCATCAGGTACACACTGAACTTCATCAGGTACCCACTGAACTTCATCAGTGATACACACTGAGCTTCATCAGGTACACACTGAACTTCATCAGATGCACACTGAACTTCATCAGTGATACACACTGAACTTCATCAGGTACACACTGAACTTCATCAGTGATACACACTGAACTTCATCAGTGATACACACTGAACTTCATCAGGTACCCACTGAACTTCATCAGTGATACACACTGAGCCTCATCAGGTACACACTGAACTTCATCAGTGATACACACTGAGCTTCATCAGGTACCCACTGAACTTCATCAGTGATAAACACTGAGCCTCATCAGGTACACACTGAACTTCATCAGATGCACACTGAACTTCATCAGTGATACACACTGAACTTCATCAGGTACACACTGAACTTCATCAGTGATACACACTGAACTTCATCAGTGATACACACTGAACTTCATCAGGTACCCACTGAACTTCATCAGTGATACACACTGAGCCTCATCAGGTACACACTGAACTTCATCAGATGCACACTGAACTTCATCAGTGATACACACTGAACTTCATCAGGTACCCACTGAACTTCATCAGTGATAAACACTGAGCCTCATCAGGTACACACTGAACTTCATCAGATGCACACTGAACTTCATCAGTGATACACACTGAACTTCATCAGGTACACACTGAACTTCATCAGTGATACACACTGAACTTCATCAGTGATACACACTGAACTTCATCAGGTACACACTGAACTTCATCAGATACACACTGAACTTCATCAATGATACACACTGAACTTCATCAGGTACACACTGAACTTCATCAGTGATACACATTGAACTTCATCAGATACACACTGAACTTCATCAATGATACACACTGAACTTCATCAGATACACACTGAACTTCATCAGTGATGCACACTGAACTTCATCAGTGATACACACTGAACTTCATCAGTGATACACACTGAACTTCATCAGATACACACTGAACTTCATCAATGATACACACTGAACTTCATCAGATACACACTGAACTTCATCAGTGATACACATTGAACTTCATCAGGTACACACTGAACTTGATCAGTGATACACACTGAACTTCATCAGGTACACACTGAACTTCATCAGTGATACACACTGAACTTCATCAGTGATACACACTGAACTTCATCAGTGATAAACACTGAGCCTCATCAGGTACACACTGAACTTCATCAGTGATGCACACTGAACTTCATCAGTGATACACACTGAGCTTCATCAGGTACACACTGAACTTCATCAGATACACACTGAACTTCATCAGTGATACACACTGAGCTTCATCAGGTACACACTGAACTTCATCAGTGATACACACTGAGCTTCATCAGGTACACACTGAACTTCATCAGTGATAAACACTGAGCCTCATCAGGTACACACTGAACTTCATCAGTGATAAACACTGAGCTTCACCAGGTACACACTGAACTTCATCAGTGATAAACACTGAGCTTCATCAGGTACACACTGAACTTCATCAGTGATACACACTGAACTTCATCAGTGATACACACTGAATTTCATCAGGTACACACTGAACTTTATCAGTGATAAACACTGAGCTTCATCAGGTACACACTGAACTTCATCAGTGATACACACTGAACTTCATCAGGTACACACTGAACTTCATCAGTGATACACACTGAACTTCATCAGGTACACACTGAACTTCATCAGTGATACACACTGAACTTCATCAGTGATACACACTGAGCTTCATCAGTGATACACACTGAACTTCATGATACACACTAAACCTCCAAGGCTCAGCTGACTCAGAGCACAGCAGGAACCCATCAGGAAAACCATCCTGGGTCTGACTGGAAACTGCTCCCACTTACAGAAATCTGGGATAGAGGACAAAACCGTGCTGAGTGAGCAGGCATGGGGTTTGCAGCCTAGAGAATCCCAGAATCCCAGGATGGTTTGGGTTGGGAGGGACCTCACAGCCCACCCAGTGCCACCCCTGCCATGGCAGGGACACCTCTCACTGTCCCAGGCTGCTCCAGCCCCAGTGTCCAACCTGGCCTGGGACAGGGATGGGGAGTCCACAGCTGCTCTGAGCAACAATTCCTTGGAGAATCCAAACCTGCAAAGGTCAAAGCCCTTCTGATGCACCCATGGATCAGATGGAGCTGGTTGAGGCCACTCAAGAGACTTTAGAGGCAATGACTGAAAAGCTCTGAACACGTCATGGAAAGGAAAGGCTCCAAGCAATGAGATAACACAGTAACTTCCAGCTCTGGCTTTCCTTGCAGAGAACAACCACGAGGCCAGCAACAGGTGGAATTAATAAAGGAGCTCACTCACACAAGGTAGAGTGGGGTATCCACTGCACTCTCCCATTGCAGTGAGGCTTGGAAAAACACATGGACATTGTGCTGGCCAGTGGGAGCACGGGTGCCCACGTCATCCCCTGGGTGTGCACACCTGGCTTACGCACGTGGGGCTCACAGCAACAGGACAGCGTGTTCTCTGAGAGCCAGGAAACCTCTGCTCCCTGAGACCTGAGACCCACTGCCCTGTGTACTCTCACATATTGACTGATGGAGGAGTTCACTTGCACTGACAAATCCATCAGAATTCAGAAAACAAGGAAGGATTCCAGGAAGGAAGGACATAATTTATAAACTAATTATGTATGTCCATATTTGGAGCTAAAATAATTGTTTGGATTGGGAGAGACCTTTAAGTTCATCCCATTCCAACATGCCTACCATGGCAGGGACACCTCCCACTGTCCCCAGTGTCCAGCCTGGCCCTGGGCACTGCCAGGGATGCAGGGGCAGCCCCAGCTGCTCTGGGCACCCTGTGCCAGGGCCTGCCCACCCTGCCAGGGAACAATTCCTCATTGCCAAGATCCCACCCAGCCCTGCCCTCTGGCACTGGCAGCCATTCCCTGGGTGCTGTCCCTGCAGGCCTTGTCCCCAGTCCCTCTGCAGCTCTGCTGGAGCCCCTGCAGGCCCTGCCAGGGGCTCTGAGCTCTCCCTGCAGCTTCTCCTCCCCAGGTGAGCCCCCCCAGCTCTCCCAGCCTGGCTGCAGGGATCAGCTCCCATCTCCCACTGCTGGGGGAGGAACAGAGCCCAGAGAAGGGTTCAGGACAAAAGGAGCCAGGAGTGCCCCTGGTGTAATCCCAGCACACACAACACAGAACCAGGGTCACCCTCCTCACACCGCCGGTCACTGACCCGCACGTGGCCAGGGCCCCGGTGAGCTCAGAGCCCCCTGTGCAGGAGGGCAAGAGGGGATGACAAAAACACAAAATACATCTTAGAAAAGGGGAAAAAACAACACAAAATCCAGGAAATTTCTAAGGGAAAAGCAAAAATGATCCAAAGCATATTTTCAGGTGAGGCAGGGATGTGCCCTGCCCTCACATCAGCTGCTGCAGCTTGACTTGACCAAAGCTGCCCTGATGAGGGAAAATATTTGCATTAGGCAAAACATCCCGACAGAACAAAGTCAAAATAAATGTGGATAGAAGAAAAAAATAGAGAAAATGAACACTGAGTTGTTTGCTATCAACTAAACACGCCAGAGCTAATATCTAATGGTAGTTCCTTGCTGGGAGAGACCAACAGGCTTCTAATCCAGTGTTGGATCAAATATAGATATGGCAGTTACAGATATGTTTTAATTATAAAACACCATGATTACTTGCAATAAAAAAGCTCAGGTCAGGTTAAAAATTATCAGTTATGGTATAGAAGTTTGGGAAACCACATGATGATCAATTCTTTTATATTACAACTCAAGCAAGAAGGAAAGGTAAAAGAATGAGGGATACAATAAAGGGTGAATTAGATAAATACAGTAATATAACAGTAAGGTAGAAAAGCACTGATCACACAGCAGGCAGTGTCTCTGAAGTCAAATGAGCATTGCCAGTGGCCACTAAACTGTATACTTTTTAAGGCAAATTTTATCAAGAATAAGTTGAACTATACCCAACATGATTTTCCGAAAATAAAAAAATATTTAAAACTTTTAACTTTTAAAATGTTAAGAAATTTAAATTTAAAAATGTTAAAACTTTAAACCAGGATGATTTTAAACTACTCACTGTGTGCTGTGTGTAGCAGGCTGAGGAGAGCAGGATTCAGGAGCTCAGAGGCACAAAGAGAGCAAAGATTGGCAGCCCCTGGTTAAAATGTCCCTGTCCCAACACTCCCGCCCCGCTGATGACCCTGCAGGCAGCCAATGGAAGGGACTCCAGCCCTTCCAGCTGGGGACAGGGGACAGAAACTTCCCTACAAGTGCTCTAGGAGTGAGAGGCAACAGGAGGAGCAGCTCATCCTATTGTTTCTAACTTCTGTCTCATCCCAGGTATTCTTTTTTTATAGTTAAAAGCTGTTCATTACCCAGCTTGTGAGCATTCTCTTTATATCTAAAAATCAGGATCCGCACTTTTGCAATAAATAAAAATTACTCTATGTAATCAGCAGCATGATAAATAAGGGGTATGATATATATGATCATGGAATGCTTTGGGTTGGGAGAGATCTTTAAATCTCACCCCATCCCAGCCCTGCCATGGCAGGGACACCTCCCACTGTCCCCAGTGCCCAGCCTGGCCTTGGGCACTGCCAGGGATGCAGGGGCAGCCCCAGCTGCTCTGGGCACCCTGTGCCAGGGCCTGCCCACCCTGCCAGGGAACAATTCCTCACTGCCAAGATCCCACCCAGCCCTGCCCTGTTTCATCCTAAGGCCCTTGTGAAATTCAGCACAGCCTGCAGACACAGTGACACCATGGCCACCTCAAGGGACTCACCATGATGGCAACTCACTCCAAGAGTCACCTCCTTCTCCTCCCTGAAGTAACACATTCTGGCACTACTGTCAGATGAAAGAATTCATCACACACAGGACAAAGCTTTCTGTGGGAGCAGTAACAGAACAAGCCATGTCTGCTATTGTCAAATAATATTTGATCATTTTATATCAAAATGTGAGTGAAGATTAGGTTTCACACGTTTGTTTTGAAGCTCAGTGTTATTTGTGCATCCCACTATGGTATCCTAGCAACTTTTATTTAGGAATGTGCCTTGAGAAGAAGTTGTGGTGGCAGTGCCAGTTTAGGAGGCTCAGATGTAGCCATGGCAGCCTCTGTTTTATTTTACACTGACACTCAAAGATGTCATGGAGGCCCCTCTGCTGCCCAACAGGACCTCACTTTAAAAATGAAGATCCCAAGAGGCAACATTCCTTTTTATTTTTGTCACTAATCCAGCAGTCAAAAATGTGTTCCCTAAAGAGTTTAAGTCATTCACAAGGTAGATATTTACTCTGTGAGGATTAGCACAGCCCCAGGATTTCTGGAAGCAACGTGTGAAATCCTTAACAGTTCCAAACCATGGGATGTCATTACCTTCTGCACCCATTGCCTGCTTTGGTAAAGAAGGAGGAGATGTTTGTTTACAAGATGCTTTAAAATGAAGATAAGGGACATTTCAGAAGAGGCTCTGTTGTTAGATCCTTATATGAAGTGAAAGAAGAAATGAGTTAATCACTCGGTGTCTCCAGGAGGAGAGGAGGCAAGGACAGAGTGGAGCCAAGGAGATTCCCAGAGCTTATCCAAGGATGCCAGGACAAAGTCAGCAGGCAGGAGCATCAGCTCAGAGACCTTTATCCTCACTGCAGGGAGGCAGCTGGGGCTCACCAACACACCAGGGAACTCTTCCTCACCAGCAGGGCCTGTGGGGCAGAGAAAATCCAGTGAGGGAGGCAAAGCCCAGAGAATGAGAGCCCTCCCAGCCCAATTCCTGCACAGGGAGGCTCCAAGCACGGGGAGCAGTGACATCAGGCTACTCAGGCTGTCCCTTCCTGTCCTATCCCAGGGACAGGAGCCACTGACCCTCCCAAACTCACCCTGTGCACACACCTGGGGGTTACACTCAGCTCCCTGTCTGCTTTATGAACAGAACTCTCTAAGAAAACATAAACTCCTTAAGCAATTCATTCTCAGGTGTGATGCAAGATACCTAAATATTCAATCTCAGCTGGGTGGAGTATTTTAATAAGGCAGTGCCTTATCAGCTCACCTCAAACTACAGCAGGAAAGGTGCAACAACAATCAGATCTCTGCACTCCAGCACAACAGCGAACAACAACAGTGTATTTTTTTTTAATGAAGCTCCAGTGCTGTTGGTTTCCTCTGTATCTTTGTTTCCCAACACTGGCATTCAGGAAAACTGATGCAGGCATCCAAGTTTTTTTAGATCAAAGACATGGTCTTTGCCCAGAGTGTCTTAATTCAGGGCCAGGTTGGACAGGGCTTGGAGCAACCTGGTCTAGTGGAGGGTGTCCCTCAACAGAGCAAGGAGCTGGAACTGGATGAGCTCTGAGGTCCCTTCCAACCACCCTGGGAGGGAATGAACTCCTACCCTTCTGAGAGCTGAGTCTGAAGAACAGCCCAGCACTTTCCCAAACACTACAGACCCAAGCCCAGTGTCACTGTGAAGGTTCAAATTCACAACTCCCAGCCCTGGAGAGGAGCTCTCATCACCTGGCTTTGGACTAAAGGACAAGGTTCATTCTTCCTCTTGCAGTTTTAGGCAGAAGAAAAAAAAATAATTCTCACAGGAGATAGAAAAAAGCCCAAATTGGGAAGGCTGTGCAGTTCCCACCCCACTGAGGGCTGTGTGTTTCTGACCCTAGCAGTCTGAGTGTTTATGAGTTTCAGGGTTTTTTTCATAGACTTGTTATGGGATAAAAAAATCAAAAGAAGGGATTGGAGAAGAAGCCAAAACTTGCAACTTCCTCCTCCCAACTTGAAACTTTCTCCTCTCAACTTCAATTCCCTCCTAGGATCCACCCTGCCATCCTTTACTCAGCCCCCAAACTCACCCACAGCCAGGCTGTGTGGCCCCAAAGCCCCGTGGGCTGAATTGATGCCCTCTGGATGAGCCTCTGTGCCCATGCTGGGTGCCCCCAGAGCTGGCAGGCAGGAGGGGAGCTCTGAGGCAGCGTCCCAGGGGATGTGTGCCAGCTGCTGGCCCCCGTTCAGCCGGGGATGCGCAAGCCGCGGGTTCAGCGACTGCGGGTGCACAGGGCTGAGATGCCCCTGCCTGGGCCCGTCCCCATTGGTCCCAGCCCAACCTCTCCCCCTGCAGGCTCCCCTTCCCTCTGCTCCTGCCCGTGCCAGGGCAGCATGGGCACCTGGGGCAGGAGGGCAGTGCCGGAGAGCAGACACTGCGAGGGTAAGCAGTGCAGCAAAGTGAATGTGTCACTGTGGGTGTATAAAGGAAATACTCCCAGCTGCTGAGGGGTGAAGGATCACCACAGCCAGGGAGGCTGAGACACCAAACCCAGCTGTGCCCCCGGGTCACCCTGATGGATGGAGGGACCAGGACACCCTCAAGTTTGCATTCCCATTCCCACCTCCTGCCCCAGCCTGGCCCCAGTCCCAGGGACAGACACACCAGAGAACCAGGGGCTGTGGAGGGAAGACATCCACCTCTCTCTGCGTTTTTTCCCTGTGTGGCTCAGTTTCCAGAGGGAATTCACTGTGCCAAGTGTGCAGGCAGCTCCAAGGCACAACAATAAACAGCCATGGCAACCAAACCTGCAAAATGGTCAGAATCCCACAGGGGAACTGCAGGTTTAGGTTGGGGCACAATTAGGCTCATCCTGAAGGAAAAAAACGCAGCCTTAGAAAACTCTTCACTTCCTCAGACTTCAACACATGAAGAGCAGCTTAAGTAGCCTGGAGGCCTCCAGAATCTGGTGGCAATTATTATTTTTAGTTAGAGCTTTGGGTTAAATAAGCTTCTTTTAACTCATGTGTTTTATTTAGGATAAATTCCCACTCTCACCTGGCCATATAGAGTCATGAAAGGTTTGGGTTGGAAGGGAACTTAAAGATCATCTCATTTCACCTCCTGCCATTCAGTGTGGTGTAGAAAAGAAAATAAAAGAAAAAAGTCATTATGATATGTGTCTTTCATGGCCCAAGCTGAAGCTCTGCCACACAGGCCCCTTGTGTCCAGGTACGATCCTCCAAACAGCTGGATTTGGCATTTTTCTCGGCAAAACACTCCCTCAAGATTTGCTGCTAAAATAAACAGGATCATAAACTTTTACAACCACCCCCATAGTACTAAATTTGACACCTCAAGCAAGTAGGATGCTGGAAGTGCTCAATGTTTTGTACCATGATGAGGGAGCAGCACAAACCTTGAAATGCACTTTCTGTGTTACCCTTTCAGCTATATACCCAAAACAATAGCATAAGTATTAACTATGCTCAATTCCAAAAGCTACTGGATAAATTAAAAAAAATGCTTCAAAAGTTGGTAAGCCCCCAACTTTGCAAACAGCAGGGAAAGAATTCAAGTGAATCAAAGTCCAAAACCAGAGAGGTAATATTTACTTATTTCAAGTAAATATTTCACCACTTTGGCTGTGAAGGCCAGGCTGTGACGGGATTGCTATGAGGGCTGCGACAGATGAGTAATGCCATGGCTGACTCTCACAACTCAAATGCAAATATCATGCATATTTGTTAGGAGAAGTTTTATAGATTTATAGTTATGTTTTACCCCCCTTGTGTTGTTATCAGGGGGTGGCCTGGGACATTTTGGAGGGTGGCATTGTTGCTGTGGCATCGATTGAGATTTAAGGAAATGATCTCCACCACTGGACGGGGAAGGAGGAGTCGGTGGGCAGAGCTTTGGGAGGGGCCAAAGGGTTCAAAGCACATGGCGGGGGGAAAAAATCCTTTGCTCCAGCTCTGTAATATTTTCTCTATTCAGTCTTCTGTTGTATTTTGATAAAGGTTTAACAAACCTTTTACATTTTTGAAAGTGAGTAGCATTTCTCACCAGGCCAAGCCGTGATGGGGATTCCAAGAGGACCACGCCATGAGGGGGATGCCATGCCCTGAGGGTACTGCTGTGGGGACTATGCTGTGAGCGCCAAGCCATGAGGAGACGGGATGCCATGAGGGCATTTGCCATTAAGGGGGTGCCCTGAGGGCCATGCCCTGAGGGTACTGCTGTGGGGACTATGCTGTGAGCGCCAAGCCATGAGGAGACTGCCATAAGGGCCAAGCCATGACTGGGATGCTATGAGGGGGGTGCCTTGAGCGCCAAGCCGTGAGGGCATTTGCCCTGAAGAGCGGGGATACCCCATGAGGAGTGTCCCGCCATTTTGCGGTGCGGGCACGGCGCACACGGCCCCGGGCCGGCCGCCCGCGCCCCCAGCCCGGCGCGGGCAGCGCGGGGCCACCGGCAGCGCCGGGACAGCGGCAGCGCCGGGACAGCGGCAGCCACGCACCCGAGGGAACCGCGGCTCCTGCACGCTTCCAGCGCGGCTCGGGGACTTACTGTGCTCCAGAGGGCACGCGATAGTAGAAAGAAACGCTCCGGAAATGCAACACCCAGAGAGCACCGCAGGGGGAGGAGGGACGGGAACCAGTGAGCGGTGTTTTCGGCTGGGCCATCCGGAGTTCGCTTTAGCACAGAAATCCCTGAAGTCTAGAGCGGCTGGGGAAAGGGAGAGAGGCGGCCCAAAGACCTTAGGGATGCTTATAGGTTGTTTTTTACTTTATCCATCGCCTCAGGGGCTGAGTGTGGTGGTCTGTGAGGGCTGTGCAAAGTTGGGTTTTGTCTCTACATCCCCTGAAATAGCACATCCTTGGTTTGTCCCACATTTAGAACTTTTTTCTTTATGAAGCCAAAGAACATTAGTCTTTAGTCTAATTTAGCATTACAGTTGTGCTATGATATTGTTAATAAAACAAAATTTAATCCAGTTTTCCTCCCTTCAAGAGCTATAATGTGAGAACATCACTGTCCTTTGTAAAATACCTTAGGAAATAAAGTTTCATGTTCTTTTTTGCATATTTAAGCACCAGACCAGACTCCTCCTTTGAAAGGGAAAGTAACATGAATAGATGTTCTAAGTAGTATTGATGATTGTAGCAGAACTATTACTAATGTAAGTATTACTAATATAATCCTAATATATTACTAATATATTACTAATTAACTAATGTTGCTAATTCAACATTACCAGCAGCAATCACTGGTCTTAACAAAATGAAAGTAAAATATTGAATTAATCTGAAAACCATCTGACACTGAAACTGAATAAAAGAGTTTAAATAAAGGGAGTTTATTCACTAAATAGAGATGAAGGGAGCAAGAACAGTTATCTTCCTGTAGGGCTGTGGACCCTCACGTGTATGAGGAGACACTTTTTGTAATTATCAGATTAGTTTTGTTTGTAAGGACTCAGAGGGGAACATGCAGCACACACTAATGTCCTTCTCTGGCTTTTTTGGGGCAACTTTTGCATGTTTTTGACATGCCTGGTTGAGACAAGGCCATTTGCATCAGCTGAATCTAAATATATCTGAAATTGTTCAACTGAAACATTTTCAGCCTTTATTTTGATATCAAAAATTACATAGTGTTCTACCAGTAAATCTAACATGTATTAATGTGGGCATGGCATAAACAGGTAAAAGGACTTCTTAATTGTAACTACTTTAAATGCAATAAATCAAGTGTGACATAGACGTAAGCAAATTGATCTAAGTATCTGATTAATTTTTTCTCCAAAGTCAATATTAGGGCAGATCAGCAAGACATAGTGAAGAATTATGCTGATTTTAAGGGGTCTTGCAAGTGATCATTAAACAATATGATGGTGAAAATTTTTAGGCCCCAGCAGTAATTAAACAATTTTACTTGGGTTTTCACAGAATCCCAGGATGGCTTGGGTTTGAAGGGACCTTACAAATAATTTAGTAATTATCATGAGCAAGGATGCCACTCACCAGATCAGGTTTGGAGGTATTTTAAATTTATTTCAAGTCAACTAACTCCCCTAAGTTACTATTACAGAAACTGTGTGTGGGGAGAGTTCCAGCCGTAGGATCATTCGTTTTTACAGCCTGTTTGAACAGCCATATAATTAAAATTTGATTTGATTAAGGCATCATGGGCAGCACTGAAGGGGTCCCCAGGGTGGCTGTACTCTGGACAAACTCATTTCTGTGCGTTCCATCACCGCCAGAAAAGCTCCGACTTTCCCAGGCGGGCAAAAGGCGCACTTTATTTATCCACCTCCCTTCGGTTTCCCCCCTTTGTTCCTTTAATTTTCGCGGCCCCGCTGCCAGCCCCCGGAGCACATGTGCGTGTCACTGCCGGGCGGAGGGGGAGGGAGGGAGCGCGGGCGGGCGCCTCTCGCATGGAGCCGGGGCTGAGGGCCCCGTGGTGATGCAGCAGCAGCCGCAGCACCGCCCGTGTGCGGGCAGAGCCCCCTGAGAGCCGCCGCCCGCCCGGAGCACACGCGGGGCTCGGCCCCGCTCCATGGGCACCGATGGAATCGCTCCCGATCGCAGCCGCCGGCGCCGCGCCTCAGCCCGCCATGGCCTCGGCCGGGTAAGCAGCGGCCGCCGCGGGGACTCCGGCGGCGCCGGGGAAGGGTGTGCGGAGCCGGGGGAACGAGACCGGCGGTCGTGGCCGCCGCGGTGCCTTCTCCTGCCCTCCGCGGGCCCGCGGGGGCTCGGACGCGGCGTACGGGGCGCGAGAGGGGCCGCGACCGGCGGCGGCGGGGCGGTGTGTCTGTGTGGGGAAAGGGTCTGCGTGAGGCGGCGGTGTGGGCGCGGAGCGCCGGGGACTGGTTTAATGCTTTCACTGGGGGACGGGGACGCGCTCGGGGCGGCTTTGCCGGTGGCGGCGGCGGCAGGCGCGGAGCGCGGGGGGGCGGCGGGAGCGCCACAACATGGCGGCGGCGGCTGAGGGGACACGAGACCTTCCTCCCCCCCCACCGGAACCCGCCGCTGCTCTATGGCCCGTGCGCCGCGCTAGAGCGGCCGTTCGCAGCCGCACGCCGCCTCGGCCAATGGCGGCACGGCTTACAGCGAACGCGGCCAATCGCAAAGGCGGCTGACGGCGGGGACGTCACCGCGCGCCCCGGGTCGCGGTGCACTGTGGGATGCTGGAGGCCTCGCGTCGGGGCAGGAAGGAAGGGGGGGTGTCATGGCGACGAATATTGAGCAGATCCTTCGGTCCTTTGTGGTCAGCAAATTCCGGGAGATCCAGGAGGAGCAGCAGCAGCAGCACGGCGGGTAACGGGGCGGTGGGGAGCGGCGGGGAAGGACGCGGGGCGGAGAGAGACGGCCCGCGGCCTGAGGGTCGTGTCGGCGGCAACATGGCGGGACCGGGGGGATCGCGGCCGAGCGGGCGCCCTAAGGGGGACACGGCCCGGGGGCCGAGAGAAGACGCTGAGGGGACGCGCCCACCCGCTCTCTCTCCGCTCTTTCGGTGCTGCCCTCCCGTCGGGGCAGGCGCCTGTACGGTTTGTCTGATTTACGGCTAAATTTGCCGAGTTTATCTCGTAAAAGAAGGAAAACCTTGGTAAGAGCAAGGAAAAGCTGGAAGAGAGCGCGTTGCGTGTATTTATTTTGTGCAGAAAACCCCTACAAGGCCGTACGAGCACGGGAGATGTGGCACATTCCAGAATGTGGTGGTTTTTTTTCCTTGCGTCTCAACCTCAGCAGTCACAGAGTGTCGGGGCTGAATAAGTGAGAATTTATCGAAAGGCAGAGTTTTCCCTAAGAGCACGCCTTTTTCAGGAGGCTGGAGTGCTGCTCTGAAGAGCTGGATATAATAAATGTATGTGAACGACAAAAAATATCGAAATCAATGCTCAAAATCGCTTGTGTTAAATTGATTCTTTATTTCTTTTGGTTAGTGCAAACGTGGAAGGGCAGCCCAATGGTGACACGATCCCAGCTGAGCAGGCCGGGCCCTCCGAAGCCTCTGGAGCTGCTGGGAGTTGTCAGAGTGAGCAGATAGTGCAGAAAATAGAGGAAGTGCTCTCCGGAGCCCTCGGGACAGAGCTGCAGTGCAACCCAGGTAATAAAACTCCCTCTGGCAATTCTCTTCTTGGTAAGAAGGTTGTGACTGTGCCTAAGATCAGATCAGATTTATAGAGATGAAAATGTGCTGCTCCTCTGGCAAGTTGAGCATTAAATGTGGTTAAATATTTTCTTTACTGTGCTTTTACATCCAGAGGTGGCCAGAGAAATAAATGATTTAAAAATTGAGCTGGTTATATGTAACATTGGTATGAGGGAAAGTTGGAGTTTTTTTTCTTTCCAGTACTGAAACAGATAGATATTTTCCATATGTATGCATATATATGTCCATAAATTCTGAATTATTTTATATACAATTATATAAGATTATATACAATATATATATATTTATATATAATTTTATATATATACATACACATACACTTCAGGTTCACTGAACTGTTCTTAGTACCAAAGTTGATGCTGATAGAAGCAGTTTCTGCTTTGGGTTGCTTTTCAGGATTATTTTGAAAGAACATTTATTACAAAACAGATCTGTGATGAACTGTTCAGTCAAAAGATGATTTGCTGTTATAAAGTGTAGGTACTTATATTACAGTCTTGCAAAGGGATTTTGATGTGTCAGTCTCAGATCTTGAATAAATTACTCGATTTTTTAAGGCTAAAAAGTCACATCTGAGTGTCCCCTCTTGTGGGACTGGTCCTTGCTATAAGATCTCTGCCTGTGGAGGGTTGGTGAGGTGATGAAGGCTGTAATTACTGCATTTCTCATTTTTGGGAGTTCAAACCCAGGTGACTGCAGAGTGCTGGGTGAGTGCAGTTCCAGAGGCAGCACAGCAAAGTTTTCATTTCAGAGATTCTGCTGGCAGGAGTTTGGGATTGCTCTGGGGCTTTTTGCTCAGGGGTTTGTGCACCTTGAGCATTTTCAGGTTTTTAATTTCTGCTGTAGGAGCAGCACTTGAGGCTGACATGGGGAGGTTTGGGTCGGTTCTTGGTTGGTTGGTGATTTTTGTTGCTTTTGTTTGGTGATGTGATTTTTATTTTTATTTGTATATTTTTTGTTGTGTTCTTGTGTGGAGGACTGAGGCGAGGTCACATGGTAATAAAGAACTTGGGAGTTAATAAACCTACCTGTGGCAAATGTTCCCATTGTCCATCTCTAAAATGAGTTGGACAAGAGACAGTATCTGGTTATCTGAATCTAATGAATTATCTTTGCACAAAAGTTATTTTATAGAATCCCAGAATGTCTCGAGCTGCAGGGACCCCCAGGGATCCCCAGTGCCAGCCCTGCCCTGCCCAGAGCCCACCAAGCCCAGCCTGGGCATCCCTGGCAGTGCTGGCCAAAGGCTGCTGGAGCTGTGGCAGCCTCGGGGCCGTGCCCATTCCCTGGGCAGCCTGGGCAGTGCCAGCACCCTCTGGGCAAGAACCTTGCCCTGCTGTGCAGCCTGAGCTGGCCTGGCCCGGCCCCAGGCGCTCCCTGGTGCTGTCCCTGTTCCAGAGCAGAGCTCGGAGCTGTCCCTGCGCTGCCCCTCGGGAGGAGCTGCAGCCCCGGGGGGCTCTGAGCTCAGGCTGCTCCAGCCTGGGCTGCCCAGGGCACCTCGGGGCCCTCTGACCCTGCCCCAGCCCCGGGGAGCTCTGAGCTCAGGCTGCTCCAGCCTGGGCTGCCCAGGGCACCTCGGGGCCCTCTGACCCTGCCCCAGCCCCGGGGGGCTCTGAGCTCAGGCTGCTCCAGCCTGGGCTGCCCAGGGCACCTCGGGGCCCTCTGACCCTGCCCCAGCCCCGGGGAGCTCTGAGCTCAGGCTGCTCCAGCCTGGGCTGCCCAGGGCACCTCGGGGGCCCCTCTTGACCCTTTCCCACCATTTTCATGTCCCTCCTGGTTGCCAGGGCACTCCTGACTCAGCTCCAGCTGACCACCGACCAGGACCCCCAGGGCCCTTCCCACAGCTGCTCTCCATCCACACAGCCAGGGTTGCCCAGTCCAGCACTTCCCCTGTTAAACTGCACACATCTGGGGAATGCCAATCTCTCTGATTTGTTGAGGTCTTTCTGCAGGGCTTCTCTGCCCTCAAGAGAGTCAACAGCTCCTTACCATTTAGTGTCCTCAGCAGAGTAATTATCCCTTTGAGTGCCCAGGTTGTTAGTGAAGATGTTGAAGAGAACTGGGCTGAGAATGGAGCCCTGCAGAACCCCAGTAGTGACTGTTGAGCAGTCAGTGACACCAGCAGTAGTGACTGGTGTCAGCCCCATGTCACCCCAGTCACTGTCACCATTGGTGCCCAGCCCCTGGCCCAGTTGCTCACCCACTGAGCAATGCAGCTTTCCAGCTGTGGGCTGGACATTTTGTCCCTAAATTTGACTCTCCTTCACTGTTCCCTCTCAATGCATTCAAAGCAGTGTTGGTGCAAAAACTATTCCTAAGTTGCTTGTCCCATAAATATGTACCTGCTGTACTTGTTGTGGAATCCCAAGTCACATTCATTTAATAGTATTGCAGTTAACCAAATGCTTTTGCAAGATTTTGGATACTGGAAAGTAGTGAGCTTTGGGATAACAGATTCTGATTGGAGGGTCTGTGTTGCTGCCCTGGCCTGTATAAATAGAATCATTGAAAAGAACATGCAAGCAGACTCCAATGTACAGCTCATACTTCACAGAAATCCCAGCAAGTTGCCTTTAATGAAGTGCCTTTCTCCTGAAAACATGAAAACATGGCACTGGGGCTCCAGAAGGGCAAGAACCTAACAAATGCTAAAACCAGAGGGAGGTAAGGTACAGAATTGAAAGGTGGTGATGAAAACTCCAGCGTCCCTCTTTCCTTTCCCCGTCAGTGATTTGCGTGTCCCCACAGGCATCTCAATTTGTTACTTTCCTGTTGGAAGCAAATGCTCTCAGAGGAACATGCAGCTTTGCAGCTGCAGTCCTGCCTGTCCCTGTAGCTGTTCCAGCCTGCACTGCCTTAAAGTGGGTTTGGGACTGGAGGCATGGATGCTCTTTCCCAAATTTGTTAGACCCTAGTGAGTAACTTGGTCAGTAAATACCCAGGGAATTTCCAACACAGCAGCAGCACTGCTCTCACTCAGGGGTTAAAGCACAGCAGGGGACAGGGCTGGTCAGGTCTCATAGCATAAATACCCACTTTGGGAATTTGTTTGGAAAATGGGAATTCTTGTTTATCTTCCATGTGCAGCACTGGGGGTTTGAAAGCACATCTCCAGCCTGCTGTTAGGATGTGCTGTCCACTGAATGTGGGTGGTGGGACATCCACCTCCTGTGCCCCCATAGGTGATTTCCCACCTGCAGAGCTGCCCCAGCGCAGGGAGGAGCTGGAGCTGCTGCAGAGAGCCCAGAGGAGGCTCCAGGATGGGCAGAGGGATGGAGCAGCTCTGCTGGCAGGAAAGGCTGGCACAGCTGGCATTGCTCACCTGCACAGGAGAAGCTTTGGGCTGAGCTCAGGGTGGCCTTGAGCTGGAGGAAAGCTGGAGAGAGACAATTGCCAGGGGATGCAGGGACAGCACACAGGGGAGTCATAAAATGGTTTGGGTTGGAAGAAGACCTTGTAGGTTCTCTCGTTCCAAACTCCCTGACAAGACCAGGGACACCTTCCACTATCCAGAGTTATTCCAAACTTTGTCAAGCCTGGCCTTGAACACCTCCAGGGATGGGACAGCTTCCCTGGACAGCCTGTGCCAGGCCTCACCTTCCTCACAGGGGAGAATGTTTTTTTATGATCTAATCTAACCCTACTCTCCCTCATTTTGAACCCACTGTCCCTTGTCCTGTCACTCCAGGCTCTTGTCGGTAGTTACCACCACCTTTACTGTACTTCCAGGTGCTGGAGGGTCATAGTTAGGTCACCTGAAGTCTCTCCAGGTGAGCAATGCCAGCTGTGCCAGCCTTTCCTGCCAGCAGAGCTGCTCCATCCCTCTGCCCATCCTGGAGCCTCCTCTGGTCTCTCTGCAGCAGCTCCAGCTCCTCCCTGGGCTGGGGCAGCTCTGCAGGTGGGGAATCACCTGAGGGGCACAGGGACACAATCCCAGTCCCTCTCCTGATCCCAGCTGGGGCTCAGCCCAGGGCAGGGGGGGCTCGGGGCTGGGGCAGGCCCAGCTCTCCCAGCGCTGCTCCCTCTGCTCATCCCAGCCTGGATTGATCCCAGGGGTTGCCCCAGCCCAAGTGCAACCCCTGGCCTTGTTAAACCTCAGCAGATTCCCATGGGGCACTTTTTGAGTTTGTCCGGATCCCTGTGGATGGCCCCATCCTTCAGAGGTGTCACCTGCACCTGCAGCTTTGTGTCACCTGCAAAACTGCTGAGGATGCACTTGAGCCTTCTGTCATTAGTGAAGATATTGAGTAACACTGATTCATTAATGATGCTATTAAGTAACACTGTTCTCAGTACAGACTCCTGAGGGACACCACTGCTCACTGATGTCCATCAGGACTCTGAGCTTTTGACCACTGTCCTCTGGATGTGGCCATCCAGACAACTGCTAATGCCCCTGACAGTGCACCTGTCAAATTCTTCACTCCAGTTTGGAGAGGAGAAGGTTGTGGGGGCACTGGGTCAAATACTTTACAGCAATTCAGATAAATGCCATCTGTAGCTCTTCCCTTGCCCACTGGTGTAGCCAGGCCACCACAGAAGGTCAGACAGGATTTTCCCTTTGTGAAGCCATGCTGGTTGTTTCAAATCACGTCTCTGTCCTCCATGTGCCTTAGCAGAACTTCTAGGAGGATCTGTCCCATGATCTCAGCAAGGACGTGAGGCTGACAGGGTGGTAATTCCCAGAATCATCCTCTCCTCCTCTCTTCAAGGGAATGGCTTTTCACTGCCATGGGGCAGGGTTAGATCATGTATTAGGAGAAGATTCTTCCCTGTGAGAGTGGTGAGGCCCTGGCACAGGGTGCCCAGAGCAGCTGGGGCTGCCCCTGCATCCCTGGCAGTGCCCAAGGCCAGGCTGGACACTGGGGACAGTGAGAGGTGTCCCTGCCATGGCAGGGTGGAACAAGATGAGCTTTGAGGTCCCTCCCAACCCAAACAATTCCATGACTATGATACTACTTGGAAAGAGCTGTGTTCCCTCTGGGCCTCTGTCCTGACTAGCAAGATTTGGATAATTTTTTGAAAGAAGTGTTGTTTTATTACCTAAAGTAACTCTGAGACGGAAGAAAGAGAGCTGGGAAGGGAGTGTGTCCTGTTTGTGTGTGTGGAACTTAAGTGAATTGGGCATGGTTTGCAAGTTGAATTGTTTTGTACCTCTGTCCATACTTTACAACTAATCTGAAAGAATTTTTATATGCAGTCTTACAAATGTTTACAAGGTAAATGTCATTTTTTCTAGATGTAGACAAAAATACTGTGAAAAATAGTACTCAGTCTACAAAAAGGAGCTCTACAGGTGAAGATGAAATTCCTAGAAAAAAAGCAAAGAAAAACAAGAAGCACAAAAGCAAGAAGAAGAAGAAAAAGAAGAAGAAAAGGAAGAAAGAGAAGAAGCATAAAAAGCAACCAAAGGAATCCAAGTTGAGTGCGCGCCCCGGAGAGCCTGCAGGCGTGCAGCCAGCCCCTCCCTTGGTGCCAGAGCAGTCCAGCTCCCAGGTGAATGTACAGCAAGGAGTGTTTGCAGAGGCAAACCTGGTGCAGCCAGAACTGTGCTCCAAACCTGCTGAGGGGCTTGATAATCAAGCTTTAGGACTTGTTTCGCATTCAGTGACTGATTCTCAACAATCTGCAGAAAATCTTCCAAGTGGGGAGGGGACTTTGTGTTCAGCAAATCCTCCATTTAATTTAGCAAGCATCCAGTCTAATATCCCAGAAAATACTAGTATAGCTCAAACTAGAATTTGCACTAGCGAAGAACAAATTCAGCAGTCACATGAAAATATTTATCCTGTAGCTATTAATGCCAGTGTTGTTGATACTGGAAATAATACTTGGTCCAGCATCCCATCTGGAATTGTCAATAAATCAGAGATTCAGAAAGATTCAGTAGAAGCACTGGGAGGTACAGAAGTCACTCTTAAATCTCAAGGCATTGGGGAAGTAAAAGCTTCGGACGCAGCTCTGGAGCCTGAGACCATGGAGGTGTTGACTTACTCGGAAGTGTCTCATCAGTCTGTGTCTCACAGGGCAGCACAGGGGTTAGGAACAGCTTCAGAATCCGTGTCCCTGGCAAGTGGTGTGACAACAACCCCTACACCTGCAAATTGGGCACATCCAGGTGCTGTGACTGTAGCTCACATGGTTGTGGCTGGGCAAGAAGTGAAAATTCCAGAAACAACTGAAAAATCTCTACATGTGGGAAATGTGACAAGTGTGGAGAGACCTTTGGAACTGGGGGGTGCGAGCAGAACGTTGGAGCCATCCCTGCAGCCCTCAATAATGTCTGGGAGTTTGAGCATGACCCAGGGCAGCCCTTTGGAGGCTTCCAGTGTTCTGAAAGCAGGCGTACCTTTGCAACATCCTGTGACAGTATCTGCAGCCACCCCTGTGACCCACGTGGAAATAAGTGCCAAAACACCTCCAGGACCAGGAGCTGTTACAAAAATGAAGGATATGGAACCTGCTGTGGGGAGTGTGAAAGCTTTAGAAACAACCATAGAGCCTGTTGTAGCAAAAGATGTTAGAGCAGCTCATGAGAGTCTGCAAGGCAGAAGTGTGGAAGGAACCACTGGTTATGCAACAGCAGTGGGTGCATCAGGAGTGTTCCTACAGCATGGAGTCTTGGCAGAAACAAGGAGTGTGGACAGAACCCAGGGATCTGCACTTCCAGCAGGATTGACAGGTATGAACGTGGTTGCAGAGACAAGAGGATTAGGAGCAACTTCAGAACCTGCAGCAGTTGTACAGAGCTTCATTCCCCAAACAGCTCCACAAGTCCACATGGCAGAGGGTTTTAGAAGTCCACGAGCAAAAGATCCAGAAGGTACTTCATTGCTGAGAGAATCAAGACCTGAGAGTGAATCACATGTGAGAGGTTTGGCACCTTCCCTGTCTTTGCAGAAGGAAAACACACAAGGTCTAGGAGGAGTCCTGAGACCAGTGGCTGGGGTGGAAGCAAAACCTTTCACAACAGCTTCAATGTCCTTACAAGTAGAAGGTGTGAAAGCTTCAGAAGAAGCTGTGCATTGTGGGACTGTTGCAAGTCCAGGACTTCCTGCCTTAGAAAGGACTCCTGAACCTGTGGTTGCATGTGAAAGTGTGGAACCAGTTAGAGAAGCTGAGGCATCAGCAGGGGTGATGCCATGGCAAGCCACAGCAGAGAGAGAACCTCTCCATGCAAGCCAGACACAGAGTTCCATCACTGCACAGTCACAGATCATGGCACACACAGGACCCTCACACACTGAGGTGCTGAGGAAGAGAAGGGATTCGGAACACGTTCCAGAAGCAGACACAAGGAGCAGAGAAGCAATCCTAGGAACTGTGCAAACTTCAGAAACCAGTTCAAAATCTATTCAGGAACAAAGAGTAGGTCATTCAGCAGCAGTGTTGGAGTCTTTGCCCAGAGTGGAAGAAAACAGTATGGCGTCAGGAGTACTGACAGATATGCAAACTCAGGGATCTACTGTAGAACATGAAATTGCAGCAAGGAGGACCAGCACACAAGGAAATGAGCTCTCAGAAATGGAGAAAGCAAAATATCTGGAACCATCATCAGAAGCTGGAGGAACGAGGTGGTTAGAGAGAACAACAGAGTCTGCTACAGTAGAGGTGAAAGGTTCTGAAACAGGTGAAAAGCTTGAGGTACCCATGGGTGATGCTTCAGCAGCTGTTCCAGAATACTTGCATGCTGAAAAGCAACAAGATCTTCAAGTAGTTCTAGAAGCAAAACCTGCTGCAGAATGGAAGAGTTCAGAAGAGGCTCCAGAAATCTTGGGTGTTTCTGAAATAAAATCTTCTGAAGCAGTTCCAAAACCAGGGGATGTGAAAGGCCAGGAAACCACACTGGAACATGAAGTGACAGCCGAGGTACAATATGTAGAAGGAGTACAGGGTCAACAGGTGGAGGATATGGTGATTGAGAAGGAAGATGCAGAAGAGACTCAAACATCTGAGCCTTCAGTAGCAGAAACAGTTTTAAGTTCTTCACATGCAGCAGAGGAAAAGGTTTCAGCAGGAACTCCTGTAGCAGAAACACAAGATTTGGAAACAGCTCCTCGTACTGATGTAGAGCTGAAAGATGCAGAAGCAGCTGCAGGGTTGGAGGCAGAGACAAAAGACTTGGAAGCAGGTCCAGCACCTGAGACTGATGCAGAAGCAGGTCCAGAACTTATAGAGGAAGGCCAGTTGGAAGACACTCCAGAGGCTGAGGATGTCAAAGAAGCAACTCCTGAAGAGGACTCAGAGAAAAGAGACTCAGAAACATCTGATGTGCAGCCTGATGTGGCAGCACGAATGAAGGAGACTCTCATGAGGCTTGAGAATGTTGTTGAAAAAAGTAGTCATAGAACCAGTGAGAAAAAACATGATTCAAAGAAACAGAAAAGGAGCCGTTCCAAGTCTCAGTCCAGGTCTAGGAAGCGGAAGAAAAAATCAAGGTCACGTTCCACTTCCAGGCGTTTGACCTCTAAAAGAGCGCGTTCTAGGAGCAGAAACTATTCAGTTTCCAGAAAAAAGCATTCCAAATCTAGGTCCCGCTCTGTGGAGAAGAGAGAGAGAAGATTGTCTTCCCGGCGGTCCAGGCGCAGACATTCTAGGTCATCTGACCGTTACAGGTCTAAATCCAGATCAGCAGAAAAGAGATTGTCCAGACGGAGACGTTCCAGGTCGTCTGACCACTACAGGTCTAAATCCAGGTCAGTGGAGAAGCGGCTGTCCTCCCGAAGGTCCAGACGCAGACGCTCCAGGTCATCTGACCGCTACAGATCCAAGTCCAGGTCCGTGGAGAAGCGGCTGTCCTCCCGAAGATCTGGGCGCAGACGTTCCAGGTCTTCCGACCGCTACAGGTCTAAGTCACGGTCAGCGGAGAAGCGATTGTCTTCCCGAAGGTCTGGGCGCAGACGTTCCAGGTCCTCTGACCGCTACAGATCCAAGTCCAGGTCAGCAGAGAAGCGATTGTCCTCCCGACGGTCCGGGCGGAGACGTTCCAGGTCTTCCGACCGCTACAGATCCAAGTCCAGGTCAGTGGAGAAGCGATTGTCCTCCCGAAGATCCGGGCGCAGACGTTCCAGGTCGTCTGACCGCTACAGGTCTAAGTCACGGTCAGCGGAAAAGAGGTTGTCCTCCTGGCGATCCCGCCGCAGACATTCCAGGTCCTCCGACCGTTCAAAATCTAGATCCAGGTCTTCAGAAAAGGGAGGAGGCAAAGAGTACTCCTGGAGGTTCAGGAATCGGTCTGGTTCCTCTGATGGTTCAAAATCCAGGTCAAGATCTGTTGAGAAAAGAGGTCGGAAGGCGTCTGTGCGGAGGTCCAAACGTCAGCGCTCAAAGTCCTCGGATCGCTACAAGTCTCGGTCCCGGTCAGTAGAAAAAAGGGATCGAAAGCAATCGTCGCGGAAGTCTAAACGTCAGCGCTCCAAGTCCTCTGACCGCTACAAGTCTAGATCCAAATCTGTGGAAAAAAAGAAGGAATCCTCACGAAAATCCAAGCGTCGACGCTCAAAATCTTCTGAGCGTTACAAGTCTAGGTCTAGGTCTGTGGAAAAAAAGCGCAAGGAGTCTTCAAAAAAATCCAAACGGAAACGTTCCAAGTCCTCTGACAGTGTTAAGTCAAGGTCCAAATCTGTAGAAAAAAAGGATAAGTCATCCTCAGCAAAATCCAGTAGCAAGCATGAGTCTTCTGAACTTCAGGAGTCAGCCAAAGGTCTTGATGAAGATGTTCCTCAGTCTTCTTTTGGAAGTGACGATAAATCCTCTAATGGTCCCACATCAGTGGCTTTGTCTGATGGAGTAAACGGCCCAGTGCTGCCACCATCATTTGGAAGTGGATTATCCAAAACTTCAGAGAGCCTTGAGGAAAGGTCCTCATCTGTTGAAAAAACAGCAGATCTGCAGCATTCTACCACATCTGAATTTGATACTTCCAAAACCCCAGATGACCAGGAACTGAGATCCACATCTGTGGAAAAAACACAGGATTCAGAGCTGTCTGTGACATCTGAAAATGGATCAACTGAAAAAGCAGCAGCTCTGGAGTCTTCATTGCTACCTGAACTTCCATACTCCACATCCAAGTCAAGATCCTCATCTGTTGAAAAAGGAGGAGATCTAGAAACTTCTTCAGTAGCAGAATTTCATGTCTCTGCATCCCGTGAAGGTGAGTCCAGAACTGCACCTCTCAAAGAAGTAGAAGGTCCAGAGCTTCCTCCAGCACTAAAAAGAGAGATGGAACTTCGGTCAGCTCTCCTGTCCGAAGGTGGAGTCTCCAACTTGTCTGATGGTCACGATTCGCAGCATATCCCTGGTGAGCACAAAGAGCTCTCACAGGTTCTGCAGGTACCTGAACGTGAGTCTTCCCAGCTGGCTGACAGCCCTGGAGCAGTGGAAGCTCAGAGGCCTTTCCTGCCACCTGAGATGATCCGCCCTGTGATCCCTGATGGCTGTGAGTCAGGCCAGACGCAGGAGCCTTCTCTGGCTTCTGACGGTGGACATTTTGTGTCTCCTGATGGACATGGATCAGGATCCAGCTTCGCTGCACCAATGGAGGCGCATCCATTGTCTGTAGGCGAGTCTTTTAAGTCACCACATGGAAATGAACAAAGATTTTTATCTGTAGAAAAAGTCAAGACTCCAGATGTTTCCCTGACATCTGTGTGTGGTTCTGTTGAGGTGTCTGCTGACATCATTTCAGTGTCTTCTTTTGAAGTTCATGAGTCCAGACCATCTGTTGACAAAGCTTTAGATGGTCCAACGCTTCCACAAGTGCTTGAGGTTGACTGCTCCAGATCTTCAGAAATGCACGAATCAAGATACCTGACTGCAGGAATAGACGGTGCAGGATCTTTGGTGATGTCTAAAAGTGGGATTCCCATATGCCACGATGGCCACAAAGCAAAGTACAACTCCTTTGAGCAAACTGAGAGTGCAGACCTGTCCGTGGCATCTGAGCTCCGGTGTTCCATCTTACCTGAAGGCTATAAATTGGCATCTGCTGCAGTTGAAAAAGTGGAGATCCAGAAGCCTCTCTCACTGGAAAGTGGCTTCTCTGTGTCTGCTGACGGCTGTGAATCAGTGGGCACACCTGAAAAACTACAGCCCCCAGTGGCTGCTGTGCCATCAGAAGGTGGGGTTCTGCTGTTGCCTGACAGTCATGAGCAGAGACCTGTCCCTGCAGAGAAAGCAGAAATGCTGAATTCATCTGAGCTGAAACACCTGGCATCCCCTGATGGCTACAAGCTGAGATCTGCCTGCAGTGAAGAAGTGCAGGAGCCCATTCTGGTACGGGAACGCAGGTGTTCTGTTGCCTCCGATGGTCATGAGTTGTCATCCACCACTTCTGAAAGAGCTGAGGAGCCTTCTCAAGTGACTGAAAATGAGTACACAGTAGGGCTTGATGGCCCGGAGTTGACATCAACCCCTGCTGAAAAAACGGAGCTGAGGAAGCTTTATCAGATGCCTGAAGAAAGATGTCTGGAGTCCATCGACAGCCAGGACCTGCAGTCACCCTCTGCTGAAGAGACACAGATACAACAGCCTGCTCTGGTGTCTGAAAATGATCATGCCGTGTCCTGGGTGGGCCAGGAGTTGAGGTCCAGCTCTCCTGAGAAGGCAGAGATGCAGGAGGAGGCTGTGGTTCCGGAACCAGAAGTGCAGGAGCGTTCTCTGCTGCCTGAAAGTGAATATAGCGAGTCTCCTGAGGGCCAGGAGGTGGCTGAGGCCAGCCCTGCTGAGAAGGACCTGCAAGAACCTTCTCTGACACCTGGCAGTGAATGTTCCATCTTCCATCAAGGCCAGATACTGCAGTGTGGCCCCACCAAAAGCACAGCAGTGCAGCAGCCAGTGCTGGTCCACTATGCTGTATCTCCCGAGGGGCAGGAGGTGCAGGACTGTTCTGTGCTGTCTGAAAACGAATACGAGGCATCCCCCAAAAGGCATCACTTGGGATCCAGTCCTGTTGAAAAAGAACTGGAGGAACATTCTGAAGCATCTGAAAGTGAAAGTTCAATGTCCAGTGATAGCCAGGAGTTGCAGCCTGCTGTTGCTGGAAAAACAGAGGGGCCGGAGTTGTCCTTGTCTGAAGGAGAGTGTTCCATGACTCCTGAAGGTCAGGAGCTGCAGTCCAGCCCTGCTGAAAGAGTTCTAGCCAAGGAACCTTCTCTGACATCTGAACATGCTCTGTCACCTGAAGAACGCGAGTCAAGATTGGAGCGTGCTGAGGAAGCAGAAGGTGTGGATTCTACTGTGGCAGCTGAACGTGACCATCTCTTTTTTGAGAGCCAGGAGGTGAGTTTCACCTCTCTTCAGAAAGCAGATGTGCGGGACCAGTCTCCAACACCTGAAGATGAACATGGAGCATCTCTTGATGGGCAGGAGTTGAGATTCACCACTGTTGAAAAAGTAGATGGTCTTGAACCATTGAGAGTGAATGATAGAGCCTCCATGTCCCCTGATGGCAGCGACTTGAATTCCATCCCTGCCGAAAAAATGGATCGTGCAATGCCTTCTTTATTGCCTGAAGGACGCTCAGTGTCTCCTGATAACTGCAGTGTGGGCCCTGGAGAAGAAACGGGGGATCTGGAGCCCTCTGTGAGATCTGAGCGTAGAGACTCCACATCCTCCTGTCAAGAAGGTCGTGAGCCAAGGTCTCCCATGGAGGAAGAGGGTCTGGAGTCCTCTGTGACTTCTGAACATAGACAATCCCTGTCCCCTGAGGGCCATGACCAGAAGTCTATTGCAGATGAAGAAATGGATGATCTGGAGAGGCGTTCCACTTCCCCTGATGAGCACGAGTCAAGATCTAGCACTGGTGAAGAAGCAGAGGATCTGGAGCAGCCTTTGACAACAGAACGTAGGTGCTCTGAGTCCTCTGATGAGCACGAGTCAAGGTCAACCATTGGAGAAGAGGCAGAGGACGCAGGGACCTCCTTGGCAGCTGAAAGAAGAGATTCCGTATCCTCTGATGACCGTGAGTCGAGGTCTGCTGCTGGGGAAGATGTAGAAGATGGGGAGCCCTCCTTGACAGCTGAACGTAGACACTCCACATCTTCTGATGACCACGAGTCAAGGTCTTCAGCTGATGAGGAAGCAGAGGATGTGACAGCTGATCGTCGCTCTGTGTCTCCTGATGGACGTGAGTCAAGGTCCACCGTTGGTGAGGAAGCAGAGGACCAGGAGCTCTCATTGACAGCTGAGCGTAGACACTCCACGTCTTCAGATGAACAGGAGTCAAGGTCTACTGCTGGTGAAGATGCAGAGGATGTGGAACCCTCCTCGGCAGCTGAACAAAGAGATTCCACCTCCTCAGACGAGCAAGAGTCAAGGTCTACTGCCGGTGAAGAAGCTGAGGATGCGGAACCTCTGACAGCTGAACACAGGCGTTCCGCATCCCCTGATGGGGCTGAATCGAGGTCTACCACTGCTGAAGAGGAAGGAGAGGATGCAGAGCCCTCCTTGACAGCTGAACAAAGAGAGTCCACCTCGTCAGATGAGCATGAGTCAGAGTCTTCCAGTGGTGAAGAGGAGGGAGAGGAGGCAGAACCCTCTTTGGCAGACGAGGAAAAGCAGGATTCCGTGCCTCTTGAGCAGTCAGAGGGACAGGACTCTTCCTTTGTCCCTGAAAGCAGACGTTCTGAGTCTTCCGAGCGTGAAAAATCCAGATCTAAATCTGTTGATAAAGCATCTGACAAGGAGTCTCCACAGAGATCTGTAAGCAGGCACTCAAAGTCTCCTGCTCACCAAAAGAGTCGATCCACATCTGTGGAGAAAACAGCAGACAAGGAGTCCGTGCGGAGGTACAGACGGAGACGCTCCAGGTCCACGGCTCGCCAGAGGAGCCAGTCAACCTCTGTGGAGAAAACAGCAGACAAGGAGTCCTCACGCAGGTCCAGGCGGAGACGCTCCAGGTCTGCTGCTCGCCAGAGGAGCCAGTCCAAGTCTGTGGAGAAGGCAGCAGACAAGGAGTCCTCGCGCAGGTCCAGGAGCCGGCGCTCCAGGTCCTCCCAGCGCAGGTCCAAGCGATACGACGCGGACTCGCGCTCCAGGCGGAATCGCTCCAGGTCAGCCACTCGGAGAAGAGCGTCCCGGTCTCGCTCCAGCTCCCTGTCACGTTCCAGGCACAGGAGGAGAAGCAGGTCGAGGTCGGCGTCACGAAGGCGGCGTTCCTTGTCCAGAGACAGGCGCAAGAGGTCTCAGAGAAACAGGTCGAGGTCCACTGACAGGAGGAGGAGAAGATCGGACTCCCGGGACCGCAGGATCTCGCTGCGGTTGCGGAGCAGGAGCCGGACCCCTCTGCGGCAGCGGCGCTCGCGCTCCAGGGGCAGGAGGAGGAGCTCCAGCCGCTCCCCGATCCGGCTGCGGCGCTCGCGCTCCTCGGGCAGGAGGCGCTACAGCAGATCCCCCGACCGGCGCCGCTCCCGCTCCTCCGAGTTCTCCAGCAGGTCACCCAAACGCCTCACAGACCTGGGTAAGTGCTTTGTTTCACTGGCTCCGTGGTGGGGTGGTGGGGTGGGTTTGCACATTCATTCATAAGGGATTTCTTAGAAGTCACTCTGTGCAATAATCTCAGGCAGTGACTTCCAGCAGGAAGGTTTATCAATGCTGAGCATTTGAATGGATGCCTCTTTAGAGCCAGTTTTACCTTGGTTTTAGAGCTTTTGTACAAAAGTAGTGTAGTTTCAGCCTCAAGGAACATTCTGAATAATAGTAAAGGCCAAGTACTTCAAGTACTTGTATGTAAGAAAATTTAGAATTTTTATTCCTGAGAACAAAGGTCATTCAGGTGCCAGTTGGAGAGTCCCAGGCTCTGTTGTCAGCTGTTCCCAGAACTCTGTCTTGCCTCTTCCCATGGTAAGAACATAAAGGAAAGAGACACTTGTTTGTGAAAATACTCCCAGACCCAGCAGGTCGGAAAATAAAATAAAATAAAATCTTAAGAGCTGCATCTTTTCTCTGAGCTTGGAGGAAGAGAGGCTGTGTTGTTTCTTGGGTAATGAGTTAATAAGGGGAAAGAAGGTTTGAACTGGGAGATCAACTCTTGTACGGAGTGTGAGGAAACCTCCTGTGGTGGACTTGAGGTTCTGAGCCTTCCAGTCCTGCCTCAGAGTTGCCATGGAAGCCTTCCAGTCAGGGAGTTACTTGCAAACTGGCAGAAGGCTTAATTTAATTTCGTTTGCTATTTCTATGTTAGGGCTGTCCTTTTTCTCCTTATTCAAGCAAAATACTGCTCTGCTAACAGTTTTGCATCTAATGGTATTTTAAGCAAGAGCATGTTTTACTTCCTCAGAGCTTGTTTTTCTGTTTGGTGGGTGTAAGTAGCTTTTGGGCTACATCTGGGGAGATGAGGCTTCCTCCAGAGGTTTGAGAGCTTTTCAGAGGTAGATAATGAGGAAACTCTGGAGTTTATGCTGTGGAGGAAGGACTCAGTAATGCCAGGGCAGGAATAAATCAGTGAAGTCAGAGGCATCAGAACAGGCTGGTTGGAGGATGTTGAAGCTGGGAGTGCTGGGTTACATTGCAGTTTCACTTGGCCTTCTGCACAGCCCAGGCTTAAAGTCTGGAGCAGCTCAGTACAATTCCAGTTATTTTCACAGAACATAAAAAATGCACAGTGCAGGTAGAATCTTGTGTAATTTACCAGAGACATTTCTTTATTATTAAAACGAGAATCTATAAAAATAATGACTTCTCTGTGAAAAAAACCCCAATGTTTTTAGACAAGGCGCAGCTCCTGGAGATCGCCAAGGCCAACGCAGCCGCCATGTGTGCGAAGTCCGGCGTGCCCCTGCCCCCCAGCCTGATGCCTCTGCTGTCCCAGAAGAAGGATGACAAAGCCAACCAGAAGTCCTCGAGGGACACCTTGAAGGAGCTCACTGAGGTGAGGGGGAACAGCAGCATCCAGCCCGGAAATGAGCACACTGGGCTTGGTGACCTGTGGGAGGTTGTCACTGTGTGCTGCTGTCACTGGGAGCTGCCCCAAGTTCAGAATCCCCAAATCCCTGGGGCTGGCAAAGCCCTGCCAGCCCATGCAGTGCCAGCTGTGCCCCATGGGCACCTTGTCCCCAGGCCAGAGCACTCAGTGCCACCTCCAGGCCTTCCTTGGCCACCTCCAGACCGCCCTGTGCAGCCCCTGCCAAGGCCTGACCACTCCTTTGAGCCCTTATTCTCCCCACAGGTTTTCTTAAGTCATCAGAAAAAAATACTGCTATTTTTTAATTCTTTGGAAATGCATGAAACCAAATTATTTTGGTTTTTCATATTTTTGGTTTTGATTCTGTTCTAATTTTGTACAAATTGGTGGTTGTCCCTGCAGTCCTGTCAGTGAAATCCAAAGCTTTCACTGCTGATTTTTTGTTCTGGTGGTGTTAGTTATGGCTTGAGTTGGAAGGAGCTTCAAAGCTCAGCCTGTCCCACCCCCTGCCATGGGCAGGAGCACCTTTCTCTGTCCCAGGTTGCTCCAACCCTTGTCCAGCCTGGCCTTGGACTTCCCTCAAATGGAGAAAGTCTGGAATAGAAAAGTGCCTTAATTTTCTTTTAATTGCATCATGAGTGTGACAGTTCTGAACTTGTGTTCATAGAAATAATCTGAGAGGGAGCAATGTCCAGGTGCTGAGAGATAATCTGCAGTTGTGCCTGGGCTGGGGGAGCAGAGGTTCTGAGCAAGAGCTGAGTTGGTGCAGGTGCCCTGTGGTCACACCCAGGGTGGTTTTTCACATACCCTGACCAAGATCCAGCACAGCTCGTGCTGATCTGCCAGCCCCACATCTGCACCTCCCTTCCCTTTCCAGCCTTGGAGATTGAATGATGTTGAATTGTGTTTCTGTTCTTTTGACTCAGAACTGTCCACAGAGCAGTGCAGGTGCTAAAAAATCAGTAAAGACATTTTAACCATAAAATTCTGGCCCTTTGAGACAGTCTTTTGGCCTTTGGTTCTTTTCTTCCTCTCTTTTCTTTTCCCCCCTTGGAGGCTGCTCCCAGTTTGTGGTATCCCCACAACACCTCTGTGTTTCTGTTCTGTTGCACAGCAGAAGGGGGTGGCTTGCACAGCTGGCCAGCACAGAGTATTCCAGAAGGATCTGAGCTCTCTTGGAGCCATCACTTCTGACAGGGCCCCAGAGAGCTGAGTCAGTAACCAAGGGGTGCCTGGCAAAGCCGTGGTTGGATAATTTGTGTACAATACCCAAAGTACATCTGTTGGTGCTGTTGCTAAAAGATTTTCCATTCCTGGTTTGGTAAAAAAAAACCCACTTTTTTTTTTATAGAAATGTGTTTTGTGAGTTTGGGTTGAAAGTTTAGGTTTACTCAGAGCTGACATTTCCCTGTTTTACTTTTCAGAAATGCAAGAAGATTGCTCAGAGCACTGATGATGTGATAGTGAACAAGCCTCACGTTTCTGATGAGGAGGAGGAGGAACGTCCTTTCTATAACCATCCTTTCAAGCTGAGTGAACCCAAACCTATTTTCTTCAATTTAAGTGTGAGTGCTACTTATATTTTTATTATTTTACTTACAAAAATATAAGTAAAAATATGTTGTACTTATATTTTTATAAGTGCTACTTACATTTTTTAATATTTTACTTACATTTACTTTAAAAATAAATCCTTGTTCTTTTTAAATAATGCATGTAATTCTGCAGAAATTTATCAAGGGTTGATCATCTTGGTGAAACTAGGAGTATTTTTTAATCAGTTAAAAGGAACATTCCCAATTCTATCAAGATTTAATTGATAATCCAGTTTTACCAATTGGTAGAATTGTGAGCAATTCTTTAAATGCATCTGGAAATCAAATGCTTTGAAGCATGGATTAGAATATGTTTAAATTTTTTTTGTGTTTGGGGTGGTGGGTGGGGTTTTTTTTTTTTGTTTTATTTGGGATGGGTGGTTGTGCCCATGAAAGTCTGTTCTGATTTTGCAGGATATAAAGCACTAAAAAAGCTTTAATGTGCTCAGCACAAACAGAAATAATATTCCTGGTTTTGTATATAAATAGGTAGAGCTTGTGCTGTATACAAAATAAGCAGTAATGCACATTTAGATAAGGTGTAAGGTAAAAGTGGATTTAGAGTTTATATTATATTGTTAGAAAAGGCTACAAGGAAACTCAAGAAACCTTGGAATTCTTCCAGGCTCCGAGGAGGAATGAGTGCTCTGCAGTGGTTGTGGGCTGCTCTCCCTCTTGTCTTGGTTTTGACCCTTTCAGTTTTGTTCTTTCTCTCTCCTAAAACCATTTCCATCCGCATTCCTCGGAGTTTATCCAATCTTATCCAGTGCTGCCAGCTGTGTTTGCCTCTTGGAAGGGAACCTGGCAGGGATTTCTGCAGATTTTAATGAATTAACAGCACCAAGCAAAACAAGGCCACAGACATCATCTGCTCAGAGACTCAGGCTGCTGCTAAAAATAGGCCAGGATGGAAACTCAAATGCTGAGAGCTGTTTTCTCTCCACTCATGGGCAGCTTTTGATCACAGGCAATGTTTTGCTGCCCAGGATTTTCACCCTGGAGCTTTCCATACAAAATATCTGTTGTTGATGTGAATGGGGTCGGCTGGGAGAGGAGGGTTGGGGATTTTGGGTTGCTGAAATTGTTTTTAGGGGTTTCTCATCTTCTCTGATAGCACAATTTGTGGGTCACTTGTGTGTTTTTAGGGCTGTGCCAAAATGATGAATTTTAAAGGCTTATTGCTCTAGAATAACTAAAAACCAAATCCCAGGTGTTTGCAACAAAACCACCTCATGACTCGTGGGTACTTCCAAGCCTGAACTTTTTCTCATTTTATTTCTTTCAGACTCCCAGCATAAAACCAGCACCACCACCCCAACCAAAAAACCAGGTCAGCCTGTCCAAGGAGTTCCCTGTGTCCTCTGGGTCTCAGCATAGGAAGAAGGAGGCAGACAGTGTGTATGGAGAGTGGGTTCCCGTGGACAAGAACGGCAAGGACGACGGCAAGGACGACGTTTTCCCCAAGCCAGCCATTGAGGTAAGGAGGGCAAGGAGAGCTTATCATGTAAGAAAACCAAACCCATCACCTGGGCAGTCTGGTGCCCAGCTGCAGTCTGGGAAAACAAAAAAGGCGCTTAAAAAGGTGCTGCCTAACACTGCACTGAGCTGAGGAGCTGAGCTCTGCACATGGGGATGCTCACATGAAGCAGCCTGCACCCATCCTGCTTCTGGCAGCTGGTGCTTCTTGGTCTCAACAGAATTTAAACTGGAGCTGGAAGGTGAAAAAACTTCCTCGTTCAGTTTCCTCAGAGGTTAATTAATAATACGTTGAGATTTGCACAGTAATGTATGTAGTGCTAATTAAAATTGTCCCACCAGTCTTGGAGCAAGAACATCACACTGGAATGTAATCAACTAAAAATTGAAAGTCACTTCTTCTGGATGTATTCATTTTTTAGCTTTCCAGTCACTTTTTCTCCGATGGCTGTCTTGCACATGGCCTTCCAAAGGAGAATCTGTTTGTATGGATAATAAACTAAAAACACCAAAGCAAGTGTTCTGCCCCTTGAAATTTCTTCTAAAGAACATTTCTGGGGGCTGTTGTAATTAAGTAAATTAAATATTTAAGAGAGGTTACTATTTTTAAGTTTATGTTGCCTGAAGCCTTGTTCTCACACCTTCCAAAGCCAAACCCCAAAGCCTCCCCATCAATTTCTGACAAAGCCATCTCAGCACTTGGTGCATTTTGTTTCTCAAGACCTTTCTGATACTGGTCAGTTCACTCCCTGAGGCACAGAAGGAATTTTCTTGTGGCTCTTCTACAGCACCAAAAGCACAGGGGATATAACTTAGCCAGCATTTTCATGGAATCCCTCAGAATTTGATGGTTGGGCACCCAAATCCTCAGCACAGGTGGGAGCTGCACTTGGGGCTCTCCTGCTCCAGTAAACCCCTGAGATGTTTGTGCAGAATGTCATTCCCAGTTTCATTGCAGTAAATATATTTAACATCACTTCCTTTCCTTTCTGTTGTGTGTACCTTTATAAATGCCTGTAACTATGTTGTCTGGTTTTACATTTTGTAAATAAATACTTTTATTTGCCTTTACCTTAACTTGGCTTGTGTTAAGGGTGATTTCAGGGGTGTTAGCTGCCAGCAGGCTGTTCCATCCATGCCCTGGGGTTTGGGGAGTGCAGGCACAGAAATGCTGGGTGTTTCTCCAGGGAGCTGCCAGGTGACACAGTGCTTCTCTGCTGAATTCTGCCGTGTGCAGGAGGACTCTGAGCTGGAAATGGCTCCCTTGGAGCAGCATGGGGCAGATCAGCTCCATGGCTGGGGGAGTGGAGAGCTGGGGGTGCTTGGAACTTAGGAAGTTTCCCCTAGAATTGACCTCCATTTGTTGTTGCTGGTTTTGCAATACTGTGGCAGTTGTGGTGCAAGTCCTGGCGTGAAACCCCACACAATTGGTTCTGTTGTTGTGTTTTAATTCACCTATTAGCTATGGGCTGGGTCTGAAATGACCCTGCTAGTACATTACAGCTTGTTCCAATAAAACCTGATGCCCTGAAGGAGTTGTGTGTGGCAGCAGGAGATGGAGGGGAAGGTCTGGAGTGATCTGGGGGCTCATCATGGCTGTGGCAGGCAGAGACCTGTGAGGAAGGAGTGTTGGAAGTGTAGAGTGCCAGGGCTGGGTCAGCCCAGGTCACTTGTGCTGGGTGCTGGGATCTGAGGCTGCAGTAAAAGCATTTATGGAGCTCCAGAGGGTGTAAAACACCTGCTTTTCATTTGCTTCAGTATTTGTGATTTGTGGGGCAGGTCTGAGAAGGGGGATCAGGCAGGAGAGCTGTGGGAGAGAGCAGCACCTCACCTCCACCCGTTCTCCTTGACTCAGGAGTAACAACAGCCTCTTACACCTCGAGCAGAGATCCTTTTTCCAAGATCCAAAGCTGCCATTGAGTGTCTTGGCATAAGACAGAGCCCTGATGGTCTGCAGAATGGAGAAGTGTTTGGGAACAGCAGGGAGTGTTGCTAGGCCCAGTAAAGCGCTAACACACCTCTGTGGCATGGCAGTGGTCCCCATGGCTTTCATGGACTGCTTCCATGCCTGTGTGTATTGCTGGATTGAAACTTGGGGTGAGTAGAAGAACTTTGATTTATCTCCTGCACCAGGTTCATAAACAGAACATTAAATCATTATTTTAACTGTGTGAGAGAGAGACTTGAGAACTCAGCCAGTGTGCATTTGAAACAGGCATTTTTACATCCTTGCTGTTGTGTGAGGGGGTTGTTAGATAATATTTTAATTCTTCTTGTGCCTTTTTTTATGTTCTGTGTGACAAGAAATAAGCACTGAACTCAGTCCATAGACACCTGGGACTTGTGGGATTTTAGTTGTGTTTCGGTCAGTGCCAGATATTCCAGCAATGATCTTCCCAATAGAAACACTTTTGTCCTAAACACCAGCAAAAAATCAGATTTAATAGAGCACAAAAGCAATTCCTGTGTTTGATGCCATCATAGGTGTTCATCTCTGTCTCTTCCTTTCAGTATTCACTGAATTCTTACCAGGATCCTGGGACAGGGTTTATGGTTTAACAGTGTTTGTTTTGTTCAGCTGAGTCAGTTTTAAAGGAGTTTCAGTTTCTCTTCCTGGCCCTTTAGTACAAAATGTGTTAGAGGTTGAGGTTGTGACAGCAAAAAACGCAAGGCTTTTACAAAGCAAATGAAAATGAAGTTCAGGGTAACCCATCACCTTGATGTGTGTGTGTATGTGTGTGAGCTGCATTTCTGATTATTGGGTTTTTCTGTGCCTCAGACTGTCCCAGCCCTTCCAGCTTCTGTCAACATCTCAAGAAATTCCATTTGTCTTTGCACACTTGTCTCTTCCTGCTTTCCAAACAGAATGATCCATAATGCACATCCTTTGAGGAGCAGGGCCCAGGGATTTTATAAAACAGCTGCACAGCAGCCAGAATTCATTACAGCCCCAAATGTTGTGGTTTCTCTCCCATGGCTTTGCCCACAGTGAAGGTTTGCAGAGAGCTCCTTTGTGTATTTCACATTTTCATAAAGTCACTGCAACATAATTTTAAATTTATTTATCTTGATATTTTACTGCAGCTCAGCAGCACAGATGTAGATAATTCTTTCCAAAGCATTGGATTCTGTGAGCTCACAGCCTGGTTTTACAGGATCCCTGGGGCTGGCACAGCCCTGCCAGGAGCCCATGCAGTGCCAGCTGTGCCCACCTTGTGCCCAGCCCAGAGCACTGAGTGCCACCTCCAGGGCACACCTGCAGGGATGGGCACTGCAAAGCTCCCTGGGCAGCCCCTGCCAAGGCCTGAGCTCCCTTTCCATGGGCAAATTGCTGCTGCTGTCCCAGCTGAGCCTGCCCTGGCCCAGCCTGAGGCCGCTCCCTCTGCTCCTGTCCCTGTTCCCTGGCAGCAGAGCCCGACCCCCCCGGCTGTGCCCTCCTGGCAGGGCCTTGTGCAGAGCCACAAGGGCCCCTGAGCCTCCTTTGCTCCAGCCTCAGCCCCTTCCAGCTCCTCAGGGATTCTGCAGCCCCTTCCAGCTCCTCAGGGATTCTGCAGCCCCTTCCAGCTCCTCAGGGATTCTGCAGCCCCTTCCCAGCTCCCTCAGCCCCTCCTGGGCCCCCTTCCCCATCTTCATTCCCTTCTGGTTTAGGCTGGAGATGAAAATTTGAAACACTGAAATCAAGACTGTTGAATGCATCTAATTCATGGTGGAATTACTTTATACCGACAAGCTTTAGTGTGGCTTATTAGCAGAGTGCTCATGTGAACAGGCCTGCATGAGTTTTTAGTTAAATTGCATTTAATTCTGTTGGTTTAGAAGATCTCATTGAAGAGTAAAATGCTTCTCTGTTTATTACACACCAGAATTTTTTGTGACACCAGAATTTTTTGTGACAAACAGTTCTTAGAAAATAAACCATTGGATATTTTATGTGTACAGGTGATTTTAAATTACCAGGGTGTTACAGTTTAAATTCAGGTTTGTCTTTGTCCAGGAAAGCCCATCTTGTGTGGATTTAAGTGGTCCCAGGATTTCCATCACGTTGCCTTTTTGTCAAACCAACAATTCACTCTGTAACCCCACTTGGTGGCATTGATCCTCCAGCAGCTTTTTCCAGCTCAAGTGGACACTGTTTGTCTCTGCTGTGTTTTTACGAATGCTCTTTTTCCTCCTAGTGTGTGGACATAACCACAGCCATGAACGACAGAGCAGTGGCCCAGAAGAGGCTCAATGAGAACTCCTTTGACCTGGAGGCCATGTGCATGCTGAACCGGGCACAGGAGCAGGTGAGCTGGGGCCTTTAGCAGCATCTGGGGCAGCCTGAGGGAAATCAGGGCTTTCCTTTCATGGCAGCTGGTTTTCCTCTCCTGTTTCAGTTTGGAAACCCAGCTGTGGGCCGGTGTTTCAAATTTCTGCATTTCTAACACTGAGTTTTGATGAGCTCCTTTGTGTATTCTGTGTTTGCACCCAAGTCACCGAAACATAGTTTAAAATTTAATTTTCTTTAAGTTTTGTAGTAGTTCAGCAGCACAGATGTAGGTAATTCTTTCCCAAAGAGTGGATTCAGCAGTTTGGGGATGAGGAGCTGGAGCTCAGGTTTCAGGGTGACCATTCAGATGCTCAGATTTTGGTAGCGCCCGCTTTCATCCAAGCCTGTGAGCGCACCAAATCCCAACAACGTGCTGTGGAAACTCCTGAGGGGCAGCAGAGGGGTGCAGAGGGAACGTGGAGCTGTCAGTGCTGGTCTCAGTGTGTGCTTTGCTTTGCAGATCGATGCCTGGGCTCAGTCCAACTCCATCCCCGGGCAGTTCACGGGCAGCACCGGCGCGCAGATCCTGTCCTCGGACGAGCTCACCAACAGCGGCCCCCAGGCGTGGATCCGAAAGGTAGAAGTGACACAGCCACTGCTGTCCCAGCAGTGACCACACTGGCAGCAGCCAAGGAACGCACAGGGCACCACGAGTGCCTCACCCTGTGGCAGAGCGTGTGCCCAGTGCAGCAGGCTGGGCTCAGTCCCTGTCCCTCGGTGTCACCGGCGAGGTGTGACCGACCAGACACGGCCTGCCACTGCCAGGACACTGCTGTGCTGGCAGGGGCACATCCCTCCCTGCCTCCCTGGCACTGGCACGTGCCAGGCAGGGCTGATCCTGCTGCTGGTGAAATCAGGTTTTTGTTATCGGCTTCAGCGAACCAAAGTCCAGACTGCCCTTGGGTGTGCCTTGGTTCTCTCTGGTTGCTCCTTTGCCTCTCTCTGTATCACCAGGGTTTTCTGGGAGCCAGAGATGTGGAGGATTAAAGCAGGAGTTGCAGTTGCTAAGTTCCTCTCACTCTGGTATTCAGTAGTTCGCTGTTGCTGTGGGTTGTCACTGGCTGACTTTGGGCTGTGCTGCGTCCTCCATCCGTGTGTTCTGTACACTCAGTTACTCAAGCTGCACCTTTGCCTGTGAACTGTGATCTGGTGCTCTGTCAGGAAGGAGATCTGAGGAGATCCCCCTTGCAGGCACAAGGAGTGAGGGGCTGAGCTGGCCAGTGTGGCAGGTGCTGCAGTTGGGTCTGTGTCCGCTTGGGTTGGAGCACCCTCCAAGCTGGGAGGTCAGATTTGAGCCTTAGGTGGAATTTTCCGTAGAAGTTGGTGTCAGCTGAACGCAAAAGTCTGGAATTACAATATCCTGAAAATAGAAACATTTTCTGTCAGGATTCACTTACTTGTTTTTTCACCTCATGTAGCCAAGCAGTGCAGAGAGCCAGGGAACACAGACTTGGGTCACTGGCCAGATGAGAATCTTCTGGGATCTTGCCAGTGTTAATGCAGAATGTGCATGATAAAGTCTGATTTTAACAGCTATGAACAACTGAGATTGTAGCAAAATGCTGCCTCTGCTGAAGACAGTCCTTGTTCTGGCAGAGGGAACTGTGAAGCACAGGGATGTGTTGGTGAGGAAGGAGCTTTTCCACAGAGGGGCTTGGGCAGGAGACCAGCAGGGCTGTGAGGGGAGGTTCTCCCTGTCTGCAGCACCTGGAATGGCTTCCCAAGCCCTGGAAAGCCTTGGGAGCAGCTCTGAGCTCCTCTTTCCCAAACCTCCTCCCTGGGGTCCCCTGTCATGGCAGTGGCAGGAGGGGCTGCCACAAGGGTGAAGTGGAAAGGACCAGGTGGGATTTTCCTGTCCTCCAGCTTCACTCTGGGATCTGCTTTAAAGCAGCCCAGCTGAACAAACCAAAATAACAGCAAAAAACCCCAGATACAAGCCAAACAAAATGCTTCAAGGGAAGGGAATGGGAGAAGAGTGTGCTCTGTGCTCGTGGACACGACTGCTGCAAGGAGCAGAGGAGTGTTGGAACATTCTGTTGGATCTGGGCTCAGTGGGGCAGCAGCAGCTCTCCTGCTCTGCCCAGAGCTGGGAGTGTGCTGTGGGCACAGTGCAGGCTCTGGGGCTGGGCACACAGGAGGGTGAGGGCAAAGTCCCCTCCCTGCCCTGGCACTCCTCAGCTGCTCTCCTGCTCTGCCAGGAGGCCCAGAGCTGCTCAGGAGGGCCCAGAGCTGCAGGAGTGGTGGGAAAGCCTCACACAGCTGCTTGTGGAGCCCTGCTGTGGCTGCAGGAGGGTTTCACAGCAAGGAGCAGGATGTGGTTCTGAGTCCATGTTATCCTCAGGGACAGGAGCACAAACCAGCCATGAGGTGCAAAGTGCTGGGTGTGTGTTACTTGGACACCTGAAATTGTGTGACAATGATCAGTTACCAAGTCAGGCTTGTGCTCCCTTTTTGGCCTAAAAACTGTGTCTGGACATTAAAAAATCAGGTATTTTTCACTCAGGCCAGGAGTTGGACAATGATCCTTGTGGGTCACTTCCAGCTGGGGCTGTTCTGTGTTCCTGTGGGTTTGTCTGCCAGCAGGGCTGTGCAGTTCCCTGGGGATGCTGGGTCTGGCTGAGTGCACATTTCTGGCTGTTTGCTGAAGGCATTTATTTATTTATTTCCCTTGGGACTTTGCCATGGGAGGAGCTGGGACCACCCAGCCCAGACTGAGCCTGTGGCAGCCACTGAGGAAAGGAGGAATTGGAGCAAACACTGGGTGTGACAGAGGTCACCACAACACCAGGAGAGGGATCAGGAGGGCAGCAGGCGACTTGGGGAACTCGTTTGCTGAGCTCTGTCCTCACTGTGCACTTTGTGGATTTCACCTTTCCCTGTCCTTTCCCAGTGGCTGGAGAGGAAATGTGCACTCAGAGCAGACTCAGAATCTCAGTTTGGGAATGAGGAACTGCAGGGATTCATGGGGAGCACTGGGGTGGGGACACTTGAGTAGCAATGAGGTTTATGTGTTTAATTCCTGGACTAATTCATTCTTGGTGTTTATGTGCAGGGGCCTGAGCAGGGTCCATAAAAGAGTGATGTGATGTTAGCTATAAAAAATTTATGAGCAATCTCACCTTTCTCTTTGAAAAAGTGGCTTCTGTTTCAGTTTGTCACCATCAGTGTAATCAGTTCACAAATGTGACTCATCTTTTCTGAAGGTTGCTTCTATTTTTATTCCCTTTTTCCTTCCAAACACACTGTGCTGCTGAAGAAATGGCACAGCAAGTGGTCAAACATTTTTTGTTTCTCCAAGCAAATTCTGTTGAGGTCTGTTTACTCCCCCTTTCCCAGACTCACCCCTTGGTTCTGGATTTATCAGCTCAATTCTGGAGCCTGAACTTGCTCCCCAAACCCAGGGCTGTGCTCAGGGGTGGCCCTGGAGAGCTGCTGGGTCACTCACTTGTGCAGAAGGTTCTGGAAAGTGCAAACCTGCCTTCCATTCTTGCAGGCACAAGGAGCTTTCCTTGGGAGCCAGGCTCACCTGGCAGGGCAGGGCAGCTCTGTGCTCACTGAGGACCTTGGCAATGAGGAATTGTTCCCTGGCAGGGTGGGCAGTGCCCAAGGCCAGGCTGGGCACTGGGGACAGTGGGAGGTGTCTCTGCCATGGCAGGGGTGGCACTGGGTGAATTTTAACCCCATTTTGACCCATCCCAGTGTGGGATTCCGTGATTCCACGGAGGTGAGTGTTGGACTGGCTGCTCTCTTTGCCAGCCATCCCCTTGTCCCTGCTGTTGTGCAGCTCTCAGCAGCTCCTGCAGGTGCCTGGGAGCCACTGCTGGGCCTCTTCAGCGAGGGATCCCTGCTCTGTCTGTGGGAAGGACTGGGGCTGAAAGGGCCAGAGCATCTCCCAGTTGAGCAGCCAGCCCAGATTCCCTGCTCAGGATCCCTGCAAGGAGCCACAGGGGGCAGATCATGATCAGAGCTCCAGGAGCGTTTGGGGCTCCCAGGGATGCCAGGCTGGGGTTGTTCAGGGCCAGGAGCTGGACTTGGATGCTCCTTGTGGGTCCCTTCCCATCACTCAGGAGTTGCTGGGATTTCGTGGACAATTCTGCCTGGCACAAGTTTTTCCAGACTTGCTTATTCCTGGAACTTGAACTTCCCTGGAGTTCAGCCTTTAGTCCTGCCCTGAACTGCCACCCCTGCCTTCAAGGCTTTGTTGTCTTGGCTTCCTAAATTGTTGTTCCAAAGAGTCAGCCTGAGGAATCGGCAAGAAAGTTAATTAAACTGCTCTAAAGCCTCTGAAGGAATCAGGTTTTAATTTCTCTTTAAAGCAAGTGCTGACACAAGAATGTGGCTCTTGAGTGTCTCCATGTGTTGGCAGAATGGAAGTGGGATTCCATGGAATTTAGAGCTCAGAATACAAGGAAAAAAGTATCAAATTGTCCTGTGGGCTCCCTCAAATTAAGATCAGAGAATGAATGAAAGAGAAATGCTTTTGTAAATAATGAGTTAGTTCTGACAGCAGTAACCAAATGCTGACAAACCTGGGGCTTCTTGTATTCCATGCCCCTTAATTTGGATCTGCCAAGGCCCAGAGCTGCTCAGGAGTTTTTGGGAGACTCACCCTTGGATGGTTTTTAAAATGAGAAGAATTGTGCCTCTTGCTTCCCTGCTTTTGTGAACATTTCTGTTGATTCTATGCTTTTCAGTGACTTCCAAACCCAGCACCAGTTTTACCCCACTCATTAAATCATGGGCTGAGCGAAGCTGTCTGTTACTAAACTACAAAAAATACAATGTACAGGTGGCATTAGAGGTTTACATTCACTTTATTATTAAAAGGAAAAGAAAAAACCCACAGAATCAAAATGCAGGAACTTTTTCCTTGCTGCAGACCTTTGCTGCCTCAGTGACCTGAGTCCAAGGGGGATTCTCCTGGCTCCTTTCCCACTGGTACCAGGATTCCTTCCCCATGCCTTTTGGTGGGATGCACAAGTATTTGTGTGTTCTGGAATGAAATTATTATTAATAATAATTGTTATTATTAATAATAAACATGTAAGTCGTGGTTGTGATTGAAGAGTCAGCACAAAGTTCCTGCTGCAGTTCCCCTCCAGGATCCTGAATTCCCCGTGGAAGGGATGCTTTAACAAACGGCCCTTGGGAACCTAGAACTCCCTAATTCCAGTTTCTGGAGTTTGTCCAGGCTCTGCCAGTGCCTCAGGAGGAGCTCAGGGCTGGGAGCACAGCAGGATGGTTTGGTCCTGCTCTGTCCTTGCTGCCCCTGCCCAGGCCGTGTTTGGGAAAGCCGAGGGAGCCGCAGTGACCTCAGCAGGAGCTTGCTGTGTCCTTTGTGAACTGAACACACCCCGTGGTGCTGGAGCCAGCCCAGCTGCAGGGAGCCAAACCTGCAGGATGTTCCTGGAGCACGGGGGAGGGAGTGGGAGCGGAGGGAAGGGCTGTGGATGCTGTGTGTGAGGGGCTGGCTCTGCACCAGCCCCAGCTCTGCTCTCCAGCCTCGTGGATCCGTGTGGATCCACGCAGGGATTTCCTGGCCCAGGCAGGGACTGGGACATTCCTGGCACAGGCTCCAGCAAGGCTTTCCTGGCACATTCTGGCAGCCTGCAGCGTGGGGGCCGGGCACAGACGTGAGCAGGGAATCCCTGAGGAACACGGGGAGCCAAAGGGAGCCCTGAGGCTTTGTTCCCTGCCCGTGGAGAGCAGGCCCTGGGAGCCCTGGGAATGCAGGGACCCCCAGTCCTGCCCTGGTGGCTGCCCCAGGCCCGTGCTGAGCTGCAGCAGCTCCCAGGGGTGCCCAGGCTGGGCTGTCCGTGCAGGGCCGGTGCTCGGAGCCCGTGGTGCCCGTGGATCCCTTCCAGCTCAGGACTGTGTGACTCTGTGACCTCTGGGGCCTCCTGCCCTGGCAGGCGCAGCTCCAGGGGCAGCAGCGCCCCGGGGCCGTGCGGGTGTGCCCGGGCAGCGAGGCAGAGCCAGCCCTGCCCGGCCGTGCGGGGCAGGCCAGGCCAGGCTCTGTGTGATGGAAATGCTTGACTTGCTCTGGGGTCAGCGGGGGGGCACGAGAGATGATAGTTCACAGAATAACCTGTGAACTTTCACCCCTCTATATGGAAACTTGTTTCAGGGTCAAATCCTTGTAGCCGCCTTCTTGCCACGGTCAGTGCCAGCCCTACTATTCACAACACTGCGGCCAGCGAGGCCTAGGTACGTAACATTTAAGGAGTTTTTACAGTTCTTTACATCAAAGCAGATGTTTAAACTTTCTGTTGATAAGCTTTCACCGTTTAACAACTTTTGTTAATGCTCATTTGAAAGAATGTGACGACTGCTGCTGCTAAACTGGGGGGCCAAGCGCCTTTTTCCGTTAAAATAAAGAGAGGGGAAAGCAAAAGCTGTTTGTTCCATGTGGAATTTCAGAGTAGAACTTGAATGTGCAACTGCTGTGTAATGAATCAGGTGGGGAGAGGTTTTTTTTTTAGATTTAAATCCGCCTAAACAGCCTGTGAATGTCATGACTAAATGTGCTTGTGTTCTGTTGGACGAGGAGGGGCCCTGGCGCAGCTGTGCCGGGGTCAGTTCCCACTTCCCGAGCTGAGGACATCTCTGGGATCAGGGCAGAGTCTTTAGAGCCTTTAGAGTCTGCAGGTTGTTGCTTGGTTAAACACATCTGTCTGCCAAGGGTCACTGCCACTTTGGGATCACCTTAGACTTTTCCTAAGTTGTTCTTTTTTGCCAAACATTGATTTGTGTCTCGTGTGTCCGCGTGAGTTCCGGGTTCCACGCACTGGTTTGGGCTAAAAATCCACAGAGCTCAGGTGGATTTTTTTTATTTATTTTTATTTTTAATTGAGTCTGTGAAAAGTTGTTAGAAACATTTTTTTGGAAGTTCCCACTTCTTACTTAAAATCCCAGCGCTAACTTTAGGCCTTGTTTTACTTCTCTCTTTCTGGATAGGATCAGTTCTTAAGAGCAGCCCCTGTGACTGGAGGAATGGGAGCTCAGCTGATGAGGAAGATGGGCTGGAGAGAAGGAGAAGGCCTTGGGAAGAACAAGGAAGGCAGCGTTGAGCCCATCATGGTGGACTTTAAGACAGATCGAAAGGGTGAGTCCTGCCTCAGGGATGTTTGTGGCTTCTCAGCTCTCAGCTGCCTGCAGAGGTTGGGGTTGTCTGGGGGGCTTCACTGGCACATCAACAGGTTCTGGGACTTTGCCTCAGGTTTGCCAAGGCCTGGGGTCACTGCAGAGCTTTGTCCTTGAGGAAAAGCTGCAGTGGTGGCTCTGGGGAAGTGGCTGGAGCAGGAGCAGGGGTAGAAGATGGAATGGTGGGGTCAGTGTTACAGAGAGCTGAGAGCCCCAAAGCTGAGCTGTGTCACTGACTCACACTCAGGGCTTTGGGGCTTTCCTGTAGATTCTGGTCCTTTTTTTGTCCCTCATTTCCCCGCTGTTCATCTCCAGCTGATCCTGCTGAAGGCTCATGCTCAGGGCTGCTTCCAGAGGCAGCTTTAGCCTCCACTTTCCCTGGAAACCTCCCCTGTTTTCCATGGTTTCCAGTCCATGGCCACAGGGGAGAGCTCTTGTGGTGCAGCAGAACCATCCAGTGCTGCTGCTCCTTCAGCTTGGCCTCTGAGCTTTGTGTGCTGGCTGCTGCTGGACATTGTCCATCTGGAACGCCTTTTGCTTTAAATCCAGAATTCAGCAGTCAGGATTTCTAATTTAATTGTTCTGTGCATGGAACAAAACAACAACTCCACACTGACTGTGGGACAGATTCCTGCAGTTCTAAAGATTCCTTCTGCACCAGGAACCTTCAGTCCCATCTCAAAGGGGTGGAAACACTCAGAATTTTCATGTCAGCCCATTGGATGGGGCTTGGAGCATCCTGGCACAGTGGGAGGTGTCCCTGCCCATGGCGCTGGATGGGGTTTAAGGTCCCTTCCCAGCCAACCATTCTGGGATTTCAGGGCTTGTGTTGGCTTTTGTCACTGCTCACAACTGAGCTCGGAATGGCCCAACCCCTCACATGGTTTTCTTTACAACCTTTCTGTGTAAAGAAAGCAATGAAACCCCAAAGGTGCCTGGTGGCAGCGATTGCCAAGGGCTCCTCCAGGGCTGTGAGAGGCACCTGAGAGCAGGGCCAGCCTTCAGACAGCCCTGCTGGGCTTGGATTCCCTGGCTGTGAAATACTCCTGCTCACGTGCAGCCTCACCTGATCACTGCCACAAATCCTGCCTGGGTGCAGAATTCCCTCTGCTCTGGGGCCACCCAGCTCTGTGGCACAGGGGCATGAGGGGCACGAGGTGCCCTGCTCACAGAAAGGCAGGAAACATGATTTTATATTATATATAATGTATTATATTATATATATTATATAATGTATATATTATGTATTATATATTATTATATTTTATACATTATATATTATTATATATTATTATATATTATTATATATTATTATGTATTATATATTTTATATATAGGACTATGGATTTTCTATAATTTTATATAATATATAATATATAATATAATGTATACATTATATACTATAATATATGTTATATATTTTATATATAAGACATATTTAGGACAAGGGATTATTATTATTATATATAATATATAATATTATATAATATATTTAGGGATTATATATTGAGGACAAGTAGTTTTTCAGACATCTGTGTTCTTGGGTGATTAAATGGCTAAAACAAACTTTTTTTTTTAAACTTCTGTGTAGAGTTTTTGAGTCCACAGTGTTTGACAGGAAGGCTGTTATTAACCCACCACCCAGGGTTTTTTTGTAAGGAATTTATTAGACATTTTTCAATGTATCAACCAGTATTTTATTATTTTCTAAAAATTAAAATTTATATTTTAATAATTATTAAAATATCTTCTTTTAATAAATATATATTCATAAATATAAACCAGCCCAAATAAAATACAATTCCTGGTCCCAGGAAGTGACTCAGGAGGCTGCAGCTTGTTTGAAATTCCCAGGGACAGGAGGTGGAGTGGAGTGTCAGGGACTCAGCAGCAGGGAGAGAGTTTAACGAGGAGGATGAGGATCCCTTGTTGGGTTGGGGTTTAAAGCCCTCAGCCTCTCCTTCAGGGATTGTCTCTGATGGCTTCATTCCCTTGGGAAGGCCCTGCTTAGGGGCTGCAGGAATATTGGGAGGATTGTCTGGTAAGGAGGGAAGGATTTCCCTGTAAAGCAAAAGAAACCCAAATGCCAGCCACAAAAGCTGAAGGAACAGGAAGACACTGGAAGCAATTGCAGTATCTCCCTGTCTTTATTGACCAAAGCCACAGCAGGAAATCTGGAGGTAAGAAACAAAGGAAAGGTTGAAGTCTGAGAGTGGCAAAATCCATGGGGAGAAGCTTGAGTTTCTCTGGTGGATTGTCACTGGAATTCAGACATTTCTGGCAGTTCTTCAGTTCATTTCCTGATCTTGTGAGCGTTTCAGAAGAACAGTTTTGAGCTTTGGTGTTGGCAGTGACTCCAGGAGAGCCTGTGCAGCCCTTTGGGGCTGTTCCCTCTCTGCTGCTTTGCTCCCAGGGGGTTGGAGCTCCCAGCTCGGGCTGCTGGAGCCCTGTACATTCAGAGAGCACAGGGAATCCGGGTCTGTGGTGTCACCCCTGGCAGGAGGGGACACAGGGACCCCTCTCGATGATGGGAGTGGTTCCTGTGCTCCTGTGTCTGAGGCAAACTGAAGGCAGGGGTGACTCAGGGCTGCACAAAGCAGTTGGAGAATGTTCTTCACTGTCTCCCTTGTTGATTGTTTCTCCAAAGAGGGCGTGGAAAACCAGGTTTCCATGGAAAACCAGGTGTTCTCTGCCTTGTGTGAGGCTGCTCAGAGCTCTCTCCTCCTGGCTGCTTCAGAGTGTCCTTTGGGAAGAATGTGCTGAGCAGAATGGGCAGAACAAGGTGGAGAGTTCAGAGCTGGGTGGGGTCTCCAGGTGTCCCCTGTGACCCTGGTTGTGCTCTGCTGCTGCCTCAGGGGTCAGGGAGAATGGGGAATGTCATGGGAACAGGGAATGTCACGGGGACAGGGAATGTCATGGGAACAGGGAATGTCAGTGGGGACAGGGAATGTCACAGGAACAGGGAATGTCACTGGAACAGGGGATGTCATGGGAACAGGGAATGTCATGGGAGCAGGGAATGTCATGGGAACAGGGAATGTCACTGGAACAGGGAATGTCATGGGAACAGGGAATGTCATGGGAGCAGGGAATGTCATGGGAACAGGGAATGTCATGGGGACAGGGAATGTCATGGGAACAGGGAATGTCACTGGAACAGGGAGTGTCACTGGAACAGGGAGTGTCACTGGAACAGGGAATGTCACGGGAACAGGGAATGTCACTGGAACAGGGAATGTCACTGGTCACTGGAACAGGGAATGTCATGGGAACAGGGAATGTCACTGGAACAGGGAATGTCAGGGGAACAGGGAATGTCAGTGGAACAGGGAATGTCATGGGAGCAGGGAATGTCATGGGAGCAGGGAATGTCATGGGAACAGGGAATGTCACTGGAACAGGGAGTGTCACTGGAACAGGGAGTGTCACTGGAACAGGGAATGTCACGGGAACAGGGAATGTCACTGGAACAGGGAATGTCATGGGAGCAGGGAATGTCATGGGAGCAGGGAATGTCACTGGAACAGGGAGTGTCACTGGAACAGGGAGTGTCACTGGAACAGGGAATGTCACTGGAACAGGGAATGTCACTGGTCACTGGAACAGGGAATGTCATGGGAACAGGGAATGTCACTGGAACAGGGAATGTCACGGGAACAGGGAATGTCACTGGAACAGGGGATGTCATCGTGCCTGTGTTGTTTGCAGGGCTGGTTGCTGTGGGAGAGAAGGCCCAGAAGAGGTCCGGCCATTACGTGGTGATGAAGGATCTCTCAGGTGAGTTCCTTGTCTGGATTGCTGCAGCGCCCAGAGGCTGGGTGGGCACTGACCCTGCCATGTCTGTGTGTGCCAGGGAAGCACCCGGTGTCTGCGCTGATGGAGATCTGCAACAAGAGGAGGTGGACGCCGCCCGAGTTCGTGCTGGTGGACGACAGTGGGCCTGATCACCGCAAGCATTTCATCTTCAAGGTGGGTCTGGGCTGCCTGCCCCTGTGCTGCTTTCTCTGTGCCAGGGGTGAAATCCATGTTTCTGTTTGATAGAAACACCTCACGGGGCTGGCTGAGGATGGTGGAGCCGTCTCGGTGCTGGAACGTGCAAGTCCTGTTCCTGGAAAGGCCAAACCGAGTCCCTGGAGCACTTTATTCTGGGATCCCAGGGCTGGAGCCCCTCTGAGGCCAGGCTTGGAGAGCTGGGGGTGCTCACCTGGAGGAGGGAAGGCTCCAGTGAGACCTCAGAGCTCCTTGCCGGCCCTAAAGGGGCTCCAGCAGAGCTGGAGAGGGACTGGGGACAAGGGCTGGAGGGGCAGGACGCAGGGAGTGGCTTCCCTCTGCCAGAGGACAGGGCTGGATGGGATCTTGGGAATTAGGAATTCCCTGGCAGGGTGGGCAGCCCCTGGCACAGGGAGCCCAGGGCAGCTGTTGCTGCCCCTGGGTCCCTGGCAGGGCCCAAGGCCGCTGGCGCTGGGAGCAGCCCTGCACGGTGGAAGGTGTCCCTGCCACGGCCGGGGTGGCACCGGCTGGGCCGTGAGGTCCCTCCCAGCCCCGAGCGCAGTGGGATCCCCTGCGATGCCCTTGCTGACAGGCAGCCACGGGCTCTGTGTCCCTAAAAAGGAGCTGCCCAGAGTGTGCCTGGGGCAGGCACGGCCCCCTCGCTAACCCCTGGTTCCCCCGTGCCAGGTGAGAGTCAATGGCAACGAGTACAGGCCCACCTTTGCCAGCCTTAACAAGAAGCACGCGAAAGCCACGGCGGCCACGGCGGCGCTGCAGGCCATGGGACTCGTACCAAAGGAAAGCATGGTCAATACCACCATGTTCAGGAGTGCCTCACACCGCTAAGCTTGGCTTTACTGGGACACTGGTTCTGAGCATTTTACTCTGCACAACAAATGGTATTTGCCCCTCTCATGTTGTAAATACATCGGCGATTCCCACCTTGTAAAAACTGTACAGACGCCCGCAGGTTTTTTCTTTTGTACCATCCAAATGTATTTAAATCATACTTAGTTTTTGGTATGTTTATATTGTTTACATTAGTGATGTAATTATTTCTTAAACGACTAAATCGGATGACAGACTCTGGAGGCATCAGAAATCCAGACCCTTGGCTGAAGCTCCTGCAGTTCCTCTCCTGTCAGAGCGTTGACCCTTTCTTTGATACAGTTTTGTAGTGGCTGCAGAGTCCCCTGGGCTCGGGGGTGCTGGGGACACCCTGGGGCCCTGCCCGGGCGCTGCCCCTCGGTGCCACCCCAGGACAGCCGGGGGGACACGGCCTGGCCCAGCCTCCCGGGGGGCTGCAATTCCCAACCAGTGAATCCACTGCCTGATGCTGATTGTACGGATTTGTGGTTCATGTGAATTTTAAACTCTTTAACAAATCTACAACTGGATTTGGGGGGAGGGAGGGGGTAGAATGACGCTTCAATTGTTGTACCCAACTTGGTCAATAAAGCAGCACAAGTTCATAATCTTCACCCCTGGTCAGTAAGCAGTGATTCCAAGGGATGCCAAGCCAGGAAACAGGAATTTAAACTCGCCAAAATGCCTTCTGCAAGGAGCACACACGATACAAAAGTGGCTTTGTGAGGATTCCCAACAGCCTTTGGGATGGCAGGAGCAGGTCTGGTGGTTTTTGTTTGTTTTGAACTTTTACAAAATAACTCCTTGGGATGCAGTGTTCAGGATAAGGATCCTCTGCCCTCAAGGAGCCTGATCCAGAGTTTGGGCAGTTGGACAGCAGAGAGGATGTGGAAAGCTTTTCCTGCTTTTTATTTTTTATTTAAGAAGCATTGATCTTTGATCTGTGTGCACGTGGGACTGGAAGGGGCGGTGCACCCTCCCCGAGGGATCTGAGTCAGGGGCAGGCTGCCAGCATTTCTGCACTGGGGTCCTGCAGGGGCTTGTCCCAGACGAGTCTTTGTGAGGTGTGAACCTGAGCTGGGTTTGGGGCCAGAGCAAACCCAGCCAGGCTGCTCAGGCCTCACGGGAGGGACCCTGTGGCCATGGGGGTCCATGGAGCTGAGGAATTCTGGTGCCTGGAGCCCTGAGGATCCCGTCAGTGTCACAGAACGCGGAGTCTCCTTGCTCTGCAGGGACAGGGGTTGGTGTTTCCTGTGCAGCAGGGAGTTGGGGTTGGTTTGGAGGCACAAACGCCCCTGTGAGTCTGTCCAAGCGCTCCGAAAATGCTTCAGTTGATCTTCATTTCATGGACGTTGTTGTCTTGAATTAAACTTTTTTCCCTTTGGCATCTCGCCTTCGGTCTCTGACTAAATGTGTGGAGCTTGTCCTGCAAGTGCCTGGGAGGTGTGAGCTCCCAGGAAAGCTGGGAGGATCATCCTGGGGGTGCTGGGGGTGTTTGGCTCCTCCCTGGGGCTGGAGCAGCTCCCTCCACACTCAGTGCCTTGGCAGAGCCCAGACCTCGCAGCTGCTGAGGATTCTCTCCATGGCAGCTCAGATGTTACAGCTGGACACCATCAAATTTGGGAATGTACAACTCCCTGTACTTGTTTGCTTCCCTTTTCTATATCTCTGTTACCCATGCCTAAGGTAAAGAGCTGAGTTCTCTCCCAGCAGCAGAGAAATCCACTCCCACTAAAGACTCCATTTGAAATATAACTACTCAGAAAGGTCTGGGTTTCACGGCTTAAAGCTGAGGGATCTGTGTGTTCCCTGGAGCCACATCCTTCAGGAACAGCCCTGCATCCTGGGAGAGCTGGGATTTGCTCTGGGGCTGGCAGCTCACAGCAGTTGTGTAAAACCCAGGGTTCCTGCAGAGCTGCATCCCTGCTGGATCCTGGGGCAGGACACACACAAAGGCTCTGGGGGCAGAGGAGGCCATTGCTGGCCCAGGCTCAGGGGCCGCTCTGTGCCCATGTTTGGTTTGTGGGGCTGTGCTGGGTGATCCCAGAGCCCAGGGGCAGCAGCAGGGAGAGCTGAGCTTTGCTGCCCACGGCTTCACTTCAGTGACAAACACCAGATTACAGAAATGCACCTGGAGAGCACAAACAGAGTTGGTTCCACTTCCCAGCCAGCTGTGGCATTCCCTGCTGCGGGAATGTGCTCAGGCAAGAGCTGTGGAAAAACAACACCCTCCCCAAAAGGCCTGGGAGCCTCTCCCTGCAGGGAAACACTCGGGGGCACCTGGTCAGACCCTGCTCCTCTTCCTCTGTCTCTGATCCATGGAATCCCCAGGGCTGGCACAGCCCTGCCAGCCCATGCAGTGCCAGCTGTGCCCCATGGGCACCCTGTCCCTAGCCCAGAGCACTCAGTGCCACCTCCAGGGGACACCTGCAGGGATGGGCACTGCAAAGCTCCCTGGAGGTGCCAAGGCCTGAGCTCCCTTTCCTCGTGCCCAGGTGCTGCAGCCATTTGATTCCTCCCCTGGGGTGGGTGCGAGCTCTGCTGAGCAGCCCTGGGGCCCTCTGACCTCCATTCCTCCCTGTGGAGTTCCAAGATGGCCCCAGCCCAAGAGGTGCCACACACCAAGGTGCAGCTGCTGAGGGTGGCAGGGGGCTGTCAACAGTCTGGGAAGGGTTTTGCCAAACATTCCACCCATCCATGGGATCCCAGAAGGTTTGGGATGGAAGGGACCTAAAAGCTCATCTGGTTCCTATCCCCTGTCCTGGGGGGGGTTCTAGTTCTGACCTGGTTATGAGTTCCCGCTCCAAGCAGGAGCAGAAATTGCATGCTTGGAACAGAAGGGGAAGACCAACCTGGCAGGGCCAAACCAGACCAATAAAACCACGTTTTATTTTAAAAATACTTTGTACAATAAAAGAGGAGATGTCCAAGGCCTTTCCCCTCCTTTCTTCCAAAGCCCTTGGAGGTGTTCCTGTGCAGCAGCCGTGTGGGGTGTCCCTCCCACCCTGCCCCAAGCCCGGCACCTGAGCCCAGGGAGGGCGAGTCCTGCTGCAGGGCCCAGCAGCGTTCCTAGGCCTTCCAGGTGTAGCTGTAATCCTTCATCTCCAGCAGGCGGAGGGAGGATTTCCCCAGCGTGGGACACTGCCTCAGCTGAGCCAGAGTGCTGGGGTGCAGCCCGCAGGCCGGCAGCTCCCTCTGCTCGTCCTCCTGTGGGGGCACACGCACCGAGTGAGGCTTTCTGCGGGAAATCACCGTGGGCAGTCCCGGTGGGCGCTCCCCGTCCCGGCTGTCCCAGTGCTCATTCCCCCTCCCGGGCTGTCCCGGTGTGCATTCCCCATCCCGGGCTGTCCCAGTGCTCATTCCCCATCCCGGGCTGTCCCGGTGTGCATTCCCTGTCCCGGCCTGTCCCGGTGTGCATTCCCCGTCCCCGGCCTGTCCCGGTGGGCGCTCCCCGTCCCGGCTGTCCCAGTGCTCATTCCCCATCCCGGGCTGTCCCAGTGTGCATTCCCCGTCCCGGCCTGTCCCGGTGTGCATTCCCCGTCCCGGGCTGTCCCGGTGTGCCCTCCCCATCCCGGGCTGTCCCAGTGCTCATTCCCCATCCCGGGCTGTCCCAGTGCTCATTCCCCGTCCCGGCCTGTCCCGGTGTGCATTCCCTGTCCCGGTCTGTCCCAGTGCTCATTCCCCGTCCCGGCCTGTCCCGGTGTGCATTCCCTGTCCCGGTCTGTCCCAGTGCTCATTCCCCGTCCCGGGCTGTCCCGGTGTGCATTCCCCGTCCCGGGCTGTCCCAGTGCTCATTCCCTGTCCCGGGCTGTCCCGGTGTGCATTCCCTGTCCCGGTCTGTCCCAGTGCTCATTCCCCATCCCGGGCTGTCCCGGTGTGCATTCCCTGTCCCGGGCTGTCCCAGTGCTCATTCCCTGTCCCGGGCTGTCCCGGTGTGCATTCCCCATCCCGGGCTGTCCCAGTGCTCATTCCCCATCCCGGGCTGTCCCGGTGTGCATTCCCCATCCCGGCCTGTCCCGGTGTGCATTCCCTGTCCCGGGCTGTCCCGGTGTGCATTCCCTGTCCCGGTCTGTCCCAGTGCTCATTTCCCATCCCGGCCTGTCCCGGTGTTCGCTCCCCTCACCTGGGGCGGGCCCGGGCGGGCGTTGAAGGCGGCGCTGGGCTCGTGGGGGCTGAGCAGGGCGCGGAAGGAGCCGCGCTGAGCCGGGCCCAGCACCAGCGTCAGGGCGTGCAGGGCGTGCGGCAGGACGGGCCCCAGCACCTCCAGGCTGAACACGTCCTCAAAGCCCCCGGGCACCCGGGCACGGCCGCTGACAGTGCGGGCCTGGGGGCAGAGAGAGCACCGCGGTCAGTGCTGCACACAGCCAGGAACTGGCACCGCTCTGGCACCACAGGCCACGGCCCCACTGAAAATGGAAACACTTCTCAGTGTTGCCCGCTCCCTGAGCAATGCATAAGGCTTTACTGTCCCTGTAACAACTCCTAAAATGTGCCCCTGGACTGCAGGAATGCTGTAGGGACCGGGAAGTGCCCAAGAACTTCTCTGCTGGAACAAGTAGCTGATCCTGTTCTTACTGGGAAGAAATTTGGGTTAGATATAGGGAAAGAATTGGATTGGGAGGGACCAACCCCTGCCGTGGCCAGCGACACCTTCCACTATCCCAGGTTGTTCCAAGGCTCATCCAGCCTGGCCTTGGACACTTCCAGGGATCCAGGGGCAGGCCCAGCTGTGGTGCCCGAGGGAACCCCCCAAGGCAGGGGCCGATCCCCCGGGTAAGGAATGGCTCCCTGCCGCTCCCGGGCCCGCCGTGCCCTCCTCACCTTGAGCGTGTGCAGGGTCCCGCCCCGGAAGGCCACCGGGGACAGCAGCGTCGGGGGCAGCCCCGCCTGCGGCCCCGCCACGGCCACCAGGCTGCGGCAGCTGATGAGGAAATTGAGCAGCCTGAAGGTGTTGCTGCCCCTCACCAGCACCAGCGACTCGGGCCTGTGATCCACCTGCACCTCGTGCTTCTCCCTGCGCCTGGAGCCCGGTCAAGGGAAAGCCACGGAGCACTGGGGAGCATCCAGGGGCCAGAAAGGTGGAGCAGTGAGCCCTCCCTCACCCCACCTGACCAAAATCCCCAAACACAAACCCCACCCAGCTGTGCATCCACCCACATCTGCTCTTCAGACATCTTAATCCTGGCTTCAAATCCTAGAAATACTTGCAAAGTAACTAAAAAGAAAATGCAGTATCTCATCACATGCAGGAACGTGAGGATTCATACTTGTAAGAGTTCTCAAAAACTTCTACAGAACTCAAATGTACCACAGCACTGTAAAAGCTGCAGGGTTTACCCGTGTCACACATCTGGAAGATCAGAGGAAGGATACAGTTGGATAGAAATAGTGTCTGGTTTCTTCACCTTGTCTTGGACTCCCATCTCCTCAAGCCAAGAGAAGCTTCCATCATCATCGTCATCGCTGGGAGCTGGTTCCCTGGGACACAGGATCAGTGTTAGGAGGGCAGGGCCTCTGAGGAGGGTTTTCCAAATGGACTGTGCAGGAGCCTGGGGATGCCCCTGAATTCCAGCACTGCACAACTGTGGGAAATGGAAAGACAGAAACTTCCACAGATTCAGGAGGGTTTGATCTGCAGCCTTGGAATGAGCTTGGATTAATGCAAAACTAAAGAACATTATTAAGTAGAATAACAGATATTAAGAACAAAGAACAGACATTAAGTAGAAAAATCATAAACTTATTTTCTATAGTTGTAAGTAAGAATATGCTTTAAATAAGTGAGAAACCGTATTGATGAAATGGTGAAGGGTTTATACTGTAAGGGTGTGGTTGTACAGAGTAACTGAGTTCAGAAGTTATAACAGAAGCATATGTGTGTAGGTGAGTTAGACACCCACTGAATAAAAGTATCCACAGTGCAGCAGAAGTAAGTAAAGGTGATAGGTTAGAAATGCAAAATAAGAAATGCAAAAAGTTCTATATTGCCTTCTAAAAAAGAAACTTGTGACTACTTTGAGCTATGGTTGAATGCTTGCTCCTCTGAAATCTCAGAGCCTCTGAGATGGTGTTTAACTGAGCAATGAATCTATGGCCAAATAGATTGGCTGGCTCCTGTAAAATCTCACAGTCTCTGAGATGGTATTTATGTGAGCAATGATAAACACCATTAAAACTGGGGGGATCTGTGTGCTGAATGCTTGCTCCTTTAAAATCTCACAGCCTCTGAGCTGGTGTTTATGTGAGCAATGAATGGATGCTGGCCCCTTCCCTTTATGCAATGCCACGCAACATTGTCACTCACCCCACATCCTCCACACTGCTGCCCGCTCTGATGCCCTCAGCTGTCTCTGTCTCCAAACTCTCCTCGGAGTTTTCCTGTTTCCTGGCTCCACCTTCCTCCAGCAGAGGCAAGGAGAACTCTATGCCTGTGGTGAGGGGAGGCAGCAGTGAGGGGCTGTGTGCCAGCCCTGTGCCCATGCCCGGCGGGTGCCCTTACCCTCGGCGCGCATGGCGTGGCGCAGGCCGCGCGTGGTGGGCGCGATGGCGGCCATGTGCCAGTCCTGCCCATCCCCGTCCCTGTGCCCATCCCCATGCCCATCCCCAGCGGTGCCCTTACCCTCGGCACGCATGGCGTGGCGCAGGCCGCGCGTGGTGGGCGCGATGGCGGCCGTGGGCTCGGCGCTGCCCGCCAGCCCCGCGGCACGGAACAGCACCGAGAACTGCGCCGAGCACACGTAGAAATAGGGGCAGAGGCGTGCCCGCAGCAGCTGGTACAGAGAGGTGAAGCTCACCGACCTGCCAGGGAACACACAGCGCTGGCACGGCTGGCAGGGTCCCTGCCCTGAGAGGGAATGGGGACAGGGCATGCAGGGACAGGACACAGCGCCGGAGGGCAGGGATGGATGGATGGATGGATGGGAGATTGGCAATGAGGAACTGTTATCTAGGAGGGTGGGCAGGGGCTGGGGTGGAATTCCATCCCTGGATCCCTGGCAGTGCCCAAGGCCAGGTTGGACACTGGGGTTTGGGGCAGCTGGGACAGTGGAAGGTGACCCTGCCATGGCAGGGGTTGAAATGTGTTCATCCTTAAGCTCCCTTCCAACCCACACCACGCCACAACCCCGTGATTAATTAAAATCTCCTCTCCCCACCCTCACCCAGCCCATCAGGCACTCACCAGTCACTCATGAGCACCTGCTGCAGGGCCTCGTCCTGTGCCCAGGGACAGGCCTTCCCGGCCATGCTCCTGTCCGCCCCGAGGCGGGGGAAGAGCGGCAGCCAGGGCAGCGAGGGGTGCAGCCAGTAGAGCAGGCTCTGCTGGAAGGCACAGCGCAGCTCCGAGCACAGCCGCGGCTCCTGCGGGGCCCAGGGCGGGTGAGGGGCAGGCAGAGCTGCGGAGAGCAGCGCCGCGGCCCCAGGCACCCGCCCGGCCCTCACCTGCACGCTCCGGGGCAGCGAGGTTTCCGCGGCCCGGCAGTGCTGAGCCACCCCCTGCGCCTCCTCCTGGCCTTTCAGGTGTTCTGCCCACGTGAAGGGCTGCGAGGACATGAAGAGAACCCGGGTTTTAATGCTCCAGTCTGCGGGGAACTCCTGGCGGGGCGAGGAGGGAGCTTTGGGTACGGCGAGAGGGGAATGAAGGTCCTGAGCAAGCAGAAACAGCATCAGTTAACTCGCAGAAAATTAAACCTGTTCACAGGCAGACAGTTCTTATTGAATATATTATTATATTATTTATTCTATTATTATTGTTTAATATTTATATGATATTATATTCTATTATTATATTCTTATTTATATATTCTTTTATACATTATTATTTTGATTCTTTTGCTCAGCACCAGATTCGAACAAAACCACTTCATTCTATTGCCCAAAAAACCATGTGAGAGGCCTTGCACTCATGACTCCTTCCAACAGTATAAACCAGGAACAAATAAAAAGATAAAAATTATTAAAACAAAAAAGCCCTGAGCCTGGTGTTTACGAAGGCAAGAATTTCCATGCCAAAATGGTTATTTCATTTCATCCTCTCCTGGTGACTGTAAGGTCACAAGCCGAACAAAGCCCTGAGCACTCCAAGACAGTTTGTTCTCTTTTTTCTATCCTTCTAATTTAGTTTGAACTTCAGTTTGTGTACCTAGAACAACATTAGAGAATGTCTATTGAAACTCTGTTTGAATTTCAAGGGCTAGTTTTCAGGAATTCTTGCTTTACTATGTGCCTGATGAAGTGCTCCATTTCTGTAGCTGAAAACCAGACTGCAGGAGGTCTATCTGGTGAAAAACATCCTCATCTCAACTACATATAAAACTAGGAAACAGTAAAATTATAGTCAGGAAAACTGAAAGAAAACAACCTGTCCATGGAACTACAACACCAGTGAGATCAGGCAGAAGGCTGGGTTTAAAAGACTGTCACCAGAACAGGAAACATCAATGTAAGAAATTTCCTTGAATACTGACATTTCAGTACATTTTTTTATGCAAAGATGGGCCACCAAATACCAAGTGAAACAGTTTCAGCTTTCTGTGTGCCCTGAGAACAGCTGGAATGTTTTCAGCAGCGTGCGCTGTTTCATACCTGGCTTAGGGCGAGGATGTCGGAACTTTCAGCAGGCTCCGCTCTCCCGGGGGGCTTCTCCTCACAGGCCGGCTCTAAAAACTGAATGAAAGAGCAGCATAAGGCACAGCACAAAGGAAGCACCGGGCTGGTCATTTTAAACACTGCCTCTTGCAGTGACATTTCCCGAGTGATCCTCAGCATTCCGGGCCGCAAACAAACCCCGCTCGGGGTGAGGACAAGATCCGCATCCAGAGCTGAGCAACAGCCCGAGCCCAGCAGGGCTTTGGTGGAGCCAGGGGCGAGCCCGGGGCTGCATCGGGAAGGGGCTGAGGGGCTGGGGGCCATGGCTGAGGGGCTGGGGGCCATGGCTGAGGGCTGAGGGTGATGGCTGAGGGCTGAGAGCTCAGGGTGATGGCTGAGGGGCTGAGGGCGATGCCCGAGGGCTGAGAGCAGAGGACCCCGCTGCCAGGGCTCGGTCCCACCTGCCAGAAGGGCACTGCCGATGGATCCCCGCCCGCGGGGGTCGCTGCCGGAGGCTGAGGGGCGGCCGCCGCCCGCCGCGGAGCGTTGTCCAGGCTGGAGAAGGGGTTGCGGCGGCGGGCGGCCCCAGAGCCCCGCGGGGCCGGGGCGGCGGCGGCTTCCGCGGCTCCGTCGGAGTCGCTCCTCCGCACAGGACGTTTGCGCTTCAGCCGCAGCAGCGCCGGCGGCTTCTTGAAGCCAGGCGAGTGCCCGGGCTCGGCAGGGGCGGCCATGGCCGAGCGGGACCCGGAGGAGCGCGCTCCGGTCTTGGCGCCAAAGAGCGCCCGCTCCGCCCCGGGGCGGTGCTGAGGGAGCGGCGCCGCCATTGCCGCCGCCCTCAGGGGCTCTGAGGGGAGCGCGGCTCTCGCCAGCCCCGCTCCGCCCGCATGGGCCACACAAACACGGAGCATAAAGACAGACGGCGCTGAAATTGTGTCCGTGCCCTGCCAAATGCACCCGGACAGCGGCCCCAGGGGCTGGGCTGGGCTGCGGCAGCATCGCCACACGGCTGCCCCCGGGCCAAATCCCCCGTGCCGATACCGGTGCCGTGCGATGGGACACGAACCACGCGGGGTTCAGCCTCTTTGGGAGAAATAAACGAGTGTTTGAGGCTATTTGGGAGAGAAAACTACTCTCGATGGCACTCATCTGTTGTACAGGGAGTTCAAAAGGCATAACAAATACTAGAGAAGTATTAGACATCCATGTGGTTCAAAAGGCATGAAGAGGTAGTCAGGAGCAACAATTTTACCGACTAAAGATTTAATAAAAGAAAAACGATGCTATTAAAAGATCTTTTGTCTGCACTTTTGTCGCTGCTTGAGCTTGGTTTTTTAAACTTAATATCTTACTTCATCTGCTTTATTTTGGAAACATTGAAGCAAAACTGAGCAACAGCAGGGAAAAACCAACAGCTGGCTCCAAGGCTGCAGAATGGGTGTGCAGCTCCCGCAGGACTGCAGAGTTTCAGTCGGGCACAAAAGCCCCTCTCCTTTCCCACAAGGGGTAAAATCAGAGCTCCTCCTGATTTCCTAGGCTTGCCCTGCATCATTGATCCAGAACCTCCTCCAAGTGTGCTGAGGGAGAGGAGACAGATCAAGTGTGGCTGTGGATAATCTGTTTTCTCTCAAATTTTCTCACTGACACAGCTTTGAAGTGGCCATATCCATGGTTTGAGTGATCCACAGCAAAAATGAGCAACACAGCTGAAAGAGAAAAAATATTTTTGCTCTCAAATCAGAGCATGTAGGGAGGCACACGCTCTGAGGAAAGCAAAATGCAGTTCCTTCCCCACTGCTGACTTTCAGACAGGCCACAGTCATGAATAATGCTGTGGAGAGACAGATCTGGGCTGTGCTGAGGTTAAAAGAGGGAAAATGAACATGCACAAGCCACACAAAGTGCCTCAAACACCTGACTCACACAATTCCACCAGCTTGGGCACTCTGGATTTCCCAGGTTTGCTGAGAGGAAGGGAAAGAGCTGGGGGAAACTCCTGCTGTCAGTACCACGTCCTTCCCATCTGGCACCCTCCTAATCTCAATAGTTTTGCCTGTCCTTCAAGTGAGTAACAATTTTAAATGTGGATTAAGATCTTTAAGTGTAGCATTCAGTCTCAGTGCAGCCAAAAGCAAAAGGTAACTATAAAAGTAACTACTGGTAGGGGTTGGAGACAAAAGACTAATAAAAACATCTTTTTTTCCCTCTTTAATCTCTTAGGGTTGAAAACCAACAGTGACTGAGTTTTCCTGTAGATGTTTCTGACATTTTAAAATATGGCAGGGCAGACAAGATTTTCATGTTAAGGCTGCTTCTTTAGAAGCTGCTGATGGGAACATTCTGCTCAAGGGAATTTAAAAACCCTGAAGTCATGGAGGCTTCAGAGACCATTTGAGCTGAGGTACAAAGAATGTTTAAATTCTGTTCACTGCCTGCAAGTGTACACTGATTTATTCCACAAATACATTTCTTTATCTTTCCCAGCTGAGAAATCAGAAGTTGTGTGTCAGAACTGGATGACTTGTCTCTTCCTTGCTTGATTCTTCTGAACTATTTCCATGGAAACTTTGGCTTCATACAATGGGATGGGTTCATCCAGCTGAGGCCTGAAATGAAACAGTAAAAAGTGCTGGTGAGCACACTCAGCCCACAGAAATATCACAGGACAGACTTTACTTTCACTGTGCCAGCCTCCCTCCTCACACAAAGTAACAGGCTTATGGCTTTGCTCCAGTGCACAGAAGAAGGGAAAAGCCCCAGAGCAAACAGGAGCCCCAAATAAATGAAAAGAGATCCTTCTTGCAGGGGAAAAAGGGGTGGTGAGGAGGGTTCTGCTCAGCAGCAGTTGTTATCCTGCTTTAAGGGAAGGGATCTCCCATTCCCACCTTACTATGGGAATCTTCCTATAACTCCCTGAAGCTCTGCTCAGGAGTGTTAGTGCTGGCCAGAGTTTTCTGCTTCTAATGCTGAATTTAAAAACCCACAAAAATCTCCACATTGCAGGGGGATAGAATATAAGAAAATAAAGATAGTGTAGAAAGAAATCTCACCCCTAAGGAGCTGCAGCTGGGCCAATTATCAAAGATCAGGAACAGACCTGACTTTAACGGGCCAGAGCTGTACCCAGTGAGAAGCAGTGTGCTATAAAAGAGTGGGGTGGTGTTGGGAAGGGAACTGGAGTTGGTTGGCTGCTTTGTGAAGGAGAAAGAGTCAGTGCTCTGAGGAGATGACCTTGAGAAACACCAAGAAGGTGTGAAACTTTTGTGATAAGGAGATAACAGCATGGAACCCCTGCAATAAGATAACACCACATCTCTCACCTGAAAATGCCATTTGATAATTTGTCCATGATATCTTCCAGGATGGGTATCCAAGAGGACTGTTAAGGAACAATAAAGCTGGAGAGAAATCTCTTTATAATCACATGTGCTGGTCACAGCCCTGTACTGATACAAACTCAGCAAGATCAAGGCAAAATGAACCTCAATTCCAGGCTTTAGATCAGATTTTTTGCACTTGTTTCTATATCAGAAACCTCCTTTTCTGAAAGAGGATGCAGAAATGAAATATGGGATATTTCAATTATTTCAATATGAAAATCTTCAGTATTTCAATATGAAACACAAGTGCAGCCTGCACTAGTACAACATCAATCAATCATTAATCAATGGCACTTTTTGTGCAGAATGAAGAGAACAGATTTTGGGACCAGGCAGCTGTTGTGACTGTTCATATACAGGCATACCTGATAAAAAGCCAAAATGGAGCTGGGAACACAGCAGAGGCTGGGAATTCTTGGAGCACACTGCCTTGTGAGGGGTCTGTGAGTTAATGACACCAGCCAAGACAGCCCAATACATGGGGCTGTATTTATTTATTTATTGTATGGGTATGAAACCCAAACAAGGTTCATCCTTCATTTTAAGGGCAATCAGGCTGATACTTGAAGCTAAAGTTCTTTTAAAAAGTGATCAATTTGTGATTTCTTCAGATGACGGTAATGCCAGATGCTCCAGAATTTCACAAGATACACAAGTTCCTAAAGCCAAAAGTACCCAAACCTTCCAGGGCTGAAAATATCCTGCCCAGGGAGCTCAGTCCAGCTGCACCAGCTCAAATGTAGGAGATATTCCTTCTCCTGTTCCCAACCAACATTGTGCCTCCATAAATTTCATGTACAAAACAAATCAGTACATTTTCTGTACATAATATTTCTGTACATTGACAATAAAGGAGGCTCAAAATAATTCTACTTTTGCAGTGAACATGAGTGCATTAAGTTTACAGGTGATTCATCTAATGCCCAAAAGCACAACAATGAAAAAAAAATCCAAAATGTCACTTGCATAAAATAAAAACATATAGAGTCAAATCTTCAATTAATTGGTTCAATAATGAACCAAAACACTGTGGTTTTTTTCCCAGAATGGTGTTTTGCAGCACTGCTTTTAATGAAGTTTGTAGAGACATTTTCAAGGCCAGGTTGGACACCTGGGCTTGGAGCAGCCTGGGGCAGTGGAAGGTGGCACTGCATGAATTTCAAGGTCCCTTCCAACCCAAACCAGTGTGGGATTCCACAATGAATTTAAAAGGAATGCAGAAAATACCTTAAAACCTGAGTGTCTCTCATCTGTTATCTCCACCTTCCAGCTGGGTTGCAGCACTGAGCACAGGAGAACCTCTCAGTGGGATTTCCCAGCTGTGTTTTCATTCCTTTGAGAGTGAGAGTTCCACAACACCACCAAAGGATATCGAGATACTTCCCCTGCTGCACATTGGACAAGTTCCACACCTCCTCGTTCAGGAAGGACACTGTGGCTCCCTTAAGGAACAAGGAATGGCTGTCTGGAGGATCCAGCTGAAGCAAATTGAAGAAAAATGTTATTTAGTTACATTTTCCCATACAAATACAAAGGTTAAATGGTTATTTTATAGAGATGGTTAAACCAAACAAAAACCACCCCTTGCCCACTCTTAAAAGAGAGGAAACTCGTAACACTGACAGGCTGAAACAACAGTTTCATGTGTCTGTATGTCTGTTTTCTGTGGGACAAGCTCCTCCCTGCACAGGCACCTTTACCTGCAGGTTCCTTTCAGTGGTTATCCAGCGGCCCCCAACCCCAAGCAGGGTGATGATGTCGTGCTTGTGAGGCAGCAGCTGGCACCTGGAAGCTGGTTCATCTTCAGCACTGTACAGCCTCACTGGGAGGGACAACAAATTCCTGAGCTCAGCAGAAAATGTGCAAAATTCAATTTGTATTTATTGCCACACCTTTCAGTGGAACTCTGAGGTTTTTGTTGTTTCAGCTAAAAATGGTTGAAAATTCTGAATTTATTATCTCATTTATACCCTGAGTATTTATATACTTTACTCAGAATAATATAATAGCTCTGAAGTTACTATTCAGAGGAATATTTTGTTTATATTCATATTCATAATACTGTATAGTAACAATATAGACTGTAATACAGTATATTACCTATATTATACTATATTGGAGTATACTATAATATATACTATATAATATATATACTATAATATAGGATATTACATATATTATACTGTATTATATAGTATATAACATAATAGTATATCTTACACATAATATTGTATACTATACATAATATACTATATATAAGATATATTTATAATCTATAGTATATATAACTTAATGCATAATGTATAAAACAACTATAACTATAAAATATAGTATATTATACTATATCTATTATAGTATATATAATGTAAATTATTATATAATTTAAATTTACAAATTATACATCTAGATACTATTATATATTTAGACAGTATTATATACTTATATACTATTATATATAAATATATATCAGCAGTATGTTATATAATAAAATATAGAATATAGAATATAGAATATAATACAATAGCAATATTATATATATATATATATATATATATCAAAAATATCTAGTATAATAGTATATGTAATGATATTTTATTTACATAACTCTAAATAGTTCAGGGATTTCACCTATTAGAGTTGGTTTCCAATAGAGGTTGACAGTGCTGTTAATTAATTAGGGTTAATTTCTGTATTCAAACAAGGCAGCGAACTCTCTAGAGCCATTTTTAATTTCCAGTTTCAAAGACAGGACTATTTCAGCCCCATTCAGCAGCTGCCTGGGAGGTGCTGGCAGGCAGCAGTGGGTGCCAGAGGAGCTCTGGCAATGAGGGGATGCCATTGCCAGGCATTGGAATATCACCAATATAACTGGATGGGATGTGCCTGAGCTTGTCTGGCCCTTGGTGCTGGACCAAATAGTGGCACTGTGGTGTTTGACCCCACAGACACTTTTGGCTGTGGGTGTGTGGTGTTTGACCCCACAGACACTTTTGGCTGTGGGTGTGTGGTGTTTCACCCCACAGACACTTTTGGCTGTGGGTGTGTGGTGTTTGACCCCACAGACACTTTTGGCTGTGGGTGTGTGGTGTTTGACCCCACAGACACTTTTGGCTGGCTGGGTGTGTGGTGTTTCACCCCACAGACACTTTGGGCTGGCTGGGTGTGTGGTGTTTGACCCCACAGACACTTTTGGCTGTGGGTGTGTGGTGTTTGACCCCACAGACACTTTTGGCTGGCTGGGTGTGTGGTGTTTCACCCCACAGACACTTTTGGCTGTGGGTGTGTGGTGTTTGACCCCACAGACACTTTTGGCTGGCTGGGTGTGTGGTGTTTCACCCCACAGACACTTTTGGCTGTGGGTGTGTGGTGTTTCACCCCAGAGACACTTTTGGCTGTGGGTGTGTGGTGTTTGACCCCACAGACACTTTTGGCTGTGGGTGTGTGGTGTTTGACCCCACAGACACTTTGGGCTGGCTGGTGTGTGGTGTTTCACCCCACAGACACTTTTGGCTGTGGGTGTGTGGTGTTTCACCCCACAGACACCTTTGGCTGGCTGGGTGTGTGGTGTTTCACCCCACAGACACTTTTGGCTGTGGGTGTGTGGTGTTTCACCCTACAGACACTTTTGGCTGGCTGGGTGTGTGGTGTTTCACCCCACAGACACTTTTGGCTGTGGGTGTGTGGTGTTTGACCCCACAGACACTTTGGGCTGGCTGGGTGTGCGGTGTTTCACCCCACAGACACTTTGGGCTGGCTGGGTGCTGCAGCTGGGCCCGTGGGGACAAGGCCAGGCCTGCAGAAGCTCTGGTGGTGCTGGGATGGAGCTTCCCCCATAACAGGGGCTGCTCCTCAGGTTTCCCTCTGTGGAGAAGCTTTGAGGCGATGGTGAAGGAAAGGAGTGGGTTCTGATGGAGGGTTTGGATCCAGAGCTTTCTCCTGGCCCACAGGCCTCTGAATGCAGCACCAGCTCCCACAGAACTCCCTGGGCCCGTGGTTGCTGCTCCTTTAACCCCGGGGAGAGGGCAGGGAAGGGGCAGGGAGCCACCAAGCAGGGACAGGAGGGGAGGGACAAAGGGACAAAGGACACCTGGATGGGCCAATGCTCCCACCCTTTGAATCTGCCAATCACTCAAGCCCCTCTGGAATGCCAGGACTGACAGACAGCGCTGGGAGGGGAAAGGAGAGGTGACTGCCACCCCCGGCAGGGAATTATCGGGGAATGATGAGCCCTGAAATCACAAGGCAGGAGCGCCCCCGTACCTCCGGCATCCAGCACGATGTCCACGCCCAGCCCGCCCGTCTCCTCCAGGCAGCTCTCGGCCACATCGATCTTCCCGTGGGACACATCGATCACCCGGGCTGCCAGAGCAGGACAGCAGCAAAAACCACCTCAGAGCCATGGAAAAGGAGTTCAGGTGCTCACAGCTGAGAGCTCAGATCCCGAGCAGCGCACGAGGTTTCTGCTCTCTGCAGGTACCACAAACGGGTTTGCAGCTACACCCAAAACACCTGGCACATCTTTCTCTTTTTGTCATTTTCAACACAGTGCAAAATCAACACCAAAAGTATGAATGCAGAGTTAATTCATGAGTTTGTTGGCCCAAAAGGATAAAATGTGGCAAATCCTTCTCTAAGTTCATTTTTTGCTATTCTTGTCCAACTCCTGGCTCTCTGGGTCTTTCATTAAATGTTTAGATGAAGGATTTACATCTGCTCTTCAAATATTGCTGAACTGAAAGCCACCAACACATTTTCCTGTCATGTATCTATGATGCCCTGATTATGGTTGGTTATAAAGAGGAAACACAGAATCAGGAATGAGAGAATCCTGGAATGGTTTGGGTTGGGAGGGACCTTAAGGATCCCATCCCACCCCTGCCATGGCAGGGACACCTCCCACTGTCCCCAGTGCCCAGCCTGGCCTTGGGCACTGCCAGGGATGCAGGGGCAGCCCCAGCTGCTCTGGGCACCCTGTGCCAGGGAACTATTCCTCATTGCCAACATCCCATCCAGCCCTGCCCTCTTTCAGGTAAAAGCCATTTTTAACATTATAACAATAACACAGAGAAGGAGCAGCCATAGGGTTTGTTTCATCATTATGAGGTAGAACAAACATTTAGAAACTAAACAGGCAAAAAATCCCACAGCAAAATGAGAACTGAAAGAACATCAGCCAAATGTGGAGCCTGAGCTCAGCTCTGCACTCACCCACCAAAGGCTGCCGCACTCCTGGAGTGGGATCCCAGCAGGGAGGGGAGGAAGGAGGGAGGGAAGAAAAAATGCAAAGAGCTGGTCATTAAGGATATTAACAAATCAGCAATAAATGCCTTGAGTTTGGGTCTTTTTGTCCCTTCAAATCCCTGATCTAATCATAGGATGCATTCAAATCCCAAGTAATTCCTTCTTTTTTTTTCACTGAAGTCAAATGATTTCACTGCCAAAATTTACTAAAGATGGGATAATAATTAATTATTAATGGTAGCCACATTCCCCCTATGTAACTAAACCCCCATAATATCCTTTTCTTCTTAGTTTTCTTCAATCAACAATTTAAAAGGTTTTCTTTACCAGGGCAATTTGACATGGCATTATTTTTGCAAATAATTTCACTTTTTGAAAATAATTTTGGTTTCATAGACCCAAAGCCTGGCAATCAAAAAGAAAAGGCCAGAGTTCCACCATTGTGACTATTTTCTGATTTCTGTATAGCAAAAATGTCCAGTTTTGTTCCTTAACTCAGCACAATAGTTCAAACAGTACTTATCAAAATCCTGGTCAGCTTCCTTCCTAAAAAATACTGGAAAAATTTCTCACCATTGTGGAAAAGGCCAAGCAACAAACTGTAATATAACTTTCCATAATCCTTTGTCATTTATGTATTTCTCACAAAATACTGACAAATGAGTTCAGTTTCTTCTGCTGGGACTTGCACAGCTTCCAAAGTAAGATTTTTCTGACTGGCAAAACTTCAGTTCCTCTCCTCCTCCACTGCTGGGGGCACAGAAACCCCAGGATCCCACAGCCTTCCCCAGAGTTTGCTCTGGGGGGTTCTAAACAGAGCTCAGTGCTGGTGGCACAGAATAAAACCTCACAAAGCAAACAAGCAAAAGCAGGAGGTGCCCTTGGGAGCAGAGGAAATATCTGTGCATGTGCAGATCCTTTCCTTGGGTTCTCTGACAGAAACTCATCCCATTGCTTATGGAATATTCTGTCTCCAGCCTCAAACACAGGCATTAAAATGTCAAAACTTGTTAAAATCCCCTCCTTCATTCTATTATAACTTTTACTCCAGGGATTACTAAAGACAAAAAAAGCCCCATCCTGTTGGTCTAAATACAAATCCTGAAGCATTACCAGAACTTCTGCTTCAGGCACTGGAATCACATTAATTAACAAACAAATCAGAAAGTCTGAACACTTTTAAAAGCTTTTTGCTTTTGCACTCAAGCTGTGTCTCTCTTCAACGCTGCACCCAGGTTCTATTTCTTTATTTGAAATAAAGTTGCAGTTATCACTTTTCCCCCTCAGCCATTCCAGGAAGCAGCTTGGTATGCTCAACAATGATAACACAAATTGCTGTTCATTGAAAACTGCCCAAAACTAACCAAAAACCCACTGAACAAGCACAAAACTGAAAATTCACCACCCACAAACACAAGAAGCCAATTAGACCTTGGGTTACTTATGCTCTATTTGACATTAACATTCAAAAACTTTAAAATGCTGTAAAAAGTTCTCAGGACTATGAGAATAAAATTGCCAAATCCTCTCCTAGCTCATGAATTTTTCAGATAATTAGCAAAATGTACCCATAAAATGTTACAAAAGGAAGTTTTAGGTCTTCTTTCCTCTTTGGCCCTGTAACAGCTGGTGCCACAAGGCTCTGCACAGCAACAGCATTCCCAAAAATCTTCCAGTTCTGATGTGTGTCACAACAGCTAGTGCAGTAAAATAAATAAACATAGAGACAGAAAAAAAGGCTGCTGAAATCAGGAAAAAAATAGGGGTTTTTGGGTCAAATTGCCTTAAAAAAAAGTGTCGCTCTCAAGCTGCAGAGAGATGAGTCTGGCAGGTGCTGCAGAGGCAGCCCTGGGGTGCAGTGGGGCTGCAGCTGTAACCACAGATGGGGCTGACAAGGCTCCCCCAAAGGCATCTCCAGCTCTGTAGCTCCAGTGAAGGCCAACACAAACCATACTCTGCAAAACAAACCTGGCAATCACACTGCAGCACTTGGTACTTGCAGGAGGAAGGAGCAGGCACCAGTTTTAACCTTTTGCTGCCATCCAGCCAGACTGACAATCCATTCTTTATTTTCAAACTGTCAGAATAAAGGAATATTCCACTTCCCTCCACAAAACACCATCAAAATTTTGGTCAGAAAAGATTCTTACACAGAGTATCTTCTCATGTTGTTTTCAGAGGGAAAAAACCCAAACTTGAAGTATGAAAGGGAAGTCAGGGAAGAATGCAAGTGTTGTGTGTGAGGCCAAGCTGCTTGGGAAGGCAGAGAATGCAGAGCCTGTGCAGGTGCAGCCCCAGCCGGGGCAGCCCTGACACCTGAGCAGCCCTGGCAGCACAATGTGAGGGGCTGGGTGCTGGGTGTCAGTGTGTGAGCTCTGGCACAGGCTGGGTGTGGTGAGTCAGCAATCCTTCCCTGCACAGCAACCACTCCATCACATGGACAGATTTCCTGAGCACTTGGGCCAAAAGCCAGCACTCAGCACTGCTGGGCAGTACTGCCACTCATTACCACTGAAATGGACAATTAAAATGCCATTAAGCACACCTAAACCAGAAATTAAACACCTGTGGAGCACAGAACAAACCTGAAAACTGTTTAATTAGACTATTTATCAATTTGTGTTTCATTTTTACAGACCTTAGTCTCTAGACCTGACAGAAAAAATATTTTGAGACATTCTTTAGGCCAGACTTCAGCCCTGAAGGATAAAACTCACCCCCAGCAGGCCTGAGCCTCTCCAGGTACTGCTTGTCCTCCAGGCTGTGGGCAGTGGAGATGACTTTGGCCCCTCTGTGTTGGGCCAGCTGAATTGCAATGGTACCAAATGGCTGAGAGGGGAAAAGGAAGGTCATTGATTAATTAATTAATTCATTTATTTACACCAACAATTTAATGTTAAGAACAATTACATTGTAAAGGCCAGTCAGGAGAATTCCCAGAAATGAACTTACTCCTGCAAAAACCCCACAGCTGAACCAAGAACTGAATATTCACAGATCTGCTTCTGTCCTAAGTGAGGCCAGAACAACTTTTCAGTGACTGGGAAGCTCTGAATGAACTTTTGGTCAGTAACTGGTGGTACTTGTCATCAATAAAATAGCTCAGATTCTACTTTAATTACCACAGCAGCTGGAATTCAGAGCTTGAAGGGAAAAAAGCTCCAAGGAAAAGGCCCCAGCCATGTTTACATTACAGAACCTTGGCTGAGGGAACCCCACATCTTCATTAGCACCAAGAACTGCAGGGATGCAAATCACATTATTTATACTCAAGAAAAGGTAAAAAGCAGAGGTGGGAGAGGACTAAAAAATAAGGCATTTTCCTGCAGTTACCCCTGAGGACTCAGGACATCCCTGTGTCAGTGCAGGACACCAGCACACCCTCCCTGTGTGCACCCCCACCCCAGGCAGGACAATATCCCTGCTCAGGATCAGGATCCCACACGGGACAGCCCTTCCTGCAAAGCCAGGAAAGGAAGGGCACTGCCAGCACTCCCAGAACCAGGGGCTGTGTGATAAAGGGGGCTGTGTGAGCCCAGGTACCCACACTTGCTCCATCCAGGACGAGGACACTGGTGCCAGGGGACACCGGGGCCAGGTAGTGCAGGGCCGTGTACGCGCGGAGCCCGTCCCGGAGCGTGCCTGCAGCCTCTGCCCAGCACAGCTTCTGGGGCTTGTGAGCTGGGGGACAAACACACACAAACACACCTGATCAGCTCCTTTGGGATCCCTGAGAGCCCCCTGAGCTGTGTGCACTGCCCAGCACAGCTTCTGGGGCTTGTGAGCTGGGGGACAAACACACACAAACACACCTGATCAGCTCCTCTGGGATCCCTAAGAGCCCCCTGAGCTGTGTGCACTGCCCAGCACAGCTTCTGGGGCTTGTGAGCTGGGGGACAAACACACACAAACACACCTGATCAGCTCCTCTGGGGATCCCTGAGCTGTGTGCTCTGCCCAGCACAGCTTCTGGGGCTTGTGAGCTGGGGGACAAACACACACAAACACACCTGATCAGCTCCTCTGGGATCCCTGAGAGCCCCCTGAGCTGTGTGCACTGCCCAGCACAGCTTCTGGGGCTTGTGAGCTGGGGGACAAACACACACAATCACAAACACACCTGATCAGCTCCTCTGGGGACCCCTGGGAGCCCCCTAAGCTGTGTGTTCATGTAGGTAAATGAAGGTGGTATAGAATGTAATCTTATCCCCCAAAGAGTTGCAGCTGAACCAATTACTAAAGATTAGGAGCAGGCCTGATCTTAGCAGGCCACAGCTGTAGCCAATAAGAACAGTGGTATAAAAGAGAGGATTGGTGGGATGTGGAGTCAGATGGCTGCTGCAAGGACCAGGAACAGTCAGTGCTTAGAGGAGCTGCCTGTGGGAACCATTGAGGAGGTATGAAAGTCTGGTGATATGGAATCCTTGCACTATAATGATCATAGAACTCTTGCTATATGAGACAACATGTTTACTGGGAGCAGCAGACAGGCAAGGAGACTCCACATGGATTCTGGGGGTGCTCGTTAGCTGAGGGTTTATTGGGGGTCCCACCCCTGGGAGCAGCAGGGTTCCTGAGGGAGAAGGGGAAGAGGGAGAGCCTGGGGAGAGAAGGGGCAAAGAGATGAGAGAGCCTCTCACTCACTCCCCTGGCACAGCTTAAAAGGGAAATTCAAGGTGGGCACAGAATCAGACCTGGGCCAACAGGATTAACTGATACTGCAGGGGAGGATCACAGGCTTGCTATAAACCCTACATTTTCTAGGGGTGAGACAGAGCAAACTACTTAACTAAAATGTAACAGCACACACACCAACAAACACAGCAAAGAGGTGGTAAAAACCCCAGCAAAACCCCTGGGATTATTTAGCAAAAGCTGTCACAGTGAGTCAGGAAGGCTCCCCCTGCAAACAGGTCAGCACCACTGGCTCCTGTTTCCTCTTGTATTAAGAAGCCATGGAGAGGATATTGTGCCATATTTTACAAAATTAAATTAGGGATTCAACTTTGATATAACCAAGATTAAGGGAGCCACCACATAACTACTCAGGAATTCATGGCAGTCACAGAAAACACAACCCAAACTTAGGCATTTAGAATCTCAGGGTGGTTTGGGTTGGAAGGACCTCAAAGCCCATCCAGTGCCATGGCAGGGACACCTTCCACTGTGCCAGGCTGCTCCAAGCCCTGTCCAACCTGGCCCTGGGCACTGCCAGGGATGGGGCAGCCACAGTTTCTTTGGGAAGAGCAAATTTTGAGTAAAAGAATAACTTGTTCAAGGTAACAAATTGTTGGAAGAAGAACAGGGACTCCCACATTTAGTATCCTGCTCATTAAAGTAATCTATGTCCAGAAAGGGAAAACTGGAAGCTCACAATAATTGAAAATAATATTTCAATACTGGCCTATCCCTGAAAATTCCCGTCTCCTTGTTTCACCCCATGTGTTAGTCTGGTCCCAGGTGATAGTCCCAGACTGAGTCAAAGGGAAGAAAAAAGCAAATTTCTCCTCATTACATTTTTTGACAGGTTAGGAAAAAGTATAACAACAATGAAGCAACAGAACAGGAAGTTAGAAGGGAAATAAAAGGAAAAGGAAAAACCCAGGGTCAGCTCATGTGGTTTAGGCCATCATAAATGGTGACAGCAGAGAAAAAGCCCTTGAGTGTTCAAACTTCTGTGATTTGTGGGGCAGCTGGAATTTTGGAATGTTGGAATGAAAGGAGCACGCCCAGAGCTCCAAGGTAATGGGGTCCCCTTTAGAAAAGCTACAAGAAAGTCTACAGTAAAAATTATTATTAGCAAAATTTATAATTTACAAACCCAAATAATGCTCGTGAACCAGGACAACTTCACAGACACCAGACTCCTCAGAATCCAGGGGCAGAATTCCTGGAAAAGAAGGAACGCAGACCTTGAATTTCACACAAGCAATCTTTCCAAGCAAAGCATTGTCCCAAGGAATTCCCTGCTCCTGTTTGGGTTCAGTGCCCTCTTGGCAGGTTTGGGACAGGTCAGAGACCTTGGCCAGGTCCCAGCCCGAGGTGTCCCTGGGCACAAGGGAGTTCCAGGGGTGCTTCCACAGCATTTTGGGATTGAGGGAGAAAGCATGGGGACACCACAGAGTGCTGTCTGGTGCTGGCAGGTGTCAGACGTTTTTGTCTGAGCTCATTCCACACTCTGAGTGCTCCCCTTCCAGTGCAGGCCATGGATGCCAGAGCAGGGATCTGAGCACAGAGCAGCCTCCCCACAGCTCCTCTCCCATCACAGTTCCTGACCCTGTGCTCTGCAAAGGCAGCACCAAGGGCACAGGAAAAAACAGAAGGTGGGCACACAGGAATGTGGAAGTTTCAAAAAGCAGGAATAAGACAGAGGAAGTGCAGGAAAAACAAACTAACCAGGGAAGGCAGAGAGAGCAAAAGCAGAGTAGGCAGGAAAAGCCCCTCCATCCTGGTTATAGCTGAGCTTTTTACCTTCACTGGGCACAGAACTCTCCTGAACAGGAGGTTCTGGCTCCATCTCCTGAATTAGCATCCCCTCCATCCCAGGGAAAACCATTCTTTTCTGCCCTCTCCCCCACAAATCTCACTCCATTTAGACCAAAGGGCTTTGCCTTGCAAATGTGGCTGCTGTGCCCAGTCCTTCCCAGTTCCATTAACAATGTGCTTGTGCCCACCTGGAACTGTGCCCAGTCCTTCCCAGTTCCATTAACAATGTGCTTGTGCCCACCTGGAGCTGTGCCCAGGGTTCCTGCAGGGAATAGCCAGACCCCAGACTCTGCCCAGAGCAGCTGCTGTGCCATGAGGGAATAATGCAGCAAGGACCACAATGCCCCAACACACACTGTCCCCAGCACCTCCACTCTGTCCTGCTTTCAGAACTTCAGCCATCCTCTAATCCCTTCACCCAGCACAAAACATAAACATGTGGCACAGAATGCTCTAAGAAATAACTCCTCTCTCCTAAGGCATCACTCACAATTTGGTGGCTAACACAACATCATATTTCACATCCTAAGGGAACGTTCTTAGAACAGAATTCCCATTTATAAGTTTGTTCCTGTGACAGCAGTTCAATTTTGAAAATACATGGTGGATTTAGCCTGACCAATTATTCTAAGCTCAGTCATTGATTATAAAAAGATGACTGCTGGTGTCAGCTGAGGCAAACGGGCATTAACTTACCCACCACTTCATCATCTGGCTGGAAAAAGGTCACCTTGCTTCCAACTCACCAGGGAGAGGTGAAAAGGAGGGAAGAAGGGAAGAAGAGAAATATTTAGAGCAGGAATGGGATGTGCATTTGGAAGCACTGGTTATCACTAGCTCACAAAACTAAAGACACACATTCCTTGTGGAAAACCATAATTCTGTTGATTACAATTATTGATTGATTCTTGATGCCAAGCCCAAATGTTGAATTCCCAGACTCTGGCACAAGGAGCTCCCTGCAGGAGCACACAGGGGTGTCTGAGAGCCAGGCTGGACTCTCCACCTCAGGGGAGTGGTACCAGCACTGGGAGCAGCTAAGGAAGCCAAGAGCTCCAAAAAGCTCTCCAGAGAGAGTTCTGGGCTCTGAGGGGAATCCCTGCTCCCTCCTCCCTCCCTGGGCACTGCCACCCACTCACCTTCCAGCACCACTCCTGAAATTTCTCTCCCAACAGGCACAAGTTCCTTCTTCAGTTTGATTTCTGCCAGGAGCTAAATGAAAACAATGCTGGCAGCATTCCTGCTAAAGCTCTGCATTTATAAATGAATTACATCTCACAGTGTTGGATCATCTCAGGAAGCTTGGGCCATTACCAAAATGTTATCCAGGGGAAGGAAGTGCACACCTTCCCCAGTATTAAACCATGGCACTGAATTCTGTATTTAAAATTAGAAACATTAAAAAATAAAAGCAGGGAGTTACTACCAGCCAAGCCAGCCTGTGGCTTAGATGAAGACAAAAGGGATTTACTGTAAGAGATCTCAGCTGACAACTGATCTCCATGAATTAGGAATCAAATTCCAGATGCTTTTCAATCAGAGCTGTGCAAGAAGCCCAGCCCAGTCCTGTGCCTGTGGAAACCTTCCCCGAGGATTCCCCTGATGGGGAGACCCCTAAAAAGTTCTGTGCCCACTGCCAGCAGCAAAGGCACAGCCTGAGCTCGTGCCAGCCCCCAGCCAAGGCCATGGGAGCACAGACACCCCCAGCAAAACACACAAACAAATAGCAAATACCTGTGTGTCCACCCTGCTCAGAGCACAGGCTCTGACCTGCACCTTCACATCGTGGGCTCTGCTGGGAGGAAGGTTCTCCTAGGACAGACAGACAGCTCCCTGTTACACACTGCACGTGCCCCCAGGAGCTTCTCCAGCTCCTGAAAGCACTTCTCCTCTTCCTGGGTTGTTTTGTGGGGAGAGCAGGCAGGAATTGTCAATGAAAAGGGGTTTACAACACCATTTTTTGAGTATATTATTATTATTATTATTATTATTATTATCATTATCATTATCATTATCATTATTATCAGCATTAGCATGATACTATTATTGCAAACTGGTATATTATATATTATATTATATTATATTATATTATATTATATTATATTATTATTATATTACATTACATTATGTTATATTACATTACATTGCATTATGTTATATTATATTATGTATATAATATAATATACAATGTATATTATATATAAAATATATAACATATAATATTATATAATATATTATATATATTATATATATTATATATATTATATATTATATAGTATATGATATTATATATAAAAATATATATTACTATACTATATTACTATTTAACATTACTATATTAAGATGATATTATTAGTAGTAGTATTAGTATTAGTATTGAAAACTGACCACCAGACCTTACTAAACCTCATCACCCACTGACATTATTTTTCTGTTGAGGTTTTATTTCACTTTATCTGAGGCACAAATCCTGACAAACCCACTGAGGTCAACATTGAAGTCCCAGACAAAGTTCAAATGATGTCAAAGGAACAACCCCAGTAAGAACTGGAGTTCTCACCCCAAACCTGATAGATTCCTCAAGCTCTATTTCTACTTTTTCAGGGAATAGAAAATTCAGGAAATGTGCCCCCAGGGTTTGTTTTTCATGCCTGCAAAGCTTGTTTGTAAAGTCTGAACACCAAAACCGCAGAGCAATCCAGCAGAACTCTTGGCAGTGCTGCCTGATGACAAAATGCACCTCCCTCCCCTCCCCTCCTTCCCTGCCTGTGTGTGCAAGGATCCCAGCAGTCCTTCCCAAGCCTGTGCAAGATTTCTGTGCCTCAATTCCCCCATGGCAGCGAGCCAAGCTCTCCTGTCCCACTGCCTGAGGGCCAGAGCAGTTCTGAAGGGAGCTCACCCTTTCCTGGAACACAAATGTCATCTCCTCCCCAGGAGAATTCTGCTGAGCATACAGAGCCTTCATAGTGACCTGAAAAACACAGCAACCAAACTGTGACAGCTGCAGGGGCTCTGGCAAACAAGGCACTACAGCCCTGCTAAATTAAATTAAATTAAATTAAATTAAATTACTCTATAAGAATCACAGGCATTGTTTTCAGGCAATTTGAGTCTTTGTGATACAGAAGCTCTAAACCAGATCAACAGGTTTAGATGCCCATAACAGAGAAAATCCTCAGGAGAGAGGATCACAGAATCCCAGACTGGTTTGGGTTGGGAGGGGACCTCAAATCCCACCCAGTGCCACCCCTGCCATGGCAGGGACACCTCCCACTGTCCCCAGTGCCCAGCCTGGCCTTGGGCACTGCCAGGGATGCAGGGGCAGCCCCAGCTGCTCTGGGCACCCTGTGCCAGGGCCTGCCCACCCTGCCAGGGAACAATTCCTCATTGCCAAGATCCCACCCAGCCCTGCCCTCTGGCACTGGCAGCCATTCCCTGGGTGCTGTCCCTCCATCCTTGTCCCCAGTCCCTCTGCAGCTCTCTGGGCACAGCAGAACAGGCCCTGCAGCACCCAGGATTTACTGGGGGGCAGTGCAGGGGCTCTGTGCCACACAACTCACACCGGGGCACTGCACAGGGAACTCCTGGGCAGGAATACAGCAAAACTTACACGAGATTTCCCCAAAAATCACCACTTGGCTTTCCCAGCTCCTCTCCTACTTGGCCTCTCCTCTCCCGTGTGGTCCTCAACGAACAGGAACCTTTAGAAAGGGAAAAAACCACAAACAACCAAATAGTAAAATTGAGTTAACAAGGAAAAGGGAAAGCAGGGGGTAGAGAGGCAGGAACCCATGGCACCATTACAGCTCTGACCCCTGAGGGAGCACCCGAGACCCCCGCACGTCGGACCCGCCCCGCCACCCCCGGGGAGAGAACCCGGCCCGCACCGAGAGCCTCCGGCAGCCCCGGAGAGCCCTCAGGGGACCCGAACGGACCCGGCCCGCACCGAGAGCCTCCGGCAGCCCCGGGGATCCCTCAGAGGCTCCGAGTGAACCCGGCCCGCACCGAGAGGCTCCGGCAGCCCCGGGGGACCCTCAGGGGCTCTGAGTGAACCCGGCCCGCACCGAGAGGCTCCGGCAGCCCCGGGGATCCCTCAGCGGCTCCGAGTGAACCCGGCCCGCACCGAGAGGCTCCCGCAGCCCCGCCCGGCCCTCAGCGGCTCCGCGGGACTCCCGAGCGCCGCGACGCGCCCGCGGTTGCCATGACACTCCCTCACTTCCGCCTCGCCCTCAGGCACCGCCTTCCCGTCCTGCAACCAATCATAGAATCGAGCAGCACCCTGAGCGCTTGCGATTGGTCATAGTGGCCGCCATTCATCGTGAAAGCCGAGGCGGGATTGGCTCGCGCGGATGTCACTCATTCAATGAGGTGAGGAGGGAGGCGCCCGGCGCTACCTGTGGGACACCGCCGGGGAGAGGGAGGAGACGCCGCCTGCGGTTACCCCATGAGTTAACTCCGTATGCACAGCACAGGCCCCGCACCGCACCTTGAGCGCTGGTCCCTCAGCCTGCCACGGCCGTGATTGGTCGGGGAGGCGGGATCCTGCAGCTGTTCCGGCCTTTGATTGGTACAGCGCCCTGCTCGTCACGCGGGGGGCGGGCGGAGGTCGCGCGTCAGAGAGGGGTTGTCAGAGCTCTGATAGGCCGAAGGCCGTGGGGCTCCGCCCCCTTAGCGAGCTCTGATTGGTGATGTTCCCTGTCCGTCACGCGGGGGCCGCGGCCGCGCGTCAGTACGGCGGCCGCGAGGGGCTCCTCCCCCCTCCCCTCAGACGGGGCGAGGGCGGCGATGGCGCGTCCGGCGGAGGCGGCTGCGGGCGCCGCTCCGGCCCCTCCGGCCCCTCGGTGCCCTGGCCGCGGCCGGGGCTGTGAGTAGGGCCCGCACAGACATGAGGTACGGCCCGGCGGGACGGGGGCAGCGGGGGGCGCGGGCTGCGAGCGGCGGCCGTTCAGCCCAGGCCGGCGGGGGGGCAGCGCCGCCTCAGCCCCTCACGGTGCCCGGGCGTGTCGCGGTGCCGGGGCCGGCTCCTGCCCTCGCCTCCCGGGGCGGGCGGTGAGCGATGCTGCGCCCCTCCTGGGGCCGGCCGTGCCCGTAGCGGGTGCGGTGCCGCCGCCGCGGGGATCCCGGGCTGGGATCACCTTGGTCCCGCTGCCTCCGGCCGCCGCTGCGCCCTGAGCCGGGGAGCGGGCAGAGCCCCGGGCCGGGAATGCCGTTCCCTGGAATGCCATTGCCTGGAACGCCAGCCCTGGGCAGTGCCGTCCCTCAGGGCTCGGCAAAGGGCGCAGGGAGCGGGCAGTGAATGTGGGAATGTTGTCCTGGTGTCGGGGGAAGGAAGCCTGTCCCTGGATGGGGCTGTGTCCCTGTGTGAGCCTCTGCTCGGTGAGCAGGCACGGTTGTGCATGATATTCCCTTTTGTTCTGGTTCAGCTGCTGCTTTATTTGGGGTGAAATATGGGGTTTGCTTGTGGAAAACGGTATTTTTTGTGAATTCCAGCGCCATGGAGGGACAACGCTTCCATGGCTCATCAGAGAGTATTGTTTAGTAAATAATTCCTGTTCGTGAACCAGCTGGCATTCCAGGTGGGATGGTGTGGCCCTCCTTAAAACAAGAAACACTCTGTCCTCTATCTCTTCCCACTGCCCAGCTCCAAAGTGCTTTTTGTTTGGAGCTTATATGGCAATAGATATTTAAGGCAATAACTGTGGATATTAACTGAATATATATTGGAATGGATGCATTTTCTTAAATCAAACTGTATTTTGGGCGTTGCTAACTCTGGAGAGTGTTACTTCACACCATCTTTCCTTCTTTCTTTTACCTTTTGTTGTAGTCACCTGTAACTTCCCTTGCAAACTTCCTCAGGGCCCAGGGAGCAGCTGGGGCTGGGCCTGCAGGGATTTACGTTAGGTTTTAGAGAAAGGTTCTTGCCCAGAGGGTGCTGGCACTGCCCAGGGAATGGGCACGGCCCCGAGGCTGCCACAGCTCCAGCAGCCTTTGGCCAGCGCTGCCAGGGCTGCCCAGGCTGGGCTTGGTGGGCTCTGGGCAGGGCAGGGCTGGCACTGGGGGGTCCCTGGGGGTCCCTGCAGCTCAGGACATTCCCTGATCCTTTGCAGAGTAGCTGTGTTTGCTTGAGAATGTTCCATTCTGTCCTGGTTCCTAGATAAAGCAGGGATTGGGCTCTCAGAGCCATGACCTGCAGTGCCTATTCCCTCTGTCACTGCGGTTTGGTGGCCTTTCCTTAATGCCTCTAATCCTGCAATTAGGATAGATTTGGCTTCAGGAAAGAATGTGAATGTAGCAGTGAAATGTTTGTGAATCATGACGTTGGGCAGCCTTTTATGGCCTGTCTTTGTACTGTAATCAGGGATTGGAATTGCAGCTTTCAGGAGGATAACTCCAGGGAAAGGAGGAATGGAAGAATAAAGGGGAAAGAGTTCAGGAAAATACAAGCAGTGGGTTTAGGAGCGGGGAGATCAGCGGGGTGGGAGTTTTCTGTGAGAAATTCTTCCCTGGCACAGGGTGCCCAGAGCAGCTGGGGCTGCCCCTGCATCCCTGGCAGTGCCCAAGGCCAGGTTGGAGCACCCTGGCACAGGGGGAGGTGTCCCTGCCATGGCAGGGGTGGCACTGGGTGGGATTTGAGGTCCCTCCATCCCAAACCATTTGTGATTGTGTGATCAGGAGTGCCCAGCCCTGAACATTCCCTGTGCTGTGTGCAGTGGCAGAGCAGGGTGAGGCAGCAGCAGGTTGGTTTGGGGACACCTCTGTCTGTGGGGTGGCTCAGAGTTGTCCTGCTCGGAACCCAGAGGTGTGAGGGGTTTTGGTTTCTTTTCCCCTGGCACAGCCCAGGGCTGCCTCAGCTCTGTGTGTGCTCGTGCTCCAGGGTGGGACACAGCTGCTGAACTGAACTCGGGCTGCCCCCTCCTCAGCAACTCGCTTTTGTTTTTACTTGCCAAGCATGAAATTGGGGGGTGCTGGACAATCAGAACCAGCTGATGAATGGCCGTGCACAGGAAAGCTCAGTGAGAGGTGCAAACCTATTACAGCATCCTGAGGGGGTCGCTGGGGGGGAGAGAAGGACGAGAGTCTTGTTTCTTGATCAGAAGGCTGGATTTATTAATATATGATATATAATACATTATAACTATACTAATAAGAATAAAGAGAGAAGTTGCAGAGGCTGCTAAGCTAAGAATAGAAAGAAAGAATCTCTAACAAAGTTGTGTCCAGGGATTCTGTCCCCAGCTTGCTCCTGTGACTGGCCCTTAATCATAAACATGGGAACATGAACCAATCAAGGTGCATCCTATTGCATTCCACAGCAGCTGATAACAATTGTTTACATTCTCTTTCTGGGGACCTTGCTTCCCAGAAAACGCAGAAATCTGAAAGAAAGGATTTCTGTGAAAAATGTCTGCGACACAAACCCTCTGTGGGATCTGTGGCACGAGCAGCCAGCCTCTCTAAAGTGCCTTTTGTGGAATTCCAAAGGGATGCACTCGGCTGCACTGGTTATTCTGGGCCGGCATTGCCCCTGCAGGGTTTTAATTGCAGAGGGAAGGATTCAGAGCAGGCTTGGCCAGGCCCTCATCCAACAAACACCAACTGTGGGTTTGGGAGGCACCATGGAGGTGTCTGCTGCACCACCTGCCTGGAATGGATCTCTGGAGCTGCTCAGGCTCTGACAGAAATTCCAGCTCTGGCTGCAGGAGAGCACTAATTACTGACAGTAATTAGAAACTAATCTCTCCTCTGTGAACAGGGCATTGTCTGGCCCTCCAGAGGATCAGCTTCTTGACCAGAATAGAACATTTCTATTTAATAGAAATTAAATAATTCTGAGTGGGAAGGAGTGAAGAGAGGAATCCTTGGGCATTCTCAGGAAGAAAGATTATTCTATTTTTGATGCAAAAGTTGCATTTTTACAGCATTCCCTTCACGGCAATCAGTGAAAACACTGAAAACTTGGCTGACATAGTGCATCCAGTTTGGTTTTCTCTTATCAAACTTGTATGTGTTGGATGTTACATTTTACTTCTTCATGTGCTGTTTGTAAGGTAATTGAATTAATTAGTGCTAGTGTCCAAGTGGACATCTTTTCTCTGTGAACTCTGCTTTTCAGCAGGTTGTGTGGTAAAATGTGAGTCTGGAATTGTGAAACAATCTCAGGTGTGTGAAACCCCAGGCTGTGCTGTGTTTCTGTGCTGTGTTTCTCTTCAGCAGCAGTTTCCAGTCCCAGTCCCCTTTCCCTGCACTGTCCCTCGTGGCTGCGTGCCCACAGCTGGGGGAGCTCAGCTCTCCATCCTGGGAGTTGGTGACAGCAAGGTTTTGTGGGATGGCAATCCTGGAAAATCAGGGGCCTGCTGGTATATTCCAAATTACAGGTAAATATAGTAATAGTGTGGATTAGCAAATCCTACTGACACTATTAAAATCATTCTTCTGGACACAAGTTGTTTCAAAAGTTCACGTTTTCCTCTGTGTTTTGGTCCTTCAGATTTCCATGATTTCAGATGATCATTTCCATGATTTCAGATGATCATTTCCATGATTTCAGATGATAATTTCCATGATTTCAGATGATTGGGGTTTTCCTCTCTCCCTCAGTATCTCTGAAGGATTTAACCCTGGGCATGGCCAATTGGCTGTAAATGACTGGCCAGGGGTTCAGCTGTGCATCATCTCAAGGTGCAGGGTCATGTTCTCCACAGGAATGCACAGTCTGTAGGAAATAGTTATTAATGCACAAATAATACAAAATGCACAGAGCACCTGCATTTAAACCTGTGCTTCCTGAGGGGTTCCCATGGAGCCACCTGGAATGGCTGGCTCCTCTCTGCAGGGCTCTGAATAACCTCTGGAGCACAGGGGTTTCTGTGCTTCATACAGAGCTGGGGATGTTTACTGCATTCAGATATCCCTGTGAAATAATCCAAATTAGTGCATTCAAATATTCCTGTGAAATAATCCAAATTACTGCATTGAAATATCCCTGTGAAATAATCCAAATTACTGCATTCAGATATCCCTGTGAAATAATCCAAATTACTGCATTGAAATATCCCTGTGAAATAATCCAAATTACTGCATTTAAGTATTCCTGTGAAATAATCCACATTACTGTATTCACATATCCCTGTGAAATAATCCAAATTACTGCATGTAAATATTCCTGTGAAATAATCCAAATTACTTCATTTAAATATCCCTGTGAAATAATCCAGCTATATCACCTGGAATGGCTGGCTCCTCTCTGCAGGACTCAGAATAACTTCCTCTGGAGCACAGGGGTTTCTGTACTTCATACAGAGCTGGGGATGTTTACTGCATTGAAATATCCCTGTGAAATAATCCAAATTACTGCATTCAAGTATTCCTGTGAAATAATCCAAATTAGTGCATTGAAATATCCCTGTGAAATAATCCAAATTAGTGCATTCAAATATTCCTGTGAAATAATCCAAATTACTGCATTGAAATATCCCTGTGAAATAATCCAAATTACTGCATGTAAATATCCCTGTGAAATAATCCAAATTACTGCATTGAAATATCCCTGTGAAATAATCCAAATTAGTGCATTCAAATATCCCTGTGAAATAATCCAAATTAGTGCATTCAAATATTCCTGTGAAATAATCCAAATTACTGCATTGAAATATCCCTGTGAAATAATCCAAATTACTGCATGTAAATATCCCTGTGAAATAATCCAAAGTGCCAGAGGGCAGGGTTAGGTGGGATGTTGGGAACGAGGAATTGGATGGAATTCCATCCCTGCATCCCTGGCAGTGCCCAAGGCCAGGCTGGACACTGGGACACTGCAAAAATCCATTTTTTCATTTATATTCCAGTTTCACGTTCCCATGCAGCAGGCTGTGGGCTGGCCTGTGAACTGCAAGGTGCAATATTTATTGTTTAATATTTAATGGTTTTTGAGTAAGTTTACAGGTTGTGTGGGGATTCCTGTGCTCCTGGTGCTGCCAGGAGCTCAGTTACCAGTGCAAGTTCCAATAACTCCATAAATCTTCAGGGCATTTTGGGGAAGCACAGTTAATTCTTACAGAGAACCATAAAAGCTGACAGCTTGAGAGCTGTGTTTTGTAATAAAATGCCAGTAATCTGGTCATGTACCAAATGGGATGATGTAATCCTTGAATTTCTCGAGCAGAACTCCTGACATTTTCCTTTGAGTCACATGTGAGCCCAGCTGGATGAGCTGAGCCCTCAGACAGACAGACAGACAGACAGGCTCCTGTGTGGGGTTGCTGCTGGGCTGTTGGCATGGCCATTTGCTGTAATTCAATTTCTAGAGCAGTTCTGCGCCCTGCACCCTGCTGCAGCTGCTGCCTGTGCCCGTGGGAGCTTTCCCAGCTCCCATTCCCATTCTCACCTGGTCCTGTTTCCTCCCTTGTGTGCTGCATCTGCATTTGCTCACTGCAATGCTCTCCTGAGCTCCAGCACTGTCTGAGGGCTGCCGGGGGCTCTCTCCCTCCCACCCTTTGTGTTTCCATGGGTTTTGTTCTCTTGGGGATTGGAAGGGCCAATCCCAGCCAGGAAAAGCTTTGGAACTGGCACTGGGTTGTAGAGAGATCTGAAATACTTTAAAAGTTTTCTTCCTTGTTAACACCTCTGTTCTTCTGTGTGGGCTTGGACTGCAAACAACAGAGTAGGCATCAAAGAGGAGAGGGCAGATTTTTGTGTTGGGATGAAGTGGTGTGGCTGAAGTTACTGCAGGTGTTCAGGGAAACACTGCATTTAAAAGCAGACATGTAACAAAGTTTTTCCCTGTTCTTTTCCAACTAATCCTTACAGTTTTGTTGGGCTTTTTTTCTTAAGTCCTGATTTGCAACATTTCTATTCAGAGGAAAATTTCAAAGCATAAAAGTGTTAAAATATGTTTTCACATAAGGTCATCTGCACTTAAATTCATGGCAGGACATTGTGGATTTTTGAAGTGTCTAAAGACAAAGTTTGGAAGCAGCCTTTATCCAGCTTGGAAACTTCTGCCTGTTCTGCTCTCAAACCACACCGATATAAAGTGCTTATTATTAAAGAACAATCAGCAACCTGCTATTGAACACAGTGCATGGATTATGAGAAGTGTGACTGAAATCCAGTTTTTGTGGATGTTTGCTGCTGAGAAATGAGGTTGCTTCAGGGAAATGTTGCCAAATCAGGCCGGCATGGCAGAGGAAGGAGGCGAGTGCAGCTCATTGTGTGGGTGGGGCAGCACTCAGTGCCGTGTGGGCATCACTGAGAGCTCAGCTGGCTGTGCCAGGGATCTCTGCATTCCTTGGCATCGGGGTCTCTCCCAGGGCTGGGAATTCCCGGGGCCCAGAGCCCTTCAGACGGCTGGGGTGGGACCAGAGGGGATGCTGGGGTGTGACCAGCAGATCCTTTATTGATGTGGGACTGAACCAGGTGGATCCTCCCATTTCCTGCTCCCTGCCCCAGGCTGCTGGGCTGTTATCCCTGCTCAGAACTGCTCCCTTATCACAGCTGTTATCAGGGTGATCTGAACGGAGCTGGAGCCTGTGCAGCATTCTCCCTCTCCCAGCTCCATGCCTTTTGAGGGTGTTCAGTCATCCTTCCTGCAGAGTCAGGAGTGAAGGGTGACCGTAAATCCCAGAGCTGTGCACAGGGACTGGAGAGCTCTTGTGGCACAGGAATAGGAAGTTCTCCAGCTGCAGTCTGGCAGGATTGTCTGCCATGGATTGTCTGGTGCTGCTCTCTCAGCTCAGTCTCTAAATCTGAGGCCATTGCTTGGATCTCGTGCTGTCTGCAGATGATGCAAGCAGAACAATTTTGCTTTGTGAGGAGGGAGAAAGCTGCATCCTTTAGTCAAGTGCTCTCAGCATTACTCTGAGCTGCTGACAAATGCCATTGTATGGCTCTAAAAATCACTGTGTCTGTGTTAAATACTGGGGATATTGAACCCAGAGAGTTTAGAACTCCAAACCAAACCCTGAGTGCCTCTCCTGTCCCCCAGCTCTCCATGAATGTGCAGTGCCCATTCCTGTTCTTCTCTCTGGTGACAGGGACAGCACCCAGGGAGCGGCTGGGGCTGGGCCTGCAGGGGTTTAGGTTGGGTTTCAGGGCAAGGTTCTTGCCCAGAGTGTGCTGGCACTGCCCAGGGAATGGGCACGGCCCCGAGGCTGCCACAGCTCCAGGAACTGCCAGGGATGCCCAGGCTGGGCTTGGTGGGCTCTGGGCTGGCACTGGGGGATCCCTGGGGGTCCCTGCAGCTCAGGATATTCTGTGACTCTGTGCTTTTAGGAAATCTGGCAAAGTTTTCTGTTAATCACACTTTTAATTTGCATACAGTCTGTGTACAGCAAATGTGATGTGGGATCTCTGAGCCTTTAAACATCAGCATTTCCCAGAATCCCCAAATCCCTGGGGCTGGCACAGCCCTGCCAGCCCATGCAGTGCCAGCTGTGCCCCATGGGCACCTTGTGCCCAGCCCAGAGCACTCAGTGCCACCTGCAGGGATGGGCACTCCAGCCCTCCCTGGGCAGCTCTCTCAGTGCTGATGTGTTTGTGCTGTGCTGCTTGGTCAAACTGCAGCCAAACTCTTGGGGTTGCAATTGGAAAATTCAGAATGTCTCAGGTGAGCTGGTGGGATCTGAGCTGGTTCCACTCTGCTCCCTGCTTGTCTCTTGTGAGACTTTGGAGTCCTTGCTGAGACAGCAGGAGAAGGAGGAGGAGAACTGCAGGACTGAAGGAGTAGGCAGGATTGCTTGGTCCTTGCTGGATTCCACAGCACTTGGAGGCAGCGTGGCAGAGCTGGGGCAGGGGCAGGGTGGCAGAGCTGGGGCAGGTTGGCAGAGCTGGGGCAGGTTGGCAGAGCTGGAGCTAAGGCAGGGTGGCAGAGCTGGAGCTGAGGCAGGGTGGCAGAGCTGGGGCAGGGTGGCAGAGCTGGAGCTGGGGCAGGGTGGCAGAGCTGGAGCTGGGGCAGGGTGGCAGAGCTGGAGCTGGGGCAGGGTGGCAGAGCTGGAGCTGGGGCAGGGTGGCAGAGCTGGAGCTGGGGCAGGGTGGCAGAGCTGGAGTTGAGGGCAGGGGGGCAGAGCTGGAGCTGAGGGCAGGGTGGCAGAGCTGGAGCTGAGGGCAGGGTGGCAGAGCTGGAGCTGAGGCAGGGTGGCAGAGCTGGAGCTAAGGCAGGGTGGCAGAGCTGGAGTTGGGGCAGGGTGGCAGAGCTGGAGCTGGGGCAGGGTGGCAGAGCTGGAGTTGAGGGCAGGGTGGCAGAGCTGGAGCTGGGGCAGGGTGGCAGAGCTGGAGCTGAGGCAGGGTGGCAGAGCTGGAGCTGGGGCAGGGTGGCAGAGCTGGGGCAGGGTGGCAGAGCTGGAGCTGAGGCAGGGTGGCAGAGCTGGAGCTGGGGCAGGGTGGCAGAGCTGGAGCTAAGGCAGGGTGGCAGAGCTGGAGTTGAGGGCAGGGTGGCAGAGCTGGAGCTGGGGCAGGGTGGCAGAGCTGGAGTTGAGGGCAGGGTGGCAGAGCTGGAGCTGGGGCAGGGTGGCAGAGCTGGAGCTGGGGCAGGGTGGCAGAGCTGGAGTTGAGGGCAGGGTGGCAGAGCTGGGGCAGGGGCAGGGTGGCAGAGCTGGAGCTGGGGCAGGGTGGCAGAGCTGGAGCTGGGGCAGGGTGGCAGAGCTGGAGCTGAGGCAGGGTGGCAGAGCTGGAGCTAAGGCAGGGTGGCAGAGCTGGAGCTGGGGCAGGGTGGCAGAGCTGGAGCTGAGGCAGGGTGGCAGAGCTGGAGCTGGGGCAGGGTGGCAGAGCTGGAGCTGAGGCAGGGTGGCAGAGCTGGAGCTGGGGCAGGGTGGCAGAGCTGGAGCTGAGGCAGGGTGGCAGAGCTGGAGCTAAGGCAGGGTGGCAGAGCTGGAGCTGGGGCAGGGTGGCAGAGCTGGAGTTGAGGGCAGGGTGGCAGAGCTGGAGCTGGGGCAGGGTGGCAGAGCTGGAGCTGGGGCAGGGTGGCAGAGCTGGAGTTGAGGCAGGGTGGCAGAGCTGGAGCTGGGGCAGGGTGGCAGAGCTGGAGCTGGGGCAGGGTGGCAGAGCTGGAGCTGGGGCAGGGTGGCAGAGCTGGAGTTGAGGGCAGGGGGGCAGAGCTGGAGCTGAGGGCAGGGTGGCAGAGCTGGAGCTGAGGGCAGGGTGGCAGAGCTGGAGCTGAGGCAGGGTGGCAGAGCTGGAGCTAAGGCAGGGTGGCAGAGCTGGAGTTGGGGCAGGGTGGCAGAGCTGGAGCTGGGGCAGGGTGGCAGAGCTGGAGCTGGGGCAGGGTGGCAGAGCTGGAGTTGAGGGCAGGGTGGCAGAGCTGGGGCAGGGGCAGGGTGGCAGAGCTGGAGCTGGGGCAGGGTGGCAGAGCTGGAGCTGGGGCAGGGTGGCAGAGCTGGAGCTGAGGCAGGGTGGCAGAGCTGGAGCTAAGGCAGGGTGGCAGAGCTGGAGCTGGGGCAGGGTGGCAGAGCTGGAGCTGAGGCAGGGTGGCAGAGCTGGAGCTGGGGCAGGGTGGCAGAGCTGGAGCTGAGGCAGGGTGGCAGAGCTGGAGCTGGGGCAGGGTGGCAGAGCTGGAGCTGAGGCAGGGTGGCAGAGCTGGAGCTAAGGCAGGGTGGCAGAGCTGGAGCTGGGGCAGGGTGGCAGAGCTGGAGTTGAGGGCAGGGTGGCAGAGCTGGAGCTAAGGCAGGGTGGCAGAGCTGGGGCAGGGGCAGGGTGGCAGAGCTGGGGCAGGGGCAGGGTGGCAGAGCTGGAGCTAAGGCAGGGTGGCAGAGCTGGAGTTGAGGCAGGGTGGCAGAGCTGGAGCTGGGGCAGGGTGGCAGAGCTGGAGCTGGGGCAGGGTGGCAGAGCTGGAGCTGAGGCAGGGTGGCAGAGCTGGAGTTGAGGGCAGGGTGGCAGAGCTGGAGCTGGGGCAGGGTGGCAGAGCTGGAGCTGAGGCAGGGTGGCAGAGCTGGAGCTGGGGCAGGGTGGCAGAGCTGGAGCTGAGGGCAGGGTGGCAGAGCTGGAGTTGAGGCAGGGTGGCAGAGCTGGAGTTGAGGCAGGGTGGCAGAGCTGGAGCTGGGGCAGGGTGGCAGAGCTGGAGTTGAGGCAGGGTGGCAGAGCTGGAGCTGAGGCAGGGTGGCAGAGCTGGGGCAGGGGCAGGGTGGCAGAGCTGGAGCTGAGGCAGGGTGGCAGGGCGGCAGAGCTGGTGGCAGAGCTGGAGCTGGGGCAGGGTGGCAGAGCTGGTGGCAGAGCTTTAGTTGGAGCAGAGCAGCAGAGCCCCAGCTCTGACCTTTCAGTGCCTTGGCTGCTGCTGCTGCTGGGCTGGCAGAGCTGAGGGAGTTCCAGGCGTGGATGACATGTTACTGAACCTCAGCCTCACAGGCTGCTCTCTGTTCAGCTGCACTCGTTGCTGGCTGGGCTCTGCTGCTGGCTGAATAATGAATTTGTGCCCATTGTGTCTTGGGGGTTTTGAGGACTTTGATGGAATTAAGGGGCCAGGAGGATTTTGTGATGGGGGATAAAGTTACTGCAGTCAGTGATCGCGTGAAGTGTCAGAAATAATGTTGCATTTTCCCTGCCCTCAGTGCCTCCACCAGGACAGTGTAACTGTGCAGCTCCAGGGAAATCAGGCCGTGCTGCTGGGGCTGCTCCGTTCCCGGGGTTTGCAGAGCCTGTTCTGTAACGCCGAGTTCCGGCTCTCCCTGGATTACCTGCTGCAATCCCGGATTAAACCACCTGGGGTTCCTTAGGGAAAGCACAGCACGGTGTGGCTGGGGCAGGGCAGCACCGTGTGTGTGCAGGGAGTGTGCTCGTGCGAATCTCTTCAGTTGTTGTGTTCAACTCAGACATTCTGCTTGGGAATTCCAACCAGTGACAGAAACCGAGTCCTCCTCTTTAAAACACCCCCTTCAAAATGCTGCCAGCGTTATGAATGAAAACTGCTGACTCAGTGCAGCTCTGTGCACTGAAATGAGACCCAGGGAACCTCAGCACTGGAATTCTGGTGACACTTCACTTCCTTTTGTGGGCAGGTTTATTGTGCTTTGCTGTCCTTGCCCAGCTTCAGAAGGGAGGGAAAGAAAAAAGAGGAGAGGGGAGAAATAAATAAATACTTTTGTTAAATAAGTACTTGAATCCTCCCCAGAGACCCCTGTGTGCAGTTCCTCTCCCTGTGAGACAGCTTTTAGCTGGGGAGGTTTGGAAGGGCAGTAAATGCAAGGGCAGGAGGCTGCAGTGACCTGGATGCAGCAGGGTGCAGCTCCCCAGGCTGGCTCTGCTCTGAGTTCAGTGTGGCACCAGCAGGGCCTGGTTTGTGCCAGCCACGGACAAGGGGCTGCCCTGGCTTTTCTGGCACTCCCTGAATGGTTGGGAGGGACCTCAGAGCCACCCAGTGCCACCCCTGCCATGGCAGGGACACCTCCCACTGTCCCCAGTGCCCAGCCTGGCCTCGGGCACTGCCAGGGATGCAGGGGCAGCCCCAGCTGCTCTGGGCACCCTGTGCCAGTTCTCCAGGGTTTCTGTGAAGGAGCTGAGATGCCAGGAGGAGCCAGGCTCTGCAGTGGGGAGGGGAAAACAGCAGGTGAGCAGAGCTGACCAGAGGGGAAATGGATTCCATCCCAGCTGAGGCTCTGTTCAGTCCCTGCAGGGACATGGAGGGACAGGAGCCAGGGAATGGCTCTCAGGGCTGGGTGGGATCTTGGCAGTGAGGAATTGTTCCCTGGCAGGGTGGGCAGGCCCTGGCACAGGGTGCCCAGAGCAGCTGGGGCTGCCCCTGCATCCCTGGCAGTGCCCAAGGCCAGGCTGGGCACTGGGGCTGGAGCAGCCTGGGACAGTGGATGGGCTTTAGGGTCCCTCCCAGCCCAAACCACGCTTGGATTTCAGACATTTCCCTGTTGGGTTCTGTTGTTATTCCCGTGTATGCAGCGTTATGAAACCAGGTGATGCATCCTACCAATAATTCCATCTTGCATTAGCTTGGCTTTGTCTCATTAAAGATTAAAAACTTTATTTTGTGAAGATTTAAATAGAAACAAAGCCTTGTTGTGATAGAAGGAAGGAGAGCTGTTACCTAGTTCGGTGGTTTCCACCTCTCTTTTGATTTGTAGACTTCTAAAATAAACATTCCAAAGATGTGCACTTGGGCTGATGTGCATGAACCTAATATTAGACTTGATTTTCTTTATTTTTACAAGTTACATGGAGGTTTGCTGGTTTGTGTTTGAGCTAGGGGAAAGCACAACCATGAATTCTCAGGGTGTCTCGTTCTTGTTTTGCTGAGAAAAATGCTTCAGCTGAGGTGTTCGCTGGCCTGCAGGACAGAGGTTGGGTCTTGTTATGGCTCTGCACATCAGGAGACCTGGAGCAGGAGTGGCTTCACCTGAACATGGTGAGAGCCAGATCCCTGCATGGTTCTGGGGCTTTACAGGGCCCAGATTCCAGAGAATCCCAAATCCCTGGGGCTGGCACAGCCCTGCCAGGAGCCCATGCAGTGCCAGCTGTGCCCCATGGGCACCTTGTGCCCAGCGCAGAGCACTCAGTGCCACCTCCAGGGCACACCTGCAGGGATGGGCACTGCAAAGCTCCCTGGGCAGCCCCTGCCAAGGCCTGAGCTCCCTTTCCATGGGCAAATTGCTGCTGCTGTCCCAGCTGAGCCTGCCCTGGCCCAGCCTGAGGCCGCTCCCTCTGCTCCTGTCCCTGTTCCCTGGCAGCAGAGCCCGACCCCCCCGGCTGTGCCCCCCTGGCAGGGCCTTGTGCAGAGCCACAAGGGCCCCTGAGCCTCCTTTGCTCCAGCCTCAGCCCCTTCCAGCTCCTCAGGGATTCTGCAGCCCCTTCCAGCTCCTCAGGGATTCTGCAGCCCCTTCCCAGCTCCTCAGGGATTCTGCAGCCCCTTCCAGCTCCTCAGGGATTCTGCAGCCCCTTCCAGCTCCTCAGGGATTCTGCAGCCCCTTCCAGCTCCCTCAGGGATTCTGCAGCCCCTTCCAGCTCCTCAGGGATTCTGCAGCCCCTTCCAGCCCCGTTCCCTGGACACGCTCCAGCCCCTCCAGGGCTCTTGCTGTGATCCATGTGCAGGTGCCAGTGCAGAGCTGGTGTGTTCTGTGACTGCTTCAGCTCCCCAGAAGATTCCCTGATGAATTCTTCCAAGGAACATGGAAATATTTGTAAAGTTGGGCTGTTGGTGGGGGAGTGTAACCAGTGTGGAAAAGTCTCATGGAAATGCTGCTCCCAAGGAGAGGCTGCTGGAGTTGTGTCCTGGCAGATTAACAGAAGGTGCACACCTGGCTGTCTGTTTATCTGCTCCTGGTTATCAGATTTGTTTTCAGCTGCCTGAGCTCTCAGAACTCAGATTTACACTGTGTTTTGGATCCCAGCACTGACCAGAGTTTTCTCCTCCCACTAGGAATAGGCGAAACTACTTGGGAAAGCATTTGGCATTTGTATCCAATTTGTTCTGTTTGAAAAATATCTCCACAGCTGGTTGCTATAGGAGCATTATATTCCTCCCAGATTCGATGGTGAGTGTTGGATGCAGTGGGGAAGTTCTTGGCAAGGTGACTGAAAGGAATGTGTGAAGTTCTTTGTCCCCGGGGCCGGGGCTGGCCCGGAGCCTCCTTGCAGGGCTCCTCCATTGCTGCCTCTCAATGGCTGGCAGGGGCAGTGCTGCTGCACCTCTGCCCTCTGGCACTGGCATCTGGTTACTCACATTTTGGCCAGCCTGTTACATTTTAATGTTATCTGTATTTTTATTTTCCCCCTTAGATCTCTGTGTATCTGTTCAGTCTGTCCGGTCTAGGGAGAAGCATTTAAAAACCAAGGTTTGTGGGAGTTTGTTATGGCTCTAAACACTGAACTTTGCATTGAAACCAAATTAAATCTCACTTGCAACTGTGAGATCCTGCTTGGAACATCCATGGTTCCCCCTCAGGCTTTTTGGGTTTTTATTTTTTCATGATGCTTAATTCTCACGTGATTTCTGTGTGTTACTGGGGCTGATACTCTGCAACCGCTGTTTCCAGAGCAGATCAATTCTGTCACACAGTGTGTTCCAGGGCTCCATTGAACTCCCATGTGCAGTTCCCTGGAATATCAAATCTCAAGGTTTTACCTGTCTAATCCAAGCTGGTTTAGTCTTTGGGGAGAGCACCTGAGCCCCAGGATGTGGGCAGGGTGCCTTGTGCCCTTCATGCTGGATCCCTGCAGGATTTGTTAGGAATGTTCTCTCCAGGCTTTGGGGGAAGCCACGCGTGGTGTTGGCCTGTTCAGGCAGGTGAGTTTGGATGTGCCTTAATATTCTGCAGGTTTTATTTAAAGTGCTCTGACAGCTTCCTGAGCTGCCAGCACTGAAATGAATTTCATAGAAACTCACAGAAGACTCCAAATTCTGCAGTAGGTGAGCAAAACACAAAGCTCAGTCCTCTGGTAGCCCAATTTGGGCTGGCACAGGGTGCCCAGAGCAGCTGGGGCTGCCCTGGATCCCTGGCAGTGCCCAGGGCCAGGCTGGCACTGCCTTGGAGAGCCTGGCACGTGGGAGGTGTCCCTGCCATGGCAGGGCTGGGATGGGAATGAGGTTTAGGGTCCCTCCCAGTGCAATCCTTGTGGGATGCTGGTGTTCCTTGTGGGATTCTGGGGTTCCTTGTGGGATTCTGGGGTTCCTTGTGGGATTCTGGGTTCCTTTTGGGATGCTGGGGTTCCTTCTGGGATCCTGGGGTTTCTGGCCTCAGCTCTGCCGTGCCTGTCCGTGTTTCAGGATCCTCTGCCTCCTTTTCCATGGTGGTTGTTGGAACTCCCCAGAGTTCCCTGACAGGTTCTGGTGCACGTTGCCCCGAGCTGTTGCGTTTCCCCCTCAGCCTGCAGGGTTTGCTCTGTTGCCCAGTTTCTGTGCCTCATTCCAGCCTGATTTCAGCAGTGCTCTGAGCCCGTCCTGGCTGCCAGGGTTTGGGAGGCCCTGCAAGCCTTACACAGGAACCTTTCAGAAGGCTCAGGGAGTGATCTCAGCATTGGAAGATGCTGATTTTTCTGCTGGGCCCAATTCAAAAATCTTTTCCTTTGTTCATGTCCTGAAGGAACAAGAGGTGCTGCTTGGGGTTTTTTCTCCTTTCTTCCTGCTCCTGGAGCATTCCAATTGCCAGCTGTCCAAGCAATGATTAAAGGGGCCACAGACAAACATTTACCCCAATACTTGTGTTATTCCTTCATCTGCCCTCATTCCATTGGAACCATTAGTGAGATTCCTCAGGGCTGGAAGCCATGAGCTGTTGCCATACAGAGCTGCTGTGGCTTGAGAGTTGTCATGGATAATGTTTGCTGGGGAACTGCAAATGAAAGGAGAAAAGAACAGAAGTGTGTGAGTGAATGGCCTCTTCAGTGTAGAGTGTGAGGGCATCTCTTGCTGGGGACCTTAATTCAGGATTATTTGCTGTTTCCTCCTTTAAACATATGAAGTGGCTTTTTTTTACTGGACTTTTTTTTTTTTCTTGTGTAATTTGGGATTTCCTGCCTAAAGTTTCCCCAGTCCAGCTGAACATTTGGAGGAGAGCTGAGTGCTTGGGCTCTCAAACTGTCAGCAGCAGCATTAATCAGATGAGGACTGAGCCATGTTCATGTAGTTTTATCTCTGCAGGTACTTAATTCTTCATTTCTGTGAGAAAGCAAAGTGGATTTGATGTAATAATGGGGCTGGGTCTGGCTGGTCACAGCTTGGGGACAGAACTTGTCACCTGGACAATGCTGTGGCTCATCCTTGGCACCTTCGGGGCCTCTGTTGGTTCTGCATTAGGAAATACCCAGTGCTGCACTTGGGATGGGGCAACCCAGGATCAATCCAGGCTGGGATGAGCAGAGGGAGCCCTGGGAGAGCTGGGCCTGCCCTGGGCTGAGCCCCAGCTGGGATCAGGAGAGGGGTTGGGATATGGTTGGGGTTGGGATTGGGATTGTGTCCCTGTGTCCAGGTGATTTCCCACCTGCAGAGCTGCCCCAGCGCAGGGAGGAGCTGGAGCTGTGCAGAGAGCCCAGAGGAGGCTCCAGGATGGGCAGAGGGATGGAGCAGCTCTGCTGGCAGGAAAGGCTGGCACAGCTGGCATTGCTCACCTGCACAGGAGAAGCTTTGGGCTGAGCTCAGGGTGGCCTTGCAGGGCCTGGAGGAGCCCCAGGAAAGCTGGAGAGAGACAATGGCCAGGGGATGCAGGGACAGCACACAGGGAATGGCCTCAAACTGAGAAATTACAGGTTTAGATCAGATATTAGGAACAATTTCCTGCCTGGCAGGGTGGGCAGGCCCTGGCACAGGGTGTCCCTGGGTCCCTGGCAGTGCCCAAGGCCAGGCTGGACACTGGGGACAGTGGGAGGTGTCCCTGCCATGGCAGGGGATGAGTTTATGAGTTTAGGGTCCTTTCCAAACCATTCTGTGGTTCTGTAGATTCATTTTCCACACTCAGTGGTGGTTGTGTGTTACCCTTTCCTGTCCCCAAAGGGGGACAAGCTAATCTTGAGGCAAAAGTTCAGAATCCTGGCACTGCAAGCAGCCAACTCTTCACCCCAGTGAGTTCATTTTGGGTTTTCTCTTCACTTCAAGCCCCAGTAAAAACCTGTGGTACTTTCCAGGAGAATTGACAACTTCACCTCTGATTTTTTTGACTGATGAAGGTTTCATTGTAAGTGCTTCAGTACAGGGTGGTTTTGAACAGTTGAAATATTGACAAGTTAATTTTTCCTGTAAAATATCTTTAGGTTACACTTCTGCAGCCAAGTGACTGCTATAAACCCTTGCTTGCTGTTTCACCAGGTAATGATTGATGAAGTTGTGGATTCATCATTAGAATGCCAGTTTTCCTTTAGAGCTCTGAGCTCAGAAGGTGAATAACCAGAAATGTATTTTTAGTGTGCAGAGGTTATTCTGGAGATGCTGGCAGCTGGCAGCTCGTGGGAATGCTGTGCTGGAGCCAGAGCTGAGCAGTTCTGAGCCTCTGCGCTCAGGCTGTGCCCAGCCCTGCTGGCTTTGGTGCTGCAGCAGGTGGCCCTGCAGCCATCTCCTGCTGGGGTCACAAGGCAGATGGAGAAATAAAGGAATCCTGATCCACAGTCAGGAGTGGCAGCAGCTTCTGAATCACCTGGATGAGTTGGGGTTGTCTGGTTTACTCCACTGCTGCAAGTGTGAGCTGTAAATCGTGCCACTTGTTCCTGCTGTGCTATAAATTGTACAAACCTTTCACGTCTGTCATTGTAGGCCCTGATCTGCTCCCTGGAGCAGGGACAGCACCTGAGGGAGCAGCTCCAGCTGTCTCAGGGAGGGCTGGGCTCCAGATCAGGGAAAGGTTCTCTCAAAGCTGCTGTCAGGGCAAGCCAGACCCTAAAGGAAACGGCTGTGTTCAGAGCATTGCTCTGTGGTGGGTGTAGCACCTTCTGACGGGTTTGATCTGTGCCCAGAGGTGTGAACCTGGGAGAGCTCAGCCTTGGGGAGCTTGGAGTGCTGTGAGGGCTGTGGGAGTAGGAGGGAGGAAAGGGATGAGTTGTGTTTAAACCGAGGAGTTGCTCTGTCCTGCCCTTCCTGCTCTTCATCATTCCTTGGCTCCCCTCTCCCTGACCTCTCTTTACTGTTTCTTCTCTTCACTTACCTTTTCCCTCCCTGCCTTTGCTGAGGAAACATCCTGGCCTGGACCAGCCCTGGGGTGTGCAGCAGGAGCAGGGCAGCGATTGTCCCCTGTGCTGGGGTCCCTCCAGGGCTGTGCCCAGTTCTGCTCCTGCAGGAGAGCCCTGGAGGGGCTGGAGCGTGTCCAGGGCAGGGAACGGAGCTGGGAAGGGGCTGCAGAATCCCTGAGGAGCTGGAAGGGGCTGCAGAATCCCTGAGGAGCTGGGAAGGGGCTGCAGAATCCCTGAGGAGCTGGAAGGGGCTGCAGAATCCCTGAGGAGCTGGAAGGGGCTGCAGAATCCCTGAGGAGCTGGAAGGGGCTGCAGAATCCCTGAGGAGCTGGGCAGGGGCTGCAGAATCCCTGAGGAGCTGGAAGGGGCTGCAGAATCCCTGAGGGAGCTGGAAGGGGCTGGAGAATCCCTGAGGAGCTGGAAGGGGCTGCAGAATCCCTGAGGGAGCTGGAAGGGGCTGCAGAATCCCTGAGGAGCTGGAAGGGGCTGCAGAATCCCTGAGGAGCTGGAAGGGGCTGCAGAATCCCTGAGGGAGCTGGAAGGGGCTGGAGAATCCCTGAGGAGCTGGAAGGGGCTGCAGGATCCCTGAGGAGCTGGAAGGGGCTGCAGAATCCCTGAGGAGCTGGAAGGGGCTGAGGCTGGAGCAAAGGAGGCTCAGGGGCCCTTGTGGCTCTGCACAAGGCCCTGCCAGGAGGGCACAGCCGGGGGGGTCGGGCTCTGCTGCCAGGGAACAGGGACAGGAGCAGAGGGAGCGGCCTCAGGCTGGACCAGGGCAGGCTCAGCTGGGACAGCAGCAGCAATTTGCCCATGGAAAGGGAGCTCAGGCCTTGGCAGGGGCTGCCCGGGGAGCTTTGCAGTGCCCATCCCTGCAGGTGTGCCCTGGAGGTGGCACTGAGTGCTCTGGGCTGGGCACAAGGTGGGCACAGCTGGCACTGCATGGGCTCCTGGCAGGGCTGTGCCAGCCCCAGGGATTTGGGATTCTCTCTGGGATGCAGAGCTCAGGGTGGCTCTGTAGGATCCAACCTCAGGGTCAGGCTGTGCCATCCCAGGAGAACAATCTGTGGGTGTACTTGGGCACTGATTATCAGACAGCACATTAAAAACTTGCAAATGTGAGGGTTTGAAGAAGGAGGTTTGTTGTCACAGCTGCCTTGGCTTTCTTCTTGAATCAAACTTGAAAGGATTTTTAGATCTGTTATGTTGGGAAATCGGCATCATGTTGCAGTTTTGCACTTGGACTTTTTTCCCAGTGCGAGGCTGCCCCACAACCTTGTAGCAAATTTTCCTGATTACAGGGAACTGCAAACCAGTGACTTTTGAAGTACCCACAGGGGAGAAATTTGTGAGCTACAGTAAACAAACCTCCCGTGGCACAGATTTGTGACTTACAGTAAATAAACCATTAGCACTAACAACAGCCTTAATGTTCTTATCCTCTTGCAGGAAAGGAATTTTTTATCCTGGAAAGACATATTAAGGCATTTCAGGACAGGGAAATTACTCTTTGCAGTGTTATTAACTCTCCAGACTTCCTGGCTCGTTTAGAGAAGGATCATAACAAAGTTTCCAGAGCCAGCATGGAAAATGTCTGTGCACATGGTGCTTCTCCCCCAGCCTGCACCCTCCAGAGCAGCTCCAAGTACTTATACAGTGAGGATGAGCATCTCTTCCCTAGCTAATTCATGTTTGTTTTTTCTTTTTAAAGATCCTGTCTTCCCTATCTGGATTTTTCCTTGCAGTTCTTGGCTTTGTGTGCATCTCCTTGTTCTCTCCAGCATGGCCTGAAATGATTCCCAGCCCTTGGCAGAAATGCAGAGCAGCTGGAACTTGGGGTCACTTGAAGCCCCCCTCAGTGGGTCAGTGCTGCTCTAGAGCTGAAATCTGCCTCTTCTCCCAATCAGCTCTTGCCTTGACTGGAGCTCTGTGTAGACAAACCCAAACCTCACTCTCTGTTCGCTTTGGGGAAATCTTGTTCCATAAATCCTCCCCCCCAAGTCCAGTGCAATCCATGGAAAGTCTTCCTTTGGTTTGTGTCTGTTTTTGCTGATTTCTTTGCTGTGTCTGAACTTGCCATTACCACTGATAATGCATCCAGCAGGGTTATTCCTGGCCTTGTATCTCAGCATTGGAAAACAGCAGGGTTGGATGGTACTGGGAGAAATCCTTCCCTGGCAGGGTGGGCAGGGCTGGGATGGAATTCCATCCCTGGATCCCTGGCAGTGCCCAAGGCCAGGCTGGACACTGGGGACAGTGGGAGGTGTCCCTGCCCAGGTGCAATGGGATGAGCTTTAGGATCCCTCCAACCCAAAACATTCAGTGATTGCTTTACCCCAGCCAGGGCCTGAAATTTTTTCAGTTGTTGTTGAGACGCTGGAGCCTGGTTTGTGCGGAACTGCTGGGAAAGCCCAGTTGGCACCTGGAAAGAAAGCTTACACATTTTCTTAGTGCCATTTGAGTATACTTGCAGTCAATTAATAATTTCTTTAATGTAAAAATAGGATTTTTTAAGTTGGATTGTGCCTTTTGAAATGTATGTGTGTATGTTCTATATGTATGTACGGTTTGTGTTTTATCTTGCAGACTGTTTGTTTTTCCCTTCTCCCATTGCCTGTATCACTTGCCTGGCTTTGTGCTCACACCTGGCATGCTTTTGCTCTTGTGTGCAAACTGGTTTTAAGCATTTTGAAGGGAATTGATCCCATGGAAGCAGGAGACCCTTGCTTTGGGATAGGCCCTGTCTCATGCGGTGGAGCCCTTTTTGCTTCATTTCCTTAGAGTGTTTAAGGATATTTTAAATAGGAGACAGGAACCTTTGCCATGTTGAATTCCTTGTTTGGGCTTTATGAGAGGGTCCCTGACCCTCCCTGTGAGTGGTGCCTGCTCAGCCCCTTTGCAGTGCAGGGAAATCCCTTGGTTTTACCAATGCCCAAGGGCCTGTCCTGTCCCAGTGAGTTTCTCTGTCTGTCTGTCCAACATTTCCATTTTTCCCTCTAAAGCTGCTGCTTCTTGTCTGCTGGACCCTTTCTCTTTTGGCCACCTGTGACCAACCAGTGCTGGAGCAGCAGGGCTGGGTGTGCCCAGAAGGAGGGTGACAGAAATGACAGCCTGCTGTAAATGCCTCAGTTAAAATCTGTTTGTGCATCTGAGGAGCTCCTTGGGCCCTGCAGGAGCTGAGGAGACAGAGCAAGGAAGAAACTCAGAGCCCAGTGTCCTTGGGTGGGAGAGAGGAGCTGCCTGAGCCGTGGTGCTGTGGGCTGACACAGCTCCTGAGATGCTGATAAGAGCTGCTGGATGCTGAATAATTCTCCTGTGAAATGGCTGGTTTGGAAATCTGCTTCCAGGTCTGCACCGGCACAGCCCCGCGCTTATGTAACTGGGAGAGCTGAGGAGAGCAGCTGCTGGCAGGGGACACGGTGACCTCCCTGAGTCCTGCAGGGACAGAGCCTGTGCTGCCATCCCCAGCTGCAGCCTGGCCCTGCCCTGCCAGGCCTTTTATCTGCTGCTTGTGCCTCGGAGCAGGGGGCAGGGCATGGGCTGCACATCCTGAGCTCCCTGACTCCACGCTGCTGCTGACTCAGGGCTTTGCTTCCTTCCTGCCCTTCCCCCAGCAGAGCTGCTACTTGCTGCCAGAGATGGGGAAGGTGAAGTGAAACAACTCAAGAAGAACCGATTTTCGTTTTTTTTCCATTGTCCCCATTTCAAAGGGTCAGCTCTAAAGCTGATGCAAGCACGTGGATGTTCACAGCATAGCTGTGGGGGATTAGGTCAGGCCTACAGTGACTAAATCTGGGCTGGAAGGCACCACTGCTGTCCAAGCCAGACTTAACAGCTCTGACCTATTCCTTTGGCTGCCCCGATTCCTTTAAAAACATCCAGCTGGACTGAAATAGGAGTTCCTGCAGAGTTGTGTCATGGGCATCTGTAGGAGAGGGAGGGAAGAGGTTTATCAGCCACTTCCCAGAGCATTTCCATGATCTTGGCTTGGGTGTGCTGCAGCTGTGTCCCCCTGGCTACAGAAAATGGCCTGAGGTGGGTGGAATAGGTGTGAGAGTCGATGCAGGAATAAGGAAAGGGATAATCTGCAAAAAGCCAGGTAATTATTTATTCTCTAACCCAGCTGGGGTGGTTCTTGCAGAGGCAGCAGCTGCAGGAACAAGGTTGGTTGTGGTGAGGGCTGGGGAGATCAGAATGGGGTAAGGGGAAAGTGCCCACAGAGGTGCCCCAGCTTTCAAAGGTGGAGCTCAGGGTGGCCAGGTTAGAGGTGTGCTGTGGCTGCCAGACTCCCCTTAGAACAATGAATTGAGGATAAAGCTGGCACTGAGGGGATGCAGAGCCCTCAGACTCGGCCAAGGCTGCGCTCCAGGCTTTGGCCACTCCTGTTCTGTTCCAAGAGTCTCCTGAGTGCCATTGCTGAGGGTCCTGGAGCCATGGGCACTGCTGCATGAGCAGCTTGGAAATAAAGCCTGACTGCCTTCAGTTTATGGGATGGACACACCAGAACCCATCTGCTTTACCTGCTTCTCTTGGTGTTCATGCAGTCACTGATGGCTGAGGCTGGGAGGGACCACAGAGGGTCCCTGGTGCCACCTCCCTGCTCCAGCAGGGCCATCCCAGAGCAGAGGGCACAGGGTGGGCCCAGGTGGCTCTGGAATGTGCCAGGAGTTGACCCCAGCCCCTCTCTGGGCTCTGCTCCAGCTCGGGCCCTGCCCAGGGCAGAAGTTGTGCCTCCTGTGAGGGGAATTGCTGGGCTCAGGCCCTGCCCGTGGCTCTGGGGCCATTGCTGGGCCTGGAGCAGAGCCTGGGCCTGCTCTGAGCTCTGCACACAGGGACAGACACAGGGACAGACACAGGGACAGGCAGGGACAGACACAGGGACAGACACAGGGACAGGCACAGGACAGACACAGGGACAGGCAGGGACAGACACAGGGACAGACACAGGGACAGACACAGGGACAGGCAGGGACAGACACAGGGACAGACACAGGGACAGACACAGGGACAGACACAGGGACAGGCAGGGCTCAGCCCCTCTCTCTCCCGGGGCTCCTCTCCAGCTGAGCAGCCCCAGCTCCCCCAGGCTCTCCTGGGCACAGGGGGCTCAGGCCCTTGCTCGGCTCTGCTCTGGGAGCTCCAGGTGTGTGAATAAATCAAACAGCCTGTGGGATCCCGGGCACACAGCACTCACATCCAGCAGGGAATCCTGCACTTTCTTGTCCTCCTTTCCAGATCATTCTTGAAGTTAATCTCAGGCTGCCATTAAGGTTGTTGTAGGTGTGCAAATATCCCCAACTTCCTAATTGTTGCCTTGCAGATTTCTGGGTTCAGTACTTGTTTTGAAGGGGAGGAGGAGTCAGAAATTGCCCAGTGCCATTGTGTTAATGGGGGTTTTTAACACACTCCCCCAAGGAATATGTGCTGCACCTGTGTGAGTAAAGACAACTTAAAAAATCAGCAAACTGTAGCACTAAGAAACTCCTGGAATTCCTGATTTATATGGTCTGGTGGTTCTGAATGAAGCCAACAGCTATTAAACTGAAAATAAAACAAGATACTTATTTCTTATTGAGGGGTTTGGAAACAGTTGAGTGATACTCAGGCTTTTCACTGTGTTAAATCTTTTAAAATGAGAGTCGGTCACCTCTTGTATAACATATTATTTTAAAATGAGAGTCAGTCACCTCTGGAGAGGGTGCTGCAATCCAGGCACAGCTCAGCTGGGACTGGAGGAGCCCATGTGAGAGATCCCAAATCCCTGGGGCTGGCACAGCCCTGCCAGCCCATGCAGTGCCAGCTGTGCCCACCTTGTGCCCAGCACAGAGCACTCAGTGCCACCTCCAGGGCACACCTGCAGGGATGGGCACTGCAAAGCTCCCTGGGCAGCCCCTGCCAAGGCCTGAGCTCCCTTTCCATGGGCAAATTGCTGCTGCTGTCCCAGCTGAGCCTGCCCTGGCCCAGCCTGAGGCCGCTCCCTCTGCTCCTGTCCCTGTCCCCTCTGCTCCTGTCCCTCCTGTCTGCAGATGATCTTTAAGGTCCCTGCCAACCCAACCCATTCCACGATTCTGGGATGCAGAGGTGACTCCTCAGCAGTTTGATCATTCCACAGCTGTTGAAAAGCATCTGCACTGGGGAGGTGCTTTGTTAATCTCTTCTGGGTGCTGGGTACAAGATAGAAGAAATGGCAGGACCTGACATTTGTGAAGGTTTTGACTTTATCAGTCACTGCTGTAAGGAACAGCAACTGGAAAGTTTTGCAAAGTGGTGCCTGAGTTAAAATGTGATCCCCAAAGAGCAGGGATCAGAATTCCCTGGATGCCTCAAAAGGCTTTTGTTTCCAGCAGTGATCCAGACTTACCAGCTTTGCTAAAGCTCTGTGTGCCCTGAGTGCTCCTGGTGCAGAGGCTTTGCCATGGAGCGTCTGCCAGCTCCACACCCTGCTCCCAGCCTGGCACTCAGGGATGTCCTGCTGCGGGATTTGCTGTCTTGGGGAATTCTTGGAGGATGTTGGGACTTTATCTGGTTGGGTTTGTCTCTTTTTTTTTTTCCTGTGGGAGGAGGAAGGTGACTGATAAGTGGCCTCAGGAATTAATTCTGGCATTCAGATCAAGCATTATCTCAGGAATTGTTTAGGAATAGAAATGCTGGGTTGCATTTTAGGGAAAACAAAACCAGGATCTTTCTTGTGTGAAACGTGTGTGTATAAAGACACAGCACTGAAATAGCTCAATTATTGGTAATTTCTACCTCCTGTGGCTTTATTGCAGTTTTCTCTGTAAACATGGCCTCAGCAGAGCACAGAGAACTTTGAATAGAAACTCTCATCAAGTTCTGAGCCATAGTTTTAAAGTCTGTGCATAATACCCTGTGAAAGGAATTCTCATATTTGTCTGACCCTATGAATAAATGTTTTTACTGGAGATATTTTCAACCTCCTCATTTTTTTGAGGTAAAAGCTTTAAACCTCAGTACTTAAATTTAGATATGGTCTGGGATTTTACATATGTGGAGTTGTTCTACATGGTTCAGTTTTGCTTTTATGTGAACAACTGGTAGGGTTACAGTTAGATTATATATATATATTAGTATATATAATCTAATATATAAAAATATATATTTTTATATATATATTTATATCCTTATATATTTTATATATATAAACCTTAATGTATTTATAATATATATAATTATTTTAAGTATATAGGTGTGTATATATATATATACAGATATAATTTTTTAAAAATATATATTATTAAAACAAACAGTGCTTGTGTACAGAGTATTGGTTTATGAGAACAAACAATTTGGAGTGAGGATCAAGAATTTTAAGTATTTCTGAGCTTACTACAGCAGTGTAAGGTGGTAGAGAGAGCCCTGAGAGCTCTACATAGATCAGTTTTACTTTTATGTGAACAACTTGAAGGATTACAGTTAGATTATACATATATTTTTAATATATATTATATATATATTATAATCTTATATATAATATATATAAACCCTAATGTATTTGTAATATGCATAATATTATATATATATGTGTGTGTGTGTGTATATATATATGTATGTATGTATGTATGTATGTTAAAAGAAACAGGTGCCTGTATATAGAGCATTGGTTTATGAGAAAAAACAACTTCGAGTGAGGACCAAGAATTTAAGTATTTCTGAGCTTACTACAGCAGTGTAAGGTGGGAGAGAGAGCCCTGAGAGCTGTTCTGGCTGAGCAGGGCCTTTTGTCCCTCACACAGAGCTGGGGGTAAGCAAATATTTCATGTTTATATATTACATTTATATATTTTATATATATATATATATATATATATATATATATATATTCTCTCTAAAGATAATTGTGCAGGTGATGAAGTCCCATTTGTAGCTAATATAAAAGTGCTGCTGGAGCTCATTGCTGGTGTGTGTTGCTCACTCCCCATCCCTGTGCAGGGCTCCCCTCATCATCCCAGCTCAGCCGTGGGAAGGCTCTGAGCTCCCCGTGCTCTGAGCCCATGGGAGGCCATGCATGGGGAGCCTGGGGAGTTCCCTGTGCTGGAAGGGAAAGGAAAGGGGTGGCACTGGATGGGCTTTGAGGTCCCTCCCAGCCCACACCATTCCATGGTCTGTGGTTACACTCCCAGGCTTTTTGGGCTTTCCAGAAAGCCCCACAAGCCAGAGATGTTCAGTGCAATGGAACAGCTGTCACAGGCAGGGCCCTTCCTGCCAGCTGGGGAAATGGCAGGGAGCAGCTGTGGGATGGTGCTGGGGGCATTTCCCATCACTGATCTGCTGCAGTGCCATTGATCTGTCACTGCTGAGCCTGACCTGGGAGCACCAACTGCCCCACAGCCCTGCCAGGAGTGACAGGGACAGAGGGAGCGGCCTCAGGCTGGGCCAGGGCAGGCTCAGCTGGGACAGCAGCAGCAATTTGCCCATGGAAAGGGAGCTCAGGCCTTGGCAGGGGCTGCCCAGGGAGCTTTGCAGTGCCCATCCCTGCAGGTGTGCCCTGGAGGTGGCACTGAGTGCTCTGGGCTGGGCACAAGGTGCCCATGGGGCACAGCTGGCACTGCATGGGCTCCTGGCAGGGCTGTGCCAGCCCCAGGGATCCTGTGCTGGTTTATTTGCTTTACAATACTTAACTATATATGGTATTTTATAAATAACAACTGTGCCAGATGTTTTGGGGATAAATAATACCTGTTCTCCACCCCTGAGCCCTTCAACCCCCAGAACAGAATCCCAGAGCAGCTTGGGTCAGGACAGACTCAAAACACCACCTGGTGCAACCTCTGGGGACAGGTTTGGGGTCCCTGGTGTCCCCCCAGGCGTGCACAGTGAAACCTGTGCCTGTGGAACCCAGGTGGTCCCTCGGGATAAACAGCAAACTCCTGCATGTTCCACTCAGGGAGGGGTTTGCCTTTCCCTCACTTTGCCTCTCTGTCTCTGTGTCTGCTCTCAGCTTTGCTTTGGGTCTCAGCCTCTCACGTTTCAACACAGCTCTCTGCTCCTTCTCTCCATTCCCCCAGCTGGCTTTGGTTTGTTTCTCACTTTCTTCTTTTTTCTTCCCTTCTGCAAGTTCTTTGGAATAGTTTCTGCTTTCCTTGGCATCCAGCACGGGGCTGGAGTTCAGTTCCCACTCCCTCTGCTGTTCCCCTGTGCTCAAGGTAAAGGGGAATTCATTCCTTTGCAATCCTGGCAGGCTGTGGAGGAGGCTCTTCCCTCAAGGGCTGAGCCTGGCAATGCTCTGCTGCTGCTTCCCCTTGTGCTGAAAGGGAACAGATAATATGGAAACTGCTCTGAGAGGGGGGCTTCAGGGGCTTCTGCTTTTGGGCTTTCCTGATTTTTCTCTGTTTTCTTTTTTTTTTGGCGTTTTTTTTCCCTGTTTGGTTTTGTTTTAGTTTTCTTTTTGCTTGTTTGGGGTTTTGGTTTTTGGTTTTTTTTTTACTTCTTCCTCCTCCTTTTTTTCCTCCTCCTTTTTTTCCTCCTCCTTTTCTTCCTCCTCCTCTTTTCCTCTTCCTTTTTTTCCTCCTCCTTTTCTTCCTCCTCCTTTTCTTCCTCCTCCTCTTTTCCTCCTCCTTTTCTTCCTCCTCCTTTTTTTCCTCCTCCTTTTTTCCTCCTCCTTTTTTTCCTCCTCCTTTTTTTCCTCCTCCTTTTTTCCTCCTCCTTTTCTTCCTCCTCCTTTTCTTCCTCCTCCTTTTTTTCCTCCTCCTTTTTTCCTCCTCCTTTTTTTCCTCCTCCTTTTTTTCCTCCTCCTTTTTCTTTCCTTCTTTTTTCCTCTTTTTTCCCCCCTCAAGGTTTCCTTGCGCTCATAAACCCCAGCAGCATTGCTGAGTTCTTTCCCAGAGCAGGGAACAATAAGCAAACAGGCAAAGGTAGAAGTGCTGCTCTTTCAGCCCTTCAGGAATGATTCTGGGACAGCCCCAGAGCCCAGGGAGCTGCTCTGATCCCTTGGGTCTCTGCACCTGGAGTTTGGAACTTGTGGGATAACCCTTGGGAGCAGCATCAGCTGCCTGCCCTGGCCTGGGGCACAGGGCTTTGGGGTCACAGGCTTGGCCAAATGAGGAGGAAAAAGAGTCAGGGTTGTGTCCCTCATTCCCCAAATCCCAACTACTGGCAGAAGCGCCCGGGGTTTGTGCAGGGACGTTGGGGAGGGGACACACAGGAGGTTCCCAAGTTGGAGGCCAGAGGAGAATGTGGGAGTGTGAAAGGGGGATGGGGAGGGGAGCAAACAGCAATCGAGACAAAAGGAAATTGTTGGTGCAAGTGAATGCCTTTTCTTAGGGATATTGATAAATTTCTGCTGCTGTTCAGGCAGCCTAAATGATTCTCCTGAGTCTGCTCCCCTCTGCCATTCTGCCGTTGCCTGGAGGACACGAGTGGAATCTCCCAGGACAAGAGGCCGTGGCTCATTGTTGTGCTGCCCATTGTCCCCTGGCTCGGGCAGCTCATGGCGGCCTTTGTGTGCAGCAAGAAAAATGGTTTTGCTTCTGTGTGGCAGATGAAATCTGGAGCTGCGTGGTGCCTTTGTTGGCAGAGCCAGCGGTGCTGCGCTGAGGCTGCCCTGGCTGCGGCTCAGGCCTGGGCACACAGCAGGGCATGGAGTGTAATGGCCATGGACCCACGGATGAATGTAGGCCAGGGCATTTGCTGCCAGGAACAAAATCCAGATCTCTGGTGCTGGGCGGCAGCGCTTGGAAATGGAGCCGATTTCCCTCCTGGGCAGGGGCTGTGACACTCAGGAGAGTCATGGAGCCTGCAGCAGCATCCAGGGGTGGGACTGAGCTCTGCCCTCACTCCAGCTCTGGCTAGAAATAAATAAATAAGTAAATAAATAAACACTTATTTTATCTATATATAAATAAAAATATAGAAAATATATTTTATATAAATATTTTATTTTTATATATATATGTATGGACTGAGCTCTGCCCTCACTCCAGCTCTGGCTAGAAATAAATAAATAAGTAAATAAATAAACACTTATTTTATCTATATATAAATAAAAATATAGAAAATATATTTTATATAAATATTTTATTTATATATATATATATGTATGGACTGAGCTCTGCCCTCACTCCAGCTCTGGCTAGAAATAAATAAATAAGTAAATAAATAAACACTTATTTTATCTATATATAAATAAAAATATAGAAAGTATATTTTATATAAATATTTTATTTATATATATATATGTATGGACTGAGCTCTGCCCTCACTCCAGCTCTGGCTACAAATAAATAAATAAATAAATAAATACTTATTTTATATATATATATAAATAAAATATAGAAAATATATTTTATATATATTTTTTATTTATATATATATATATATATATATATATATATATGTATGGTCTGAGCTCTGCCCTCACTCCAGCTCTGGCTAGAAATAAATAAATAAATAAGTAAATAAATATTATATATATATAATATATATATTATATTTTTTTTTATTTACATATATATATGTATGGAATGAGCTCTGCCCTCACTCCCTCTCTGGCTATTTATAAATAAATAAATAAATACTTAAAAAAAATATATATATAAATAAAAAAATAGAAAATATATTTTATATATATTTTTTATTTTTATATATATGTATGGACTGAGCTCTGCCCTCACTCCAGCCCTGGCTATAAATAAATAAATAAATAAATAAGCACTTATTTTATATATATAAATAAAAAAATATTAAAAGATATCTTTTATATAATTTTTTATTTTTATATATGTATGGACTGAGCTCTGCCCTCACTCCAGCCCTAGCTACAAATAAATAAATAAATAAATACTTATTATATATGTATATAAATAAAATATATAAAATATATATTATATTTTTAAAATTTTTATATATATGTATGGACTGAGCTCTGCCCTCACTCCATCTCTGCCTATTTATAAATAAATAAATAAATACTTATTTTATATATATAAATAAAATATATAAAAATATATATTTGATATATTTTTTAATTTATATATATATGTATGGACTGAGCTCTGCCCTCACTCCATCTCTGCCTATTTATAAATAAAGAAATAAACTATTTATTTATTTATTTACTTACTTACTTATAACTGCAGGCTGCTTTTGAGGCCATCCTTAAAGCACAATGAAATGTAGCTGCTTGCTGGGAGGAAGGTGCCCTCACAGATGCAGAGGGAAGTGCAAAAATGAGACATTGAGTTTTGTAAATCCCAGTTGGTGTGGGAAGTATTGATACAATCCTGCTTCCTCACTGCCTTTTTTTTCTGTAGTAATTAATCATACAGAAAATATATGAAAAATAGAAGATAATATCAAATATCTGATTGTTTATTTTTTTTTCTTTTCCAGGCATCTATTAACAAGCCAAAAGTGACAGAACCATGGCTCAGTTTCCAACACCTTTTGGGGGTGAGTGGTTTCTGTGTGTTCTGAGCTGTTCTGTGTGCACACACTTGCCATCAACACGTTCCTTCCCAAGGGTTTCTCTGGGGAAGTGTTTGTGCATCTGTGAGCTGGGAGTTTTGGGGTGGCTTTGCAGACACCTCCCTTTGCAGCCCAGAGCCCTGGGTGCTGCATCCATCCCTTCCAGCCCCTGCGGGCCCAGCCTGGCCTCTGGCACCACCTGCACTGCAGAGGTGCAGATGCTTTTTCCTTTCAGGACTCCTGGGAGTTGCTGAAAGGCCCAGCAGATGCCTTTGGGTATCACTGCCAGTTTTTCCCTTGTTGTCCCATCACCCACTTTTAGGTTAGAACAAAAATAACACTTTTTTAATCTCTTCATTTACAGCAGGGGAAGTTGCAGCATCTGGAGATGCAGTGAAAAAGCCAGGATGGGCCCTGGCAGTGCAGTAGGGACAGGATTTTTGGTTATTGCCATGAAATCACAGAACCCCAGACTGGGCTGGGCTGGGATGCTCATCAGGGACACCTCCCACTGTGCCAGGCTGCTCCAGCCCCAGTGCCCAGCCTGGCCTTGGGCACTGCCAGGGATGCAGGGGCAGCCCCAGCTGCTCTGGGAATTCCATCCCAGCCCTGCCCACCCTGCCAGGAACAATCCCTGCTGTGAAACTCACCCAGATTTCCCCTCTTTGGTCTGACCCCATCCCTGGCACTCAGCTCTGGTGAGCATTCCCTCTTCCTTGCATTCCCTTCAGATCTGGGAGTTGGGTTTGGCAGCTGATCTGCAGGAGGGTTCCAAAGAGCAATCCCAGTGCTGAGATTTGCCATTTTCCCTGTCCTGTGGGCAGGTCAGATGGGGTACTGGGGAAGAGGTGCCTTTGCAGCAAAGGAACTGGGATTTCAGCTCTGAGTGCTCTGGGGGTAAATGATCTCCCACCCCTGGGCTGTGTGAGGAGCCCAGACTGCTGAGATAATCACACAGAGAGAAAAGGGGCTGGTTTTAGGGAATGTTTCTCAATGCCATTTCTCCATTTCTTCTGAACCAGGCAACCTGGATATCTGGGCCATTACTGTGGAGGAGAGAGCAAAGCATGATCAACAGTTCCATAGTCTGAAACCAGCTGCTGGATTTATCACTGGTAAACAAACAGCTTCCACTTCTCAGCTTGTGTTTGGTTATATCTTAACTAGGGAGCCAAATGTCTACAGAGCTGCCTGGGAGACATATGGGCATAATAATTAGAAAATTTCAACAGGTATTTGTTATTTTATATCTCACTGTTCCACATCAGCCCCATTTCTTATTTTATATCTCATATTTTGCCACATCAGCCCCAACTTTTCTGTTATTTTCTGATATTTTCTATTCCCCATCCTGCTGTGGAAGGCAGTGATGGGTTCTTTGTGCCTGGGGTCAGCTACCACACTAATATTATGATAAATAAAAGGTCTGATTAAATAAAGGTGTGTCATTTCAACTGAAATCAGGTTTGGAAATCCAGTTTGTGCAGCACTGACATCAGCATGGTTGACCTCTTGGAAAGATCCAAATGCAGAACTGATTGAAACAGTGGGAAGCAAAGCTCCAAATCAAGGAATTGCACTGATCCTAATAAATTTTCATCAAACTTTGGTCTCAAAGGCAATAGGAGGCCTCCTCTTCATTGCTCTGGTTTGTTACATTGAATTTTCTTAGTGCTCATCAGTCGTGGCATGGGCTGGGCTTCTCTTGCAGCTGTTTTTGCCTCCTGCTGCCCCATCCCCTCTGCCAGCTGTTTGCAGCTGGAGCTGAGGCCATGTCCTGTTTGTTTTACAGGTGATCAAGCCAGGAACTTTTTTTTCCAATCTGGGTTACCTCAGCCAGTGCTAGCACAGATATGGTGAGTGTGGGGTGGGCACAGAGCTGGGTGTGGGGCGGGCACAGAGCTGGGTGTGGGGCGGGCACAGGGCTGGGTGTGGGGTGGGCACAGAGCTGGGTGTGGGGCGGGCACAGGGCTGGGTGTGGGGCGGGCACAGGGCTGGGTGTGGGGTGGGCACAGAGCTGGGTGTGGGGTGGGCACAGGGCTGGGTGTGGGGTGGGCACAGAGCTGGGTGTGGGGTGGGCACAGAGCTGGCTGTGGGGCAAGACCTGGAGTGTTTGTTACAAAAATGAAGATTGACATGGACTGTTTCCATTGGAGTTGGTGTCCAAGTTTGAAACTGGAAATTTTTGTCACTCCTTGGTGAGTTCAGCCAGATCCAAATCCGTGCCCATTCCACAGCACAGACATTGCCACAGTGCCAGGTGTTCCTGCAGGAATGAAGCCAGACCTGGACCTGTGTGTGCAGGGACAGCACCCAGGGAATGGCTGCCAGTGCCAGAGGGCAGGGCTGGGTGGGATCTTGGCCATGAGGAATTGTTCCCTGGCAGGGTGGGCAGGCCCTGGCACAGGGTGCCCAGAGCAGCTGGGGCTGCCCCTGCATCCCTGGCAGTGCCCAAGGCCAGGCTGGGCACTGGGGACGGTGGGAGGCGTCCCTGCCATGGCAGGGTGGGATGGGATGAGCTCTAAGGTTCCTCCCAACCCAAACCATTCCATAATTCCATGATTATTCATGGACTGCATTAATAACATTACTACCAGCACAGATATTGGTGTGAGACAGAATTAAAAGTGGTTTTCATTCTGGATTGGGTGAGAGGGATAGAGAACTTTGGGGGAATCTGTTCCCTTTTCCTCTGTGAGCTATTTGAGAAGGAGTTTATTGCCATTACAAAACCTTTCTAGTGCAGTGAAGGACTGTTATTTTATTGCTTTTGAAATCTGCATGCCCAGACCTACATGGCTTTTAAATAAAGAGCTTCTTTTCTTTTCTGATTATCTTCATCTTACAAATATCAAAGCTGGACTGGTTGTCTTATTTGCTGAAGCCTCAGTGAGTGCTCAAATGTCCCTTTGGAGCTTCTCTTGCCTCTGAATTAAACAAGGAAAGAAGTTTTGTCTTGAACAAGACATCCGTTCTCCAAAAATCTTCCCTAGGCCTTGGCTCTAAATAGGTGCTAACAAATCCAAACAGTTGTAAATAGTCTGACTAAGGATCTCTTCCTCTCTGAATTATTCAGTTTTCCAGGCTCTGGAGAGGAAGGGAATCATTCCACTCCCTCTGCAGTTGTCATAGAGACAAGACCTGCACATTTTTGTTAATGAAGCTGAACTAAAACTTATTCAGGCTGCCTTTCTAAATCATAGAGCAGCTCATGGACATTCCTTCCTCTCTGTCTCTCTTATTTTTTTCAGTCATGTCTGAGTGAAATGAAGTAAATATTTAAGTGAAAATCTTTCTGTAGATCCTTGAGTACTTTGGAGGGGGAGTTTTGGAGTACTGAGCCTGCAATCTCTGAGAGATGGGAGCTGCTGCTCTTCCATCAGTGTGTGCTCCTGGAATTGCTGGGCTGGGCTTTGGGAGGTGGCATTTGATTGTTGCTGGGAGAGCAGGGGAGGTGCAGGAGTCCTCAGGGAAGGGAAGTAATTCTGAGTTAAAACAACTTGTAAAACTCACAACAACTTGTACAACTTGTAAAACTGTTTACAAAAACTTGTAAAAAAATTCATTTTCTGATCTGAGAAATCCCAGGATGGTTTGGGTTGGGAAGGACCTCTAGACTCATCCCATCCCACCCCTGCCATGGCAGGGACACCTCCCATTGTCCCCAGTGTCCAACCTGGCCTGGGACACTGCCAGGGATGCAGGGCAGTCCCTGAGGAACTGTCTGTCTGTCTGTCTGTCTGTGCTGTTCTGGAGGTGGTTTCCTGTTCTGGGTCATTCTGCTGCTCTTGGCTGACTGTGGCAGTGGGAGAGAAGCCTGGCCTGAGTTTGCTGAAGATCCCTCCCAGCTGGGGGACACAGGGAATAAATCTGAATAAATCTGGTCAGTGCCTCACTTCTGGGCCCACAAAAGCTTCCCCAGAATGCACAGTCCTTCAAAACAGCAGTTTTTGTTAAAATGGAGAATTCCTGTGTCCCTTGTACTCCTCATGCAAGGAAAGAAGTGTCAGTGAGCAAAGGAGTGAAGTATTATGGTCTGCCATGGCAGCTCCTGTGCTGCTCTGCCCTTCACCAGCTCAGGCTCCTCCAGGCTGGGGATCAATTCAAAGCCTCTAATTGGGCTCTGACTGGGCCTGCAGTGGCTTGGGAGATAACTGTGCTTAAGCAGAATAATCTGCCTTGCTTGAGATGCCCTGTGTGGGGCTCACAGGGCATCTCCTGGCCCCTGCAGTGAAAGGAGAGCTGAAATAACCCCAGGCAGCTGCTCTCCCTGCTCCTGGGTCACTGATTGTGCCAGCAGGGAGGCACTGGGTGACACTGCCCTGCTCTCCCTGCTCCTGGGTCACTGATTGTGCCAGCCCAGAGGCACTGGGTGACACTGCCCTGCTCCTGGGTCACTGATTGTGTCAGCCCAGAGGCACTGGGTGACACTGCCCTGCTCCTGGGTCACTGATTGTGTCAGCACAGAGGCACTGGGTGACACTTCCCTGCTCCTGGGTCACTGATTGTGCCAGCACAGAGGCACTGGGTGACACTGCCCTGCTCCTGGGTCACTGATTGTGTCGGCAGGGAGGCACTGGGTGACACTGCCCTGCTCCTGGGTCACTGATTGTGTCAGCCCAGAGGCACTGGGTGACACTGCCCTGCTCCTGGGTCACTGATTGTGCCAGCACGGAGGCACTGGGTGACACTTCCCTGCTCCTGGGTCACTGATTGTGCCAGCAGGGAGGCACTGGGTGACACTGCCCTGCTCTCCCTGCTCCTGGGTCACTGATTGTGTCAGCCCAGAGGCACTGGGTGACACTGCCCTGCTCCTGGGTCACTGATTGTGCCAGCACGGAGGCACTGGGTGACACTGCCCTGCTCCTGGGTCACTGATTGTGCCAGCACAGAGGCACTGGGTGACACTGCCCTGCTCCTGGGTCACTGATTGTGCCAGCACAGAGGCACTGGGTGACACTGCCCTGCTCTCCCTGCTCCTGGGTCACTGATTGTGCCAGCCCAGAGGCACTGGGTGACACTGCCCTGCTCCTGGGTCACTGATTGTGCCAGCACGGAGGCACTGGGTGACACTTCCCTGCTCCTGGGTCACTGATTGTGTCAGCCCAGAGGCACTGGGTGACACTTCCCTGCTCCTGGGTCACTGATTGTGCCAGCACAGAGGCACTGGGTGACACTTCCCTGCTCCTGGGTCACTGATTGTGTCAGCCCAGAGGCACTGGGTGACACTGCCCTGCTCTCCCTGCTCCTGGGTCACTGATTGTGCCAGCAGGGAGGCACTGGGTGACACTGCCCTGCTCTCCCTGCTCCTGGGTCACTGATTGTGTCAGCCCAGAGGCACTGGGTGACACTGCCCTGCTCCTGGGTCACTGATTGTGTCAGCCCAGAGGCACTGGGTGACACTTCCCTGCTCCTGGGTCACTGATTGTGCCAGCACGGAGGCACTGGGTGACACTTCCCTGCTCCTGGGTCACTGATTGTGCCAGCACAGAGGCACTGGGTGACACTTCCCTGCTCCTGGGTCACTGATTGTGCCAGCACGGAGGCACTGGGTGACACTTCCCTGTTCCTCACAGCTGCTTCCCTTCCCACCTTCCTGAATCAGTGTCCAGGGGTGGCACAGTGGGGTAATCCTGGTAATTCCTGCACAGGCACCCATCCATAGAGACCTGAGTGCTGCTCACTGCTGGGGCTGGGCCTGTGCCACACCTGGGGCTGTGCCACACCTGGGGCTGAACCTGTGCCACACCTGGGGCTGGGCCTGTGCCACACCTGGGCCTGTGCCACACCTGGGGCTGTGCCACACCTGGGGCTGTGCCACACCTGAGGCTGTGCCACACCTGAGCCTGTGCCACACCTGGGCCTGTGCCACACCTGGGGCTGTGCCACACCTGAGGCTGTGCCACACCTGAGCCTGTGCCACACCTGGGCCTGTGCCACACCTGGGGCTGTGCCACACCTGGGGCTGAACCTGTGCCACACCTGGGGCTGGGCCTGTGCCACACCTGGGCCTGTGCCACACCTGGGGCTGTGCCACACCTGGGGCTGGGCCTGTGCCACACCTGGGGCTGGGCCTGTGCCACACCTGGGCCTGTGCCACACACGGGGCTGAGCCTGTGCCACACCTGGGGCTGTGCCACACCTGGGCCTGGGCCTGTGCCACACCTGGGGCTGTGCCACATCTGGGCCTGGGCCTGTGCCACACCCAGGGCTGGGCCTGTGCCACACCTGGGGCTGTGCCACACCTGGGCCTAGGCCTGTGCCACACCTGGGCCTGGGCCTGTGCCACACCCAGGGCTGGGCCTGTGCCACACCTGGGGCTGTGCCACACCTGGGGCTGTGCCACACCTGGGGCTGTGCCACACCTGGGCCTGGGCCTGTGCCACACCTGGGCCTGTGCCACACCTGGGGCTGTGCCACACCTGGGCCTGGGCCTGTGCCACACCCAGGGCTGGGCCTGTGCCACACCTGGGCCTGTGCCACACCTGGGCCTGGGCCTGTGCCACACCTGGGCCTGTGCCACGCCTGGGCCTGTGCCACACCCAGGGCTGTGCCTGTGCCACACCTGGGCCTGTGCCACGCCTGGGCCTGTGCCACACCCCGGGCTGTGCCACACCTGGGCCTGGGCCTGTGCCACACCCAGGGCTGTGCCTGTGCCACACCTGGGCCTGTGCCACACCTGGGCCTGTGCCACACACGGGGCTGAGCCTGTGCCACATCTGGGGCTGTGCAGCCCAGGGGGAATTGCTGAATTTCCAGCTGAATCAGTGCAGATTTGGGAACTGCACAGTGATCCCTGCCTTAGCACAGCACTGCCTTCATGGATAGGTGGTTTGTGTGCTAATTGCAGCAGGTTTGTATGTGCTAATTAGCCTGTGCTAATTTCCCATGTTTGATGGCAACACTGTCTGTGTTCAGTTTCTGCACCTCATCCATGCAAAAGTAATCCAGCTGGCTTTTCATTCTGCAGAACAGGTGAGAGAAGGGAGGAGGAAAAGAGGAAAAGATGCATGGGGAAGGATTTGTCAGCACTGAGCCCTGGCGTGGTGCTGAGCCCGCTGCAGCCCTTGTATTCAATACAAGCACAGGCCTGGCCTACAGAAGATAATAAATATTTAGTCAGTGTTTAATCCATCTACCCTGCACTGGTTCCAGCCAGGCCACAAATGAAACAAATGCAAGGGCACCACATTGTCCCAGTTCCATTAGGAGCAGAAATGAGTGGAATTAGGTGGTGTTTGCTGGCTCCCTGCATTCCACAGTAAAATCCAGCAGCCTGACACCAACTTCTGCAACTAGAAATGGAAATGTGTCCTATTTTAGCAGGAAGAGTTTGTCAGACAAAAGCTGCTTTTTCTTTGCACTCTGTAAAACTGGAGAAATTCTGGGGGCTGCAGGGAACTCTCTGCACTGATATTTGTGCTGGCAATTTCAATAATGGAGCTGTTGGTGTAGAGTAAAGGAGTTCACAGAAGGTCAGATGTTGAATGAAAAGCTACAGCTGCTGATGTGAATTGGAGTTCAATGAGAGCAGTGCCACTGGTGCACAGCAGAGTTGCTGAATGCTGGGGAATTCATGTTTCCCATGTAGGATGCAAAGATTTGCTGTGTTCCAGCAGGAAATGGTGCCTGGAGAGCCAAGGTTCCTACAGGGTGATCTTTATATTCCTGCATTTTCCTGCAGGGATAGAACCCACCGAGGGCCTAATAGAATTAATTAATCAATTCTATCTATCTAGAATTAATAAAAGGTTTTTATCTTGTAAATCAAAGAGATATATATGGCAGTTGTGGGATGAAATGAGCTCTAAGATCCCTTCCCATCCAAACCAGCCTGGGATTCTGGGATTCAGCATTGTCCAGGCACAGGTGCAGCACATGCTTTAGAAGGATTTCAGTATCTGTGCCTCAGTGTCCTCTCCAGACTTGCTTTAAACGTTTCTCCCAGATTTTAATGCTGTTATTGAGCCCCATGACATCAGAAGTGGTGGATTAAGGCAGCTGCACCCCTGGAAATCCTTTCCTAGGAGTTCAGGAGAGGTTTGGAGTGCCTCTGATGCTGCTGGGGGTCTAAACCTGTGCTGCTCCCTGCTGGGATCTGCCTCTCCATGGGGTTTTCATGTTTTGGGGTTTTTTTGGAGTGGGAGGATTTCCATTTTGCCACAACCTTTACCTGGCTGTCTCCTTGTGTATCAGCTACAAATAGCTGATATTCACTGGGGTGCTTTTGGGATAACTTCCCACCTAGCTGCACAGAAACTCTCTTTGAGAGGAATTTGATCAGAAATGAAGCTCTGGTTCAGCCGCACTGCCCAGGGCCACACCCATGACACAGAAGTGAATGCATGAACTTCAAATCTGTTTTATTCCAGTCATGAAATCTGCACTTAATTCTTCAAACAAATGCAAAGAAATAAGCATGGTGTTCCAGAGTAAGTGCACAGCTATTTCTGTTGCTGATGCGCATTTACTCAGGGTTTTGGTGTGCAGTGGCAGGAACTGGCACTCTCCTTCCTGCTTCTCTCCCCCCAGCTCCCACCCTATTCCCTGCTGAGCTGGGTTGTCTTAACTAGCAAGGCAAGGAACAAAAAGCAAACTGTTTAAGTCAGACTCCTTTCCCTGAAAGCCTATTCAAGGCCTAAGCTCAATGTTTCATCTTGAGTGCTATTGTTTAATTGAAAACACATTTGCACACTCCCAGATGGAGCAGTGCTGAGGGGAGTCACAGATTTAAAGAATGTTTTATGTTAAGTGCAGCTAAAGTACAGATTTGCAGATTCACTTCCCTGTGGTGCTGTTTTAGGACCCTGTGCTTTCACTGGGGTCATTTTGCAAAGTTTTGGTGCAGCTGCATTTGTTCTGGATGCTTCCTTGTAATTCCTCCAAGAGTTGAAAAGCAACCTCAAAAATATTTATTAATCACCCAAGGAAAGAAATCATTGAGCTCTTAAGTTTAAATAGTGTCTTAGTGTAAGCCTGGCATAGTTTTGGGGGGAAATTAGTGAGAATCTCAGAATTCCTGAGGCTGGCACAGCCCTGCCAGCCCATGCAGTGCCAGCTGTGCCCCACGGGCACCTTGTGCCCAGCCCAGAGCACTCAGTGCCACCTCCAGGGGACACCTGCAGGGATGGGCACTGCAAAGCTCCCTGGGCAGCCCCTGCCAAGGCCTGAGCTCCCTTTCCATGGGCAAATTGCTGCTGCTGTCCCAGCTGAGCCTGCCCTGGCCCAGCCTGAGGCCGCTCCCTCTGCTCCTGTCCCTGTTCCCTGGCAGCAGAGCCCGACCCCCCCGGCTGTGCCCTCCTGGCAGGGCCTTGTGCAGAGCCACAAGGGCCCCTGAGCCTCCTTTGCTCCAGCCTCAGCCCCTTCCAGCTCCTCAGGGATTCTGCAGCCCCTTCCAGCTCCTCAGGGATTCTGCAGCCCCTTCCAGCTCCTCAGGGATTCTGCAGCCCTTTCCCAGCTCCCTCAGCCCCTCCTGGGCTCCAGCCCCTTCCCCAGCCTTGAACATCCCTGCTCATGTGATCCTGCTCCTGGGGCAGGGCCTGAAGTTGCTCCCTGCAGGCTGTAACTGTGCCAACACTGTGTTTTGCAGGGCTCTAGCTGACATGAACAATGATGGCAGGATGGATCCCTTGGAGTTTTCCATAGCTATGAAACTCATCAAGCTGAAGCTGCAGGGGTACCAGCTCCCGGCCGCGCTGCCGCCCGTCATGAAGCAGCCGCCCCTGGCCCTGCCCGGTGCCCCAGGATTTGGTAAGATCTCCGTTCTCCTCCATTTTCCTCACTCTTACCTGGGACTGCAGCAATTCCATTGGCCTTCTGCAGTTTCTCCAAGAAAATTTTGGGGAAAAGTGCATCTAAAAGCACATGGACTCAAACCCAGGTGTTGCACATGCACTGAGAGGAATTGCACTGGGCTTTTACCTGAGCTGAGCTCCTGTTTGCTTCAGGTTTGCACTGCTCCAAACAAAACACGGCTCAGGTAGCAGGGCTAGTGCATTCCAAAGGGCTGGAGTTGTGGTTAAACTGTTGGCATTACTGAATCTCCAGCTTTGGATCTCTGCTCTGTGTGAGTTTTTACAGTCTGCTTTGATGAGCAGTGCTGCTCTGGCAGGAGCTGCTGGGGTGAAGTATTGCCAAAGTCACCATCATTTCTGGGAAAAGAGTAGGGAAGATAGGATGGGGAAAGGAAAATAAGCAAATAAAATAACCAAATAAAGCCAAACCTCTTGGTCCTGTTGTGAGAGGATATTTCCCTTTCTGCTTTAGTCTTTGCTGTGGCTCAGGGTTATTGGTGCCTGGGAATCCTGGAATGGTTTGGGTTGGAAAGGACCTTAAAGCTCCTCCAGTGCCAGCCCTGCCATGGCAGGGACACCTGCCACTGTCCCCAGTGTCCAGCCTGGCCTTGGGCACTGCCAGGGATGCAGGGGCAGCCCCAGCTGCTCTGGGCACCCTGTGCCAGGGAACAATTCCTCATTCCCAATATCCCATCTAAATGTCCTGGGGAAAGGGAACAGTGGCTTTGATAAACTGCTTGCAGCAGTGTGGTTTGATCCACTGTAACCCCACAAGTTTTACAGTCGGAAATAAAATTCTTTGGAAGAAGACAATGAAACTGGGCAGAGCCGATGCAGGGTTAAGTGAGAAAAGGCAGAACGAAATGAGCCCCCAAAAAGCCAAATGGTGATCCCCTGTTCTCATTGCCTGTAGATTGATGTGAGCTGTTTGCACACCCCTCGTTCCTCCCCTGGCACCACTGGCCCTCCTTGACCCCCTGGTTCCTGTGCTTGCCCTCAGCCTCTCACCCTGTGCTCTCCATCAGCTTTGCCCTGTGTCATCCCAGCCCAGGGATCCCCCCAATCCTGCAGCTGCTGGGCCAGCCTGGGGCTGCTCCTCCTCCTCCCTGGGGCTGCTCCTCCTCCTCCCTGGGGCTGCTCCTTCTCCCTGGGGCTGCTCCTCCCTCCCTGGGGCTGCTCCTCCTCCTCCCTGGGGCTGCTCCTCCTCCTCCCTGGGGCTGCTCCTTCTCCCTGGGGCTGCTCCTCCTCCTCCCTGGGGCTGCTCCTTCTCCCTGGGGGCTGCTCCTCCTCCCTGGGGCTGCTCCTCCTCCTCCCTGGGGCTGCTCCTCCTCCTCCCTGGGGCTGCTGCTCCTTCCAGGGGGCTGCTCCTCCTCCCTGGGGCTGCTCCTCCTCCCTGGGGCTGCTGCTCCTTCCAGGGGGCTGCTCCTCCTCCCTGGGGCTGCTCCTCCTCCTCCCTGGGGCTGCTCCTCCTCCTCCCTGGGGCTGCTGCTCCTTCCAGGGGGCTGCTCCTCCTCCCTGGGGCTGCTCCTCCTCCTCCCTGGGGCTGCTCCTCCTCCTCCCTGGATCTGCTCCTCCCTCCCTGGGGCTGCTCCTCCCTGGGGCTGCTGCTCCTTCCAGGGGCCTGCTCCTCTCTCAGGTCAGGGCACCCAGTTCATTCCCTTTGTAGCAGATGCTGCTGGACAGCTGGGGGCAGTGCTGGCCCGCTCTGGGGCTGTCCCCGTGTCCTGTTCGTGTGCCCGTGTCCCGTTCCTGTCCCCGTGTCCCGTTCCTGTCCCCGCAGTGCCACCCGGGGCCGGGAGGGCTGTCCCGGGCTCGGGAGGTGCCGCTGGAGGTGTCGGTGACCCCGCGGGCGCCGGCTCGGTGTGCGTCAGAACCAACGTGTGCTTTTCTCGCCCGTAGGTCTCGGGGGCATTGCCAACATGCCATCCCTCAGCAGCGTGGCCCCGGTGCCCATGGCATCCATCCCGGTGGTGGGGATGTCCCCCCCGCTGGTGTCCTCTGTCCCCGCCGCCGTCCCTCCCCTGGCTAACGGAGCTCCTGCTGTCATCCAGCCCCTGCCTGCTTTCGCTCACCCCGGTACGCCGCTCTCACTCTCTTCTCCTGCTCCTAACAGCTCCCCTGCATTCCTGCACCCGTGGGACTGGCCTCTCCAGTGATGCCTTTGGGGAAGGACTGTGCTTTGCTTTAGCCCACTTGGCACACTTGGAGAAGAGCTAAAAGGAGGAATGTGGACATGGCCTCCCGCAGGAGTCCCTCGTGGTGAGAAAATCGAGCAGCGCTTGGAGAAATGAACCTGCCAGGAAGCTGTTGCCTGGAAATTGGGCCTCTCCCGTCTCTTTGTACTGCTGTCTGTTAGGGTGACTTTAATACTGAACTACGTGTGCCAAAATATCATTTGGTATCAACAGGGTTTCCATAAAGCTGTGGAAGTAAAAAGATAAGAGGGAAGTGTCCTTGTGTTTCCCCCTGTCCTGCTGGACTCTCTGATCTTTATATTGTTAAGAAGTTCCCATCAGAGGCACAGTGCTTGTGCTGGATGTAGGAGTGACAGAATGTCATGGGGGTTGCCTGGGTCACTGTGAACAGCAATAAATCCCTGTTTTCTCTCTTCCCAGCCACTTTGCCAAAGAGTTCTTCCTTCAGCCGCTCGGGGCCGGGAGCTCAGCTCAATGCCAAGCTGCAAAAGGCACAATCCTTCGACGTGGCCAGGTGGGGCTGGGGCACAGAGCTTGGGTCCCCAGGGCTGGGAAAACTCCTTCCCTTTCCCAAAGTGCTCATCTGAAATCATAGTTCTGGCAGAAATCAGTTCTGCAGAGGTTCAGCATTCCATGGGGTGCTGTGGCTTTACTGCACCTTTTAATGCTCCAGGAGCAGGGAATCATGGAAATGAAGTAGTTAACTATTAACAGTGATGACATGATCTTCACTTGATTTTTAGAACAGCATTTGCTTCTATAAACAAAAGCTGCATCGTGCACAGGCACTCCTGGTACTGGGAAAACAACACAAGTAATGCATGATTTAAAATTAGCAACTGCTGGGTAATTGCTGAAAGCAAAATATTTCATAGGTCTCATATTTGAAATGCACTCCACATCACTGTTTCTTCTATATTCTTAAAGTTCTGTGTGAAAAATCACTTTAAGGGCTTTTAGATTATTCCAAGGCCTATAAAAATGTCTGGTTGGGCACAAAGGGTTTTACTGTGGTTTAAAAAAATGGATCTAAAACTTCCTGAGAGGAGTTAAGAGAGGGATTTCCCAAAGTCCTTATAAATCATCTCTCTCATGGATCTATGGCACAGGTTTTTTGCAAGAAGGAAAATGGATGGCACACAATTAAATGATCTGGTTTTATTTTCATTTCCTTCTGCAGGCTTGTCTATTGCCCTGCTGTTAGATAAGTGGCACTACTCAGTATTGATTTGGAGTATTGACTCCAAATAATTTAAAGTCTTTCAAAACAATTCGTTTTCTTTCTGAAACCTAAATTGGCCAGGAACAGAATAGGGATGCTCTGGTATAATTTATGTGTAACACAGAAATTAAAATGTGTGGGACCCCCAAATCCAGCAAAACTGGGAGAAATTCCTATGGGTAAAAATTAAATATTTGGCCTTTTTTCTTATTTTCATTATTGAAGGGGCAGCTTGGTTTTGCTTTGCTCCCATGAAGGGATATTATTAAAGCTCAAGGGTTTGAAAATCAAAAATAGAAATAGAGATACTGGTTTGTGTCTTGTCATGTGAGAATGGTTTATAAGGTCAGAAAAAGGACAGAGTTTGATTGTGCCTAAAGGCAGAAAAACTCTGCTCCTTGTTTTTCAGAATTAGGGTTTCTCAGCCATCAAGCCTGGGAAATTAGAGCTGCAAATGAGCTCAGCCTGTTATGGGAATGGATTAAAACTGGGAATATTACATTCCTCACTTGTTCCATTAGGAGAAACTTTACATTCAGGTGTGGCTTTTTCACACCTTTTTTTCTATACTTCCAGGATATTTTACATTTGTTTTCCTTCAGTAGCTCTATTTGACTAAGAGAAACAGTTAGAGATAGAGTAAAATGTTACTCTGCATTTCCTGCTACATGTTTAGGTAAAATCTTGTAGCTCCTCTGAACAATTTAGGTTCCTTCCTTCTCTGCCAGTAAAGAAAAAGGAAAACATTTTAAAAAAACAAACAAACAAACAAAAACCATCTTCCAAGAGACTGAATTGTGATAATGTTTGCAGAGAAGAGGTCAAACCTGTGGTGGTTTCAGAAATATAGCAGGGAATATTAGATCATGGAATAATGGAATGGTTTGGGTTGGGAGGGACCTCAGAGCCCCCCCAGTGCCACCCCTGCCATGGCAGGGACACCTCCCACTGTCCCAAGTGTCCAGCCCGGCCTTGGGCACTGCCAGGGGGCAAGGACACCTCAGAGCCTCCTCACCCTCACAGCAAAACTGGGGGCAAGAACATTTTCAGGCACAAAACTTGATCTCAGTGTAGCCCTTCAGCCTCTTGTGAGGGGCTGAGCCCCTGGCACAGGGTGCCCAGAGCAGCTGGGGCTGCCCCTGCATCCCTGGCAGTGCCCAGGGCCAGGCTGGACACTGGGGACAGTGGGAGGTGTCCCTGCCATGGCAGGGGTGGCCCTGGGTGGCTGTGAGGTCCCTCCAGCCCTAACCCTGCTGTGATTTGTGACTCTGTGATTGTTCCATGACCTTCCTGAGATGAGCTCTCCATTGTCCCTTTCTCCCTGCCCTCCCTGCAGCTCTCCTGCCGTGGCAGAGTGGGCAGTGCCTCAGTCCTCACGCCTCAAGTACCGGCAGCTCTTCAACAGCCACGACAAAACCATGAGTGGGCACCTGACAGGTACTGGCACAGCTTCTCTTGTCTCCCTGTTTCCAGCTCTCAGAGCCAGTTTCATGCCTCTGAGGGTGTTGTTCACATAGGAAGAGGCTCATCAGTGTTTTTCTCTTTTAATCTCCCAAGTGCTCAATGCTCTTGTTTAGAAGCAAATACTCATCACAGCTGGGATCACTTTAGCACCATTTATTTTCTGCAAAATTGACCTTGGGAAATGTTTCTGGAAAAGGACACAGTGGGTTTTGTGAAAAGTTGTGCAGCCATTTCCAGTGCTTGGTTCACCCATGTGGTAATCACATATCCTCTGAACAGAGAGAGACACAGCTCTCTGCCAGGGTTTTCCCTTCCTGGGAAGATGTGAGGAGCTGTAAGGAAGTTCAGAGGAGAGAATAAAAAACAATTCTTATCTCCATTTGCTGCACCTGCTGTTGTGCACATGTAGAATGTGTTATGGAGATTGTTTACCAAAAGGCAGTTCCTTAATTAGACACTGGATAGGGTTTAGGTAGATTGACCAATTAGGTTAAAGCTGTATCTGACAGTCTGTAAGAGTAAGTCTGTACTATGTTTCTTAATAGTACAATATAATATAGTATAGCTTAATTAAGCAATTGATCAGCCTTCTGCAATCATAGAGTCAATGCTAATTATTTCCTGTTCAGGGGACCATTGCCATGATACACCCACTGCTGAGAGCCGTTCCAGGGAGAGACTGGAACTGGTCCCCTGGCTGGATTTTGCCAGTTCTGGTGCATGTCTGTGACTTAGAACTTTCTTGGGTTTTAATCTGAGGGATTTGGTTGCCCAGAGCAGCTGGGGCTGCCCCTGCATCCCTGGCAGTGCCAAGGCCAGGCTGGGCACTGGGGACAGTGGGAGGTGTCCCTGCCATGGCAGGGGTGGGATGAAATGAGCTCTAAGGTCCCTCCCAACCCAGCCCAGTGTGGGATTCTGTGGCTGTTGTGCAGAAGTGAAGTGTTGTTTCTTGGTTATTGGGGGAGCCAAGTTCTGCTGCTCACATCTCTTGCTTGTTTTGTTAATATTTGTTTCCATTCTAGGTCCCCAAGCAAGAACGATTCTCATGCAGTCCAGTTTACCCCAGGCTCAGCTGGCTACAATATGGTAACAGAAATGTTTCCATTTCCATCAAAACACAAACACTGCTGAAACCTCTGCCCTGGAGCCCGTGGGGTTTTCTCCATTTTCAGTCTCACTGATAAATCACACGTTGCTCTTTGTCCTGTGTAACGTTATAAACAAAACCTGCACTTCTGTGCCTTTACTAGGAGTATTCCACAAGAGCAGCAGGAGCATTTTTGTGTTCCAAAACATCTTTTGTGTGATGATTTGGAAGTTGTGGTTCAGTGCTGGGTTTTTAGGCAGAGCAGATGTTCAGCATCCTGTGCCTTCCCCATCCCCTGACAGAGCACCAGGGGAATTTACCTTTGCACAGGTGGCAGAACAGGGAGCTTAACCCAAGCCCCACTTTCTGTGGCGTTTCTGTGCCTTTTCCATGGGTCTGGCAGGGCTGATTTCCCAGAGACAGGTACAATCATGGATTTTAAAGGCATTTGTCTCAGCTTCCTTTTTGCCTTCCAACTTGTTGTTTGCTGAACTTTATTATGTTTTTATTGCCCCATGGGAAGTTGTTCCTCATTAACTCCTGTCCTTTAGGAGTGTTTGCTGAGAAGCATTGGAGCTGGCCCAGGGGCTCAGTGTGAGGATGGCAGTGCTGCAGCCACTCTGACAGGGCCATTCAGCTGCCCTTGCTCTCTCTGCAAAGCACTGGCAGTTGTGTTATAAATTAAAAACCACTCTTGCCTTCTCTGTTTCCTAACAAAGGGATAAAAACAAAGCAGCCCAGTCCCCCAGCAGATGATTAACCAAGAAATGCTCTGCTTTTGCCAGCCTTGGAGTGCTTGTGTGGGCAGGCAGCTGCCACCAGGACTCACTGAGCTGGGGACAGTGACAGCTGCCAGTGCACTGACATGGGGAGGGGACATTCCAGCTATTGTTGGTCCGTCCTGGGCCCTGCTCTGGGCTGAGGTTTGCCAGTGCTGGGGCTGGAATCCCTGGCACAGGCACTCCAAGGGAACAGTGGATGCTCAGCCTCTGGGCTGTCCTGGGAGCTGTGACCCAGCTGGTCACTCCTTTCTGTGCATGCTGCATTGCCACTCTCCTGGCTTGTGCCTGAGCTCCAGCCTGAGCAGTTCAGTGCCACAGGTGTGGATGGAGAGAGGCTGGGATTGTCTCCCAAACTTCAATCCCATCAGCAAAGTCAAAGTCCTGTGCCCTGGGACTGCAGAAGGATTTTTCACTTACTTCCCTTGGGTTCTCCCAGTATCTTGGGAGATTTCCCTGCATGATTAGAGTGCAGCGTGCTGGAGAAACAAATCCTGAGCTGAAGAGACCCCCGGGGACCCCCCAGTGCCATCCCTGCCCTGCTCAGACCCCACCAAGCCCAGCCTGGGCATCCCTGGCAGCCTCAGGGCCGTGCCCATTCCCTGGGGCAGTGCCCAGCACCCTCTGGGGAAGAACCTTTCCCTAAAATCCAACTAACTCTGCCCTTGCCCACTCCAGCTGCTCCCTGGTGCTGTCCCTGGCTGTTAATTTTGTCCAACACTACCTTAACAGGAGTGAAAGCATCTTGTGCCTCTCTTGGAGCTCTGCTTTGGGGCCATCCAGAGACATGAGTCTGTAATTTTCAAGATGTGCACGATGCCAGGGTGGGTTGGTGCTTGTCAGGACTAGAACATCAATGGCTTTGATTTCACTGCCAGTGGGTGCCCTGGAATGGGAGACAGGAGCCTCCAGGGAGAAGGAGACCAAACCTAAAAGTTCTGCCAAACACCTGAGCTGCTTCCTTTGGGTGTTCATGGGCTGTTCAAGAGAACTCCACTGGTTCAAGGTCCTTCTCTGGCACGAGCTCCTGGCAGCACCAGAGCAGGAGAAGGAGAAGCTGTGGCTGCAAGTCTGGGTTTCAGACAGACAGCCATGAGAAATGGGGGAAATAGGGAAGCATTTGGGATTTGCTTTTTATTTGTGTTGAAAAAACAGAGTAGTGTGGAAAAAATAGTGAAAAAATTGAATGAAATTGGAACTGTGTATGTTGAAACAATGCCTTTGAACAGTGATTTCTAATATTTAATAATTTCCTTGCTTTTCCCTTCCCTTTAACAAGGAATCTCTCTGACATTGATCAAGATGGGAAGCTGACAGCTGAGGAGTTTATCCTGGCTATGCACCTCATTGATGTGGCCATGTCTGGCCAGCCACTGCCTCCTGCCCTGCCCCCAGAGTACATCCCACCTTCATTCAGGTAACTGCCCATCCCCTGGGAGTCCCACTCCTGAGTTCTGTGTGTCATTTGGGATGGTTCTGTGTCATTTGGGATGGTTCTGTGTGGTTCTGTGTCATTTGGGATGGTTCTGTGTGGTTCTGTGTGTCGTTTGGGATGGTTCTGTGTGGTTCTGTGTGTCGTTTGGGATGGTTCTGTGTCATTTGGGATTGTTCTGTGTCATTTGGGATGGTTCTGTGTCCTTTGGGATGGCTCTGGGAGTGCCAAGCACAGGAACTGAGAAGTGACCCCTCACCTTTTGCCCTGTGAGAGCAGAGTTTGGGTGGGTGTTTATGCTGACACACCTTGCAGGCCTGCTCAGTCTGGCCATAGAAGCCTAGATTTAAGTTCAGGGTTGTATTCCTGCAGAGCAGTCAGAATGTATTGGAATTCCAGGATGGATTTGCACTGCACTGCATCCAGACCTCCTTGGGTGCAGCTGGGTTTGGCAGCACTGGGGTCACTCATCACTTCTCCTGCTCCATTTCACTTCTTTGTGGGGAAATGGATGGGAAGAAAGTAACAGCAATGAAAATAAGTGCTTTATACTGAGTTCTTCAGGTGTCCTCCCAAAGATTCCCAATATTTGCGTATTCCACCTGGGATCTTGCTTTTAGCTTGGCTATAGTGAGCTCTTCCTCTATCTCTGCTGTTTTTGCTGTAGTTTAACTCAGCATTTCCCCAACCCCAGACTGTCTGGGGAAAAATCTCCCCCCAGGTGAGAGATCTTGGGGACAGGGTTGAACCCATCTGGAAGCAGAATTTGGGACTGGGGTTCTCGGCTCATCATGAACTGCTGGGATCCTGGAAAATGCTGTTCTCCTGTGGCAGTGCCTGAGTGAGACCCTCTGGGCGGCACTGAATGAACACTGAGTACCATGACACATTACAGCACTGCATTTAATTTGATCTGATCATTAAATCATAAATAGTTTGGGTAGCCTGGCTTCTGTTAAGCACCCCCAATTGCTGTTTCCTTGGCAGAAGAGTCCGCTCTGGCAGTGGCATTTCTGCTGCCAGCTCAGTGTCTGTAGACCAAAGGTTACCAGAAGAACCAGCACTGGAGGAGGAGCAGCAGCAACTGGAAAAGAAATTGCCAGGTGAGCAAGGGAAAGCAGGGATGTTTACTGTGCTGTTCCCACAGGGGCTTCCCATCAGGTCACAGCCTGGGAGGAAACATGGCCTGACTGAGAAATGTCTTTCCAGAGCAGTTTGGGAAGGTCAGAGGGACAACCAGGACATTGCTGGGTCCAGCTCATTCCTGTGTCTGATCCTTGGGCTTGGTGGCACTGGAGATGGGAAGAACCTTCAGGCTCCTCATCTCCTGCACTCCCCACACAGGCAGCCCTGGCACAGGATTGCAGGGAGGAATTCCTGCTGCCTTCATCCTCTGCCTTAGGTGGAACCAAGCTTGGCTGAGGTGCTCTGTGGAGGATCCCAGCATTCCCACAGAGAGCTGGGATTTCCTTGCAGCCTGTGTAACAGTGGGGCTCAATACAGGTTGTGCTCTGTGGAGGATCCCAGCATTCCCACAGAGAGCTGGGATTTCCTTACAGCCTGTGTAACAGTGGGGCTCAATACAGATTGTGCTCTGTGGAGGATCCCAGCATTCCCACAGAGAGCTGGGATTTCCTTGCAGTCTGTGTAACCGTGGGGCTCAATACAGATTGTGCTCTGTGGAGGATCCCAGCATTCCCACAGAGCTGTTTCCTTGCAGTCTGTGTAACAGTGGGGCTCAATACAGATTGTGCTCTATGGAAATCCCAGTATTCCCATAGAGAGCTGTTTCCTTGCAGTCTGTGTAACAGTGGGGCTCAATACAGATTGCAGCAGTTTCAGGAAAAGAACTAAAGGAACAGGGAATTGGCAGCTGGAAAGGGGCACAGACTGGAAAAGACAAGAACTGAGCTGGTTCAGCAGGTGTGGGGCTGATGTGTCCAGCTGTGCACACTGGGAAGGCAGTGTGGGCTCTCCCTGGCCTTGCATCCCAAAAATGTCCATGCTGGCCACACAAGGGACAGAACCCTGCACTTTGGGCTCTGGGAATGGCACAGAGGGTGTGAAAAGGAACAGAAGGTGAGGGGAAGGAACCATTTGGATGGAGGTGCTGAGGAGTGAGGAGGAGGAAGGACAGTCCCTGGGACTGCAGAGGGATGTCAGGGAAGCTGTGCTGGAGGTGAGGCTGTTCTTTTAGGACAGTAGGCGATGAGGATGTGGATCTGCAGGAATCCAGACTTCCTGGGCTCAGCTGCCCAAGAACCTAAACCATTTCTTTTCCTGACACTAATGGGTAATCTAATGAGAATAGCAACTTTAAGTAAGTTCTGGTCATTTGCATAATGGTCTTTTGATGATGTCAGCAGCTGAATTCTTTGCACTAATGGAAGTGTTGGCTCTTGGACTGCTGCTGTTATCCCATGTACAGAGGAATTCCAGATCTGTGTCCTCATGGAGGATCAGCTGGAGAATGGTTTGTCTAAATTACTGCCCTTGCTGAGCTTTGTGGAGAGAGCTGGAGGCCTGAGGAACTAAAGCAGGAACTAAAATTTCTGGGATGTTAAAGGCAAGGAATGAGGAATGGGAACGGGGATTCCCTCCTTGGTTTGCTGAGGATGTGACTTGAGGGGATCAGCAATGTCAGTTTTTCACAGTTCTATTTCTCCAAAGCACCTAGTCTTATTTGCAAGGCCATCCTCTGAAACTTCATTCTAGCTCCTTTTCTCTCTCAGCAATGTCTGTCCTATTCCATGGCATTTCTAAGTCAGCATTTCTTATCTCAGAGTTTGCATACAGATGCACACTGAGCCTTCTGCCAGGCCCTGAGAGCTCTCTGCAAATCCATTTCCCACGCCAATCCCCGGGCTGGCGTGTGGAGCCGCTATCCCTAGTGGGGAGGTGCAGGGCTATCCCTGCTGGAAGGCGGATTCCCTTTGCTGGGGATCCCTTTGGATCTCTGTGCCGCGCTTGTTCCTAAATCAATGGCAGAGTGTAACAGCCCTTTTCCCCACATTTCCGTGCACCAAGTGACGTTTGAGGACAAGAAGAGGGAGAACTTTGAGCGGGGTAACCTGGAGCTGGAGAAGCGGCGGCAGGCCCTGCTGGAGCAGCAGCGCAAGGAGCAGGAGAGGCTGGCGCAGCTCGAGAGGGCCGAGCAGGAGCGGAAGGAGCGCGAGCGGCAGGAGCAGGAGCGCAAGCGGCAGCTGGAGCTGGAGAAGCAGCTGGAGAAACAGCGCGAGCTGGAGCGGCAGCGCGAGGAGGAGAGGAGGAAGGAGATCGAGAGGAGAGAGGTGAGCCCGGGAGCACAGCAGGGCAGGGCCCTCTGCACTGTGGGCTTCTCATTGAGCCAGGGTCGGGGTGAAATGTGTGTGTGTAGGAGTGTCGGGGGTAGGATGGACAGAGACAGAGATCTCTGCAGCCAGGTCAGGAACTTGGGGTTCATTGCACGGGGCCTGGGTGCAGGGCCCTGCTGGGATTTGGGGTTCATTGCACAGGGCCTGGGGGCAGGGCCCTGCTGGGATTTGGGGTTCATTGCACAGGGCCTGGGTGCAGGGCCCTGCTGGGATTTGGGGTTCATTGCACAGGGCCTGGGTGCAGGGCCCTGCTGGGATTTGGGGTTCATTGCACAGGGCCTGGGTGCAGGGCCCTGCTGGGATTTGGGGTTCATTGCACAGGGCCTGGGTGCAGGGCCCTGCTGGGAGCTGCCAAACACAGCTCAGAGCAGGCCCGAGAGAAGAGTGGGGGAGAGAGGATGAGAGGGTAAGAGGGTAAAAGGATAAGACAGCAAAAGGGGTAAGAGAGTAAAAGGCAAGAGCTAAGAGACAAGAGGTAAGAGCTAAGAGGCAAGAGAGTAAAAGGCAAGAGAGTGAAGTTCGTGTTACAATAAATCTTCTTCTGTGTTGAATATTCTAATTCTCACTAACCAATCTAGTACAATATACAAATCCTATTGCATTTCCATACAGCCTATAAGAATCACTACATCACCACACTGTGTTACATTTTAAACCCTAAAAACTCCTCTTTGGGCCCCTTCTGCCAAGCTGCAGGGTCTGCTCTGACCCTTGGGCCTGTCTGCGAGCAGAGGGTGTTGTTCCATCAAAAGGGGATCACCTTCAGCTGGCCATGCCATTGTTTTCCAGTTGTTCAGTAACTGAGGGATCTCACAGCTTGCTTTTATTTCAATCTCTCTTATAGTTTCCATATTCTCAAAGTCTTTTGCCAGGCAATCATATTGATAAGGCTTTCCTGTTTCATCTCCCCCAACAAATATGAGACAGTTTCTTGTTGGGACTTCTCGGGTTTTGTGTTGCTGAAATGGCTCCTGAGGTACTACAGAGTCTTTTTTTCCCAGCCCCACGACTGAAGAAGAAGTTGAGATTTCTTGACTCTGGTTCTCAAGGTTGTTTATTTTCTCTTATCTGTTACATTCTTTCTCTGACCTGTGAGATCTGTCTGGCAGGTTGGGTTGTGCCACACTGACCACTCTCAGGGTGGTGTTACCTTTTTACACTAAGAACTACCTGTACTTTATTTACAATAATTTTCCCATACCTATCACCTATGTTAGACAGTTTGTCTCTACTCTAAACCAATCCAAAAGTGCCACCATCACAGCAGAAGATGGAGGCCAAGAAGAAGAGGAAGAAAGACAGGACATGCCCAGATTCCTCCATCTTGCCTCTTGAACCCCCATTCTAAATCCCCAAAATTCTACTTCTTCACCCTGTGACAAATTCACTATCATTCTACTCAACCTCTTGTGGCTTGTAAATCCTCACACAAAGTTGGTAATTGTTTCCACGAGTTAAAATCCAAGGCACAGGTGGTTTTGATTCCATGCCAAGGTCTCTGAGCCCCTTGCCAGGGTCTGGAGCCCTCCAGGGCAGCCAGAGGAATGTCCTGGGCTCCGACAGGGACTCAGATGTTTATCAGTTCTTACCTCTGTCACAGTCTCACAAACCCTGAGTTCTGCAGCGCTTCACTCCAACAAACTGAAAATGGAGCCCTGTCTCTCTCTCCAAGGCCTTTGAAGGATAAACTGTCCAATTAAGAAGTGACACCTCAATTATTGTCACTTTTAACCCAATACCCAACCACCCGTGCCCGCAATGGGGACTTTTTATCCAATGACACAAAACCACCCAAACCCATGGAGAAGGAGGGGAAGAAGAAGGAGCAGCCTCCACCCTAAAGCCTCCATCTTGCTTTCTATCTATTCCTGTATTCTAAACCCTTAAACTCTGAGTTTCCCAGCCTGTGATATCACACACTTCTATTCAAACTCCAACCCCACAATCCCAGCTCTGTCATTCCATTCTGGAAGCTTCTCCAGGGCCTCAGGTCAGTGCAGTGTTCTCTGGGGGTCAGTGCCTGGCAGCACAGAAAGTCTGGAATTCTCAATGTCCAGGGTTCCAACAGTGCCCCAGCTTGGGGACATCCAGGTGAGTGCTGGGCACTTGATGTCTTGCTGCCTGGATGGGGAGCAAAATTTTACAGCAAGAACTAAAATTTTTGGGGTGTTAAAGGCAAGGGAGGGGCAGTTTTTGCTTCATTTGTCCTGTGAAATGAATGGATGAGACATTGACATCTAGGACAACATGCTCCTGACCTCTCATTTCTTTAAAAATAATATTTATTATTACTGTTATATTACTATATTTGATGTTAAGAGGTGCGTGAATGATCCAACATTCATGATTTTCCAGGGCTGAGTTCATTTCAGAGAGTCCCAGAATGGTTTGGGTTGGAAGGATCCTTAAAGATCCTCCAGTTGCAACCCTCTGCCATGGGCAGGGATAACATCCACCAGACCAGGCAGCACCATCCAACCTGGCCTTCAGTTTGTTAAAGGAAACACACCCTGGTTAACCCAAAAATCTCCTTTTTTCTCCCATTGCCAAACCATGATAGGTTCAGCACAGAAACACTTGGTTGTTCTTTGCAAAGCTGCAGAGGGTCTCATGTCGGAGCTTGGAAAGAGATTGGAATCTGTCCTGGTATTAAACAGCTGTTAAATCAGCAAACTGGATCTTGGAAAACAGAGGGGGTTTCTGTTCAGTCACCTCTGTGATGCCTCAGGTTTAGCTTTTATATTTTCAGGTTCTGTGCTGCTTTAGTGTGTGGGTCTGGGCTTCATATGAGGGGATGGTGAGCAGGGAAACAAAACAATTCCTGCTCCAGCTGGGCACCAAGGACAAATGATCCAAATCTCAGGAGTATAAACAATGGTGAACTGAAGAGAGAAAAACAAGCAGGGTGGGACTGCCTGGGCTAAAGCTGGGATGGGACAATGAACTGCAAGGTGCAAATGGAGCAGAACTGATCCCAGGGACAGCCCCCGTGCCCGGCCGTGCATTTTGGGGCCATTTTGGTTCATCTTGGGTGCAGCCCTGGCTGGGCTCTGGTGCTGCCCAAGGTGCATCCATGGAGGAGATGCTTTGAATGAATCCCTGCTTTATTCTGTAGCTCTGTCTGGTCTTTGGTCTAGGTCAGCCTTCCCAAGGCATCCCCTGCTGCTCAGGGAAGCAGCCCCTGAGCAATGTGTGTGTGCAGAGCCCAGAGCAGCCCCAGTTTGTACCAACATTGTGACTGAATTTCAGCATAGAACAGCCCAAATTCCAGCTGTTGGTGTTTAACCCTGCAGGCTGCCAAACGGGAGCTGGAGAGGCAGAGGCAGCTGGAGTGGGAGCGCAACCGGCGGCAGGAGCTGCTGAACCAGAGGAACAAGGAGCAGGAGGACATCGTGGTGCTCAAGGCCAAGAAGAAAACCCTGGAGTTCGAGCTGGAAGCTCTGGTGAGTGGTGAAGCAGCAGCTCAAACACACGGGTGTCACCACATTTCACAGAGAAAAGCAAGGCACAATTCTTCCCAGGAACATTTCTGGGTTTTGCATTCTCTGAACCTCAGAGGAAGGAAAAGCAATTCTTATCTCATTTGCTGTGCCTGTTTTTGTGAAAAAGTAAAATGCAATATGAAGATTATTTACCCAAATAATAATATTTTGTTTCCTTGGCCTATCAGGTCCGAGTGTGTGTCAGGCCTGTCACTGACAGTCACAAAATGCTGGGCAGTTGTGCAGCTGAGTGCTTGGCAGATTCAATTTAGACATAACGTAATATAGTGTAATATAATACAAAATAATATAGTATAATAAAGGAATTAATTAACCTTCTAATAGGATGGAGTCAGCTGCCCCATTCTCCCCTCATCAGGGCTGCCCTGCAAATTCCACACACAAGCACAGCCTGGTGGTGACTGTGCCCTGGCTCTGGTTGTTTTCTATGTTTTCTAGAATTTCCACCACTGACATTTCTCTTAGTGTCACTTGAGGTGTTTTTATCTCAGTTGTGATCCCAGAAAATGTCACTATGTGGGAGGAAAGGCCACATTTTGTCTGGGGAGAACCTTAAAGCTTTTTCCTGAAAAAATAAAGATTTTTTCAACTATCCTGTAAATTTTCCTATCTCGTGTGTAGAGGACAGGCTAAAGGTATAAATGAGTTTAAAAAACAAGTGTTTAGAAGAAGTTTTTAGATCCAGACTTGCACAACTGAACATTTTGGTTAAAAATTTTATTAAATAGATGTCTTTCTTTTCTTGTAAAGAATGATAAAAGGAACCAGTTGGAGGGGAAGCTTCAGGATATCAGGTGTCGGCTGTCGACCCAAAGACAAGAAATTGAAAGTACAAATAAATCCAGGGAACTCAGAATTGCAGAAATCACCCATTTGCAGCAGCAGCTACAGGTGAGAAAATGTGCTCTAATTTTATTCTTAGCCTTGAATTTTGGACTCCTCAAAACCATCAATATCCTGGGCAAACTTGGAATGAGCTGTTCCTCACACTTAAGGATAATTTGTCATTCCTGTAAATTAATGTCCTTCAGACATTAATTTGTCATTAAATTAATGTCCATTAATGTAAATGAATGTCCTTCAGAGGTGCCAGGAACTGCTTCCTACACTTGCAGGTGTGTCTGGGGTTATCCCTTCACCCTCCTGGGCTCCTGCTGGGGAGCAGGAGAGGCTTTGGCTGCAGGTGGTTCTGCGGGGGGAGAAGGAAATTGTCCCGTGGAAATTCTGCACAACTGACTGCACTGAAGTGACTTCTTGATGGTTCTTTTTAATTATAAAAAATAATGAACTTCGGAAATGGAAGCTCCCAGTGAAACCAGGGAGTTGTTGGTCTAAGCCTGGCATTTGCCTTTCTTACTGAAATTCTGAAATTACTGAAATTCTGTCATATGAGAGCTGCAGCCTTCAGTGAAAGAATATTCACTGTAGTTTGTAAGGGTTTTTCAAGGGGCTGTAGTGTTTGATTCAGGAAATTTTCTCTTTATTAAATAATTCATAGGGCTTGAAATTAATTCTTGGCTGGTCATGGGGGTCTCAGTGTGTTTGTAGCACTACAAAGAATCTCAGACCTAGGGAGCTGAGGTGTAAAACCTGGCTTAAAACCTAATCCTGCTGCTTTATTATAAAAATTAGTGACCAAGTTAAAAAGTAATTAAGTTAAAAAGTAATTAGTTATGAAGTTAAAAATAAAATGAATGAAATATAATTTCTTAATGAAATCATTTTTCCTTAAAAAACTTACAAAGATAAATAATGATAAAGATAAAACAATTTTATAGCTTATTAATAAAATACTATAAAACTCACAAAACTATAATATATGTAAAAATAATAAACATCTAAGTCCAAACACAAAATACCATCTCAAACACTTTCAATCCCAACCCTAACAAAAACAAACAAACAAAACCAAACCAACATTTAATGGTGCCCTGTGTAAGGATCAAACTCACAACTTTCAGATTATGACTGGTTTTTTTGAGGATCTGTGCTTTTTATAACAAATTAAATAAATTTAAATGTATTTAAATTTAAATATTACAATAATACTTTATAAATAATTTTTATTATAAAAATTATAATTTTTATTCCAGATTCACTCCTGCTTTCCCTGGCAGTTGTTCTGTTGGGGTTTGGGCTTTGAGGTGCTTTGGCAGCAGTGGCTGTGGCTCTGTGCTGATGCCTGCTCCCATTGATCTCCACCACTGATATTTCCTTAGTGTCACTTAGGGTCTTTTTATCCCAGTTGTGATCCCAGAAAATGTCACTACTCAGGAGAAAAAGCCACATTTTGTCTGGGGAGAACCTCAAAGCTTTTTCCTGAAAAAAAATTTATTTTTTCAAATATTCTGTAAATTTTCCTATCTCATCTGTAGAAGGCAGACAAAGATGTAAATGAGTTTTATAAAAGGAGATTTTCATCCTCTCAACTCTCAAAAAGGTTATAAAGTCAATATTGTCATTATCCTTGTGATGTATCTTCTTTGGGAGCAGTTTACTTTAATGCATCTGACACTTGCTGTGGGAAGATGAGTTCATTCAGAGGAGTAATTATCCCTCGGCCTGTTAATTACTGCCAAGATGCAGTTTCATGAAGCCTGTGGGAGAGGCGGTGTCCCAGTTGGTGCTGGGATGGGGATGTGTGCCATTCCCTGGCTCTGGGCTGCCTGCAGGGCTCTCAGCTCTCAGATGCTGCTCCCCAGCCCCTGGGCTGTGCTGGAAACGCCTTTAGGCTTCCTTTACCTCCTTGCTGAGCACCTGGGCCCCCAGGGCATTGAAGAGAATTTTCCCTTGTCCAAGGGGCAGGAGCTGAGCTTTGATTTCCCCTCCGTGTGGGACATTGCTCAGCTCTTGGCCGTTTCTTGTTGCACGAGTGTCCAGAGTTTGTGATGCTGTTAATTTCTTGCATCTGTTTCTTCAGTATGTGGAATCCATGTGGTGGGTGTTCTTGGCTGGATGCCCATTCCATGCTTGTCTGGGCTTTCAGGAAACAGGACTTGACCTTCAGGGTGCCTTGGCAGTCTCAGTCCTTACACACTCCCCAAACTATTCGGTGCATTGAGTAATCTGGGATCTTTGCAAGTGCTCTGGCCTTTACAAACAAAGCAGCTGATGTTGTGATCACATTCCACCCTCAAATGCTGTGCTCTGGTGCTTTTTGTACTTGGAGAAGGAGAATTTCTGTTTCATGTTGCCCATTCTGCTGCTTGGTGGATCCTGCAGCCTTCTCAGAGCCACAGAAACCCAGAGGGGTTGGGTTTGGAAGGGACCTTAAAGCTCATCCACCCAGAGCAAAGCTATATATTGTGTATTTTGGTGTTTCCAGGCAGACAGGAGTCCCAGGCTGGCAGTCATGGAATGTCCTGAGGACAGGGACCCCCAGGGACCCCCCCAGTGCCAGCCCTGCCCTGCCCAGAGCCCACCAAGCCCAGCCTGGGCATCCCTGGCAGCGCTGGCCAAAGGCTGCTGGAGCTGTGGCAGCCTCGGGGCCGTGCCCATTCCCTGGGCAGTGCCAGCACCCTCTGGGCAAGAACCTTGCCCTGCTGTGCAGCCTGAGCTGGCCTGGCCCGGCCCCAGGCGCTCCCTGGTGCTGTCCCTGTCCCAGAGCAGAGCTCGGAGCTGTCCCTGCGCTGCCCCTCGGGAGGAGCTGCAGCCCCGGGGAGCTCTGAGCTCAGGCTGCTCCAGCCTGGGCTGCCCAGGGCACTCGGGGCCCTCCTGACCCTGCCCCAGCCCCGGGGGGCTCTGAGCTCAGGCTGCTCCAGCCTGGGCTGCCCAGGGCACCTCGGGGCCCTCTGACCCTGCCCCAGCCCCGGGGAGCTCTGAGCTCAGGCTGCTCCAGCCTGGGCTGCCCAGGGCACCTCGGGGCCCTCTGACCCTGCCCCAGCCCCTGTCCCTGCTCTGGGCCCTTCCCAACAGCTTCTGGTCTCTCATTGACACACCCAGAGCTGCCCCAGCACTGGGGGGGAGGCTGTCCCACAGCAGGGCAGGATTGGAGGGTCCAGCTTTGGGATGTCCCTGGGGGCTGGGACAGCTCTGGGGCTGTGTCAGGCCCTGCAGCTGTGAGGGACACGTGCAGCTCCTCATAATCTAATCTGCAGCTTATCTGAATTCTGCTGCTTATGAATTCCTAGAGTCCTTGGCTGCTGTGTGCTGTCTCAGGGTATTTTCTGGAACATCAGGAGCTCACAGGAGGCTGCAGTGGTTGCATAATGCTCAGAGCTGAGCTGGGCACTGCAGGGCCCATCAGGGTCTGGCAGGGGGAAACTGGGACAGCCCAAAGCCATGGCAGTGCAGTCAACCCTGGCTTTAACCAAAATTAAAACTTTCTGTGGCATTGTGGGATCACAGAATGGTTTGTGTTGAGATGAACTTTAAATCCCACCCAGTGCCACCCCTGCCATGGCAGGGACACCTCCCACTGTCCCCAGTGTCCAGCCTGGCCCTGGGCACTGCCTGGGATGGGGAGCCCACGACACCCCTGGGGCTCACTCTGGTGTCAGGGATCAGGGGACAATTTATTCTTAGCATTGAGTGATGTCATTTGCAATCCTCCATGACAAATTGAAGCTGTCAGCTGCTTGATTCCTCAAAAGACTGCAGTTCCAGAGACCTGCTCAGAGAAGTGCCAGGGTTTGTGGGAAAGGTGGGACGTTGATACTCAGGTGCTGTTTCACCTCGTGCTGCTGAAGGTGTTTTGACAGCTTGAACTGGAAGGTCCAGGCTTCAGAAAAGTGTGTGAGGTGGGACTTCATGCTCTGGAAAGGGCCAGGGTTCTACAGGAAATACATTTACAGGATCCTCCTGTGGTTGTGTTTGCAGGGGTCCCAAGATGAGGGAAGAGATGAGAATTGACTCCCTGTTTCAGAAGGCTGATTTATTATTTTATGATTTATATTATATTAAAAGAAAATTATATATTAAAACTGTACTAAAGAATAGAATAAAGGATTTCGTCGGAAAGCTAGCAAAGGAAAGGAAGGAATGATAATAAAATCTTGTGACTGACCAGAGAGTCCGAGCCAGCTGACTGTGATTGGCCATTAATTAGAAACAACCACATGAGACCAATCCCAGATGCACCAGTTCCATTCCACAGCAGCAGATAATCATTGTTTTTCTTTTCCTCTGAGGCTTCTCAGCTTCTCAGGAGAAAAAATCCTAATGAAGGATTTTTCATAAAATATGTCTGAGACATCCTCCAGAGGGAGAGGATTTTTTGCAGGGTCTCCTGTAACACAGCACTGCACAACCTTCCAGCCACGTGCTGAGTTTGAGATCAGAACCCTCTGCCAAGAGCTCAGTGAGGAGAGGTCAAGGACTCAGGGACTGTCACCCCACAGGGCTTGTGTTTCATGGCTTTTGGCCAGAATATTTTCCTCTAAAAGGAAAGTTTTTATTTTCTCTTCCTGTAAATGTTTGTTTTTCTATTCCTGACCTAAGTTACTAATCATTAACTCTGTTGTTAATATTGTTAATTAACTATTAGTGGAGGGGACGGCCAGGGCAGGCTCAGCTGGGACAGCAGCAGCAATTTGCCCATGGAAAGGGGGCTCAGGCCTTGGCAGGGGCTGCCCAGGGAGCTTTGCAGTGCCCATCCCTGCAGGTGTGCCCTGGAGGTGGCACTGAGTGCTCTGGGCTGGGGACAGGGTGCCCATGGGGCACAGCTGGCACTGCATGGGCTGGCAGGGCTGTGCCAGCCCCGGGGATTTGGGGTTTCTGAGTTTCATTTATTAAAATCAGAATTAAACATTTTGTAAGTGCCTGTTTGAACATTTCCTCAGTTTTAGCCTTGTCTCCCTGCCCTCAGTTTTGGGTAATTCCAGGCCAGGTTCAATATTCAGTGAGATTCAGATCAATTCCATGGCTGGCAGAGGATGTCTGGGGTCTGTGGGGGTGTCACACAGACAGTGCTTGGGTAAAATCAGTAACACACAGGAGGGAAACCAGCAATGACACATCACTCAGTGGGGGAACAAGCAGAAATGAGGATGGGAGGTGTGGTGGCTGCAGTTTCCCTCTCTCACCTTTGTTTCTGGTCCTGTTTTGTTTTCCCTGGCCCTGTCTGTGCTGCAGGAGTCCCAGCAGATGCTGGGCAGGCTGATTCCAGAGAAGCAGCTGCTCAATGACCAGCTCAAGCAGGTGCAGCAGAACAGTTTGCACAGTGAGTACCTTTGGGACACACCTGAGCTGGGCCAGGGCTCATTCCCTCACTGGGGTGGCCCCTGGAATGGCTCTCTGTGTGCTGCAAGGTGCAGATGGGAAAATGTCGCTTGCTGTGACCTGAAGAGAAGAAAATACAAAATGCTGACTTGAGCTTGTGTTCCAAACCAGGGGATTCCCTGCTCACCATCAAAAGGGCCTTGGAGGCCAAGGAACTGGCACGGCAGCAGCTCCGCGAGCAGCTGGATGAGGTGGAGAAGGAAACCAGATCCAAACTGCAGGAAATTGATATTTTCAATAATCAGCTGAAGGTAACCCAGGCCTCCTGAAGCCTTTCTGAATGTTCAGTTAATTCTTTTCTAACCTGACTAGGGGAGAAAAAATGAACTGAAATGATTGAGAATGTCAGTTTGGGGAGCATTCTCAACCTGTCTGTTGTTGAGGCTTTGATTTAATTTTTATTTTATTTAAGAAAATGCTGCTCAGCTTTCAGACTCAGGGTTTGACTCAATTTAATCTGCAGAGTCTCTTCAGGAGGAGATTTGAGCCCTGATTCCCAGTGTGTGATTGCCAAAATGAAATTACCAATTTCTGGTTTTTTCATCCAGGAAGGGCAGGACACGGTCAGCATCTGCTGGAATCAGGAGTTCAAATTGAAATCTTGAATAAAAGAGACTTGATTTTCTGCTGCCACCCAGAATTGTTATCTGCTGTCTGTGTGCTCCTGCTTGTCCCTGAGTGTAGCTGCCTGTGGTTTGTGGTTTCATGCTTTGCTGCTCAGTCTTTGTTAAAACTGTGATTTTTTTGTGTATTTCTGCACTGGCAATGTCAGGGTTCTGCAGAGAAAAGTTGGAAATCAGTCTGGAGTTCCAAACTTTTAATAGCATTCATTTTTTCATAAAATATTCCACTGTTCAAGTAGTTTATCTGCTAATTCCACTGGTGGGTTCTCCTGAAAGCTGACCAAAAATGCTCCAGTTCCTGCAAGGTGTCCCAAATTGTATTACAAATATTCAGCAGGAAAATCACTGTGGCAGAGACATTAATGGAGTTGTTATGAAAGTTGATCAACTGGGATCAAATCAAACCATTTAAGAGGGAAAATGGCGTTGAGTTTAAGCAACAAATAGCTTGTTTCAATTGGAGTTATTACTAATTATAGGAAAAATTAAAAGTGAGGCCCTGTTTTAAGGCTCATTTGAAGATGACTCTCCCAGTCTGAGTCAGGGAGGATGGAAGGGGAGAATCTCTGCAGAGTCAGACACAGGACAAACAAAATGGGCACAGTTTATATTTAAAAGGAAATAGAATGGTCTAATCCTTGCTTAATTAATCATTGAGTTTTAAACATCACTTAGTTTTTCTTCATGTGTAGTTTTTAGATACATCTTAGCATGTGCTTCTTGGGTATTATTTTTTTTAATGGAGCCCTTTAAAAGTGATAAATTGAACCAAAGGATATTAATTCTAAAATTAGTGCCTCTGGTGGTTTGATATTAAATTACCCAAACATAAATGGGAAAGAGGTGAACAGTCTTGCTATTGTGACAGCAGCAAAAAACCAAAAAACAACCCAGGCCTACAAACCAATCACCCAAAATTCAAAAATATTGAAGGATTGCACTGCACAGATAACAAGGTGATGGTAATTAAAAATGGAAGTTGCCCAGTAAGCATGTGCCAGGAATCCAGGAATGCCTTGACCAAAGGTAAATGATTTTGCATTTAACAGGAAAACTGGTTTCAATCAATTGATGAGGAATTGTGGAGACACTTCTTTGGGAGGGGCAGATTGTGGGACTCGCCTGCCAGGAGGGGCAGATCAGGAGGAGCTGTCTGTGGGGATTTCTGCCTTGCTGAGTTTGGAGGGGCAGTCACAGAATCCCAGAATTGCCAGGGTGGGAGGGGACCCTCAGGATCACCCAGTGCCACCCCAAACCCTGTCCCCAAGGGCCACATCCACACACCTCCAGGGCACACCTGCAGGGATGGGCACTGCAAAGCTCCCTGGGCAGCCCCTGCCAAGGCCTGAGCTCCCTTTCCATGGGCAAATTGCTGCTGCTGTCCCAGCTGAGCCTGCCCTGACCCAGCCTGAGGCCGCTCCCTCTGCTCCTGTCCCTGTTCCCTGGCAGCAGAGCCCGACCCCCCCGGCTGTGCCCTCCTGGCAGGGCCTTGTGCAGAGCCACAAGGGCCCCTGAGCCTCCTTTGCTCCAGCCTCAGCCCCTTCCAGCTCCTCAGGGATTCTGCAGCCCCTTCCCAGCTCCTCAGGGATTCTGCAGCCCCTTCCAGCTCCTCAGGGATTCTGCAGCCCCTTCCAGCTCCTCAGGGATTCTGCAGCCCCTGCCCAGCTCCCTCAGGGATTCTGCAGCCCCTTCCAGCTCCTCAGGGATTCTGCAGCCCCTTCCAGCTCCTCAGGGATTCTGCAGCCCCTTCCAGCTCCCTCAGGGATTCTGCAGCCCCTTCCAGCTCCTCAGGGATTCTGCAGCCCCTTCCCAGCTCCTCAGGGATTCTGCAGCCCCTTCCAGCTCCTCAGGGATTCTCCAGCCCCTTCCAGCTCCTCAGGGATTCTGCAGCCCCTTCCAGCTCCTCAGGGATTCTGCAGCCCCTTCCCAGCTCCTCAGGGATTCTGCAGCCCCTTCCAGCTCCTCAGGGATTCTGCAGCCCCTTCCAGCTCCTCAGGGATTCTGTAGCCCCTTCCAGCTCCTCAGGGATTCTGCAGCCCCTTCCCAGCTCCTCAGGGATTCTGCAGCCCCTTCCAGCTCCATTCCCTGCCCTGGACATGTTCCAGCCTCAGCTGTACTATGGAAATTGAGCAGTGGGAGCTGAATTCAGAGACTTCTCCCTTTTGTAGTTTCTCAAGATGTGCAAGGCATGTTTTGGGGGCTCTGGAGGATTTTATAACCGAATTCAAAACCCTAAAAAGGCACGTGGATTTTTGTGGGCTCAGCATGGAAGAGATAGAGAAACCACTCAGAAGCTGCTGAGTGCAGCAGTGATTCCATGGCTGTTGTTCTTCATGGAACCATGGAATGTCCTGAGGGCAGGGACCCCCAGGGACCCCCAGTGCCAGCCCTGCCCTGCCCAGAGCCCACCAAGGCCAGCCTGGGCATCCCTGGCAGCGCTGGCCAAAGGCTGCTGGAGCTGTGGCAGCCTCGGGGCCGTGCCCATTCCCTGGGCAGTGCCAGCACCCTCTGGGCAATTTTGTGCCCAAGGCTAGTGAGGGCTTTCCTGGAGTCCTGGATTTACTGGGATTTGTGTGAAGGGGGAGTCCTCCACCCACAGAGAACACACTGAGGTGATCACATCACTCCAAACCAGGTCCTAATGAACTCCCATAATACATGTCATATATATCACATATATCACATGATATATCAGTGATCACATCACTCCAAACCAGGTCCTAATGAACTCCCATAATACATGTCATATATATCACATATATCACATGATATATCAGTGATCACATCACTCCAAACCAGGTCCTAATGAACTCCCATAATACATGTCATATATATCACATATATCACATGATATATCAGTGATCACATCACTCCAAACCAGGTCCTAATGAACTCCCATAATACATGTCATATATATCACATATATCACATGATATATCAGTGATCACATCACTCCAAACCAGGTCCTAATGAACTCCCATAATACATGTCATATATATCACATATATCACATGATATATCAGTGATCACATCACTCCAAACCAGGTCCTAATGAACTCCCATAATACATGTCATATATATCACATATATCACATGATATATCAGTGATCACATCACTCCAAACCAGGTCCTAATGAACTCCCATAATACATGTCATATATATCACATATATCACATGATATCTCATATCAGTGATCACATCTCTCCAAACCAGATTGTTATCACCTCCCATAATTCTCACATACAGTTACCTGAAAAAAATCAAAAATCTGCAACAACTTTTAGGAACCACCACTGGAAAAATGACTGACATTGATAATAGGTAGAAATTGGCTTGTAAATAATACTAAATTCATAATTTCCCTACATAGCAGAAGAAGTTGTTGAGTTCTCAGTTCCTGGTGTGTCCTGTGGTGCCATCTGTGTGATTATCCTTTATCCAGGCTGGATAATGCTCACAATGGAATGGGACATTTTTCAAATTGTGTCTCAACAATCCCACCACATCTGAGCTCTAAATATGATAAAGGTTTCTTGTAAAGTAAGGAATAATAGGTCAAGATAAGAAAGATGGAGCTCTTCCTTTTTAAAACACATTTTTATCAAACCAATAAATCACAAACTCTGGATTTAGTCAAGGTAATTTAGTTTAGCAGGCAACTTTTCCAAACCACAGCAGTTTACAGGATGCTCTGGATTTGTTTCCATGTTTTTGTGTTCTGTAATAAGTGAATACTTCATACAAGTGTTAAACTACATCATCTTTGCTGTGTGTCTTAATACCATAGGAGTGATTAGGGAGATAAATAAGATTTTTTTTTCTGCTGAATCTTTTTGTCATCTCCCCAAAACAAATGATTTCAGTTCCCTCTGATAACTCCTTTGGAGTGGGAAATATTCATTGTATTTGGTGCGTTTCCACCAACAGCTTTCAGGCTTGCTAAATGTTATTAATATTTCAAATGAGGTCATTTGAATTGTAGTACTGGATATCTTGAGGTAGAGCCACTTGGTTTCAGGAGATTGCTGGAGCTTGTTTGGCTGCTCAGGTATCCTTTCAAATGGGATTTGGGGCAGGTTATGATACAAGATAACCTCTGGTGGATTGGGCTGCATTTGGCTATAAAGTGACTGAGGTTGTTACAAGGTTGAAAGTTTGGTCACTTCTTTATATCTTTGGGCTGAAGGAGTGAAACTTCTGTGCTCTTTAAAGATCTCAGCCTAGAGATGCAATAATTGCTATGGATGCAGGTATCAATGAAATGGAGCTGGTCACTTGTTTATTTTGTGGTCATGGAATGGTCTGGTTGGAAGGACCTTAAATCCCACCCAGTGCCACCCCTGCCATGGCAGGGACACCTCCCACTGTCCCCAGTGTCCAGCCTGGCCTTGGGCACTGCCAGGGATGCAGGGGCAGCCCCAGCTGCTCTGGGCACCCTGTGCCAGGCTCTGCCCACCCTCAGGGTGCAGAATTCCTCCCCAGCACCCCTGGATCTGAACTGACCCTCCCAGCTCCAAGGACCTGATGCCCATTTCCTGTACCATGGAAGAATCCAGAATTTCCTGCTGCTGCTGCTGCTGCCCAGAAGCACCCAAGGGCTGAGCTCACGTTTGTGACATGGCTGTGCTGGGAATCCTTTCCCAGAGGCCCCCGGTGGGCTGAGCTGTCCCAGTGTGTCCGTGTGTCCTGTGGCTGTCAGTGCTGTGTGTCAGTGTCAGCGGGGCGCTCCTGCTCCCAGCCCTCCTCACATCTGAGCATTTCTTTCTTCCAGTCAGGGGCAGTGGAAGAGGCAATGCTGCAGTGCCTGGCTCTCCTCCTGGGCTGCATCCAGCACTTACACTCCTTGCCCAAGGTCTCCATGGCCTGCCCAGGCAGCACCCAGCTCTCTCTGGGCCTCCTCCAGTTATGTGCTTCACTTTCCCTAAGCAGATGAGTGTGCAGTGTTTCACTGAGGCAGTGTTTGCTGAGGGGTGCCACACCAATCCAAAACCAGACACAAGAGTTTGGCATTAGATTTTTATCTATTTTTATCTAATCCTTATGCCTGCCTGAGGGGTGTGCCTTGAATTGCAACTTGGGCACAGTTGTAGTGAGTTATTTTTGTCTTTTGCTTATCTGGAACTTCAGGAGTTTAAGTAAATTGCCTGTTTTGGTCATGATGTACAGAATTTTTAAAAAGCAAACATTTGGATGGGAAGTATCCCTGCACATCACTGTAGTCTGTGATTCCAGGTAGTAGGGGGCTGGCAGCTCCCTTCCTTTGCCCAGCACCCCCCAGGAATGGGTGAAGGGAGGAATTGGCTGCCAAGGCCAAAGCAGAGGCTTTGGGAGCTGGGAGTGGGCAGGAAAGGGTTACTCTGGGAAAGCTTCAGGGAGCACAGAACTGCAGGATCCTTTCCTCTGGGAGCAAATGCTCTGCTTGTCTCAGGGGGAGAAGATCTGATGGAAACCTTGGATTGTAATCCCTGAACATCCCAGGTCCTGTTGTCTTTCTGTCAAAAGGCACAAACTGGGCCAAAACAACTCCACTTCTTCCATGAAGGTTTTGCAGCAAATGACCTGGCTGTGTAAAGTGAATATTGAAATGCTGCAATTCCTATTCAATAGTGCAATAGTGTTGTAACACCTCAGACCCTCCTTTTGCTCTGTTTGGATTTAAGTGCCAGGGGAACAATTGCTCTGCTTTTAAGGTAAGGCATTCCTGGTCCAGGAATGAGCAAAGCCTTGGGGTGCTCTGGTGGTGTTCACAGGGATCCAAGGATGAGGGAAGAGATGAGAATCTTGACTCCATGGTTCAGAAGGCTGATTTATTATTTTATGATAGATATTATAGTAAAATGATGTATTAAAACTATAGAAGAAAGGATTTCATCAGAAGGCTGGCTAAGCTAAGAATAGAAAAAGAAGGAATGATAACAAAGGCTCTGTCTTGGCCTCTCTGTCCAAGCCAGCTGACTGTGATTGGCCATTAATCAGAAACAACCACATGAGGCCAATCCCAGATGCACCTGTTGCATTCCACAGCAGCACATAATCAATGTTTACATTTTGTTCCTGAGGCCTCCCAGCTTCTCAGGAGGAAAAATCCTAAGGAAAGGATTTTTCATAAAAGATGTCTGCAATAGGGTGCCCTTGGAATTGCAGCACAGGAGGGGAGTGCCCAGCTGGGAGTTTCTCTGTGCAGGATGGGGGCAGAATGTGCTCATCCTGTGTCCTGCCTGTTGAGGTGGGAGCAGAATTTTGTTCAGCTCTGGGAGATGCTGGCTCTTCCTCCCCCATCCTCCCATTGGCAAAGCAACCTTGCCCAGCAGATCTTTGTTTCCTCTGGCTGACCCAAAAGGGATGTGTATGGGATTTTTCATCTCCAGAAATGCCCCATCCAGTGCCAGCACTGTGAACTAGGCTTGGTTTTCTTAACACACAGTTCTGTCACAGGAAAACCCTTTCACAGAACGCTGACCCAGCACATCAGCTTGGCTGGGAGGGAATAGTGTGTTAAAATGTCTGTGTGAAACTTAAATAATTCTTAAAATGTCTCTTTAACTCCAACTTCCCTGGGAACTGATTATCTCTTTAATGATGCTGAGCTCAGTTTTCACTGAATTTAAAATTGAGGAGCATTAATGAAATAAAGCTGAGACCTGGGCCACAAGGAGCAGCTTCCCTTTGAAGCTTTCACCCCTCTACCCAGTGGGTTTGAATCACTGCCATTTCTTTTTTTTTGTTTCTTATGCAATTTTCTAATTTGGGTCAGTGCATGAGGAATGAAAACTTCCTGTGATTTGTAGATTGTGAATTCCTGAAAAACCATCCAAGTACTTCCAGGATTAACTGTTTCAGTCTCAACCTGGACCATATTTTCATGATCAGATATCAGTTTTTGAAGTGAACTATTTTCAGTGAAAATCCTCAGTGGTCATAGGTAAATTTTCCCTTTTTCTAAATGCTGAGGAGTTCAGATGCAAAATTGCAGGTCATGCAAAGAAATGCATGGAGTGGTCTGGGTTGGAAGTATAAAGGTTGGATAAAGGTTGGATTTGTGTTAATAGGTGTTAATGCAGAGAACAAATCTTGAGGAAAATATTATGGTATTGTTATTATTATTTATATTCTGATTTTTTCAGGCAATTGAAGAAAAGCTGACGTATATGAGTGAATAATCTCTGTACCATGACTCATCCCAAAGACATTTCTTAAGGATTTCAGTCTGCTGTGTATAAACCAGCCCTGAAGGTTCTTTAGTAAATCAGCATTAATTGGCAAATGAAACTGATTAAGAGTTGCTGTTGTGAGAGCTCAGAGGGCAGATTTGTGTATGGAATTCAACAAATGGATTCCATAAATATCCAACAAACAAAACAAAACAGAAGTGACTGTTCAGATTAAGCTTTGTCTATTTTTTTTGAGTCCCATTTAAAGGATTTCTGGTTTCCTAACCCTTTAATGGATAAAAATAGGAAGTCAGTAGGTGGTTTATAGACCCTGGCAATGAACCTGAAATACCTGCATTTGCAGGAGTGTGACTGTGAGAGGTCCCCAGCCACTGCCAGGTGTTGTCCCCTCACAGGGAACTCTTTGGGGCCATCAGTTCTGATTCACAGAGTGGATTTTTACACCTGTTTGTCTTTTTTTTAATCCAGGAGCTGAGAGAAATCCATAACAAGCAGCAGCTCCAGAAGCAGAAGAGCTTGGAAGCTGAGAAGTTGAAACAGAAGGAGCAGGAAAGGAAGATAGTGGAGCTGGAAAAGCAAAAAGAAGCTCAGAGGTAACAAACTGCTTTAGTGGAGCCCTAAATGTAACACCTCCCCTGGCACTCCTGGGAAACATTCCTGATTCCTGTCTGCCCAAACCTTCCAGGGATGCAGATGAGGTTTGTGCCCTCTAGTGCCACCCTCTAATGTTGGGAAGGGGATTGGTTGGACAGCAGCAGCAATTTGCCCATGGAAAGGGAGCTCAGGCCTTGGCAGGGGCTGCCCAGGGAGCTTTGCAGTGCCCATCCCTGCAGGTGTGCCCTGGAGGTGGCACTGAGTGCTCTGCGCTGGGCACAAGGTGGGCACAGCTGGCACTGCATGGGCTCCTGGCAGGGCTGTGCCAGCCCCGGGGATTTGGGGATTCCATGAATTAGGTTTTTCTCCCACTGTTTTTGATCAGGAATTGTCCTTGGACAGGGTCTGTTCTTACAGCACACCCAGGGTGTGAGGAGCAGCTGCTTCCCAGGCTTTGGGCTCTGATTCTGAAGGGATTCCAGGGCTGGAATAGCCATGGAACAGACTGGAGCACACTGGGCATCCTTCACATCTTCACAGCTGTCTTTTCTGGGGCAAATTGTTTCCAGCAGAGAATATTGATTCATTTCTTGGTGTTCTGTCCTCTGGTGGGGGGGAAGGACTTGTTAACTCTGGCATTTGGGAATGGGAAATATTCCAAATAATTCTCTGCAGTGTTGTGTAAAACTTGAAGATACTTCTCCTCCTTGCCCCTCAACATGAGGTTAAGGATGGCCAGGTGTCTGATTCCTGCTTTTCTCTCTCTGATTTGCCTGTTTGGAGTCTTACCTTGGGTTGGGTCCTCAAGGTCCCTTCCAACCCAAACCATTCCCTGAGTCTGTGATTTCTGGGAATCATTCCCAGTGTGAGGAGATGCTGGGGAGTGATTGATAACTCACCAACATGAAATTAGGGCACAGAAAAGCCCTACAGAGGGCACTTGGTACTGGAGATGGCCCAAAAGCTGTGGTGGCCTTGGTGTGAGTGGCTCTGTAGATGACCCAAAAGCTGTGGTGGCTTTGGTGTGAGTGGCTCTGTAGATGACAGCGTTGGTGGCTTTGGTGGCTGAGTGGCTCTGTAGATGACCCAGAAGCTTTGGTGGCTTTGGTGTCAGTGGCTCTGTAGATGACCCAGAAGCTTTGGTGGCTTTGGTGTCAGTGGCTCTGTAGGTGACTCAAAGGCTTTGGTGGCTTTGGTGTGAGTGGCTCTGTAGGTGACTCAAAGGCTTTGGTGGCTTTGGTGTCAGTGGCTCTGTAGATGACAGCCTTGGTGGCTTTGGTGTCAGTGGCTCTGTAGATGACCCAGAAGCTGTGGTGGATTTGGTGTGAGTGGCTCTGTAGATGACAGCGTTGGTGGCTTTGGTGTGAGTGGCTCTGTAGATGACCCAGAAGCTGTATGGGTTTGGTGTGAGTGGCTCTGTAGGTGACTCAAAGGCTTTGGTGGCTTTGGTGTGAGTGGCTCTGTAGATGACAGCATTGGTGGCTTTGGTGTTAGTGGCTCTGTAGATGACCCAGAAGCTTTGGTGGCTTTGGTGTCAGTGGCTCTGTAGGTGACTCAAAGGCTTTGGTGGCTTTGGTGTGAGTGGCTCTGTAGATGACCCAGAAGCTTTGGTGGCTTTGGTGTCAGTGGCTCTGTAGGTGACTCAAAGGCTTTGGTGGCTTTGGTGTCAGTGGCTCTGTAGATGACAGCATTGGTGGCTTTGGTGTCAGTGGCTCTGTAGATGACCCAGAAGCTGTGGTGGATTTGGTGTGAGTGGCTCTGTAGATGACAGCTTTGGTGGCTTTGGTGTCAGTGGCTCTGTAGATGACCCAGAAGCTTTGGTGTTAGTGGCTCTGTAGATGACCCAGAAGCTGTATGGGTTTGGTGTGAGTGGCTCTGTAGGTGACTCAAAGGCTTTGGTGGCTTTGGTGTGAGTGGCTCTGTAGATGACAGCCTTGGTGGCTTTGGTGTGAGTGGCTCTGTTGTCCCCTCTGTCCCCCAGGCGGATCCAGGACCGGGACAAACCGCGGGGACAGCCGGAGGAGGAGCCACAGTGGCAAAAAAAACCCCAGGAAGATGACAAGCAAAAAAGAGAAGAGGTACCCAAGAAGAAGGACAGTGAGGACAAGGGGAAGCAGGAGATGCAGGAGAAGCTGGGCAAACTCTTCCAGCCCCACCAGGAGCCCCACAAGCCCGGCCAGGCCCCGTGGTCCAACGCAGGTAGGCTCCAGCAGCAGGGAGTGTCTGGGACAGCTCAGTTCTCTTCTCTCTTCCCATTTCCCATAGAGCAAGGTGGAGTTCAGGGCTGGACTGGGAGTCTTGTTAAAGTAAATAATGCAGGGATTGAGCCCCAGGCTCCAAAAATGGTTCTGTTAGACATCACTGCTCTTCCCCAGAGGCTGGTGTTGAGCAGAGGGGACAGCGCAGCTCTGAGACTGCGGGGCAAGGGAAGGGGATCTCAGCTGCAAGGGGCTGGATGCAAGTGTCAAAACTATTTCTGCAGTTGTTGTTTTGCTGTGGGATACATGCTTTTTCACAGTAGGAGCGGTATGTTTTTCAGAATAGGAACAATATGTTGTATAGTCACCCTTTTCCTGCCTTTCTTTGTTCACTGAACCAATGACCTGAAATCTAAGGTTTAATCCCCCTTTTCTGCTCTCCACACATTCACTTTGAGCTGAGAGCTTTTTCCCTGCACTGTATCCTGGGTTTTGCCTGTAGTGGGAATCCTGCTTCCCTCTTAGGTGGCTTGGATGCACACAAGAACTGTTTGGGAATGTAAAACTGGCTTAAATATTTGTCCAAAGGATTGTATCACTTTTATAGCTAAATTGTGCCCAGAGCAGCTGTGGACTCCCAGTTCCTGGCAGTGCCCAAGGCCAGGCTGGGCACTGGGGCTGGAGCAGCCTGGCACAGTGGAAGGTCTCCTTGCCATGGCAGGGGTGGCACTGGGTGGGCTGCAAGGTCCCTCCCAACCCAGGCCATTCTGTGTTTTTATGATTTTCCCTGGTTTTTAGAGGAGAAAATAATAAAAATTTGTATTTAAATAATCAATTTTTATGCTTCCCTTGTGTAAAAAGGGGATAAGGTTGTTCTGCAGACCCTGCAGGTTTGGTGACTCTTGTCTCCATTTCCACCCCATTTTCCAAGTGTTTAAAAATCAGTTGGTTTGATTTCTTCTCTCTGTATCTGTGTGTTTCCTTTGCTCAGAGAAAGCTCCTCTAACCATTTCTGCTCAGGAGGATGTAAAAATAGTGTATTATAGAGCTCTGTATCCTTTTGAATCCAGAAGCCACGACGAGATCACCATCCAGCCTGGAGACATTGTCATGGTAAGCAGGAATTGGGATATTCCTTGGGAAATATCAGCTGCTGCCAGGGCTGCCTTCAATTTTATATGGCAGGAAAGAAAACTGCAAACCCCAAAAATCTGGTTGTAGATGTGTTGGTAGAGAATAACTTCCAGTTTTCAGGGATGTGGTCACTGGGTTGTGTCAAACTCTGAAGCAAGGTTTGCTTCTGTCTCTCTAATTTTTAATTCCCTGGTTAATGGCTGCAGGGATTGAGTGGATATTAATGTTAATTAATCATTAGTATGTTCTTAACATGCAGAATGAAAATTCCTGGGGGAATTCTTAAATGTTGTTCACTGGGGGAAGTGTATTCCCAACAGTGTTCTACCCAACAAAATTGATTTTAAGAGCTTTTACATTTGGATTTTGGAAAAATCCACTTAGTAGAGTCCTCCAAATTGAATTATAATCATTTATTTTAAAAACTGTTCTGGGAAATGGAATCTTTTGGGTTTGGTTTGGCTTTTTACTTATTGGGTGTTTGTGGCCTTGGAATGTGTTCCTGGAAAATCCAAAGTGAATCCTGGCTCAGGATCACTGCTGAGGACTCTGCTGAGGAAATAACAGGTTGGAAAGCTGCAGGGAATGGTGCTGGAGAGGAGACTCTGGGGACTGCTGGGAAGTGCCAGGATGCCTTGTTTTCCTGGGAAATAGGGGGTGGCCTGGATTTACAGGTCATTCTCTGGGCAAGAGTGATCACTGTGAGGCAGACTTGCTGGGAAAATAACAATTTTCCCAAAAGCTGTGATTTTAAGAAGAATTTTGCACATTTTTAAAATAGAGATTTGCACAGAAAATAACATTTTTCCTCAAAACATGTGGTTCTAGGCAGTTCTGCACATATTTATCCCCGTTCTTGCAGGGAAAATAACATTTCCTCTCAAATGTGTGATTATAAGGAGAGCTGAAATAATTTTTGAAAAGAGATTTGCAGGGAAATACCATTTTTCCCAAAATACACAATTCTACACTGAAATAGGTTTTAAAGATAGATTTGCACGGAAATATAATGCTTCCCAAAATACACAATTCTAAAGAGTACTGAAATAATTTAAAAAGAGAGATTTGCATGGAAATACCATTTTTCCCAAAATACACAACTCTACACTGAAATAATTTTAAAAGAAAGATTTGTACAGAAATACCATTTTTCCCAAAATACACAATTCTAAAGATCACTGAAATAATTTTTAAAGAGAGATTTGCAGGGAAATAATATTTCCCCCCAGAATCTGTGAATCTAAGGAGCACTACACACACTTTAAGTAGAGACTTTGAGACCATCTCAGTCTTGTTGTCTGTTGCTTATGGACTCGATTTTAATCCCTTCAGCCCCAGCAGGGTCACCCCTCTCTGTTGCCTTTGCCTTCCAAAGGTGCCTTTCCTTGGAAAGCAGCAGTTTGCAGGCTCAGAGTGGAGGTGAGGCTGCCTGGGGGCATCAGTGCAGCTGCACTCCAGCTGGGAGCTCCCTGTGCCACCACATCCCTGCTCCTTGGATAGCTGTCCTCACACAAATGGAGATCTCCCACCCTGGAACTCAAATCCTGACACATTTTGGAGCAGGCAGGAGGAGCCACCAGAGCCCAGGGCTGGATCTCAGGGCTGGGCTGGGCTGGGATCTGATCTTGGGCTGAGATCTGACTTTGGGCTGGAATTCCTGGACTGGGATTCTTGGGCTGGAATTCCTGGGCTGGAATTCCTGATTTGGGATTCTTGTGTTGGAATTCCTGGACTGGGATCCTGGGCTGGAATTCCTGGGCTGGAATTCCTAGCTTGGAGTTCTTGGGCTGGAATTCCTGGGCTGGAATTCCTGGGCTGGGATTCCAGTGCTGGGATTCTGGATTGGGATTCCTGGACTGGGATCCTGTGTTGGAATTCCTGGGCTGGGATTCTGGATTGGGATTCCTGGTTGGAATTCCTGGGTTGGGATCCTGGGTTGGAATTCCAGGGCAGGGATTCCTGGGCTAGAATTCCTGAGTTGGAATTATTGGATTGAGATTCCTGGGCTGGGATTCCTGGGCTGGGATTCCTGGGTTGAGATTCTGGGTTTGGGATTCCTGTGTTGGGATTCCCTGGTTGGGATTCCTGGGTTGGGATTCCTGGGCTGGGATCCTGGGCTGGGATTCCTGGGTTGAGATTCGGGGTTTGGGATTCCTGTGTTGGGATTCCTGGACTGGGATTCCTGGGTTGGGATTCCTGGGCTGGGATTCTTAGGCTGGGATTCCTGGCCTGGGATCTGATCCTGGCTGGGATCTGATCCTGGCTAGAATCCTGCCTGGAATGGGGTTGCAGAGCTCATTCTGTCACAGGAGCTGGGCCTTTCCCAGAGTCTGGGAATGATCTTTCCAAGGGGATAAACCCCAGCTCTGAGCCTGGCTGAGGGCACCAGGGAGGAGGAGGAGGAGGAGGATTTCTGCAGGAAGGAAAAGGCTTTGTCAGTCTGAGGAGGGCTCTGCTCTGCCCTGCTGCTGGGAAAAGCCTTTGGCTTCCCTGGATTTGGTGCCATGGATTCCACAATTACTCTGGCTTTTTAATTCTCTTATCCTTTCAATTACTTTATCCTTTCAATGTACTTTAAATTTCTTTCACTGTAAGTTGAGATTGATTTTAATCCTGGCTGTAGCTCAACCAAGCTTTTGTGTGGGAACAGATATTCTTCCCTGAAAAATCTGCAATGAATTCTAATGACAGTTTCTCATCAGTTTTCTTAGTTATTGATTGTTGGAGTTGGGTTCAATCTTCTTTGTGATCCACAGAATTAAGTAGTTGTCAGCTGTGGCTCTAAAGTACAGTTGAATAAATAAAAACAACCTCCCACACACTGTAATTCATTATTCAGGTGTGCATTTAAAGTCTGGTTTTGTTTTGGAAAAATAATCTGGAATTGTTGTGGGAGTTGTGGGTGGTGGGTATAAAAATTAAAGGAAATTGAAACAAAATAGCTTAAAAAAGAGTCAAAGGAATTTATTTAAAATTTCAGTACAGTACTGCAAAACCAGATGTGATTTGTATTTTAGATGGAGAAGAAACCAGAACTGATATGAATTATGAAGTTTAAATTATCCTTCAAAGTGCCTTTTCATGAGTGTGCATAGAGGGCTTAATTGGGCTGAATAAACAGAGATCTGTATCCTCAGAGGCAGTTCAGAATTACTGCAGCCTCAGATCCCCTCCTGAAGGCCATGAACTGCATGGCTCTGAAACCTTTGGGGTGGTTTTTGTCCTTACGCCTGAAGAATCCCAGAGGTTTCTCTAAACCTGTGGCTCACCTCAAAGATGCTCTTTTAGAGATCTCCACAACCCAGATTTGCCTTTGCTGTGCTGTTTGTTCCCTCTGGGGGGTGATTGCAGCTCCTGCCCTGCCTGGGGTGATGGTTCCTGTGTGGGTTATTCACCTGGGGTGATGGTCCCTGTGTGGGTTATTCATTTTGGGTGATGGTCCCTGTGTGGGTTATTCACTTGGTGTGGGTTATTCATCTGGGGCGATGGTCCCGGTGTGGGTTATTCATTTGGGATGATGGTCCCTGTGTGGGTTATTCACCTGGGGTGATGGTCCCTGTGTGGGTTATTCACCTGGGGATATGATCCCTGTGTGGGTTATTAATTTGGGGTGATGGTCCCTGTGTGGGTTATTCAGCTGGGGTTATGGTCCCTGTGTGGGTTATTCACCTGGGGTGATGGTCCCTGTGTGGGTTATTCATTTGGGATGATGGTCCCTGTGTGGGTTATTCACTTGGTGTGTGTTATTCATTTGGGGTGATGGTCCCGGTGTGGGTTATTCACCTGGGGTGACGGTCCCTGTGTGGGTTATTCAGCCCAGCTGGGGTCACTGATCCCTGTGTGGGTTATTCAGCCCCAGCTGGGGTGGTTGATCCCTGTGTGGGTTATTCATTTGGGGTCACTGATCCCTGTGTGGGTTATTCAGCCCTGCCTGGGGTGTCGCTGATCCCTGTGTGGGTTATTCATTTGGGGTCACTGATCCCTGTGTGGGTTATTCAGCCCTGCCTGGGGTGTCGCTGATCCCTGTGTGGGTTATTCATTTGGGGTCACTGATCCCTGTGTGGGTTATTCAGCCCCTCGCTGTTCTGTCCCTTTTTCCCAGACCCACCCTCAGCCGTGCCCTCCCCTCTCCCACCCTGCTGCTTTCCCCTCTCTGCTGCAGTGGAGGTTTTGCTCTGCACTGCAGGAAAAGCACAGGGACCCGGTCAAGCACGAAGTGCCTTCGGTGCTGGGATTGCCTCGGGCTGCCAGGGCTGAGAGAGAGGAGGGGACCCAAATCCTGCAGGAATGAGGGAGGGGTTTGCACCGGCAGGGGGAGGGAGGATGCAAATTCCAGTGGGAGGCACAGAGTCAGCAAATGGCCCGAGGCAAAGGAATTTGGCAGCAGCTCCTCTGAGGAGCCAAGGATCATTCCCTACCCTGGGCTGAGCCGCCAGGGGGTCAGGAAAGGGATTGGGATTGGGATTGGGATTGGGATTGTGTCTCTGTGCCCCCACAGGTGATTCCCCACCTGCAGAGCTGCCCCAGCGCAGGGAGGAGCTGGAGCTGCTGCAGAGAGCCCAGAGGAGGCTCCAGGATGGGCAGAGGGATGGAGCAGCTCTGCTGGCAGGAAAGGCTGGCACAGCTGGCATTGTTCACCTGCACAGGAGAAGCTTTGGGCTGAGCTCAGGGTGGCCTTGCAGGGCCTGGAGGAGCCCCAGGAAAGCTGGAGAGAGACAATGGCCAGGGGATGCAGGGACAGCACCCAGGGAATGGCTTCAGACTGAAAAATTACAAGTTTAGGTCAGATATTAGGAACAATTTCCTCTCTGGCAGGGTGGGCAGGCCCTGGCACAGGGTGCCCAGAGCAGCTGGGGCTGCCCCTGCATCCCTGGCAGTGCCCAAGGCCAGGCTGGGCACTGGGGACAGTGGGAGGTGTCCCTGCCATGGCAGGGGTGGAGCAGGACAGGTTTGACCTGACCCCAACCATTCCATGATTCAGTGATTTCAGTATGGAAAGAAAAGAAAAAAAAACTTGTCAAGCCCTCTTGCATTGCAAGAAGTTCATTGCTGCAGAGGAGATCTGGGTTGTTTTCAGTACAATTCCCATTTGCAGGATGTGTTTGTTAACTCTCTGACTTCCTGTGTCTGCAGGTGGATGAAAGCCAGACTGGAGAGCCAGGGTGGCTTGGTGGAGAACTGAAGGGGAAGACTGGATGGTTCCCTGCAAACTATGCAGAGAAGATCCCAGACAGTGAAGTTCCAGCCTCTGCCAAGCCCGTGGCCGAATCCTCTGCTGCTCCCAAAGTGTCTGTGCAGGAAAGCTCCACGTCCCTGGGAGCCCCTGCCCCTGCAGAGGCTCCTGCAGCAGCCAACAACTGGGCAGACTTCAGCTCCACGTAGGTCTGGGCTCAGTGCCCGGGCTCCTTGGGGACTGGCACGGACACAGAGCCAGGGTGCAGACTGAAATCACCTTCTGGGGAGGGCAGGGTGCTTTCTGTGGGAGTCAGGGCAAGCTGCAGCCCTGTGGGGCTGGGGGCTGCTCCCATCACCCCTGCCTGGCACAGCATGGGCAGGAGACATCCCCATATGAGGGTGTGTGGGCATGGGGGAAATCCCAAGGGTTCACTTCCCTTGGAATCACAGAATCCAGGAATGGTTTGGGCTGGGAGGCTCCCTAAATCCCACCCAGTGCCACCCCTGCCATGGCAGGGACACCTCCCACTGTCCCCAGTGCCCAGCCTGGCCTTGGGCACTGCCAGGGATGCAGGGGCAGCCCCAGCTGCTCTGGGCACCCTGTGCCAGGGCCTGCCCACCCTGCCAGGGAACAATTCCCTCCTCATCTCCCACTGAAATTTCAGTAGGAACCCATTCCCCCTTGCCCTGCCACTGCTCTTCCTAATGAGCAATCCCTGTCCAGCTCTCCTGGAGCCCCTTCAGGTGCTGCCACCTCCTAAATCCCTTTCTCCTGCATTGGTTTCCACCAAGCCTCATTGAAGGTTCCCAACCTGCTCATTGTCATGTACAATATATTGTTATATACATATATATACACATGTAAACATATTGTTATGTACAATATATTGTTATATACATATACATACACATATAAACATATTGTTATGTACAATATATTGTTATATACATATATATACACACATATATAGATATTATGTAAAATATATTGTTATATACATATGCATACACATATATACATATTGTTATGTACAATATATTATTATATACATATTTTTATATACATACATACATATATACACATATATACATATTGTTATGTACAATATGCTAATGGCAGAGATGACATGGAAAGGTGATTTAATTCCTGGTGACAGCATTAGTAAAACTGATGGAATTTGAACATGTGCTCATCCCTGGGTGTCTTTAATACACTGGGCACTTTTATCAACTGCAATTCCTTCTCCTTTGACCATGAAATCCATATTTATAAATTGATATCTCAATGGGTGCCCAGAGCAGCTGGGGCTGCCCCTGGGTCCCTGGCAGTGCCCAAGGCCAGGTTGGACACTGGGGCTGGAGCAGCCTGGGACAGTGGGAGGTGTCCCTGCCATGGCAGGGGTGGCATTGGGTGGGCTTTGAGATCCAAACCCAAACCATTCCATGACCCTGTGCCTAGAGGAAAGGGATATGAGAGGTCAGTGATGTGCAGAGGGGAAGATTTCAAACCAGTTTTGGAAAGAATGATTAGTTATTTTTATTTCTCTTTCCACTGTGTGTGATGCAGCCTGAACAATGCACTGCTTGAACTTCTGTTTGTAGGGACACAGCAAAGAATTGAGATAAAAACCTGTCCTTCAGTGGCAAAGACAAGGAGCTCAGTGTGGGGGCTGCCTTAAGGTGAAGTTGTGATTCACCAGTGTTCAGTTGCACCTGGAGTTAAGGTGCTGAATATCATGGAAGAGAAATTAATGTAGAGCATTGAAATATTTGTTCTGTGTGAATTTTTTTCTTCCTACTGTTAAAAGCAGTAGGAATCACATCCTTCTGTTCTTTTTCTGTCCAGCTGGCCATCGAACAGCAGTGAGAAGGCAGAGAGCGATAACTGGGACGCGTGGGCAGCTCAGCCCTCGCTGACCGTGCCCAGCGCGGGGCAGCTGCGGCAGCGCTCGGCCTTCACCCCTGCCACCGTCACCGGCTCCTCGCCGTCCCCCGTGCTGGGCCAGGTGAGCTCCTGGCACAGCCCTGCCCTGCAAGTGGGGTTAAAACCCAGCTGCTAGTCAGTGTGCCTCTGGAATAATTCAGAATTATTAATATTAGAGTAACAGCTTATGTGTGTTGTGTATCGAGAAGGAATAATTTCACTTGTCACAAAGATATGAAAATATTCAATAGAAATATTGGGGAAAGTATAAAGTACAAAAGATATGAAAGTATCCAATAGAAATATTGAAAAATATACAAACTACAAAAAATATTAAAATATCCAATAGAAATATTGAAAAAAGTACAAACTACAAAAGATATGAAAATATCCAATAGAAATATTGGGGAAAGTACCAACTACAAAAGATATGAAAATATCCAATAGAAATATGGGGAAAAGTACAAACTACAAAAGGCTTGGAGAGCAAAGGGGGAACCTTGCCTGTGCATTAAAACACTCACCTGACAGGACATAGTGAGCACCTGCAGGAGGGGTGGCAGGGAGGTCCCACCTGCCCCAGCCCTGGGAGGAGCTGGAGCTGCTGCAGAGAGCCCAGAGGAGGCTCCAGGATGGGCAGAGGGATGGAGCAGCTCTGCTGGCAGGAAAGGCTGGCACAGCTGGCATTGCTCACCTGCACAGGAGAAGCTTTGGGCTGAGCTCAGGGTGGCCTTGCAGGGCCTGGAGGAGCCCCAGGAAAGCTGGAGAGAGACAATTGCCAGGGGATGCAGGGACAGCACCCAGGGAATGGCTGCCAGTGCCAGAGGGCAGGGCTGGGTGGGATCTTGGCAGTGAGGAATTGTTCCCTGGCAGGGTGGGCAGGCCCTGGCACAGGGTGCCCAGAGCAGCTGGGGCTGCCCCTGCATCCCTGGCAGTGCCCAAGGCCAGGCTGGGCACTGGGGACAGTGGGAGGTGTCCCTGCCATGGCAGGGGTGGCACTGGGTGGGATTTCAGGTCTCTCCCAAGCCAGGCCGTTCTGTGGATCTCTGATCTATTGACAACATCTGGGGCAGGATTTAGCACAGAGCAGTTTCTGCTTTGCTGGTCTGGGATGGCTTTTTTAGGTTTTGGTGTTGCAGGTTTGAATCTCTTCCTTGGGTTCTTCACTCCCCTGACAGCCTCACTCCCAAGTGGGTTGAGTGGAACGGCAATGGCAAAGCTTCCCAGCTGAATCCTGTCCCTCTCTTCAGGCATTTCCTTTTCCTCAGTGGAACAACAAACTGGTTTTGGGAGCTCATGTGTTTTGGGAAGGGCTAAAAGAAATTGCAATGTGCCATGAATAAAGTGCAGCAAAGCATCATTCTCCATAGAATGGCCTAGAAGTCCTGCCAAAGCAACTTCACAGGGGTTTATAACATGTGTGTGTCTTAAACAAAAGTAATTAATTTCATCTTGCATTGCACTGATGATGTGTAAACAGGCAGAAATGCAGGAGGACTGTAACCATTTCTGGAATTACTTTGCAAGTTTAACTGGTGCTTTAGTTGAGAGATTTGTTGCTGTCCAAGCATCCTGAGGATACAATTCCCCGAGCAGCTTTCCTGCTGAAGGCGGAGCATGACTGACTCCTGCTTTCCTTTCTGAAGGGTGAGAAGGTGGAGGGGCTGCAGGCCCAGGCTCTGTACCCCTGGAGAGCAAAGAAGGACAACCACCTGAACTTCAACAAGAACGACGTGATCACCGTGCTGGAGCAGCAGGACATGTGGTGGTTTGGGGAGGTGCAGGGCCACAAGGGCTGGTTCCCCAAATCCTATGTCAAGCTCATCTCAGGCCCCATCAGGAAATCCACAAGGTATTTTGTTTGCTTTTCCTTCCTTCACTTCTGTGCTGGGGTAGAAGGAAATTGGAAGAGCTGCACCCTTGAATTTTAGAGTTGTAGCCTGTAAAAGGGACCCTGCTTTTATCTGGAGGGTTTTGACTTCCCGCCCTGAAAACTTAAGAAATTTTCAATTTCTTAGTTGAGAAATTAAGAAAATAATTAACAATAAGATAAGAAAATAAGAATTTACGAAATAAGAAAACTGACCTCAGTAAGAATAAGAAAAAGAAAATAAGAATAACAAGAAAATAAGAATAAGAACACTGACCTCAGTTCTCCTTGGGTCTCGCCTCACCAACAAAAGATTAATTAACCTTCTTCATTTTATGTGACTTGCAACTGAAAAATGAGTGTATTGGACTTTCTGAAGTACCACTGTGTAAGTCAAAGCTCCTCAAAGGTATTCCTCAAATCTAAATCACTTCTCATTATTCTTGGAGGATTAAACATTTAAAATCACTTTTTTTTTGTAATGTGAAGGCAGTATTAGCATTAGGAATACAAATGAGAATGATTTCAGGTCATTTTTTCCTGAGGCAAAAGAGGAGATACAGAAAATTCTGTATTTAAGGCAACTGTTTAAATGTGACCATGGCAGACCTCTGGATTCAAAGCTTTATTTTGCACATTTACTGTCTCTTCTTTTAAAACCCAGGGAGTTGCTTGAGGGTGCAGGTGCATTTTATATTTAAAATATAATAATAATTTTTCTGAAAAGATTGAATTTCTTAAATAACCATTATTTTCTTCTAAAGCATGGATTCTGGTTCCTCAGAAAGTCCTGCTAGTCTGAAAAGAGTAGCATCCCCAGCAGCCAAGGCAGCAGTGTCAGGGGAAGGTGAGTCCTGGCTGCCCTGGCAGCTCTTGCTCTGCTTTGAACACAACAATTCTGCTTTTTTTGCCAAAATCAGGAGCCACATTGGGCTCTTCAGGTGGTGTTAAAACCCAAATACTGATCAATTTGCCTCTGGAATAATTTATTATTATTATTATTATTATTATTATTATTATTATTATTATTATTGTAGTAACAGTTTGTGTGTTGTGTATAGAGAAGGAATGCTTTCACATATCACAAAAGATTTGAAAATATCCAATAGAAATATTGAAAAAAGTACCAACTGCAAAATATATGACTATATATCCAATAGAAATATTGGAAAAAGTACCAACTACAAAATATGTGAAAATATCCAATAGAAATATTAGGAAAAGTACCAAACTATGAAAGATATTAAAACATCCAATAGAAATATTGGGAAAAGTACAAACTACAAAAGATACTAAAATATCCTATAGAAATATTGAAAAAAGTACAAACTACAAAAGATATTAAAATAACCAATAGAAATATTGGGAAAAGTACAAACTACAAAAGATTTGAAAATATGCAATAGAAATATTGGGAAAAGTACCAACTACAAAATATACTAAAATATCCAATGGAAATATTAGGAAAAGTACCAAACTACAAAAGATGTTAAAATATCCTATAGAAGTATTGAAAAAAGTACAAACTACAAAAGATACTAAAATAACCAATAGAAATATTGGAAAAAGTACAAATTACAAAAGATGTGAAAATATATTTTGTAGTTTATACTTTTTCCAATATTTATCTTATTTTTTGCCATTATTTTGGTAACATTTTCTGATGTAGAATGGGTTTTTCACCTTGTTCTGGTTTTCCTGGTGTTTGAGGAGAGGGAATTGGGCAGGCAGAGTCTCATCCCAGGTGGGATGTCTCAGGTGTTGTGTTTGTATTAAAAAAGGAGCACAGCTTTACTTTAAACACTTCAGAAAAGTGTGGTTTCGAGAGACAATAAAGCAGGGATTTAACACCTCCTGTTGAGAGGGCTGCAGAAAAGCTCTTGTGCAGAAGGTGATTTATAAGGTGTGTGCACTTTGCATCCCAAACTCTGAAAATCCCACTCATCAGCACAACCCAGAAACCACTGGGAGACATGTTTAATATCTAAATGAATGATTTATGTGCATTTAAATTATTAAAATGTACATAAAATATGAACATAAATATATATATATATGTACATAAAATTAAAATCGCAGATTATATACAAACCCCCTGAGGCAGCCTTTTAATAGATCCTATTCAGTTCTGATAAATACAATTTTATTCATTAAATATTGATGTTTCTATGAACAATAAATAAAAATTTGCCTTCTGCCTAGCCCTGACATTACTGAGGTTTGGCAGGGGATCCCTGGGGGTGTCTCAGGAGTTTCCATTTTATATTTATTTATTGATTGATGCTGTATATTTATTTGTTGATGGTGCATCTCCCTTTTGCAGAGTACATTGCCATGTACACCTACGAGAGCTCGGAGCAGGGGGACCTCACTTTCCAACAAGGTGACCTGATCCTGGTGACAAAGAAAGATGGTGACTGGTGGACGGGAACGCTGGGTGATAAATCAGGAGTTTTCCCATCTAATTATGTGAGACTCAAAGATTCTGAGGTAGAGAAATGTTTTCTTTGGGGTTGTAGTGCTAGCTGCAGGGCAGGGCGTGGTAGGGGAAATAGAAATGCTTTGCAGATTTAATGTCTGAAAAAAATTACAGATACAACTGTACAAGCAATATATACAACATATATACAAACATATATATGTAATATACAATATATATTAACATATATACAAGCAACATATACAACATATATTAACATATATACAAATATATATATACAATATATACATAATACATATAACAACATATCTACGAACAACATATGCAACATATATTAACCTATATACAAACATATATATTCAATATATACAATACATATAACTGCATATATACAACATATATTAACATATATACAAACAATATATACAACATATATTAACATATATGTACACTATATATACACAATATATAAAACAACATATATACAAACAATATATGTAACATATATAAAATATATACAAACATATATACAATATATAACAATATATATACAAACTATAACGTATATAAACATATATGCAAATATATATACAATATATAACAATATATATACAACTTAATATATGCAAACAATATATACACCTATGCTAAACAATTACAGTAACAATTATATTTGTTGCATTTTACAACTTAATTTTATAAATAACTTGGGGGATCATCCATGTCAATAATGCCTACATCAGCAGTGCACTTGGTAGTTTTTTGGACACTGGTCAGAACAGCCATGATTGTTTTATTGCCCTGGTAAGTTTTTAATGCCTGAGCTGTATCTTACTGCCATTATTTAAAAAAAAAAAACAAACAAAATCTGCACAGTAATATTTCAGTCTATTACATTTTTTCCCTATCATTTCTTGCCCTCAAGAACAAATTTTGCACCAAAATTTTGCTAACTACTGTATTTATTTGTCAGATTTTGACTGAATAATAGAGGTTCTGTTTAATCTCTTTTTATCTTGAAATAACTCCAAAGTATACATCCTTGTTGGTTTTTTTTTTTTTGGTTTTTTTTTGCTTTCTTTTTAGGCATTCTAAAGAGAGATTTTCTCTCATTTATATGTCTTGAGAGGATAATTTATCTCCCACTAGGAATTAGTTTAGATTCAGAGCTGGGTACTTGACTGATCTCTTGATGAGAAGGATTCTGGTTTATATCTGTGGAATAATGGGGGGTTAAAGATAAATGAATAAAAATCAGTGGATTTTGGGGGATTTGTGTGGTAAAAACTGAAAGACTGCAGCACAGACCTGGGCAGAGTCATTCCTTAGAGCCATTCCTGCTGCTGGAAAAGCCAGAGCATAAAAACGGCAGTGAAATTCAGCTGTAGGAAACCTTTCAAGAGGAAATTTCTGCAGTGTCAGGAAATTCCAACAACATCCTCTGGGCCAGATTAAAACCCTTGCAGTCAGTGATGTTTGGTATTGCAGTCTAGAGGTGGGATTGGGGCAGATCTCAGGTGTTCAGTTCTGAGTTCCCTTTGCTCAGAGAGCTCAGTTTGGGGTTTCTGGATTAAAATCCTGTGGTTAGTGATGTTTGGTATTGCAGTCCTTGGAGGGGTGGGGCTGGGGCACTGCTGATAAATCCCAGTGCAGAGCTCAGGTGTTCAGGTCTGAGTCCCTTCTGTGAGAGAGCTCAGTTTGGAGTTTCTGGATTAAAACCCTTGCAGTCAGTGATGTTTGGTATTGCAGTCTAGAGGTGGGATTGGGGCAGAGCTCAGGTGTTCAGGTCTGAGTTCCCTTTGCTCAGAGAGCTCAGTTTGGGGTTTCTGGATTAAAAGCCTTGCAGTCAGTGATGTTTGGTATTGCAGTCTAGAGGTGGGATTGGGGCAGAGCTCAGGTGTTCAGGTCTGAGTTCCCTTTGCTCAGAGAGCTCCGTTTGGGGTTTCTGGATTAAAAGCCTTGCAGTCAGTGATGTTTGGTATTGCAGTAGAGGTGGGGCTGGGGCAGTGCTGGCAAATCCCAGTGCAGAGCTCAGGTGTTCAGTTCCCCTCTGCTCAGAGAGCTCAGTTTGGGGTTTCTGTCCTGGGGCTGCACCAGCTCAGTGCACTTCACCCAGAGCTGCTCCAAGTGCCCTTTGTGTTTGGTAAAACCCCACCTTCAGCTCAGATGTGGGTGAGAGAGGGAGGAAGAGGCACAGGGCTGGTGGAGCCCTGCTCTGGGATGTTTTTCCATGCCAGGGTTCCTGCAGGACACAGACCTGCCTCCAATGGGGAACAGGGTTTTGCTCCCCAGCCTGCTCCCTGAGCCAGTTTTTGCAGGGGATTTCAGAGTCCTGGCTCTCTGAAACCTCACTCTCTCACACTCAGATGTGCTGCTGTGCTTGGACAGCTGCCTGGGCTGCAAAATGTTCTGAAAAGAGGAATCATTTCATGTGTTCTGCACTATTGACAGAACCAAAGAAATGCAGGGCTGATCTTTCAGCAGCAAGGGCAGAGTTTCTAGAAATTACTCAAAATCTCAATGGTTTCTACAGCTGAAGAATTTTTTAAATTTGTTTTTCTATGCCCATTCACCTCAGGGTGGTAAAACAAACCATTCCCTGTTCCTTTATTAAAAAAAGTGGGAAAGTCTTTGTTCTTCAGAGGAACAATGGCCCATTCTGAGGCTGTTCCTTAGGGAGGGATGGACACGGGGTTTATTCTGGGCACTGCTGAGAACTCCCTCTGTGGGGATGGCTTGGAAACACAACAATTTCAGGACATCTGATTATAAAACTTTGCACAGGGCTTCAGAAAATAATCCCTGAATGGATCAAGCTGGGTTTGAAGGGTCCTGTGTACAGCACAATTGGCCAGTCCTTGCTGGGGATTATTGAATTGACAGAGAAGGTTCTGCTCTGCTGGCTCAGGAGACTCCATCACTTGTCCCAGGTGCCCTCAGGGAGTGTCCCAGGTGTGCAGGGACAGGCTCTGTCCTCACTGCTCTGCTTTCTCTCAGCTGAAGGAATAGGAAAGGCTTCTCCCTCTGCTGAGTGAGCCAGAAATGGGCACCATCCTAAATGTGTTATTTATGAATTCATTTATTTCATTAAGTGCTGTAGGACTTTTCCATGTGTCCCTTCTGCTTTGCACTGAGGATTCAGAGAATCCCCAAAGACAGTTCAGACTCAGTGTGGTCAGGGTGGTTCTGGGGTTTCTATTTGAAAATCACCTCTCTGTTTCCCAGAAAAGGCAATGTCCCAGCCTTTGGTGTGTCCATGTGCCTCTAATCCAGCAGCATGGGGGCTGGCCAAGGCATGGCTGCGAGGAGAGGCTGCTCTGGAGGAACAGCACTTGTTCTGGAGAGGTTCCTCTGAAGGTCCAGCACTTGTTCTGGAGGGGTTTCTGTGGAGGTCCAGCACTTGTTCTGGAGAGGTTCCTCTGGAGGAACAGGCACTTGTTCTGGAGAGGTTCCTCTGGAGGTCCAGCACTTGTTCTGGAGAGGTTCCTCTGGAGGTCCAGCACTTGTTCTGGAGGGGTTTCTCTGGAGGTCCAGCACTTGTTCTGGAGAGGTTCCTCTGGAGGTCCAGCACTTGTTCTGGAGGGGTTCCTCTGGAGGAACAGGCACTTGTTCTGGAGAGGTTCCTCTGGAGGTCCAGCACTTGTTCTGGAGAGGTTTCTCTGGAGGTCCAGCACTTGTTCTGGAGGGGTTCCTCTGAAGGTCCAGCACTTGTTCTGGAGAGGTTCCTCTGGAGGAACAGGCACTTGTTCTGGAGAGGTTCCTCTGGAGGTCCAGCACTTGTTCTGGAGGGGTTCCTCTGGAGGAACAGGCACTTGTTCTGGAGAGGTTCCTCTGGAGGTCCAGCACTTGTTCTGGAGGGGTTCCTCTGGAGGAACAGGCACTTGTTCTGGAGGGGTTTCTGTGGAGGTCCAGCACTTGTTCTCTGCTGAGGAGGGCAGAGGGTGTTCCTCTGGCAGAAACCCTTCCCAGGGCAGGAGGAGTTCCTGGCATCACCCTGGTCCCTCCCCCTCTGTGGGGCTGTCAGGGCCATGTCCCCCCATCCCCAGGTGCTTCAGCAGCCCCAGCCCCACTGTGGGGGTGTTAAACTGTCCCCTGACCCTGCACATGCTCTGGGGACAGGGCTGAGCCTGGCTTTGGGAGGACACCACAATTCCTGCCCCTGATCCCCTGGGGCTCTCCTGGGGTGAGCAGGGAGGGATCTGGGGACCATCCAGGGAGTGAGGGAGGAGAGGAGGATCTGCTGCTCCTGTATCTGCAATGGTGTGTGACAGGAAAGGAGCTCTGAGACACCCAGGCAAGCTGAAGATCCATGTTATGGGTGCCTCACAGCCAGCACAGGGGGTTGAGGGGCTCTTTTCTCTCAGCCCTGAGCTGTTCTTCAGTTACTCCTCAGTTCAATTCCTGCCAGAATCCCCAAGTTTTCAAACCTCAGTTGGCAGGGAGAATGTGGAGGAGGAAAGTGTTCTTTCCAGACAGGAATGAGGATTCTGTGGAGGCCTTCAGGTGCTTTGATGTTGGCTCCAAGTTGGTGAGGAGGATCCTGAAGGTGCAGTTGAGGGAGGTGGAAGAGTTGAAGGCCAGAGGACCTTTATGGCTCCCCAGCATTCCTGGCCAAGTCCAGTTTAGATTGAAGTTGCTGTTTTCCACCTCAGACCTCTTTCTGCAGGACAGAAAACTGTCATGGCCTGGGAGGAAACTGCAGGAATTATTTAGGGGCAGGAGCTGGACTGACGTCAGGTTCTGCTGGATTTTTGTAGCTGTTCAAAGGCTTTGCTTCCCAATCCCTTGGGTGCTGAAGTTCATCTCTCACCTCACCTCACCCTGCCTGGCTGCAGGGAGCTGCTCAGGAATATTTGCAACCCAGCAATTTGGAGGGATGGAAACTCCTTTTGTTTCAGCTCAGCTCCACAGAATTCTCATTCTGTAGATTCATGGATCTGCAATCACAAATGGGATCTGCTTTGGGAGTGCACATGGGATCTCCTTTGGGCTTACAAATGGGATCTCCCTTGGAATTCCAAATGGGTCCTCCTTTGGAGTTACAAATGGGATCTCCTTTGGGATTGCACATGGGATCTCCTTTGGGATTAACCCTTGGGATCTCCTGTGGGATTCCAAATGGGATCTCCTTTGGAATTGCACACAGGATCTCCTTTGAGATTACAAATGGGATGTACTTTGGTATTTGCAGCCCACGAAAGGGACTATAAAAGTCTGCACTTCTGCACTAACAAACCATCCATTTCACACTTGCTATTTATTCCCAGATGTTTATTGCCATCTAAAATATTAAGGATTTCTGTAAGAACAGAATTTCTGTGAGTTTTTGACACATGTGCTTGTTGGATGAAGCTTTGTAAATCATTTCAGTACTGGAGAAAGAAACCTGAGTGCTAAACTTGCCTCTTGTTCTCCATTTCAAGGCTCCAGGAGCAGCTGGGAAAACAGGAAGCTTAGGGAAGAAACCTGGTGAGTCAAATATTGTGGCAGCACCTTCTCTCTGTTCTTAAGTGTTCAATTCAATGGCAACAAAACCTTTTCCATGAAAATAGTGTTTGCTCTTGATCATCTTGGAGTGGTTTGCACTGATGAAAACCATTATCAAATAACTGGAATAAATGCAGTTAATAAATAATGTAAATGTAATAAAAGAATTCATCCTCTAATCATTCCAGTGCGTCAATCACTAAATAACATGTAGCTAGAGAATGAAACTCTGCTTGCTCAGAGGTGGATGTGAACTTCCTGCTGGGTTGCTCAGAGAGCAGAGGGAGCCATTCCCCCTGTCCCCTGCCCCTCTCCAGGTTCCTTGGCTGTGGAAGCAGCAGACAGGAGGGGGAATTTCTCATTAAATACAGCAGGTGTGGGCAGGGGAGTGGGAGGTTTAAACAGAGAAAGGCCAGGAGCAGAGTCAGTGCTGGGTGAGGGCAAACCAGGGAGGAGCTGGGCTGGGAACTGGCTCTGCTGGGAAGGGCAGGGCTGGGTGGGACACTGGCAATGAGGAATTGTTCCCTGGCAGGGTGGGCAGGCCCTGGCACAGGGTGCCCAGAGCAGCTGGGGCTGCCCCTGCATCCCTGGCAGTGCCCAAGGCCAGGCTGGGCACTGGGGACAGTGGGAGGTGTCCCTGCCATGGCAGGGGTGGCCCTGGGTGGGCTCTGGGGTCCCTCCAACCCAAACCATTCCCTGGCTCCATTCCCTGGCTCCATGGCTGTGTGTGCTGACCCCAGACCCAGTTTAAAGCCCCTTTGTCACCCCAGGCTTCCATCCCTGCCTGGCTCCCCTGGCCCTGCCCTCCTGAGGGACGTTCTGACCCTGTGTTCTCTGCAGCCCCTTGGATTGCTCCTCATCCTCCTCATGCTGCTCATTTGTCTCTCAAATTCCTCTCTGATAATTTTTAATGTTCCTGCTGATCCTTTCCTTGTAAATCTCACATCAATCATTGATCATTTCCCTGCTGGGCTCCACCTCCCTTTGTATCTCCCCTGCCCCAAAGCCTCCCTTGTTCCCAGCCCTGCAGGGTTTGTGGTTCCTGGGGATGAATCCCTGAGGGCTGGCACTGCCCTGGGTCCCTCAGGAGGCTCCAGCAGCCCCAGCCCCACCCTGGGGGTGGTAAATGTGTCCCCTTGAGCCTGCACATGGGGACAGGGCTGGGCCTGGGACAGGGCTGGGGACAGGGCTGGGGACAGGGCTGAGCTGGGACAGGGCTGAGCTGGGGACAGGGCTGAGCTGGGGACAGGGCTGGGCCTGGGACAGGGCTGGGGACAGGGCTGAGCTGGGGACAGGGCTGAGCCTGGGACAGGGCTGGGGACAGGGCTGAGCCTGGGACAGGGCTGGGGACAGGGCTGGGGACAGAGCTGAGCTGGGGACAGGGCTGAGCTGGGACAGGGCTGAGCTGGGGACAGGGCTGAGCCTGGGACAGGGCTGGGGACAGGGCTGAGCCTGGGACAGGGCTGGGGACAGGGCTGAGTTGGGGACAGGGCTGGGGACAGGGCTGGGGACAGGGCTGAGCTGGGGACAGGGCTGAGCTGGGACAGGGCTGAGCTGGGGACAGGGCTGAGCTGGGGACAGGGCTGGGCCTGGCTCTGGGAGGGCACAGAACTCTGCAGCTGCACTGGGGTCCGGAGCTGGGTTACCTGTGGGACCTGAACTGTTCCACAAGCACTGGGGGCAGAGAAAACCCCAGCACAGCTTGGGGGATTCCCTGGAGCTGGCAGCTCCCTGCTCCTGGGCTGGCAGGGAACAGAGACTTCCAGGGAAATCCTCTTTGCTGCTTGGGAAAAACATTCCTTTTGGGGCCAGGAGGTGGGAAATTCTCTGCCAGCCTTGGTTTGCACCTCTGGGTGCAACTTCACTGTTTTGTCATTGGTGTGTCTCCTCTCCTCAGGGAGCTGAATGCAAAGATGGATTTACTGGAAAACACTGCATTTTGAGAGCTGTACTATTATTATTATTATTATTATTACTATTATTATTATTATTATCATCATCATCATCATCATCATCATCATCATTATCATCATTATTAGCATTATCATCATTATCAATATCATTATCATTATCATTATTATCATTATCATCATTATTAGCATTATCATCATTATTATCATTATTATAATTCTCTATTTCAAACACTGTTGATCTCCTACCACAGAGCTGCTGCACCTCTGGTTTATTACTTCTTTATTCTCTGAACCTCTCATTTATTTTCCAGTTCCCACATGCATTCATGGAAATACATAAATCCATAACAATTTAGTGGAAAGGAATAACACAGTCTTGTAGCAGCAGAATTAATGTTGGATAAAATGTGCTCGGATTTTTTTTCAAATTAACCTTTTCTTTCCTCCTCTGCTTCAACAGAAATTGCCCAGGTTATTGCCTCTTACACAGCAACAGGCCCAGAACAGCTGACTCTTGCTCCTGGCCAGCTGATTCTCATCAGAAAGAAGAATCCAGGTGGCTGGTGGGAAGGAGAGCTCCAAGTTAGTTCCTTTTTTTTTCCTAGTAAAATCACATTTTTTTTAAAAAATGGTTTTTAGTAGTGGAGAAATCCTTTTCCAGGATTCCTTTGGGGTTTTCTCTCACTAACCTTGGTGCTGTTGGTAACTTTTACCTCTAAAGAGTCTCCATTAAATGTATTTTAAAACAGAAAAGAAACTTCTCTGGGCAAGACTGCCACAGTTAGCACTGAGCAGCTGCTGGGAGGCTCTGAAACAATTCAGTTGTGGTTCTGTAAATGCTCAGATGTAATTTAGATGCTTTAATGCCTTACATGTGGTTTTACAATTGGGTTTTATTTTCTTAGCAATCCCTGACTGTTGTTTTTATTCTCCTGCTCCACACTTGGGGGTCAGGGTGAAGGGAAAATAAGGCAAATGTTTTTAGCATTAAGCATTTAAGCTTTAATGCAGTGTTCAAAAATATCTTAAATTATCTAAATAGACCTTAGATCAAGTGTTTTCTTTTTCAGTAAAGGTTTAGACAGGGAAGAAAGTAGTTCAAGAATAGTAAATCCTTTAGATGATTTTTTTTCCACCAGAGTTAACAACCTGTTTTTCAGAGGCAAAATTCTCCTTGCCCTAAATGCCAACCTTATTCTAACACAAAGAGAATAAACAGTTAAAATCATTCTTGAGGTAGAGTTGGAAGCTGGGATTCAAAGTTCTGGAAGAACCTTTTTACTGCAAGGAATTTTTATGGATTTGGTTTGCAATGGACATTGGGTTTGGGGGGATAACAGGATGAGGTTTCCTGCTTTGGTGACACAAGGCACTGGAAAGCTTGGATCTGTTTCTGTAAAAAAAAGAGGAAATTTGGATTCTGAATCTCTGTTTCAACTGTCACAACCTGGGGATCTATTTTAATGTAACAGGTGTAATAATGAACAAGCGTTTAACTAGAAAAACTCACAAGATTCTATGTTAAAAATTAGAAATACTAACAAGATTCTATGTTAACATTGTGACATTCAGCTAGTGGCACAGAACAGCTGAGTTCTCCCTCCTCAACTCTTTCCCTGCTGGGCTGGGCAGTTCTGAGCCCCTAGAGCTGCCCAGGGCATGGCTGAGCAGTTCTGAGCAGTTCTGGGCAGTTCTGGGCAGTTCTGGGCAGTTCTGAGCAGTTCTGAGCAGTTCTGGGCAGTTCCTGAGCAGTTCTGAGCAGTTCTGGGCAGTTCTGAGCAGTTCTGAGCAGTTCTGAGCAGTTCTGAGCAGTTCTGGGCAGTTCTGGGCAGTTCTGGGCAGTTCCTGAGCAGTTCTGGGCAGTTCTGGGCAGTTCCTGAGCAGTTCTGAGCAGTTCTGGGCAGTTCTGAGCAGTTCTGGGCAGTTTTGTGCAGTTCCTGAGCAGTTCTGAGCAGTTCTGAGCAGTTCCTGAGCAGTTCTGGGCAGTTCCTGAGCAGTTCTGGGCAGTTCTGGGCAGTTCCTGAGCAGTTCTGAGCAGTTCTGAGCAGTTCTGAGCAGTTCTGGGCAGTTCCTGAGCAGTTCTGAGCAGTTCTGGGCAGTTCTGAGCAGTTCTGAGCAGTTCTGAGCAGTTCTGGGCAGTTCTGGGCAGTTCTGGGCAGTTCCTGAGCAGTTCTGAGCAGTTCTGGGCAGTTCTGAGCAGTTCTGGGCAGTTCTGGGCAGTTTTGTGCAGTTCCTGTGCAATTCCTGAGCAGTTCTGAGCAGTTCTGGGCAGTTTTGTGCAGTTCCTGAGCAGTTCTGAGCAGTTCTGGGCAGTTCTGAGCAGTTCTGGGCAGTTCTGGGCAGCTCTGCCCCGTCCATCCCGCTGACCGCTCTGTCTCCGCAGGCGCGTGGCAAGAAGCGCCAGATCGGTTGGTTCCCGGCCAACTACGTCAAACTGCTGAGCCCTGGCACCAGCAAGAGCACCCCCACGGAGCTGCCCAGGCCTGCAGCACCCTCAGGTGAGCCCTGCCTGCCCCTGGCACCCCTGCCCTGCCTGCCCCTGGCACCCCTGCCCTGCCCGCTGTGCCCGTGCTGGGCCTTCAGCTGGGAGAGTGCAGTGCTCCAGAGCCTCTGGGGCGTTCCTGCATCCCCCAAACCATCCCTGACTGTGGGACAGGAGCTCTGGGGCACTCCTGCCTCCCCCAAACCATCCCTGAGTGTGGGACAGGAGCTCTGGGGCACTCCTGCCTCCCCCAAGCCATCCCTGACTGTGGGACAGGAGCTCTGGGGCATTCCTGCATCCCCCAAACCATCCCTGACTGTGGGACAGGAGCTCTGGGGCACTCCTGCCTCCCCCAAACCATCCCTGAGTGTGGGACAGGAGCTCTGGGGCATTCCTGCATCCCCCAAACCATCCCTGAGTGTGGGACAGGAGCTCTGGGGCATTCCTGCATCCCCCAAAGCAGCCCAGCTCATCCCATTCCAGCCCATCCCTGACTGTGGGACAGGAGCTCTGAGCTCTGGGGTGTTCCTGCATCCCCCATCCCGTCCCATCCCTGCCCTGACTGTAGGACAGGAGCTCTGTGATGTGTGTCCATCCCCAAACCACCCCATCCCTGAGTGTGGGACAGGAGCTCTGAGCTCTGAAATGTGTCTTCATCCCCAAACCATCCCATCTCTGACTGTGGGACAGGAGCTCTGGGTTCTGGGATGTGTCTCCATCCCATCCCTGCCCTGTCCATGGAACAGGAGCTCTGAGCTCTGGGATGTTCCTCCATCCCCATCCCATCCCTGTCCATGGAACAGGAGCTCTGGGATGTTCCTCCATCCCCAGCCCATCCCTGTCCATGGAACAGGAGCTCTGAGCTCTGGGATGTTCCTCCATCCCCAGCCCATCCCTGTCCATGGAACAGGAGCTCTGGGATGTTCCTCCATCCCCAGCCCATCCCTGTCCATGGAACAGGAGCTCTGGGATGTTCCTCCATCCCCAGCCCTGCCCTGTCCATGGAACAGGAGCTCTGGGATGTTCCTCCATCCCCAGCCCTGCCCTGTCCATGGAACAGGAGCTCTGGGATGTTCCTCCATCCCCAGCCCTGCCCTGTCCATGGAACAGGAGCTCTGGGATGTTCCTCCATCCCCAGCCCTGCCCTGTCCATGGAACAGGAGCTCTGGGATGTTCCTCCATCCCCAGCCCATCCCTGTCCATGGAACAGGAGCTCTGGGATGTTCCTCCATCCCCAGCCCTGCCCTGTCCATGGAACAGGAGCTCTGGGATGTTCCTCCATCCCCAGCCCTGCCCTGTCCATGGAACAGGAGCTCTGGGATGTTCCTCCATCCCCAGCCCTGCCCTGTCCATGGAACAGGAGCTCTGGGATGTTCCTCCATCCCCAGCCCATCCCTGTCCATGGAACAGGAGCTCTGGGATGTTCCTCCATCCCCAGCCCTGCCCTGTCCATGGAACAGGAGCTCTGGGATGTTCCTCCATCCCCAGCCCATCCCTGTCCATGGAACAGGAGCTCTGGGATGTTCCTCCATCCCCAGCCCTGCCCTGTCCATGGAACAGGAGCTCTGGGATGTTCCTCCATCCCCATCCCATCCCTGTCCATGGAACAGGAGCTCTGGGATGTTCCTCCATCCCCAGCCCTGCCCTGTCCATGGAACAGGAGCTCTGGGATGTTCCTCCATCCCCAGCCCATCCCTGTCCATGGAACAGGAGCTCTGGGATGTTCCTCCATCCCCAGCCCATCCCTGTCCATGGAACAGGAGCTCTGGGATGTTCCTCCATCCCCATCCCATCCCTGTCCATGGAACAGGAGCTCTGGATGTTCCTCCATCCCCAGCCCTGCCCTGGGTGCAGCAGGAGCTGCAGAGGCTCAGGAGGACCCAGGGCTGCCCCTGGGGCTCCTCTCCTGCAGAACCCCCGGGTGTGAGGTGGGACAGACCCCCGTGGGGAGGGACCTTTGCTGAGCAGGGTTGGGAAGGGACTCAGGAGCATCCCCACAGAACCCAGCCTGGCTGGGCTGGCAGGGCCTCCCCAGAGCCCATTCCATGGGGCTGTGTCTTGGCCCCTCTGGTGGGTGTAACAAAGATCCAGAAAATGCCTCCCTAAAGCCCCATGGAATTCAGGTTCAGAATGGCAACTCAGCATTGAGACACAACTTTTACAAGGAAATAGGATGAGATTTTTATGTATTTTTGAAATTATTTCAGGTTTGATAATCTGTGGCTTTCCCCACATGCTAAATTTTGCAGAATAAAATTTTAGCACTTTTTGCAGAACATCAAAATCTTAATTAAACTGTAATTATATAAAAAAAGGAAAAGCTGTTTGGCAAATTGAAATAAGTTGCTGGCTTGCTACAAGGATGAAAATGAAAGCAAATTTTAGGATTAATCCACTGGAGAGAAGCTGCCAGCAAGGCTCATTAATGGGAGTCTGATGTGTGGTGGAAAAGCAGACGCCCTGTGGCCTGGCAGAGAGAAAACAGCAGAGAAATAGAGGGGATTATTGATTTAATGAACAGTCCTGCTGCTCCAGAGAGCTCAGGGAGCTGCTTTGTCCGGAGTGAGCAGGACCAGCTGGATTCTGGGACTGGATGAGTTCCACTGCAAGGGAATAGAAAATCCCTGCTGGAACCAGCAGAGCAGCCTGGATGGCCTGGGATGCTTTTGTCCAGTTCTGTTCATTTTCTCTTGTATTTCCCAAGATTTTTGTGTTCTGAAAACCTCACTGGGACAACAAAGGCATCGCCATTGGCTTTTTTTGCATTCTGCAGCTTCCAATAGTGGAAGTTCCAATGTGTCCCAGACTTTCCTGTCTGCTGACCAGTCCTGATGGGGGTTCCAGGCCAGGCTGGAGCACCCTGAGGCAGTGGGAGCTGGCCCTGTCCATGGCAGGGGTGGCACTGGATGGGCTTTGAGGTCCCTTCCAACACAAGCCCTGCTGGGATTCCACGAAACTTTGGGATTTTTAAACCCCTGGAGTTTGAGCTGAGCCCCAGGGTGGGCTTTGGTCACTGCAGGGTCCTGGATGGACACTGAGCACATCCAGAGGGGCCAACGAGGCTGGAGAGGGAACACAAACCCTGTGAGGAAGCCCTGAGGGAGCTGGGGGTGCTCGGCCTGGAGAAAAGGAGACTCAGGGCTGCCCCCATCACTCTCACAGCTCCTGAAAGGGGCCTGTGCTCACCTGGGGCTGGGCTCTGTCTGCAGCAGCACTGACACACCCAGAGCACACGGCCTCGAGCTGCACCAAGGGAAATACAGGCTGGAGAGCAGGGAAAAGGTTTTTCCAGCCAGGGTGAGAAAGTTCTGGAATGGCTGCCCGGGGAGGTGGGGGAGTCCCCATGCCTGGGTGTGTTTAACAGAGCCTGGATGTGGCACTGGGTGCCAGGGTTTGGTTGGGGCTGGGCTGGACTCGATGGTCTGGAAGGTCTCTCCCAGCCTGGTCATTCTGGGATTCTGTGGAGCTGTCCTGAGCCATGGGCAATGTCCAGAGGTGACCCCTGCATGTGGGCAGGGCCAGGCTGGAGAGCAGGAAAGGTTCTTGCCCAGAGGGTGCTGGCACTGCCCAGGGAATGGGCACGGCCCCGAGGCTGCCGGGGGTGCCCAGGCTGGGTCTGGTGGCCCAGGGCAGGGCAGGGTGGCCCAGGGATGCCCTTTGGGGGTGGCTGCAGCCCCGGGTGACGCCGTGCCCTGTCCCAGTGTGCCAGGTGATCGGCATGTACGACTACAGCGCGCAGAACGACGACGAGCTGGCCTTCAGCAAGGGCCAGATCATCACCGTGCTCAGCAGGGAGGACCCCGACTGGTGGAAGGGGGAGGTCAACGGCCACGTGGGGCTCTTCCCGTCCAACTACGTGAAGCTGACCACGGACACGGACCCCAGCCAGCAGTGTGAGTGTCCCCTGTCCCCGTGTCCCCCACATGCAGCATTGCCGGCCCCGCCGCCCCCGGGGCTCTTTGAAGACCTTTCTGTCCCCGCTGTCTTTGGTCGGTTTTGTTCCCATCCCCCAGCACGTCCCCCCTCCCCATCATTTTTGCTCCATGCCTCGCCACGCCTGCCTCATTTCCCCAGCTTGAATTTGCTCATTGTTTTGTTTTGCTTATGTGTTGTTTTCCTCCTTTTTCTAGGAATCATATGTTGTCCATCCCCCACTCAGGCTTGAAAGTCCTCAAAGAGACCCACTATCCCATAGCAGTGCCCAGAGGGATGATGGGAGATGCAGCCTTGATCATGTGCCTTCCAGCATGATCATCTACTGCCTTCTGAGTCAAGAACACACTGCACAGCAGTTTTACCTCATTTGACATTTAGTTGCATGGGATCGCAATGGTTGAGTTAATTACCGACAAAATTAAACTGATTCAAAACAAAAAACAAAACAAAACAAAAACACACACACGCAAAAAAAAAAAAAAATAAAAATCAGAGGATAGTGGGTCCTTTTGTGGCTTTCAGAGTTACCAAACTAATTTTTCCACCTTTGCACAGGTGCTTTTGGTAGTTTTAAAAATTATTTTTTAAAGATATATTCTAGCCTTTTAAAGGAAAAGTATAAATTTAATTTCTTCATTGCAATTTTTGTTTGTGCAAAAAGACCCACTATCAAGGAATGCTGCATGTGCTATTAAAATTGTTCCAAATGTCCATGAATTGGAGACTTTATGTATCTTTATTTTTTATTGTTCACTTGTCCAGTGTTGTCAATGTGTCTTTTTTTTATTATTTTAATTTTCTTTTTTTTTTTTTTTTTTTAATTACAAAAGAACAGAAGGAGTTAAAATCAGTTTAAGGAAGTTTAAATGTGCCCGGTTCCAGGTATTTTGTTGTAGTTACTGTACTGTTTGTACCAGGTGTTGTTGTTGAGTGTGTAACCCGTTGTGGGGAGGGGAGGTGCCCTCCCCCGTGCCATGGCAAACCCGGAGTGATGTTTTACCCAGCTCTGTTCATTTGATTTTGCACATTACCTGTAGCTGCAAACAGTGAGCAAACAGCCTGGTGCGTGTGTGTCCCTGGGTTTGTCACATTCCTGGGCAGAAATGGGTGCAGTGTTCCTTCCTGGGGCTGCCACAATTCCCAGTTCCCCTGTGGAGCAACACCTGAACGAGTCACTCTCCTGACAAGAGCGAATGTATAGAACGGAGCCCTGCAATCCATTGCCAATGTTTACATTTTCTAAAGCAGACTGTGGAACTGACACAGATGAGCGGGAGCCGGAGCTGTGCCCGGCTCCTGCTGCAGGTGCTGGCAGTGCCCTCTCCAACGCCTCCCAGAGCACAACAGAGCCCTGCTACTCCTGATTTACCACAGGCCTACTCCTGGTGTCTGTGTCCCCCGTCCCAGCCCAGCTCCCTGCTCCCCACCCGTCCTGCAAAGGTGCACAGGACAAGTGAAGCTCCTTACTCAGTTGCACTTCAGTATTTCATCACTATGAATGTAAATTATATAAATATATAAAAACCTGCAGCTTTAACAACTGTAATCCAGCCTTTCCAATTAGTTCCATGTATAGAGAATTAAATCCTTCGTACAAAAGAGGCCGACAGTGTTTGTTGTTGTCTCGTTGCTGGGTCACACCCGAGGGCTCTGGCAGCAGCACTGAAGCCCTTTGCCCCTCAGGGACACCTGGAGCCCTCCAGGGACACAGGGACACCTGCCTGGCTTCATGGAACCCTCCAGGGACACAGGGACACCTGCCTGGCTCTTGGAACGTGGTTTCCCTGTAACTGCCCAGATCCATCGTTGCTCCCTGCAGCCTTTGCCCCTCTGGCTCAGGGAGGATTGCTGTGTGTCCTTGGACTCCTGGCAGGTCCCTTCCAGCTCAGGGTGTTCTGGGATTCTCTGATTCCCTGCCCAGGGACCAAGCAGTGGATTTTGATATTCTTTTAATAGATAAATGAAATATTCTTTCTTGGTTTGCTGTGGAGGCCCTGGAAGGGTTTCTCCTAAGTTCCACCCATTGATTCCTTCCCCTGTTCCTGTGCCTGAACATGGGTGTTCCTGGATTTGGGATGTGTTTTATACCAGAAGCTCAAGTCTGAAGATCTGCTCAACTGCACAGATTTCCCTTCCTTTTAGGACAATATTTAAATAGTAATACATCTTCTGTTTCTACCATAAAAATAAATTCTTCTCCATCATGGCCGCTTGCTGCCAAGTGCAGAAATGGAGCAGCTCATCAGCCCTGATTTTCAGGGCTCTCTGAGGGGATGGAGCCAGCTTTGACTCCACTCTGTCAGTGTTTTGTGCATTAATTTGCACGAGAGCCTCTCCCTATTTTCCCATCCTGAGCTGCTGGGTTGAGAACCTGACTCACTGGAAGCTCTGGTCCTTGGGACATTGAGGGTGCTGTGAGCTCAGGCCAGAACTGCAGAGCGGATCTGTGTGAAATATTTGCAGTGCTTCAGCTGTGGGGGATTCAGGTGCTGCTCTTCTCTTCCTCTTCCCATCCAGTGCAGCTCCTGCAGTCCCTGAGGGTGCAGCCTCTGCCCCTGTGTCCTCAGGGCTGGGGCTGGAGCCCCCCAGGCTCACTGGGAGCTCCTGGGGCAGCTTTGGGAGGAGCAGGCTGGGGGCCCTCACAGGGAACCCCAAATCCCCGGGGCTGGCACAGCCCTGCCAGCCCATGCCGTGCCAGCTGTGCCCCATGGGCACCTTGAGCCCAGCCCAGAGCACTCAGTGCCACCTCCAGGGGACACCTGCAGGGATGGGCACTGCAAAGCTCCCCGGGCAGCCCCTGCCAAGGCCTGAGCTCCCTTTCCATGGGCAAATTGCTGCTGCTGTCCCAGCTGAGCGCACACCAGGCACTGCTGGTGCCTCAGGGTGAAGGGGAACATAAATCCCGTGTAAGAGTCCCAGACACTCCCCTGGGGCTTAGTGACAGATGCTGGGATCCCTGCAGTGTTCATTCCCTGAGTCCCCAAGGGGGCTCTGCTGGCTCAGCAGGGAGGGTTTCATCCTCCTCCTCCTCTTCATCAGGGACTCTCCCTGAGCTGCAGGGAACAGGGCATTGCAGTGACTGCTTTACTTGTCTTTAGGGATATCAATATATATAAATATATAAATATTTATCTACATGAGAAAGGGAGCCTGGCAGTGGCTGCCCCAGCAGCTGGGGCTGCCCTGGATCCCTGGCAGTGCCCAGGGCCAGGCTGGAGCAGCCTGGCACAGCGGGAGGTGTCCCTGCCATGGCAGGGGTGGCACTGCCTGATCCTTACAATCCCTTCCCACCCGAGTCACCCTGGCATTCTGGGAATTGGTTTTGTCTTCACCTCCCTGTGCCAGGGCCTTCTCCCCTTGCACGGGAATTGTCGGTGAGGGAGGAGAGGAGACTGGAATTCCAGAGGCTGCCAGTGCTGCTGGGTTTTATTCTTCACTGCTTTTATGTTTGTGGGAATTCCTTCTGTATTCAAGTGCTGACAAAGAATTCCCACGGATGTTCTTTCAGAGAATTTGTTCTTTTCAATACTTGAAATCTGTCCAAGAGAACTCTTAAGTCTGAAATGTGGGTTTATCAAGAACATTTTGCTTTATATTCAGGATCAGTTTTATTTAAACCTCAATCCTTTTGGAGTTTTAGTGGCTTCACTTTCTGTCCCCATGAGCTCACTGAGCACATTTTATTCCCATAAGAAAAATGACTGAATTTCTGGTTTGGTTTTAAAGCACTTTTTAGTTCTTTGTGGTTATTGACTCCGGCTATTTAACTTGTTGAATAGCAACTTCTGTGCAGTAAATTCAGATGATAAATTACTTTTTTTTTTAGACAATTTCAGTAGATTCAGGAGCAATATACCTCAAATATTACTGAGTAGAATTGACAGGGCTTGGTAGCAAAGGGCTCCTCAGCCACACACGGTGCTGAGGTGACCTTTGGGTTTCAGGACATTGTCCTGGGGTTCCAATGGAAATGGTTTTCACCAGGACTTCACTGCCCACCTGGGGACTTCAATGAGCAAAGCTCCTGAACTGAGCTGGGAATAAACCCCAGGGATCCCCCAGTGCCAGCCCAGAGCCCACCAAGCCCAGCCTGGGCATCCCAAAGGCTCCTGGAGCTGTGGCAGCCTCGGGGCCGTGCCCATTCCCTGGGCAGTGCCAGCACCCTCTGGGCAAGAACCTTGCCCTGAAACCCAACCTAAACCCCTGCAGGCCCAGCCCCAGCCGCTCCCTGGGTGCTGTCAGGTCACAGGAGCAGAGATCAGAGCTGTGCCTCTGCCAAATGAAAGTCATAAAAGGATAAAATGCTGTTTGAAAAGAGGTTGGAACATTTGAAATGCTGCATTTGGCTCCCACATTGCTGGTTCCAAGTGAAGTGCCTGCACAGCACATTCAGTATTTGTGATTTCCCTGTGGAAGGGGCTGTGCTGTCCCCTCTGCTTGGGCCTGTGGCTGCTGCTGTGACTCTGCTGCTCCTGTGCCCTGAGTGCCAGGGGCTCAGTCAGACACCCTGGGGCACAGCCCAGGGGTGAGCTCTGGTTTCCTGATGTGTTCTGAACCCTTCCAGGCCTTGCTTAACCCTGTGATTTACATTTTTGGCGGCGTTCTTGCCGTCCCATGTGGGATTTTACTGTCCCCAGGCAGCCTCTGGAGAGGGATTGGTAGGAGCAGTGACTCTGGAGTGGTTGAGGTTGGAGCCCCAGCAGTGAGCACGTCCTCAGTGCCACATCCAAACCTCTGCACACTCCAGAGAGGGCAATCCCACCCCTAAATAGTGCTGCAAGCTTTGCCAGTGGCACTGCCCAGATTTGTTTCCAGCTCCTTCCCTGCAGCTCAGAGGGAAGTGCTGTGCTCTGACAGGAACTGGACACACTGGTCTGCTTGAGAAATCCCAGACCTGCTGAAATTATTGAAAACAGCTCAGAAATGGGGTTGGGCATTGCAGATGGACAGATCAGTTTGATCCCAATGTCCTCACCAAACACCTGGGGGGGGGCCTCTCAGTGGAGGAGATTTAAGGGGAATTGGTTGCATCTGAAACAGGTGCTAAGAAAGCTGAATGGTGAAATGCTGTGATTTAAATAACTCAGCACTGAGAGGCCCCTGGAGGGCTGTGCCCAGTACTGCTCCTGCAGGAGAGCCCTGGAGGGGCTGGAGCGTGTCCAGGGCAGGGAACGGAGCTGGGAAGGGGCTGCAGAATCCCTGAGGGAGCTGGAAGGGGCTGGAGAATCCCTGAGGAGCTGGAAGGGGCTGCAGAATCCCTGAGGAGCTGGAAGGGGCTGCAGGATCCCTGAGGAGCTGGAAGGGGCTGAGGCTGGAGCAAAGGAGGCTCAGGGGCCCTTGTGGCTCTGCACAAGGCCCTGCCAGGAGGGCACAGCCGGGGGGGTCGGGCTCTGCTGCCAGGGAACAGGGACAGGAGCAGAGGGAGCGGCCTCAGGCTGGGCCAGGGCAGGCTCAGCTGGGACAGCAGCAGCAATTTGCCCATGGAAAGGGAGCTCAGGCCTTGGCAGGGGCTGCCCAGGGAGCTTTGCAGTGCCCATCCCTGCAGGTGTGCCCTGGAGGTGGCACTGAGTGCTCTGGGCTGGGGACAGGGTGCCCATGGGGCACAGCTGGCACTGCATGGGCTCCTGGCAGGGCTGTGCCAGCCCTGGGGATTCGGGATCTGTGAATAATTTACCTGAGTGAGGGGCTGCTCTCCTGGGGTGCTGTTCCCTTCTCCTGAAGAATTTGGAGGAAAACTCCAAACTGTGACATCACTTTTGCCCGCTCCTGGTCCCTCTGTCAGGACAGATCCCTCTCTCCTGTGCCCTGGTCACAGCCTGGGCCAGCTCGAGGCTTACAGGGAAATCTGGCAGTGGCACTGCTTAGAAATGACATGAAATGAAAAGGGATCAGCAGCTGTGGCCATGGATGTGGGTCAGTGATTTCCACAGCAGAAGCTCCCTTCCCAAAAAGCAGCATCTTGGTTTAGGCTCAGTGTTTGTGTTGGGAGACCCAGATCTTCAGGGCTGACTTTGTAAGGAAGAGGAACAACATCTTTACTCTGTGCAAAGCATTTGGAATGATTTTTTACATTTCTGAAGCCCATTAACATGCAGGGACTGTGGTGCTGGGAGGTCAAGGCACAGATTTGCAGTTCCAACATTTGTCTGTTGGTTCTCCAAGTGCAGCCAGAATGGCAGAAATCATGGATTCACCCTCCTGAGAGCAAACCAAGTTCATTATTGTCATTTCCCCATCCTTCCCTGGCTTTCCTGGATTGAAGCAAAGAATTCCCAGAGCAGCTGGGGCTGCCCCTGCATCCCTGGCAGTGCCCAGGGCCAGGCTGGACACTGGGGACAGTGGGAGGTGTCCCTGCCATGGCAGGGGGGGCACTGGGTGGGATTTAAGTCCCTCCATCCCAAACCATTCCAGGACTCTGATCTGTGGAATCCAGTTCACCAAAGTTCTTTGGCATCCATGAAGAATGAGCCAGACATCTCCACCTGGAAAGGAATCAGTTCTTCTTCAGTGTTCTTCATACAAAGACAAGAAAAATCTCTGCACTTGTTCACCTCACCAAGAAATCTCCCACCAGGAAAGTCTCTCTGGGATGTTCTGCTCACATTTGGGTGCTTTTTTCCCCCAAATAGTTCAAAAGCAGAGTGTTTCAGTGGCTCAGAGCAGCATTCACAGCCCAGCTGGCTGCCACTGAAATGCTCCATTATTCAAAATGTCAGTGCTCCCTCCAAGGGCTTGGTGCTCGGAAATCACCTTCAGGCCAAGGATTCTGAACATCTTTGAACAAGAACTTCCCCAAGGAAAAGTAATTAAACACTTGTTTCTCTTCTAATGAAGCACTGGGTGAACTGGGGCTGTTCCTCAGACCTGTGGTTTCCTTGGTACCAAAGAAGCTGCTCTGAAATCTGGCATTTATTCAACAGAGATCAAACTTCTGGCCTTTGGAAGGGGCCAAAATCCATTGTTCTGGCACGAAGATGATATTTCTCCACATCTGCTTTTCATTCCAAGCAAAGTTTCAATTGCCCTTTGTGGAGGGCTGTGACATCCTGTGTCTCAAGGGAGCACTGTCAGTGTCTCTGTGCTTCCCACCTGATCCCAGCTCCCAGCTCCAGAGTCAGAGAGGAAACAACCCTGGCTGCCTGTGTCTCCTGTTCTGGGTTTGTTTCATTTGGTCTTGTTTGGGTTTTGCTTTTGCTTTGTTGGTTTCGTTTGGTTTTTTGTTTTGTTTTGGTTTGGGGTTTTTTGTTGTTTTTAAGTCAAATCCATCATTCCCCTTTCAGAAGCACAGATCAGTTAAAGCAGATGTTGCTGGTGTTCCATGGAAATATTGGTGATACACCTGGGCCTGGCCAGTGGCATTGTCTGAGCTCCCTTCAGGAACCTAAAAATGCAGGAAATACTCCCTAAGTAATAACTTTATACGCAAAGAACTGAAAGGGTTACCTGGGGCCTGATGTTTCCATGAGGAAAGTTTTGTTTCCATGGGGAATATACTGAATTTGCTGAGGGTGAGGGAAAGAATTCAACTGGAGAATTTTGGTCGTGTGAAAATAGCTGAATAGATCATTTTTAGAGCCAGACGTTTTCCACCTTTTAGAAATCAACTTTGCTTTTTGAAATGCATTGTGTTTTATGCAGAAAAGTAGCAAAACCTGGAAGAAAACATTCTGTGTTCCAGTCTCAAAGAACTTAATTAAGCTCAGCTGAAAAATAATGGCCTACAGAAGAAAGAATGAAATTAAATGTTCTGTCTAATTAAGAGTAGAAAAGAAAACTCAAGATTGTGGAACCGATATAAAACCCTCCCATCTGAGGGGATCAGTGCAAGGGAGGTTCACAGCAGTGAAAGGACAGAGCTGATGGCAGAGGAGCTCTCAGTGCCAGCCTTTTCCTGTGCTTGGAACAGAGAGGAGAACAAAATCCACCCCTGGCTCAGCCCTGACATCAGTGGGATCTGCAGTGGCCTTGGCATGTCCTGGCTCAGGCCCTTCAAATGTTGGGGAGCAGTTTTATGGAAGTGTGGAGGAGTGCAGGGGCCCTGCAGGCCCTTCTGGAGCAGCATTTCTGTGAGCAGAGGGGCCAAGTGAACCCCAATATGGAGCACCCATCATTCCAAAGTGCCCTCGGAGCTTTAGGGACCTGCAGCTCTTCCCTCATTCCCTCTGGGATGTCTCTGTGTTTTCCTCACACCACACAGAGTCCTTCCCCCCTTTCACTGCCAGCCATCCCTGTGGCATTGCAGCGGCGCAGCCCGAGGGCTCGGGGGCTCCCGGGAGAGCCTGGGAATGGGCAGGCAGAGGTGAGGGAGGGTTTAAAGGTGCCACCAGGGAGGAGATCACACACAGAGATGGCCTTTGTTGTAATAAATAACAAAAATGTGTTAAATGGAATGTGTGGAGTCCCTGAGAGATGGAGCTTTGCTGGGGCTGTGCCGTGTGAGCAGTAATGCAGGGAGCAGGGCAGGCAGCAGTGCAGCTCCTGCAGAGCTGCTGTGGCTGCCCCACTGAGGGTCCCTGTGCCCCCAGTGAGGGTCCCTGTGCCCCCAGCCCCACTGGAGAGGCCCCAGGTGTGCTCCCTGTGCCCCCAGCCCCAGTGAGGCCCCTCTGAGGGTCCCTGTGCCCCCAGCCCCACTGAGGCCCCTCTGCCGTTGTGTTTTGCAGGGTGTGCAGACCTGCACCTGCTGGACATGCTGACCCCCACGGAGAGGAAGAGGCAGGGCTACATCCACGAGCTCATCGTCACCGAGGAGAACTACGTGAACGACCTGCAGCTGGTGACAGAGGTGGGGCAGCCCCGGGCCTCCTCCCCCGGCCGGTGCAAAATCCCTGCACTGTGCAGAATCCCTGCACTGTGCAAAATCCCTGCACTGTGCAGAATCCCTGCTTGTGCAGAATCCCTGCACTGTGCAAAATCCCTGCTTGTGCAGAATCCCTGCTTGTGCAGAATTCCTGCTTGTGCAGAATCCCTGCATTGTGCAGAATCCCTGCATTGTGCAAAGTTCCTACACTGTGCAAAATCCCTGCAAAGTTCACTTCCAACTGTCTGCCTGCCTTGGGGTCTCTGCCCAGTCCTCCTTTGTCTGTATTGATACAGATATACAGATACAGATACACAGATACAAATATATAGATATACAGATACAGATATACAGATATACAGATACAGATAAATACATAGACAGATACAGATACAGATAGATACAGATATACAGATACAAATATATAGATATATAGATACAGATACAGATAGATACAGATAAATACAGATACACAGATAGATACAGATACAGGTACAGATACAGATATACAGATACAGATAGATACAGATATACAGATACATACAGATACAACTATACAGAGAAACAGATAAACAGATACAGATATACAGATACAGCTGTGTGTGGGTGCATACCATGGCAATCCCCCATGCCACCATCACCAAAATGCTGATCTTTGAGGTGTCATTTTAGCAAAGCCCTTTTGCTCCTGACTCTCAGTGTTCATTTCTCATGTACAAGCTGTGAAGCTTAAACAAATGTTCTGGAATGAGGCACATTCCCTGTATTCTGAAGGGGGCAGATACTGAGTGATAAATGAGCAGTGGGGCTCAGTTATCACTTCCCATGATTGCCTTTAGAGGTGGAAAAAAGGAATTAGTACAGCCAGCTATGGACAATTCCTTTGACAAAGAAGCAAAGTCCTTTTTTGAGGAAGAGTTCAAGATATGCAAAACTTGGGACTCTCAGAGAAATCAGATCTTCCACAGAAGAGTCCAAAGTAAAACCTATCTTCAGTTGCAGTATCAAAGGAATGCTGAGATCTTTTGCAGGAGATCTCTGCTAAAATTCCCAGGTTTCAAACAGATTATCCAGATCAGCATTAACACCAGCACCCCTACAAATTCAGAGTATTCCCTGTTAAAGCCCCCCGTACCTGGGGGTCTCCTTAGTCCCAGGCTTCCCAGGGAACACCACGGATGTCAGGGACAGGGGGTGCTGGCTCTGTCCTTACCCTGTGCACTCTAAATGGCCTCTTCTCACTCCCCAGATCTTCCAGAAACCACTGATGGAGTCTGAGCTGGTCACAGAAAAAGAAGTTGCCATGATTTTTGTGAATTGGAAGGAGCTGATTATGTGCAATATAAAACTACTGAAGTAAGTTGGTTTTTTCCCCCATACTTCACAAAACCAGAACCCTGGGCCTCTCCCCTGCCTCTCCTTTTATCTGCATGAGAACATTTGCCACTTACACAAATCCTAACCAGAAGGGCCACGTGTTTCTCCTTGGGGGGAAAAAGCAACCTGGGGTCAGGGTTTGCTGTGAGCTGTAGGGAATAACCCAGCATTTCTCTGCCCTTTGCACTCCCTTGGTTCTGCTGCAGAAGGCAAATCCTCCTCTGCCCCGGAGAGCAGGGCTTGCCAAGGCTTTCCACTTGCCCTGCCTGCTTCCAAAGGGTTTGTGCCAGGGCATCCCTCTCCAAAGGCTCCAGATGCTGCTGCCCCAGTCACTGCCAGTGAGCTGAGTGGGGGCACAGTTAAACCTGCACCTTGATGAGCAAAAGCAATAATAAATTTATTTTCTTTCCCTACTCAGCTGCTAATTTTCACTGAACCTACAGGGATTTTACAGCTTTGCAGTATCTCTTTTTTTTTTTTCTTTTTTTTTTCTTTTTTTTTTTTTTTTTTTTTGTAAAATGGCCCACAAGTTGAAAAGTTGTGGCAGTGACAGGACAAGTGACAAAGAACCTTTCCTTAGGACCCCAGACTAAAAAGTGATGGGGTTTTCCCTGCCTCACTCACACATCAGTAACTCTCTTTCTAAGCCAATAGAAAAGGAAATTCTCCTCCTGGCATTGCATTACAGTCAGGCAGCAGCTGGATCACAGGAGAGGGAGAGGTGTTGGCTGAGGGTGCAGCCTGGGTTATGTGGAAACCCAGAGCACACAGGGAATATTTCTGTGTCTGCTCTGGGGTGCCCTGACCCCCAGGGCAGCACTGACTCTGACCCTCATCCATGGAGAAAGTTTCCCAGACTTCAACGTAAACTGGAATCCACAAAAGTGTGAAATAGATTATAGAGAGCAGTGTAGGTGCATCACTTGGTGAGAAATTGAGGTTTTGGGGTTTTCAGTCTGTTGTGGATGGCAGCAAGATGGAGGGCACAGGGTGCTGTCCTGGGTTTGTTCTTCATGCTTCTTCTTCCTCCTTCTCCATGGGTTTGGGTGGCATTTTGTAATTGGGCAGAAAAGTCCCCATTGCAGGTCTTTGGGATCAGTTATTGGGTTAAAAGGGAAAATAATCCAGGTGTCAGTTCTTCATTGGATAGTTCAGTCTTAAAGAGATTGTTGGCCATTTTGTGCCTTCTAATGACAGGCTGCAGAACTCACAGCAGTGAGACTGTTTTACTGATAACAAATAACAAACACCTGAGTCTGAATATGAATAATTGTCCCAAGTGCCTTCAATCCAGACCAAGAGAAACCCACAGCTGGCACTGCCACAGCTGGTGCCTCCATGCAAAAGTAGCAGCTCAATAAGAAGGAAATGTTCATTGTAGCCCTGCAGAAAATCTTGTGCCTGGTGTATTTATGTTTCTCTGCCTTTCCCCAATGAATAAGAACCACCCCTTTGTTCCATGACTGAGGAGTGGCTCTGTGTCCAACCCCTGCCCTGCTCCTGCCCAGGGCCCTGCGCGTGAGGAAGAAGATGTCGGGGGAGAAGATGCCGGTGAAGATGATCGGGGACATCCTGACGGCGCAGCTGCCGCACATGCAGCCCTACATCCGCTTCTGCAGCTGCCAGCTCAACGGCGCCGCCCTCATCCAGCAGAAAACCGACGAGGTGCCCGACTTCAAGGAGTTTGTCAAGGTGGGACAAGCAGCAGCCCCTGGGAACTCTGTGCGTCTTCTCTTCCCACCTGGCTGAGCTGCTGAGCAAAGGAGGCAGCACCTCCTGTGAGGGCTGTGCCACTTCTGGGCCACCCCTGGAGGGGCTGGAGCGTGTCCAGGGCAGGGAACGGAGCTGGAAGGGGCTGCAGAATCCCTGAGGAGCTGGAAGGGGCTGCAGAATCCCTGAGGAGCTGGAAGGGGCTGCAGAATCCCTGAGGGAGCTGGAAGGGGCTGCAGAATCCCTGAGGAGCTGGAAGGGGCTGCAGAATCCCTGAGGAGCTGGGAAGGGGCTGCAGAATCCCTGAGGAGCTGGAAGGGGCTGAGGCTGGAGCAAAGGAGGCTCAGGGGCCCTTGTGGCTCTGCACAAGGCCCTGCCAGGAGGGCACAGCCGGGGGGGTCGGGCTCTGCTGCCTGTCCCAAGGGAAAGGAGAGGAAATGGCCTCAAATGGCACCAGAGGAGGTTCAGATCAGAAATTAGAAGCAATTTGTCCGTCACAGAGTGGTCAGGCCTTGGGCTGAGCTGCCCAGGGAGGTTTGGAGTCCCTGGCATTGTCCCAGAGCAGTCTGGATGTGGCCTTGGGGACAGGGATTGGGGTGATGCTGGTGGGGCTGGGGTGGCACTGGGTGATCCTGAAGGGCTCTTCCCACCCTGGTGATTCTGGGATTCTTGTCCAGACAAGGCAGGTGAAGTGTTGTACAAAGCACCAGGAGTTCTCCTGCTGATGTTGAGATCTCAGAGCAGATTTAGCTGAGGATTGGTGCTCATTTATTGCCTTCCCTTTTCCTTCCTTGGAGGAGCTCATATTTGGGGTTTAAATCACCTGACTAACCAGATTTTCCCTCTCTAATGTTTCAGAGGTTAGCAATGGATCCTCGCTGTAAAGGAATGCCACTGTCAAGTTTTCTACTGAAGCCTATGCAACGGGTAACCAGATACCCACTAATCATTAAAAATGTACGTTCCTCTGCACACCTGGTGGGTTTGGTGCTGCTTTGCTTACACCTTAATGACAGGGTTGTTTCCTTATTTGTGTTAGGGTTTGTCACTGTGAGGTTTCTGATGTGCTGGGGAATGTGGGATGTCCTTTAATACTCGATTCCAGTACAGAAAATGGGATCACTCCTTGGGCTTTGGCAAAGTTATTCCATATTTCCATTTGAAAAGAGCTGAAGCTTGCACCCAAAGAACCAGAGGCAGTGAGTGCTGAGGGAAGATTTAAAATTCAGATAACAGGAGCAACAAGACAACCTTGTGCTCATATTTGCCTTTCCCCTCAGTGCCAGTCCCTCCCCACGGGCTGAGCCTGCATTGCTGCAGGTTCCCCCGGTGCTGATGCTGCTGGAGGATTTACAGCCCTTTCCTAACACTCCCACTTCTTGCTTAATGTTTCCCAACCCAAATAACACCATGGAGCATGGCCCAAGGCTTTCACAGGGGATTATGAATTGGCTGTTGGCATTTAGGGATTCCTTCAGCAGTCATGGCTCCATTTCTGTATTTGGCTGTCAGAGGAGCCAGCAGTGTCCTGCTGCAAAGGCTGTGCAGCAGGCCTGCACTCCAGCTGTTCCCAAATAGCGTTTGCCTCCCGTTTCTCACATCTGTCAAGGAGGAAAATAAACGTGGGGCTGGCTCTGCTGGCAGTGTGGGGCGTGCAGCTGAGCTGTGGTGCCGGAGGCTGACGCTGCCTGTGCTCGTGTGCAGATCATAGAGAACACCCCCGAGAACCACCCTGACCACAGCCACCTGAGGCAGGCGCTGGAGAAGGCGGAGGAGCTGTGCTCGCAGGTGAACGAGGGCGTGCGCGAGAAGGAGAACTCGGACAGGCTGGAGTGGATCCAGGCCCACGTGCAGTGCGAGGGCCTCTCCGAGGTAACGGGGCTGCCCCGGGACGGGGAACGGCAGCAGCGTCCCCTCCCCTGGCCCTGTCCTGGCCCCTGCACGCCCTCCTGGCTGCTGCTCGTGCTCCTGACCCTGCTTGGGTGCCTGGCTCCGGAGCAGTGCCGGCTTCAACGCTGCCCCCTGCAACCAGCACTTCCCAGTGCCCCAGTTCTTTGTGCTGCAGTGCTCATGGGGCTGCTGCATCCCGCCCCACTGACCACTCTGGGCTGCTTTGAAAACCAAATATTTAGAAATATTTTCTGTGATAAAGCTTTGTATGCATTTGAAAACTCAAGAATACTGATCAAGTCTCTGGAGACTTTACAGAGAGAACCCCTGCTTCCCATGCCATGTTACCTGATAAGTTTCTAGAAATATTGTGTTTGCATGTCCTGCAAAAGGACAGAAGACATTCTGATGGCCTTCCTGTTGTTGGTGGAGGTAACAGAGGCAGACAGATCACAATTTGATTTTCAAAGTATGCACTGTTCTAGAAGGTAAAAAATAATGAGCACTGGTTGGTTCATAAAGTAGAAAAATTGCATTTCACCTGAGGAAGTGTGACTGTTCTGGGAGAAGGACGGGTGTGACACTGTCAGCACATCCAGCTGTCTACCAGCAGGAAAGTGGCTGCTTTATCTTCTGTGGGTGGTGCCTGGCCCAGAACAGCAGCTCCACACCCTGCAGAGCCTGTGGTGCTCACTGCACCATAACAGCAGCAGCCCCAGCCAGGGCAGGAACAGCCCAGCCTCTCCTGGTTTCTGTCCAAGGGGTTCCCAGCCTGCCAAAGGAGCCCCTCCAGAGCCAGCTGCCCAGGCTGGGCCGAGCTGTGCCAAACCCTGGTGAAAACAAACCTGAAAATGGCACTTTAGGCACTGCTGATCCCTAACAAGGCCTGGCTGAGCCTGGGATTGTGCCAGTGGTCAGCAGCTCTCACGTGGGGTATCGTGGCCATCTGAAGTCCTCTGGGGTGTTGTAAGGGGTGAAATTCAAGCACGATTCAGAATGCAGCCCTTAGGGAAGCTCAGCCTGTGCAGAGGCCGTTGGCAGAGCTGCTGCTCATCCAGAACAAATGCCCTGGCTCAGTCCCACCCTGGAGGTGCATGTACATGGCCAGGGGGCACAGATGCTCGTGGCTTCCCCTGCCTGCCCAGCCCTGTGGCCTTCAGGGACTCTCCCAGGGCCCCCTGTGACTTGTGCTGCTTGTGGTGCTCGAGGCATGGCTGGTCATCCCTGCCACAGACTGGAAGCAGGACTCAAAACTGTGTTTGGTCTCTTGCAGGGCAGCCCCGATTGTTTCACTTTATACAGTGCGTTGTTGTTCTTCTTCTACTTTTCGCAGCAACTCGTTTTTAATTCAGTTACAAACTGCTTGGGACCACGCAAGTTCCTGCACAGTGGGAAGCTCTATAAAGCCAAGAGTAACAAGGAGCTCTATGGTTTTCTCTTCAACGACTTCCTCCTCCTCACTCAGATCATAAAACCTCTTGGCTCTTCTGGCACAGACAAGGTCTTCAGCCCCAAGTCCAACCTGCAGTACAAAATGTACAAAACTGTGAGTGCTGCTCCGACACGGGGATGGGGACAGGGCTCAGCAGCTCCATTCTGGGGGTGTGGGCAGGAGCCTTCCTGGAGAAGGGATTGAAAGCTTTGGGGTTCAGGGCTGATGGCAGGAAGGGTGGCTGTGTGCTCTAGGGAAATAAGAAAAGATGCTTTGTAGGTTTTGCTTGAATAAAACTCTTCCACGAGGGCTCGTGTGTTTGAGGGAGCAGAGAAGAGTGGGATTCACTGCTCTCTGGGGGAGGAAACTCTGCTGTGCTTGGCTCTCTCCAGGAGTGTCCCCAGGCTATGCAGGCACCTCTGTCTCTGTCAGCTGTGAAAATTTTCTGCAGAAATGTAGGAGGCAGAAGGGGGAGATACTTGGGGCATGGAATAGTCCTGCTGTGAGCTGATGTGTGCTGAATGCCCCTGTGCAGACTCTGCAGTACAACTCGAGCTCTGCTGATGTTTTACAGCCCATTTTCCTCAACGAGGTACTGGTAAAGTTACCCACAGACCCTTCTGGAGATGAGCCCATCTTCCACATCTCCCACATTGACAGAGTCTACACACTGCGGGCTGAAAGCATTAATGAAAGGTAAGTGCCTTTGTGGGCCTTTAAAAAGTCTGGGAACTGTAGGATGGCAATGGTTGTGATGGAAACTTGCACAGCACTCTCCAAGCTGGTTATTTTACAGGACTGGAAAATTCCTTCTTGGGAATATGATGATCTGACAAAGAGGGAGAAATAATGATGTTTCTTGAATTCCAGCTAGACCAGTGATGAAATGGCTGAGGGTGGATGTTCAGGCTGCATTAACATTTTATGGTGACGTGAAGAAGCCAAGAGATGCGATTTTGTCTTCTGCTGCCACCGGGGATAGTGGATGGTGTCCCTGCCCATGGCAGGGAGCAGGACTGAGTGAGCTTTAGGATTCCCAACCCAAACCATGAATGTCCTGTGGAGCAGCAGCTCTTAATTTGGGGCTCCAAAACTGATCCACAGCTTCCAGATGCTCCCATGTTTCCTTGGCTCAGGCTTCCTTGTATGTCACAGCAGTTCTTCAAAGCCCTTGAGGTCACTTTGTAGCCTTTCTGCCACCCTTTTTCTGTCAGCCTTCCCCTCAGCCTCCTTCAGGCACAGGCTGGGAGTGCTGGGATGGACTCAGTTGCCCATGTGGGTCCCTTCCAACTCAGGGTGTTCTGTGACTCTTAACCATGAAATGGTTTCCCAGCAGAGCCCATTCATCACCCCTGGACTCCCCAGGTTATGCTTTTAAAGCCCTGAGAGTCAGAAGAATTGGGTAGGAAATCTCAGGGACCAATCTCAAGGACACCTCAGCAGCACCCATGTTTTGTACCACTCCAAGAAGTCAGTTTATTTCAGGAAAACAAGGTGATGGATGAAAGCAAACCTGTTCTTGAGACCTTCTCTCTCTCATCAAGCATCTCCTGCTCATGGTTCTCTTGAGCTTTCTCTGTGTGCTGGGGTTTGCTGCCTTGGGATGGTTCCATTCTGCAGGTGCTGAATTCCAGTAAAATCCCTTCCAGGCAGACTGCTGTGGGATGGCAGAGCCTGGGATGGGGCCAGGGCCTTGGCTGGGAAGGAGGGACAGCTTTAGTTTTGTCAGCTGTGCTCCAGCAGGGAAAAACAGGAATGGCATTTTGCAACTTTTTTTTCTCCTTTCCTTTCCAAGGACTGCCTGGGTTCAGAAGATCAAAGCTGCTTCAGAACTTTACATAGAGACTGAAAAGAAGAAGAGGGAAAAGGCCTACTTAGGTACAGCATAGGATGTGTGTGTGTGGGGGGGTCTCATCTTCTGTGGAAAAGTCCCTGGGCAGGAAAATTCACTGGTGACATTTCTCTCTGCTCTCCTGTTCCACCACAGTTCGCTCTCAGAGGGCAACAGGCATCGGGAGGCTGATGGTGAATGTTGTTGAAGGCATTGAGCTGAAACCCTGCAGGTCCCACGGTGAGTGCCTTGGCTTTCCTTGCTCATCCAGAGGACATTCCCATTTGCCAGCCTAACTCTGCAGGGGAGTTCTGTCCCAGACATGATTTTGTTAAATGATGTGGGTTTAATGAAGGTAAAATAGGCAGAGGTGACTTTGTGCAGCTGAACCACGGTCCTGCAGTTGTCCTGCACGAGGTTTTGTTTCAGGCTGGCTTCGTTTCCACCACACAAGCCATAAAGTCCTGAAGGGAAGGGTGGAGGGTGCTCAGCACCCAGCAGAGCACAGTATTCACTGTGATGGTGATGTAGCCCATTACAGAGGCAGTGAAGCAGAGCCTGGGACGGGGCCAGGGGCCTGGTGTGGCCAAGGTCCGTCCCAGCTCAGGTGGCTGTTGGAGCAGAAGGAAGCTCAGGAGCAGGAGCACGCAGCTAACAAAGCCCCGCTTGTTCCTGTTTGTTCCCATCTTCCCAGGAAAGAGCAACCCCTACTGCGAGGTGACCATGGGCTCCCAGTGCCACATCACCAAGACCATCCAGGACACCCTCAATCCCAAGTGGAATTCCAACTGCCAGTTCTTCATCAAGGACCTGGAGCAGGACGTGCTGTGCATCACGGTGTTCGAGCGGGACCAGTTCTCCCCGGATGGTGCGTACGGAGCTGCCCCTGCCAAGGGCGTTTGCAGAGCTCTTTTGTGAGGAGGAGCATTCCTGCTGAGGGAAAGCAGAGGCAATGGGCTGGGCTGGGACATGATCTTTAAAGATACCCCAGATTTGACCCTCTTTACATAGGAGGAGTCAACCTCACCTCACTCCACAAAGTATCAGCACAAAAAGCATGCAGCTCCCTCTGGGGTTTGAGAGTTCCTTTTCGTGTGCAGTTGACAACAACTAAAATGTGATTTGTAATTCTGCTGAGACTCCAGGAAGGTCTGGATGCTGCTTGCACACAGATGGGTTCAGGCAGGAGGAAGAGAAATTACTTTGAGTTCCTGTTATATGCAATAACAGCAGCAAAAATGAGCCCAGGATCCCAAACCCAACAGTTTGGCTTGGAAAGGACCTTAAAGATCATCCAGTCTCAGCCTCTTCCACTATCCCACATTGCTCCAAGCCCCATCCAGAGTGGCCTTGAACACTTCCAGGGCTGGGGATTCCACAGCCTCTCTCATTCTTATTTCCTAAGCTGGGATGAACATGTGGAGCACCACAGGTGTATTCTGGAGTCACAATCTCAGGCAGTGTTTGGGTAGGACTGGTACTGGCTCATTGACCTCCTTGCTGGGCTGATGACCTACTTGGCTCTGTCATCTCCAGCAGGTTCACTCTCAGGTTTAACTGAGAACTTTGGCCTTTGGCCTTATTTTATATCATAAAATCAAGAAGTCCCTGAGGCAAGGCAGCTGTGAATTCCATGGTGGATTTTTCCACTCCTGGGCCCATTTAGTTTTAATGCTGCTGCTGCTGTTTAACATGGTCTGGCTGAACGCCCTGCTATGCAGCTTGGCAGCCTTTGGCCCCCTTCAAGAGCACAACTAGAGTAGGACTGAAGGCTTGTTTTCTCTTTGGCTGTGTGTGGGTGGAAGTTCAGGTCCTTCTGCAGGCTCTGGTTCCCCTTTCCTGAGCACGCTGTGTTTCTGCATTCCAGACTTTTTGGGCAGGACAGAGATCCGTGTGGCAGACATCAAGAAGGATCAGGGTTCCAAGGGACCAGTTACAAAGTGTCTCCTTCTGCACGAAGTCCCCACGGGAGAGATCGTGGTGCGCCTGGACCTGCAGCTGTTCGATGAGCCTTAGGAGAGAGGGGCCAAAGTCAGAATTGAGCCAGAGGTCGCTGCAGGAGGTGTCTGCAGAAGCTGTCACCGAGTCCTTGCTGGTGTGGCATGAAACTACTGCTCGCCCTTCACGCGTCAGAGGGTTATCAAAGCAAACAGGAGCAGCTTTGTGCCTTGATAATTCTCACTGAACACACGAATCCCAATTTAGTGAGGAGATCTCCCTCAATCTCCCTGTGTGGAACTTGGCGTTGGTTTCCTGGGCTGGTGAAACAACCCTGTTGTTCCTTGTGCTGCAGTGGGGATAGCTGGCAAAACACATGGGTGGCCGTGCTTGCTCCAGCTGCCCCGCTCTTTGATTCCCGTGGAGGAGGCAGTGTGGGTGTGTTTTGGAGGCTTTCTGAGGGTTTTCCCCTTCAGGAGTTCTGTGCCTATTGCCTAGCAGAGTGGTGTGTAAATGTGAGTGAATGGAAGGAGCGGTTTTGCAGCAGGAAGATCTCTGAAGGTCTTCATGATGGTACTGAAAAGACTTAGAAAATAAATAGTCTATATCTATAAACAGAGAAGATTCTATTAACATACCACTTCATGACTCGTGTTGCCCCTGAAAATAAAAGCTGTCCAGGCCTTCTGCACAAGGATGAATTGCACTCCAGAAGAGTCCAGCCCCGGGTCCCTGAGGGAGTTGCTGTTGTCCCCAGGGCTGTAAGTGCTGGGGCAGGAAGCCAAGGGTGAGGCACAGAGCCCTGCTGGTGCTGTGTGTCCCTCCCGGGTGCTCCTTCACTGCTGCTGCTCCCAGGCCGAGCCTCCCCTGCAGTGGGGGAGAAGAAACAACCGTGGCTCCGGCTCAGGAAGGGACGGTGCAGCCTGCAGGGCCTGGTGGGCACAGCAGTGGGTGGTGCCCAGGTACGGAGCTGAGCTGAGCTCTCCTGTGTGCAGCCAGGGCACGGGGGCTCGGGGCATCCCACGGGGCAGCTGCTGGGCGTCACCAGAGAGCTCGTGGTGCTCTGCAGAGCGGGGACCCCAAAGCCATCCGGGGAACGCAGGGCTCTCCATCCCTTTCGCTCCATGGATAACAGCGTCCAGGCCCACGTCCCTGTTTGGCAGAGCTCCCGGGCACAACGTCTGCTTTCCCTCAGGCACACGTGTGAGTGTCCTGCTGAGCCTGGACTCGGGGGACAAAACATCCCTGAGAGTCAAATTCCTCTTTGTTCTGCTTGGATTCCTTTTGTTCATGCCCTGCCACGCATCCACTGGTATTTTTGTAAGGACTTCATTCCGGATGAGAGGTGCCAGCCCGTGTCATTCGCATGTGAACATTCTGTGGAGCTGTTGTTAGGTTTTGGTGTTCCTTGCATGTCCTTTCAGTACTGGTTCCCACCTCTCCTGTGTCGGCGGTGTTCTCTAGCACTCCAAGTCTTATTGGTTTCCATTAGGAAATTAGGATATATCCATTACAGGTAGGTAGGTCAGTATGGTAATAAGTGTAAACTGTGGTGGGAAGTGTCTGTGTATTATAATTTCCTAAAAGACCACTGTAATGTTTCAAGCAATGGGAAGGAAAAAAATGTATGTTGGAGGGACAACAAAGTTTACATTTCATACTTTTCAGAATCGCTTTATTATTTATTTATTGAAGATAGTGTAGAATTTTGTATCAGAAATGACAGACATACTTATGTATTTTTTGAAACAAAACAGAGATACACACTTTAGTTAGAAACTTTCAACTGACCACATTTTAGAGGGAGTGTGACTTCCTAGGCATGCATTTGTTTACCACTAACTGGCTGAAAACACAATTAAGAGAACTTTAAGTTTCTATTTTTCAATGTTGTTAAGAAAATTGTTTCAATTAAAATATGTAAATAGTACTAAACCCATGCTTTCCTAATTCCATATCAATACATTTTATTAAATATAATGTATATGAAAATACACATTGTTGTGGTAGGATAAAAAAAGTGATAAAATCTATTACTGGAGTACCATTAAATGTCATTGTCTAACCTTTTATTGCTGTCCTAATTTTACTCAGTGCTGCCAACGGGGTGAAAATTAATTTCAGTGTTTCACAAGTAGCATCACTTTGTTTGTTAATAGTGTCATTTCACCAGCTTCAATTACAGTGACAGCTGAACTGGCCAACAGGACAAAAAAATCTCATGGCTGGAATGCAGGAACCTTGGGCAGGGTTTGGAGGGAGCCCCGAGGAGCTGCACCTGCCTGAGGCTCCTTTGGTGCTGGAAGTGGGGGACCCTTCACTCAGGGGCCCCTCTCAGACTGAAACCCATGTCATGGACATCAGAGAATCCCAGAATGGTTTGGGTTGGAAGGGACCTCAATGCCCATCCAGTGCCAGCTGTGCCATGGCAGGGACACCATCCACTGTCCCAGGCTGCTCCAAACCCCATCCTACCTTGGGCAGTGCCAGGGCAGTGCTGTAGCAGCCTGTAGGATTGCCCCATTTTTGGGAATTGTGACAGAACAAGCACGAGCACCTTCCCAGCCCCATCACTTGGGATGTCCCACTCCCCCTGGATGCACAGCAGTGCTGAACTCCTGCCAGTGCCAGGCTGGAGTTTGGCTCACAGAGAGCCAATGAATCCCTCACAATCCCTGCTAAAGGGGAAGCTCAGCCTGTCCCCGGGCATGGAGGACAGGCAGTGTCCCTGCCCTGGCGACAGTGTCACTGCCCTTGGAGCTTGGTGGCACAGCAGCACTGCTGGCTTCCCAGACAGAACTGTGCCTCCTTGAGTCACACAGTCCCCAAATCCCTGAGGCTGGCACAGCCCTGCCAGCCCATGCGGTGCCAGCTGTGCCCACCTTGTGCCCAGCCCAGAGCACTCAGTGCCACCTCCAGGGGACACCTGCAGGGATGGGCACTGCAAAGCTCCCTGGGCAGCCCCTGCCAATGCCACACACTTGAAGTGCTGTAAAATAAAACCACCCCCAGGCTGGCCTTGGCTCAGAAATGCTGAGAGCCTGCTCAGGGCAGAGCTGATGGAAAGCCAGGCAGGAAATCCGGGAGAGGCTGCTCCGAGCTGGGGAAGGGACTTGGGCACCTGGAGACAGAGCCCAGCTCTGAGCTGACACTGAGCCAAACAGCTGAGTGATTGCAGCAGGGCTTTTTCTAGATGCACTTAATTATTCAGTATTTTCTCAATGTGAGTTTTTATGAGGGCACTTTTTCAATGCTCATTTTACAATTTTTTACCCTTTAAAAGTAATGCAGTCACTTTTTGTTACGTGTGAGGAGGATTGGGGTGAGAAACATTGTGGGTAATGGAGTTTTTTCTTACATTCTCAAAACTGAGATGTGGCAACTCCAGCCTCTGACTCCAACAGCAGGGCCTGGTGCCAGACTGCTGTGCTTGTCACATGGGATCTCAGTTCATTCAAACCCAGCAGTCAAAGCCCTTGAAACAGGGAGAAGCTGGGAACCAGGAGAAATTGCTTTGAGGGTTTGCTCTGTGTGTACATTCCACATCTGCCCTTGCTTTGTTCAGCCTCTCCACTCCTGTCCTGTGTGCACATTGCTGTATCCAGAGTTCAGTACATGCTTATAGATATAAAATATAGATATATTATTATTGTACATATAGTACAAAGCCACAGCTCTGTTGTCATTGTCAAATACAGAGGAAATCTCACAGAAAAGTGTTTAAAGGCACCTGGTTTTGTTTGTTCATTTAAATATTTCGAAAGAAGGAGTGTCCTCAGGAAATTATTTTTCTGTATGTAGGATATATTTAGGATCTCATTAAAAAAATAAAGAACTGCAGTGAGAGTCTGTTAAATGGCCCTAATTACTTGATAGAGTAGTCAAAGGCTCTGCTGTGACCGTGGGTCAATTCCTTGGCTGCCTGTAAAGCTGCCAAAGTGTCACTGTCCCTGGGTTTGGGGACCAGTCCTGGGATCTGGCAGTGCTGTGCAAGCGAAGGGAACTGGGGCTCCCTCCAAGCCCCCGCCAGCCCCTGGCTCCTGTCCCTGCCCTGAGCACGGGAGAGGGGGAGAAAGAAGAAACAGGGACAGAGCTGAGGGCTCAGGGCTTGGTGAGCAGCAGGAGCTCTGCCCTCCCTCCACCCCCCAGAAGTGGCTGGGTGTCTGAAGGGTGATGGATGGGAGGGAAATCCATCCCAGTTCCGGGAGCTGCCCCATGGGAAGGGGACTGTGCTGTGACACAGGAGGAGGAGAAGGTTGGCTGTGGGACCATGGTGCTGGTCCAAGGGCTGGCTCTGTCTCCAGCCCTGCTCTTCAGGGAATCACAGCATGCTTTGGGGGGTCCTCAAATCCCACCCAGTGCCACCCCTGCCATGGCAGGGACACCTTTCCCTGTCCCCAGTGCCCACCCTGGCCTTGGGCACTGCCAGGGATGCAGGGGCAGCCCCAGCTGCTCTGGGCACCCTGTGCCAGGCCCTGCCCACCCTCTGAGAGGTGCTGCTCCCTCTTCTCCATCTCATCCTGGGTTTTTAGTGCACATTTTGCTTTTTGCCAAACAAATGGTATAGACTAGTTTCCTTTTCTTTTTCTCTTTTAAGACAACCAGAGAAAAATTCTGTCTGTAGAATCTGTATGATCCTAAAAATTATGAAGGTATTATAAAAATTTGGCACTAGAAGATAAACTTACCCTTTCTTTCAAGAAAATGCAATTAATTTGTATTGTTGATTTACAGCACATTTAACTATTCCTCAGTGAAATATCTGTACTGTGAAGATGGCTCCTTTTGGTTTTTAAGGCATTTGTAACAGGTATGCATCAGGCAGCACTGTTTCTCATAATGCAATTTTAACTGATTTCAGTTCTGTGAATGTCTTGTTCCCTCAGTCCCTCCTGGTTAAACAATTCTATTTACAGATAAGCTAAAACTAAACAAGAGTCCCTAAACTGTGTCCCCCTGTGTGAGGCCTGGTGCTGCTCCAGCTGTGGTGGCACAGCTGGTGTGGGGCTGTGCAATGTGGGACACAGCAGAGACCGGGCTTGTGCAAGTGAATGATGCAAGAATAAATGCAAATGATGCAAGAATAACTTTTTAAAGTTTACCTGTGTGCTGTCACATTTCTGAGAAGTGCTGGAGAAGAGGGAGATGGAGTCAGGACATCTGCAGATGAGTCACTCTTCCCTCAAGCTCCGACCTCTGCTCCTGGCACAGGGACAGCACCCAGGGAGCGGCTGGAGCTGGGCCTGGAGGGATTTAGGTTGGGTTTAGGGCAAAGTTCTTGCCCAGAGGGTGCTGGCACTGCCCAGGCTGCCCAGGGAATGGGCACGGCCCCGAGGCTGCCACAGCTCCAGCAGCCTTTGGCCAGCGCTGCCAGGGCTGCCCAGGCTGGGCTTGGTGGGCTCTGGGCAGGGCAGGGCTGGCACTGGGGATCCCTGGGGGTCCCTGCAGCTCAGGACATTCCATGGTTCCATAACTATTTATGCTGCCAGCACCTGCCTTGCTCTCGAGGTGGACCAGGCACAGACGAGCCCAATTGGAAAAAGCAGCATTTTTTATTAATGTGTTGTGATCACCCACCCATAAGGGGAAGGAAGCACCCAAGAATCATAAATGCTCAAGGACAAAAACAACGATAAAACCTGGAGCATCCACAAAATAAGAAAAAACTTCTGTTGAACACTTATGATTATTTTTAGCAATGTATTAATATTTTGTTAATTTGACTTATTGCTATACAACTGCTACATTAATCTCTGACCTACAATAAAAGTTTGGGATAAAGGGAAAGGGTGAAAGGGCAGAGAGAAAGGAAAAGATGAATTATAAAGTGACAGGCAGAAAGACCGACAAGGAAAGAAGGGGGCAGAGATTATCACTCCTGGCTCCAGCATGGTTCCAGGTGACAGGATGTCTCTCCAGTGTGGTTCCAGATGAGAGGACATCACTCCTGGTTCCAGCAATGGTCCAGCTGTTGGGATGTCCAGGCTCAGGGACTTGGTGGGGGCACCCTTTTATGGACTGGGTTCCCCACCCTGAAACACATTCTGCACCTCTATGCAAACTGGGCCTCCTGCACAGTCTGTTCTTCGAGACCCTTCTGGGAAAAGGTCGGCGGCTTTGGGGGTCTTTGTGCTCTTGGTCCGTGGCCCCCTCTTGGCCCGAGTCCTGCGCTTGCAGTGCTGGGTTGCGCTGACCTCCAGCAACCACAACTGGGACATCTGTCCTGCCCAAGTGCTGCTCTGCCCCCCCCTCCAGGCCTGGCCTGGCGCTGGTGTGGGCGCTACTCCTCTGGCTGTGCCACCAGGCAGGGACACCAGAACAGCCCCAACACCAGCCTGGGACGCTGGAACAACCTCTGCAACAGGCGGGGACACCGGAACAGCCCCAACACCAGCCTGGGACGCTGGAACAACCTCTGCAACAGGCGGGGACACTGGAACAGCCCCAACACCAGCCTGGGACACTGGAACAACCTCTGCAACAGGCAGGGACACCGGAACAGCCCCAACACCAGGCGGAGAAACCAGAACAGCCTCCGCAACAGGTGGGGACACCAGAATGTCCCCCACACCAGAGAAGGACAGTGGAATGTCTCCTGCACCAGAGCGGGACACCGGAACAGCCCCAACACCAGGCAGGGACATCGGAACAGTCTCCACAATAGGCGGGAACACCGGAACAACCTCTGCAACAGGCAGGGACACTGGAATGTCCCCTGCACCAGAGAGGGACACCGGAACAGCTTCTGCAACAGGCAGGGACACCGGAACAGCCCCCACAGCGCCCGCGTGAAGCGGGAGGGACGTTTCTCAGAGCGCTGGCTCTGTGCCTCTGTCACCTCCACACCAAGATGCTTGGGAGGCTCCTCCTCCTCAGCAGCTGCCAGCTTGGCACCTGTGGGACCCTCCAGGACAGGAGAGGGACTGGGCTCATCAGCACAGGCTGGCTTTGCTGCCACCTCTGTGTCCACATGCCTGGAACAGCTGGGTCCTTCCAGGGGGTCCTCATCATCCACCAAGCCCGAGGGTTTGTTCCAGTTGTTGTTCTGGATGGCTTCATCTCCTTGAGACACCACTGGGACTCCTTTGGAACGCACATTGTCACCAACATTGAAATTGATAGATGACATGGAGTCCAACAGCTCTTGCCTGGGAGCCTCCACCTTCTCCTTGCACCAGTTCAGATTGGACAGTCCTTGGTGTCTGTCAGCTTCATGCTCTTCCTCCTCCTCAGCATCATAATTGTTGGGGAAATTGGCTTCCAGCCAATCCAGCACCATCTGAAGCCTTGACACTCTCTCCACTGGCGGTCTAGGTGACAAGCTTGAATCTCGGTCCATACCACCGAGCAGGGCCCTCCTGGTCAGATCTTTGTCCTCACGTTCTTCCCAGTTGCAGAGCTCTTCATCCTCGTGTTCTTCCCAATGGGAGAGCTCTTCATCCTCATCTTGTTCCCAATTGCAGAGCTCTTCATCCTCTTGTTCTTCCCAATGGGAGAGCTGTTTGTTGTCATCCTCTTCCCATGAAGACATGTCTTGGGCATCACAGTCTTCCCCAAACCACAGCTCTGTTTCGCATTTGACGTCTGCTGGGGAAAGCTTCTCATCCTCGTAGTTAACCCCTTGGGACAGCTCTTTGTCACTGTCACTGTTCCCCTGGGACAGCTCTTTTTCATGCTTCTCTTCACCCAGGGACAGCTCCTTGTAACTCTTGCTGTCCTCGCGGGAGAGCTCACTGTCACCTTCCACTGGGGACAGCTTCTTGTCAATGCTGTTTTCCCCTGGGAAGAGCTTGATGGCCTCTTCCAATTTGGACAGCTCACGGTCACTTGTGCTGTCCTCTGGACCAACCTCGATGGCTTCTTCCACTTTGGACAGCTCCTCATCAGCTGAGCCATCCCCTGAAACCACCACGATGTCCTCTTCCACTGGGGACAGCTCCTGGTCACTTGTGCTGTCCACTGGAACAACCTCAATGTCCTCTTCAACTTTGGACAGCTCCTGGTCACTTGTGCTGTCCTCTGGAACAACCTCAATGTCCTCTTCAACTTTGGACAGCTCCTGGCCACTCTTGCTGTCCCCTGTAAGGCTCTCGATGGCCTCTTCCACTGGGGACAGCTCCTCATCGCTGCCATGTTCCCCGTGGGACAGCTCGTTGCCATTGCTCTGTGTCTCCAGCTCTGTGCCCGTGAGGCGGCGCCCCATGGCTCGAGCCCCCGAGGGGATGGGCAGCACAGGCAGCAGCTGCCAGCTCGGGGACACTCGGGCTGTGCCCTCCTGGGCCACCCTGAGCGGGGGCAAGAGCACCCTGGGCACGGGGGTGTATGGCTGCCAAGCACAGGGGCTGCAGGGCTGGGGCTCCTTCTCCCCTGCGCTCCCCAGCTCTGTGCCCCGGCTCTGAGCGTCCCTGGGGCTCACCAGGCAGGGCAGTGGTGGCAGTGGTGACAGCGGTGACAGCGCTGGCAGAGGTGGCAGGGGGGGCAGTCTGTCCCCACAGAGGGACAGGGCCTGGCTCCAGCTATCCTGTGGCACTGCCTGTGGCTTCCCAAGCTGCACCTGCGGGACCTTGAGGTGTTTGGGCTTTCTGGGTCCTACCTTTGGCTGCCCCAGGTGCACTGGTGGCAGCTTGATGGGCATCAGCGAGGAGCAGCAGGAGGATGAGGATGAGGAGGCGTGGGATGGAGACGGCTCCCTCGGCAGGACAAAGGTCCTGGCCCTGTCCCTGCACTGGCCTCTCCTTTCTGCCTCATCCCTCACTCTCATCCTCCTCTGCACACTCAACAGTTGGCCTTGGGCAGGCTGGGAGTTGGGGTTCCCCTTCTCCTTGTTCATTTTCTCAGTAATTTCCATTGTCCTCTAGTGCAGACAGACACAGGGAGCTGCTTCCTGCACAGAGAGCGGCTCTCCTGTGACTGGGCACCGCAGGGCTCTGCGCCCCTTAGACACCCTCAGCCAGGCCGGGGCTCCCTGATGTCACAAGGCTCTCTGGCCACCACCACGGCCCACATCACAAAGGGCCCCGACACCGTGTGCCCGTGTCCCCAGGGGCTGGGCTGGGCTGCGGCAGCATCGCCACACGGCTGCCCCCGGGCCAAATCCCCAAATCCCCTGTGCCGATACCAGGGCAGGAGTGTGCAATGGGACACGAACCACGCGGAGTTCAGCCTCTTTGGGAGAAAGAAACGAGTGTTTGAGGCTGTTTGGGAGAGAAAACTACTCCCGATGGCACTCGTCGGTTATACATGGAACTCAAAAGCCATAACAAATACTAGAAAGCCATAATTAGAAATACATGTGGCTCAAAAGTCATAAAGAGGTAGTTAGGAGCAACATCTCTACTTACAAAAGAATTACGAAAAAAAACCACTATGCTATAAAACACTTACACAGTTTTTGTCACTTGCTGTTCTCATTCTTTTTAAACTTTCAAATTTGTTTCCTGTGCTCTTCATTATTGTGGAAACATTGAAGCAAAACTGAGCAGCATCAGGGAAACACCAACATCTGGGTCCAAAACTTCAGAATGGCTGTGCAGCTCCTGCAGGACTGCTGCGCTTCAGCCGGGCACAAAAGCCCCTCTCCTTTCCCACAAGGAGTAAAATCAGAGCTCCTCCTGATTTCCTAGGCTTGCCCTGCATCACTGATCCAGAACCTCCTCCAAGTGTGCTGAGGGAGAGGAGACAGATCAAGTGTGCTTCTGGATCATCTGTTTTGTCTCCAATTTTCCCACTCCTGAAACAGTGCCAACCTGCAGGTGTGACCACACCTGATGTCCCCCAGGCCTCTCCTCTGGGCTGGAGCCCTCCAGGGCAGCTCCACCATGGACAGTTCCTTTTCCCATTGCAGTAGTCTCCTTTGGTGTGGAAAAGAAAGAAGTGAGAATTGGAGGTCCCCTTCTCCTTGTCCATTTTCTCAATAATTTCTGTCATTTTCCAGCACAGATGGACCCAGGGAGCTGCTTCCTCCAGACAGGCAGCAGCTCCCTGGGCACTGTTTGCCTCCTTCGGGACAGTTCCCTGGAAGTGTCCTGTGCCCCTCGGCAGAGCCCTTTGTCCTCATCTGCTTCCCACTGGGAGAGCCCTTTGTCCTCATCTGCTTCCAGGGGGACATGTCTTGGACATTACAGTCTTCCCCAAAGACAGCTCTTTGTCATGTTTGCCGCCTCCTTGGCAAAGCTCATTGTTGCTGCTGTTATCCTGTTGGGACAGCTCCTCGTCACTGTCATTCTCCCCTTGGGACAGCTCTTTCCTGTGGTAGTCCTGGCCCTGGGATGCGTCCTGGTCACTCTACTTGGCCCCTGGGGAGAGCTCGGTGACATTTTGCCTTTGGACAGCTCCAAGGCACTCTTGTTATCCCCTGGGTCAGTGTCATCTGCCCTGGGCACTCCTGCTTCTTTAGTTCATCTTCCTACTATTTGTTCTCTTCCCACTGGGACATTGAAGACAGACACCTCCAGCAGGAAGGTGCATGCAGCAGTGTTCTGGAACAGGGATAACCCACAGGCAGCACAGGAACAACAACCACTTTGTGCCCTCCTGATTTCATGAAACATTTTCCTGTTGGAAAAATGAACAGGGGCAGCTCTACGTGCAACCCAGCCTGACTTCTGTCAGCCCCTGGGTTCACACACAGCAAGGAAAACCGTGAGCTGTTGAGCTGCAATGGGATGAAGAGTTTCCATTTTGGACCAGGAACTGCTGGGTATCAGCCCTCTCTTTGCAGCAATTTGTTCAGCTTGGCAGAGGTGAGACATGTCCTCACTGCTCTCACAGCAAGCACTTCAATCACAGAGTGCAGCCTTAACTGGGAGAGGTTTGTCTTTCCTCCCACTCCCTGTCTTTGCTCCCACTCCCTGCTGCCTCGATGCAGAGCTCCCCAGCCCACCTGAGCCATGACGACCATGTACAGCCCCTTCATGGCACATCTCCCGTCACAGCCCCACCATGGCACATCTCCCCTCACAGCCCCACCATGGCACATCTCCCGTCACAGCCCCACCATGGCACATCTCCCCTCACAGCCCCACCATGGCACATCTCCCGTCACAGCCCCACCATGGCACATCTCCCCTCACAGCCCCACCATGGCTCCTCTCCCCTCACAGCCCACCATGGCACATCTCCCCTCACAGCCCCACCATGGCACATCTCCCCTCACAGCCCCTCCATGACACATCTCCCCTCACAGCCCCACCATGGCTCCTCTCCCCTCACAGCCCACCATGGCACATCTCCCCTCAGCCCCACCATGGCACATCTCCACCATGGCACAGCCTCACCATGGCACATCTCCACCATGGCACATCTCCACTATGGCACATCTCCACCATGGCACAGCCTCACCATGGCACATCTCCACCATGGCACATCTCCACTATGGCACATCTTCACCATGGCACAGCCCCACCATGGCACATCTCCCCTCGCGGCTCCCTCCCCTCACGGCTGCGGCGCCGCTCGGGCGCCCCCTGGCGGAGAGCGGGGACAAGCGGGACCCTCTCCCGCCCTGCTCCCTTCCTTCTCCACTCTTTCCCCTCTCTCTCCCTCTGCCTGCCCTACTTCCCTGTCTCTCTCTCTCCCCGACCCTCCGGTCTGGCCCCTTTGTTGCCCTCCCTGCCCGCTCCTTCCCCTCTCTCTGTCCTTGAGCGCGGGGCACAGCGCGGCCCGTCCCTCCTCTTCCTGCGGCCCCTCCTCTTCCTGCGGGTCCGTTACCGGCCCGTTCCCGGGGCCGGCCGGCGGCACCAGGCAGGTGAGGCGGGGGCGGGCCGGGCTCCAGGTGCGGGACCCCCGGGCAGCAGGGAGGGAGGGAGCGGGGCTGGCTCCTGGGGGGCCCAATGCATCTCCCCTTCCCAAATTCCAGCGGCATCGCTGCGTTCATGCTGCCAGGGAATAATCATCCTTGCCCAGCCGGCCCCCTCGCGGGGTGAGGGTTCTGTATGTGGATCTTAACAACAGGTTTATTGATATCGGGGCTACCGAGTTGTGAGAAAGTCACTTTCGGAGCAATAATTGAATTTTAAAAGTGTGTTTACTGATCATTCTCTTTAAGTAGTAGTTACATGGGGTTTTATGGCGGTAGGAAAATTAGTAGCTATCTTTGCCTGCCACCCAGATGGAATGAAATCACTGGGTCATAAATAAAAGGTGTTAATGAGCTCCGTTATCACAAGCTGATGACTTAATGCCTACATGGATCAAAGCCAGCTGAAAATATCGAGGATTGATCCAGTCCCAAGTATTGTCCTTTTCCTTCTCTGGGTTAGGGCAGAAGGGCAGTTTGGTTTGTGCTGAAGACATAAATGCTGCTTATACTTTGATTAACCTTGAGGAGTTGATTTGACCTAGTTTTTTGTTTGGAGATGGAGTGAGCAAAGGAGATGTTGCCCTCTCTGTGTCTTTAGGTCCACTGATCCAGCATTTCCATAAGGATTTCCATGACTAAAGAAGAGCTGGCTGATGTGTAACTGGTGTGTCCAGTTAGTGTTATATATTTCTACTTTGATTTTACCTAAGGGCTGGCTTTGTCACCTGCTGAGGTGCTGTCCTGGCTGTGTCCCCAGATAACCCAGAATCACTGGAATTGCTGACACAGTGACATGCTCACTGCTATCGATCTGTTCTGAATTCCAGGTTTATGCCCCTGCCTGGCACCAGCGAAGGAAGTTGGCAACTGCAGGGATACAAAGGCTGACCTAGTGAATCTGTAACCTGAGTGCTGATCCAGATGTTGCTGTGCTGTGATGACCTCCTCTGCCAACGTACCAGGTTGTAGCTCTTGATCCAAGGGAATAGGAAATTGAGCTATTGCTGAATGTAGGTACAGAGGAGAAGGGAGGGATTTGTTTCAGCATTTATTGCTCAGCATCGAAGTTATTTCCAGTTTACAATGTTTGCTGAAAGGCAATAAAATAAACAGTAGAAGAATAAAGGTGATAAAAATGCTTCCAGGGAATTCTGCAGTGCAGAACAAACCTGTGTTCCTGTTGTCATACCAGGAAAAAAGTAAATTGAGAATTAATTTTCATTTACATTGTAATATTACTACTTCAATACGAATTAATTAGAAATCAAGTAAATTAATTACTTTAAGCTTAGGAAGGGCAGGGCTGGATGGGATCTTGGGAATGAGGAATTGTTCCCTGGCACAGGGTGCCCAGAGCAGTTGGGGCTGCCCCTGGATCCCTGGCAGTGCCCAAGGCCAGGCTGGACACTGGGGCTGGAGCAGCCTGGGACAGTGGGAGGTGTGCCTGCCATGGCAGGGGTGGCATTGGGTGGGCTTTTTCCAACCCAAACCATTCTGGGATTCTGTGATTTCAATAATAGTCTGTAAAAGAAAAAAATACTACTAAATTTCAGTAGGGATTTCTTTAATACACCAGGCTAAAGATAAGACTTATGCCCTGGAAGTTCTTTAAAAAAAGGATCTTTAACATGATTTTTGTCCAAATGTGTCTGTAGGTTCTTTATAATGTAGCTGCACCTGAAGAAATCCCCAGTGGCTTTGTGTCATGCTGAGTAACAACATGGGGCACTGTTTGATGGGACGGGGAGCCGTGATCCCGAGGAAACTGAAGCCATTTCTGTGCAGGATGTTGTCGGGTTACAAACCCGAAAACGACGTCAAGGACTCTTACAAGGTTCTGGAGCTGGAGGAAGGCTGTTCCCTCGACGACGTCAGGAACTCCTACCACAATCTTGCCAAAAAATACCACCCTGACAGCAGCTCCGGCATGGCCGACTCCAGGGCCTTCATACGGGTGGAGGAGGCCTACAGGGTGGTGCTCAGCGACCTGGCGGCCAAGCAGCAATCAGACTCCGGCGAGGAGGAGGAAGACCAGTTCAAGTCCAAGTCCCTGCAGCACAGGCACTACCTGAGCTTCGAGGGCGTGGGCATCGGCACGCCGAGCCAGCGGGAGAAGCAGTACATGCAGTTCCGCGTGGACCGCGCCACCGAGCAGGTGCTGGAGTACCGGCAGCAGCGCCTGGAGAGCCGCTACGCCGGCAGCGACCTCAGCAGGGCCCAGGACGTGCGGCAGAGCAAGAAGGTGAAGATCACCCAGGCCGTGGAGCGGCTGGTGGAGGACCTCATCCAGGAGTCCATGGCCAAAGGAGACTTCGACAACCTGAGCGGCAAAGGGAAGCCCTTGCAGAAGTTCTCGCACAGCCCCCACATCGACCCCATGACCCACAACCTGAACAGGATCCTCATCGACAACGGCTACCAGCCCGAGTGGATCCTGCTGCAGAAGGAGATCCGCGAGACCATCGGGCGCCTGAGGAAGAGCATCGTGGCCTCCAGGAGGAAGCTGGGGGAGCCCATGACGCTGTCGGAGCAGAAGCAGTGGGGCCGCGTTTGCGAGCAGTTCGCGGAAGACATCAGGAAGCTGAACAAGAGGGTCGACAACTTCAACCTGGTGGTGCCCATCCTGAGCAGGCAGATGGTGCATTTCAGCACCGACAAGGAGATCCTGCGAGCGCGAAAGACTTACGAGGCCGTCGCGGAGAAGGTTTCTGATCCAGGCACGAAGGAAAACGGGGGGGAAGAGGGCGAAAGGTTCGGGTGGAAGTCTGCTCTCTTGAGGTGGTTAAAACTTGCACCGAAATAATCCATGCTAATTCCTCTTGCCAAGGTTTTTGAATGCACTTTATTAATGAAATGTAGCACTAGAGAAATTTCAGGTTCGCTGGAAATGTCAAATCCACGCTGTTGCACTACTTGAAGGAAATTTGGTTGTGTGATGACCATTTGCATTATAAATAATTGAGATATTTTAAAATATTATTAAATGAAATGTGCCAGTTTGGGTTGTGGTAGAGTTAATTTTTCTCATCGTTAGTCTGGGGCTGCGTGTTGGGTTCGGGCTGGAGGCAGTGCTGACCATTCCAGGGTGGTTTTATTGCTGGGCAGGGCTTGCACAGCACCTTTTGTGCCCTCCCCACCTCCCCACCCCTGAGCAGCTGCTGGCTGGGTTAAACCACAGCAGCAACAAATCAGTTCTTCTCTTGCAGGCCATTTTCCTTCTGCTGAAATCCAAATTAATGCTTCACTTCAGCACAGTAATCACTTTTACAGGCTCTTATCACTTCAAAGGGGAAACAGAGGCATAAGAAAAACACATTAAAATGGAGTCTTGCTGTGCCCTGTTTGACCTTTGCTCTCTTATTTCAATACTTACAACTCATGAATTTTTGGCAGGTTCTCTGCATATTTTTTAAAAGTACATTCACCTGTTCAAGGGTAAATTCACTGGCTGTGAAGGGAGGGTTCTGGATGTCTTGGCTTGGAATGTGCATGTGCACAAGTGCATTTTTGTGTCTTTTACAGAGAAAGAGGTCTTGGAAATTTATTTATTGGTGAACACCCCCTGCCATGGGCAGGGACACCTTCCAGCTCTGTGTATGAATGTTTATTTCCGTAATTTATTCTTGTTTATAACAAAAACTTAATTAAAGATACTGTGAATTAAAGATACTTTTCTGAAGGTCCTTTGACATAGCACTCTCAAAAATCTCACATTTTGATTCACGTTAGGATCTGCAGTAATTGGATCAGAATTGCTGTTCAGACAAATCCAGTGGGAGATTTCAAGAGCAAATCCAATTCGTGGCACAAGGGTGAATAGAAACCAGTTTGCAAGAAATGGGACACACTTTGGCTCACAAAGAAGCCTCAGCACTTCAATACCAGAGGTGCCATAAAGGGTGAATCAGCAGAATGAGGGATTTTTATGTTCTTATTAAAACCACATGGGTTTAAATGGGGCAGGTATGACCTGACTGAGGAACTTTAAATCAGCCTTGCACCGATGCCATCAAAACCTGCCAGGCACAAAAATCCACTTCTGCAACATTTACAGTGACAATGGAAAAAATAATTTCCACTTTAATGTTCCCCAGGTGTTTAGAGGAGTTCAGTGTTTCAGGGCTTGTCTATAATTTTGTTGCTCTTGAGAGCAGTGTTTAGCCAATACCAAGGAATATCAACCACTGCACACAGAAGATCCAGGAGAGAATGGCCTTCAGAAGGAATTTTTCTGGCTGACACTGGACTGTTAATTTGAATTTGATAGATGTTGGTTTATGACTGTGAAAAAGGGTGCAGTCATTGCTGATCCCAGATCCAAAACCACGTTTATTCCCAGAACTTCCTATTTGTTGGTTTAATGGCCACATGCCTCGTGGCTTGAAAGGCTTAAGTGACATCTTAATAGGAAGACAGAAGATTGTATAGATAGATAATTTTATATATTATGAAGATACAATATTTGATATATCAATTTTTCTCAGGGTGAGGAATCTGTTTCTTGCCCAACAGGACAAGCGGGAACGGCTTGAAACTGAAAGAGGGATTTAAACAAAGTATTGAGAAGAAATTCCTTCCTTCCACTGTAGATGCTGAGGATTTCTATGTTTCAGAGCAGTAACATCTCGGGATGAAAGTGGAGATAACAGAGAAGGCCCTGAGAAGAGGGAATAAAGGAGAAGAAAGAGCAGGGCATCTTATAGAAGAAATATAAGTGATAAATCTTTATTCTTATGCCCCTCTGAGGGAGCAGGGAGTGTGGTGTCTGGGCTTGATGGAGCACAGTGTGTACATTTAAGTTAAGGTTATAAAATGAAGCAGGGGGGACTTTGAGCACAATGTGATGCTTTCAATTCCACATCCTCTAATCCTCAAAACGCTGACTTTGATCCAGTTCTCTTCTTTTCCCAGGGCTTTTATTCAACTTCTGTCTTTTGGCACTTATTTGTTTGGCTGTTTTAGATGGCCACTTATTGACATGTATGTAATCCCCATATTGCTTGTCCAGTATTGCTTGTCCTTCTAACCCAGACCATTCCGTGATTGATCCTATGAGTTAGAATTTATCCATGTTTATTATTTCCCCTTATTTTCATTAAACCAGACACAGGAGTGAGGTGTAAGAGCATTTAGGGGTGAACGTTATCTATTCCAGCATGGGAATGACAATACTGTGCTGTTCCCGTGGGGCAGCGGAGGCGGCCGGGGGTCACTCCCGGCCGTGTGGCGGCGGCGCTGGGGCTGAGGGGCCGTGAGGGGGCGGCCATGGCGGGAGGGGCTGGGGCCGTGAGGGAGGGGGCGGGGCCTGAGCCTGAGGGAAAGGCGGGAGCGCGCTGGCCCCGCCTCTTCCCGCCCCGCCCGAGCGGGCTTACGGCGTGTGGCGCCGTATTGGCCAATCACACCGCTCTGTCCTTACCCGGCCCTCGGCTGACGCGCGGCGCTCGGCTCTGATTGGGCAGAGGGCGCGTCAGTCAGGGGGCTCGGTGCCCTCAGGCGGAAGCGTCTCGCCCGGAGCGGGTACGTGCGGCCGCGCCGGGCCGGGCCGGGCGGCACCGGGACCGGGACAGGGACCGGGACCGGGATCAGGGACAGGGATAGGGAGCGGGATGGGGGGCGAGAGAGAGAGCGGCACCGCACCGGGAGGGACCCGGGGCCGCTCCCTGGGACGCCGGCGTGTCGCGGATTGTCCGGCCCTGAGGGCGCCCCGCCGGTGCTCCGCGGGGAGCGGGCTCGGTAGGGGAGGTTAACGGAGAAAATGCCGTGTTTTATCTAAATAACAATGTACCCGGCCGGCCCTAGGAACCCCTGGCGGGGCCGTAGCTCGGGCTCGGGGCTCGCCGTGCCCCGCCACGCCCCGGTGCCAGGGCGGGCACCGCGATGCGCTCGGAGCGGGCCTGAGGCAGAGCCAGCCCTGGGAATTGCGGGATCCAGATGGGTTCTGTACCCGGCCTCCTCAATTTTAAACTTTAATATCGCTCCTAAAGATCCTCTGCTGCGGGCAGTCCTGGGGCTGAGCTGCACATTGGTGCGAAGGGATAAACCATGGAATTGTTTGAGTCGGGTTTGAGGGACATTAAATCCCAGCCAGTGCCACCCGTGCCATGGCAGGGACACCTCCCACTGTCCCTAAGCTGCTCTCAGTGCCCAGCCTGGCCTGGGACACTGCCCGGGACCCGGGGCTTTGTAAGGAATTGAAATATAGTTAATATCACTTGTAAATAACTTTGCTACACAGCCTTGTTTTTGTGCAAATTAGCTTAAAATTTCCTTTCTTTGCTCTTGTCTTTCTGTAATACTTAAAAATCAGTGCTGTGGAATAGGGAGAATGAAAGTGAAAGTGCAGGAAATCACTGAAATAAGTGGGAAAACGGCAGTGGCTGTTGCAGAAATGTTCACATAAGCCCTTGATATTCTTTTCGTCCTCTGTGCATGTGGGGAAATGTGTGACCTAAAGGATATTCTGAGGAGTTGCTTGTGGAAGATGCATCTTCTTCAAGGAAAACTTGAATATCCTTTGTGTCTTTAAGTTTCTTCCCTTTTCATTTTGTATTTCCCTGTCTTTGGAAACAGGCAGTTCTGTTCTTTACTAACCCAATGATATTCCGCATTAAGGCATTTTTCTTCCTGCAGACTTTTCCTGTTTCCTTGCAACTGCTTTCAGTATTTTGTTCATCAGCTCATTTGGGGAGAGAAGAGCTGATTTTCGGGTGGAAATGTGGAGCTGCTGTTGTGTTTTCTGTCTGCACAGCAGAGCAGTGGGTTTGCTCTCCATGCTCCCCTCTGCCAGGGGTGGTTTTTCCAGCTCCAGAGTCTCCATTTGTTCCTGCAGAGGTGTTTGTGTGTGCTGGACAGGCTGAGGAATGTCCCTGCCTGCCCTTGGCACCGGGGAGGAGGCTGATGGTGGGAAGGGCGTTGAAGGACAGGAATTCCAAGGGCTGTACCTGATTTCCTGCCTGGGAGCTGTGTGGGTGGGGGAGTTTAGAGCAGGGATGAGTCCTGCACCTGGATCCAGGTGGGAAATCCCAGCTGAAGGCATCTGCCTCCCCAGAGGGTGTGTGCAGGGCTGGCAGCTGTCCCTGTGTCCCTGGGAGTGAAAATGCAGGTTATTGTGTGCTCCCTCTTTTTCTAAGGAATTATGGAGAATTACAGGTCATGGAATGTTTGGGTAGGGAGGGACCCCAAATCCCGCCCAGGGCCACCCCTGCCATGGCAGGGACACCTCTCACTGTCCCCAGTGTCCAGCCTGGCCTTGGGCACTGCCAGGGATGCAGGGGCAGCCCCAGCTGCTCTGGGCACCCTGTGCCAGGCCCTGCCCACCCTGCCGGGCAGGAAGTTGTTCCTAATGTCTAAACCTGGAATTTTTCAGTCTGAGGCCATTCCCTGTGTGCTGTCCCTGCATCCCCTGGCCATTGTCTCTCTCCAGCTTTCCTGGGGCTCCTCCAGGCCCTGCAAGGCCACCCTGAGCTCAGCCCAAAGCTTCTCCTGTGCAGGTGAGCAATGCCAGCTGTGCCAGCCTTTCCTGCCAGCAGAGCTGCTCCATCCCTCTGCCCATCCTGGAGCCTCCTCTGGGCTCTCTGCACAGCTCCAGCTCCTCCCTGCGCTGGGGCAGCTCTGCAGGTGGGGAATCACCTGAGGGGCACAGGGACACAATCCCAGTCCCATTTCCTTTCCTAGTTCTCGTTCCCCAGGACACTCTGCCCCTCTGACTGCCCTGCCCACTGTTGCCTTGTGTCCCTTTATCCCCCAGGGATGCTCTGCTGAGGTCCCTTGGGAGGATCTCTCCCCTCCCCTGTGTCAGTGCACTCCTTTTCTCTGCCATATTAAATCCAGGGTATTTTAGCTGGATTTCTTGAACACCTTGGGGGGATTTGCCAAGGTGGGATTTGCCCACCCTTTTTGTGGTGTCCCTGTGCCCAGAGCAGCTGGGGCTGCCTCTGGGTCCCTGGCAGTGCCCAAGGCCAGGCTGGACACTGGGGACAGTGGGAGGTGTCCCTGCCATGGCAGGGGTGGCACTGGGTGGGCGTGAGGTCCCTCCCAACCCAACCCATTCCATAATTCCCTGTTTCCCTGCAGCCACTGCCAGGCAAGGCCCCTCAGCCCACAGTGGGACAGCAGCAGGAGCTGGGAGGGTTCCAGTGTGGGTGGGTGAGGAGCTGGAAGGGGAAACAGGAATTGCTGCAGGACAGGAACAGACACAGCTCTGAAGAGGAAGAGAGAAAGTGGAGCCATTTAAGAGTGGAACATGAGGAAGGGCTTCAGGAGCAGCTGTAACTCAGCTGAGTGAGCTGGGAAGGGCTGGAGAATCCCTGAGGGAGCTGGGAAGGGGCTGCAGAATCCCTGAGGGAGCTGGGAAGGGGCTGCAGAATCCCTGAGGGAGCTGGGAAGGGGCTGCAGAATCCCTGAGGGAGCTGGAAGGGGCTGCAGAATCCCTGAGGAGCTGGAAGGGGCTGCAGAATCCCTGAGGAGCTGGAAGGGGCTGCAGAATCCCTGAGGAGCTGGAAGGGGCTGAGGCTGGAGCAAAGGAGGCTCAGGGGCCCTTGTGGCTCTGCACAAGGCCCTGCCAGGAGGGCACAGCCGGGGGGGTCGGGCTCTGCTGCCAGGGAACAGGGACAGGAGCAGAGGGAGCGGCCTCAGGCTGGGCCAGGGCAGGCTCAGCTGGGACAGCAGCAGCAATTTGCCCATGGAAAGGGAGCTCAGGCCTTGGCAGGGGCTGCCCGGGGAGCTTTGCAGTCCAGGGGTGGCCCTGGATGATCTCCAAGGCTTTTCCCACCCTGCTGACCCTGGAATTCTGTAGGAGCACAGCAGTTCCCTGTGGAAGCTGTGGGATGAGCAGGGATCTGACCACTGCCAGGGACAGGTGAGAGGAGAATTCCTGAGGAGAATCACCAGATGGCTGAGCCCAGATGCTGCACAAATTAAAATCACTTTGGGATTTGAAGTGGCATCACAAGTGTGGGTTTCTGGAGGACAAACCTTTGGATCGTGCTCCAGGAGGTGACCTGTGTTTGCAGCATGGACAAACTGTTTATTGATTGATTTTTATTCCACTTCTTCTCCCTGCTGTTACTAACCAGAAAATGTTCTCCAGCAGTCTGTGCTGTCACACAGTTGTGAAGGACATTTTTGTTATTCTTTACCAAATGGCTGGAAATGAATTATGGCAGGTTGGGAAATGCAGGAGTTGACAATACTAAAGCAAATTAGAATGGTGCTAAGGGCAGCTGTGAGTCAGTTAATTAACTTTGCTTTTCTCTTCCCATATTTAAGGCTCCCTGTGACCTTTTCTCTGTGCACTGAGACCTTCTTTACCCTCAGCATCAGGGTTTGATTTGCTGAGTTGGGCTCTTTTTCTCTGTGTTAAAAAGGCACTAAATATTATTATCTGTTAGATTGGAGACTGGAAATATTACAGTTTAATTGAGACTCCTTGACACGACTTATGGACCAAGTTCTGCCATAAGCTTTGGGGTTGTGTGGTGATTTTCTTTTGTAGTTCTGTGTAAGGGAGGTTGTTTTGTGAACATAGCTCAGCAGAGTTTATCATGGAATGGTTTGGGCTGGGATGGCTTTAAAACAATCTCCTTCCCTCTCCTGCTGTGGGTGGGGCAAATTCCACTGGAAGGTTCTGTATAAAACCTGAATTCTGTAAAAGCCCCCAGACTGGAACTCGTGGGAGTTGTCCAGCATCTGGAGATGTTCCTGATTGATACTGAGAGTCTGCCTAGGGCAGGGGCTGGACAGAGTTAAAGGAATAAAGTAATAAATAAATAAATAAGGAATAAATCCCTTATTGAAAGGTCTTTAAAGGATGCACCTTGGGCAGCACAAGGGCCTGGCTGTGGCTCCACCCAAGATGGACCCTCAGTCAGGAGTTTTCACACTTTTATAAGTTTTGCTCCATTTCCTTATTTGGGTTAATTACAATTACAGCTCCAGGTGATGCAGTCCCACCCTCACAGTTTGTTCTCCTCAATTCACTGTTTTTACACTTTTTGGGGCTGAAGCTGCAGTGGTGTCCTTGGTTCTGGGGCTGGAGCAGGATTGTTCTGTGTGACTGAGCTGTGAGGAGAGCTGCTGACACTTTATGTGGAGTTCAGAATTGCACACAAATGCAGTACAGAATCTGGAAAATGTGAAAGCTCAAACTGAAGGCATCAATACTGACCTCACCTTTGGCTGTGTTTCAGGCACGCAGGAACTGCTGTTGATGGAAGAGCCCAGGACAGAGTGCTGGGACAGCGGGGCAGCGACAGCCGAGCCCAGGGCAGAGTGAGCCGTGCCTGGGGCAGCGACAGCCGAGCCCAGGGCAGTGACAGCTGTCCCCAGGGCTCTGTGAGCTGAGGCCATGGCAGGGTTCCTGGACAATTTCCGCTGGCCGGAGTGCGAGTGCATCGACTGGAGCGAGCGCCGCAACGCCATCGCCTCCATCGTGGCCGGCGTGCTGGTGAGCCACAAACTGTCACACTTGGGCCTCTGGTTCTGCCACTTCTGCCTCTTAACTTCCCCAAATCCAGCCTGCTCCTTCCAGGGGTCACTGTGGGCTTGGCAGCAGCGTTGTCACAAGGCCTGTGAGCCGTTTCTGATCTCTCCCCTTGAGAGGAAATCCCTCATGGATTGCTGCAGAGTTGGATCTGTTAGAACTGCTCTGTTCTGCACCATCCCCATCTCATGTGTGTTTAGAGTCTGGATTCTTGTTCTTAAGGGGAACAAGGAACAGGGAATTTCACAGAAATTGCACAGGGAATTTCATAGAATCCCAGAAGGGTTTGGGTTGGGAGGGACCTCAAAGTTCATCCATGGGCAGGGACACCTTCCCCTGTCCCAGGCTGCTCCAGGCCCCAGTGTTCAACCTGGCCTTGGACACTGCCAGGGATCCAGGGGCAGCCACAGCAGCTCTGGGCATAAATTTATCCATACCCCACTCCTTAATGTGAACAGAAAGTGTGGCTGATTCCCAAACACTCCCCTGAACACAGCAGGGTTGGGATTTGTGCAGGCATTGCCCATCGAGCACATCTACATCCCTGTCCAGAGGAGCGGGTGCTTGTTAGGAGCCAGTGAAGGCAGTGCTGCCCAGCCCTGCCTGCTCTCCCTGGCTGCCCTGTGCCCCCAGGCTCAGCCCTGTGTGTGTCTGTGCCCAGTTTTTCACAGGCTGGTGGATCATGATCGATGCTGCCGTGGTCTATCCCAAGCCGGAGCAGCTGAACCACGCCTTCCACACCTGCGGGGTCTTCTCCACCCTGGCCTTCTTCATGTGAGTGCTGGGGACAGGGCTCACCACAGAGCCACCAGCAGCAGCCAGGCTTTGCTGGCAGCGTGGATAAATCACACAATCAGGGAATGGTGTGGGTTGGGAGGGACCTCAGGGCCCACCCAGTGCCACCCCTGCCCTGGCAGGGACACCTCCCCTGTGCCAGGCTGCTCCAGCCCCAGCGCCCAGCCTGGCCTGGGATGGAGAATGCAATAATTACCTCAATATGGAACAATTCGCTGCATTTCCCTCAGTTTTTACAAGTTTTACAGCTGTTCCTTGCCCAAAACTTCCTCAAATGGGAGGGGAAGCAATAGCCTGGCTCTTGTGGAGATGTAAATAAAAGTAACAACTTCTATTGAATCATTCAGTATTGGCAAGAAGAAGGGATGACTTGGGATTTGTGACTAGGCAGAATGCCAGGGAATTTCCCAGAATTTGTCACATCTTAAAAAAAAAAAAAAAAAAAAAAAAAAGCTGGGGTTTTACTTAGAACTCTAAATTGATTTTCTGTTGTATTTCCTTTTTTTGCCCCCAGGATAAATGCTGTATCAAATGCACAGGTGAGAGGAGACAGCTACAGCGATGGCTGCTTAGGAAGAACAGGTAAATTAACTCTACAAATCCTGCTCAGGTGATCATTTACCTGCTGGGAGTTTTTCCAGGTCCTGGTGAAAGAAGTAATCAGGAGATAAGGAGTAGGAGAGAACTTCTGTGAATGAATTTCTTTACAGAATTAACCCCTGGAGATAAGTGCTGGCTTTGTCAGAAAGGGAACTTGGTGAAATTCAGCTTCTGGATGTCTTGGCTTCCTAAACTTTCCCTGCAAATCCTGGAGAGCTGCTGGGAGAATCCAGTTCCTGCCTGGGGGTGGCTGTGGAGCAGCCATTCCCTGGGGATGTGTCACAAACATTTCCATTTCCCTTTGTCACTGCTGAGGCTGTCCCTGCACCTGCTGTCCCCTCTGCTCCCATTCACAATTCCCTTTCTATTTCCCACATGGATCCCAGCAGCCTTTTCCAAGGGATTTGTGAATTTGGAGGGATTTGCTGCCGTTTGAAGTGGCCTGTGGTGCTTTTTGTGTGTCATTCATGTTCCAGCTCAGAGAACCTCAGCACAGGAATATCCCTCCTTCCTTCCAATGACTGAGCAGGTGGATTTATCCCTGATCCTTGGGTTTAACCCTTTCCAGCTGTGCCTTTAGCGAGCTCCTGTGTGCCATCCTCCCAGAGGAGCAGCTGGGTTCTCTGTCCCTGGGGATAAAATCCACATTTCACTCTCCCTGCAGGGGCTCGGATCTGGCTCTTCATCGGCTTCATGTTGATGTTTGGATCCCTCATTGCTTCCATGTGGATTCTCTTTGGAGCATATGTCACACAGAGTAAGTCTGCCTGTTTGCTCCTCTGCAGAGTGCTGCTCTTGCCAGCTTTGGCAGGAAATCACAGGGATGGAAGCCTGGGGTCTGGGAAATCCGAGCCTCAGCATCCAGGCTGTAGTCTGAGATTGGCACTGGAATAGTGTGTTAAACCCAGCTCCCTATAGCTGGAATATGGAATATCCTGTTAACCCCAGCTCCCAGTGGCTGGAATATCCTGTTAACCCCAGCTCCCAGTAACTGGTATATGGAATATCCTGTTAAACCAGCTCCCTATAGCTGGAATATGGAATATCCTGTTAACCCCAGCTCCCAGGAACTGGTATATGGAATATCCTGTTAAACCAGCTCCCTATAGCTGGAATATGGAATATCCTGTTAACCCCAGCTCCCAGGAACTGGTATATGGAATATCCTGTTAAACCCAGCTCCCTATAGCTGGAATATGGAATATCCTGTTAAACCCAGCTCCCAGTTACTGGAATATGGAATATCCTGTTAACCCCAGCTCCCAGTAACTGGAATATGGAATATCCAGTTAAACCCAGCTCCCTATAGCTGGAATATGGAATATCCTGCTAACCCCAGCTCCCAGTGACTGGAATAGTGTGTGTTAAACCCAGCTCCCAGTAACTGGAACACCCTGTTAACCCCACCTTGCCAGAACTACAGCACTGAGTGTTTCCTCTGTTCCTCTCTGCAGACACTAATGTGTACCCTGGATTAGCAGTGTTTTTCCAGAATGCATTAATATTTTTCAGGTAAGTTACCTGGGCAGATTCCCCTCTTTCCAGGGGGACTTTGCTGCTTCCATGCATTGACATTCCAGGTTTGATTTGCCCTGGCCAGGCTCTTGGCTCCCTCCCTCTGCTCCCCTGGGTGTGCAGCTCTGGGATGTGGGTGCCCAGGGAAGCACAGAGTTCTGCATGAGGGATTGCCAGTGATTTTGGTTTTGGACAATGGCCATCACTCACCTCTGCCCTGCAATCCCTTGGCTGCCCTCCCAGCAGAGCCAGCTGGGGAAGCCCATTCCCCTTTTCCAGACTGTTTCACACCAGTGGCTCAGGTCTCTGGTGCTTGATATTCCCTGAATTTCCCTTCACTGGCTGAGCTTGCAGTTATAAAGAGTGAGAATTCATTTTTGTGAGAGCATGCTGCTGTGTTTTGTAACAGCACACTGGATTTATTTCAAATAATATTATTAAATCTATCATGTAACAGTTGAAAATCGATTTGGAGTCTCTAATAACTCCTTTTAGCTGTGGAATGCAATTAGCAGTCCATGGATTTTATTACTAAAAGGCACTGAAAGTGTTAAGCAGTGTCAGTTCCAAGATGAGTCACTGAGAGTTTCACCTCACCTCCTTTCTTCTTTCAGTTCCTGGCTGATCCTTTCCCTTCCTCCCCACACCAGGTGCTTTGCAGGGACCTGGGTGGGCTCTGGGAAATGAGGATATTGCTGCAGGAAACAGCAGCTCCTAAACCCCCTCTGGGACTGAGAAGGGAAGCTGCTGAAGGCAGATTTGTGCCTGAAGTTTTTTATTTAGAATCCCAGAAGGTTTGGGTTGGAAGGGACCTTAAATCCCATCCAGTCCCACCTGGGCAGGGGCACCTTCCCCTTATCCCAGGTGGCTCCAAACCCTGCCCAGCCTGGCCTGGGACACTCCAGCATGGGGCAGCCACAACATGTGGCATTTGGGGTCTGATTCTCTACCCCAGGCTTCACATTCCTTCTGATTTGTTCACAGAAATGGAATTGTTTAGGTTTTATCCCAGCACATCCTGCCTCGTTGAGCTGGTTCCCAGGCAGCAGAGTGAGCCTTGCTGCTCTGGACTCCTTGGATTTCACAACTCCCAGGCTTTTCCTCCAGAAGGGCCGTGAGAGTGGCTGTTTTTGTGTTTGGGCTTCAGCTGGCTCCCACAGCTCCAGCCATGCACAGGAAATCAAACATAAACACCAACCCCAAATCCTGATCTGACTAAAACTTCATGGCTGGGCTGTTGATTTGCACAGGGTAAGATTTAGGGATACTGTTCAAGTCACCCAGTGTGTGGTCTGATTTTTATTTCTTTTCTCTTTTCCCCCTCAGCACCCTGATCTACAAGTTTGGGAGGACAGAAGAGCTGTGGGGCTGAGCTCCCTTGGCCGCAGCTGCCGCGTGGTTCTCGTGTGTAGATAACTCACAGTCCCCTGTCCTTGGTTTGCTTCCCAGCCTGGTGGAACTGAGGCAATCCCAGGCTCTGTGTGAAGCCCTCCCGTGCCAGGACACCTGTGAATGTGTACATAGGACAGGATCTGTCCTCCCCAAGGGAAGGGCAGGCTGCCAGCCTTCCCTGCTCAGGCTCCAGCTTCCTCCTGCAGCTTCTGCTCCACAGCTCCACCCGTGGCCAGGCTTCTGTGAACAATAGTGAGCAACCAGGACAGAGCCAGCCCAGCCCTGCTGGGCTCAGAGCTGATTTTAAACATTTTATATTATTGTTCAGGTAAAAATAAAGTAGATTTTTGTTTTTCTTCTTTTGGTAAAAGGTTATGGGTTTTTAAGCGAATCCCTACACTCAGCAGGTTGTGCATGGCAAAGCAAAGTATTCCTGACTTGTGATGGCTCTGGCACAAAGGACATTTGCTGGCACCACAGTCCTTGGAATTAATTTCATGCTGCTCAGTGTAAGAGATACCAGTTGGTATTTAATGTATTTCCTGATATTAGAATAAAAAAACTCCAACAAACTGATGCCAGTTGTACTTGATGTGAGGAATAAATGGGTCAGAGCAGTGTCTTGCTGCTCATGCCAGTGGCACTGTCTCCAGGGGCAGCTGTCTGCCGATAAATCAGTTTTCCTGCCCTGTTCCCTCTCTGCTTACAAAGTGAGGTATGGATGGATTTATTGCTCACAGTCCAAGCTTGTAATAATTTCAAGTTTCAATAAATTCTAGGAGTGACTCACACCCAGTTTTAGGGCTGCTGTTGTCTCACTTAAAATGTATTTCTCTTACATTTTATGGCTGTTTCCATTAATGAATTATTGAGATCCAGTTTCATCTCAGTGGAGTGAAACAGAAAGTGAGGCTGAGGATGTCTGATGTCCCTGGAGTGTCCCTGCAGATCCATTTGCTGGGGTGAGTCCTTCTCACGAGGTCTCTGTGGTTTGTTCTCTGTGCTTTTTACAGCATTTGCCTCTCCCCTGGCCCCCGAGGCTTTCACAACTTGCCCACATCCAGGCTGCTGCTCAGAGGTGCCAGAGCTGAGTGGGAATGCTGGGCTGGGCTGGGCACTGTTTGTCTGGGTGGGAATTGCTCAGGGGCAGGAGCTGGGGCCAGTTTGGAGCTGCAGTATCCCCATCCCAGGGGTGCTCGCTGCTGGGAATTCCAGAATAAAAATGAACCCAGCTGCTCAAAATAGTGAATTTTGTACAGCAGCTCACCTTGGCACAGGGCCTGCACCACCCAGTAAAGCCAGGCTTTGCTCCAGGCCTGCCAGCTTTCTTGCCCAGGAGCTTTTGGGAATATTTGTTGGGTTCTTTAGGAAGTCTGGAAGGAGCCTGGGCTGGAACTGATCCCTGGAACTCCTCCCAGTGCCAGGAGCTTGTGCCTGGACTGGGAACTGGAGCAGCAAACCAGGCTGGGAGAGCTGGGGGGGCTCAGCTGGAGAGGAGAAGCTGCAGGGAGAGCTCAGAGCCCCTGGCAGGGCCTGCAGGGGCTCCAGCAGAGCTGCAGAGGGACTGGGGACAGGGATGGAGGGACAGGGAGGGCTCAGTGACAACAACCCCAGAGTCACTCCCAGTAAATGTTTTTTGTTTGTGTAAAAAGATTTACCCCCACCCTCCCTGCCACAAGCCCAGTGCAGGGTTTATTCAGGAACACCCACAGACATTCCCAGGGGGGTTTAACCTCATTTCTGCCCCTGGCTGAGTTTGGTGGCTCCTTTTTGTGAGCTTTGTTCCCAGCCCAGCCCCAGTGTGGGTGCTCAAAGCAGAGCTGGTGCTGCCCTGGCAATTCCTGCATGGGTCAGGATTTCCTGGAGCTCCCTTGGTTTATCAGTGGAATCCCAAGGACTGGATCTGTTCCCCAAGGGAGCACCTGATGCACCCTGTGTGATCCCAAGGACTGGATCTGCTCCCCAAGGGAACACCTGATGTACCCTGTGTGATCCCAAGGACTGGATCTGTTCCCCAAGGGAGCACCTGATGTACCCTGTGTGATCCCAAGGACTGGATCTGTTCCCCAAGGGAGCACCTGATGTGCCCTGTGTGATCCCAAGGATTGGATCTGTTCCCCAAGGGAACTCCTGATGTACCTGTGTGATCCCAAGGATTGGATCTGTTCTGCACCTGATGTACCCTGTGTGATCCCAAGGATTGGATCTGTTCTGCAATGGAACACCTGATGTACCCTGTGTGATCCCAAGGATTGGATCTGTTCTGCACCTGATGAACCTGTGTGATCCCAAGGATTGGATCTGTTCCCCAAGGGAACTCCTGATGAACCTGTGTGATCCCAAGGATTGGATCTGTTCTGCAATGGAACACCTGATGTACCTGTGTGATCCCAAGGATTGGATCTGTTCTGCAATGGAACACCTGATGTACCCTGTGTGATCCCAAGGATTGGATCTGTTCTGCACCTGATGTACCCTGTGTGATCCCAAGGATTGGATCTGTTCTGCAATGGAACACCTGATGTACCCTGTGTGATCCCAAGGATTGGATCTGTTCTGCACCTGATGTACCCTGTGTGATCCCAAGGACTGGATCTGTTCTGCACCTGATGAAGTTTCTGGCAGCTGCTGGCCTGGGCTGTTCTGGAAGGGCTGGGACAGTGGCACCTCAGCTCTGCCAGGGCCCTCCAACCAGGCACTTACACAAACCCCACATTTTTTATTGGTTTTTAAACAATTTATATCAAACCCATGGAAAAAAAAAAATCAAATAATCCCATTTTTTAGTACAGAAGAGGTTCACTTGTTCTTTGTGCTTTATTGGACACTCCAGACCCCACAGGGGCTGATGTGGGGTTCAACTTGGACTCTTCTGCTTTAAGGCACTAAAACCAAAACTCTCAGTCAACTTCTCTTCTTCTGGTGCTCAGCAAGAGGTTTTAGTGTCTGACAGGGGCTGATAAACGTTGGAAAAGCTCCGAATAAAATTCCTCTCAGGTCCTTTGTGGTGTGCAGGGCCCTGCCTGGCTGCAGCAGCAGATTAAAGCTCCAGGAGGGTGGGAGGAGGCAGATAAGGGCAGAGACCTCTGGGAGGGGCTCTTGGCACAGCTGCACCCCAGACAAGTACCCACAAACTCCTTTTGAGTTAGTCCTGCACTCAGAATGAACCAGGAAAGCAGACTGGGGTGGGTGTGATGGGAGTGTTATTGCCAGCAGAAACCAAACAGTGTCAATGGAATTCACTCCCTGAAAAATCCCAGGTCACCCCACATCAATAAAGTGCGGTTACTCCTCCAAGCTGGGGTGGGAATTCACCCTTTCATCCTTGGCTCCAGGCGGTTTAGTGTTCCTTCCCTTCCACCTTCCCTCTTCCCAGTGCTTCTGGCACAGTGAGGGGCTGGGAGAGCTGGGCAGAGGCCCTGGAGCATCAGGGGCTGGCTTCAGGATGGTCCTGTGGCCCCAGGATGGTCCTGTGATCCCAGGGAGGTCCTGTAATTCCAGGGATTGTCCTGTAATTCCAGGGATTCTCCTGGGATCCCAGGGATTGTCCTGTAATTCCAGGGATTCTCCTGTTATCCCAGGGAGGTCCTGTAATCCCAGGGAGGTCCTGTAATTCCAGGGATTCTCCTGTTATCCCAGGGATTGTCCTGTAATCCCAGGGATGGTCCTGTTATCCCAAGGGATTCTCCTGTGATCCCAGGGATTGTTCTGTGATCCCAGGCTCTGTGTCCAGGATTCTCCTGTGATCCCAGGCTGTGTGTTCAGCATTTCCCTGTGATCCCAGGCTCTGTGTTCAGCATTCTCCTGTGATGCCAGCTCTGTTCCTCAGTGTTCAGGCCTGTCCTGGCAGCAGCCCAGGGCAGGTGACCCTCACTGGGGCGGCCCTGCAGCGGCTGCCCTGTCCCTGCAGGCGTTGGCTGGAGGATCCTCCCCGTCCCGGCCGGGTTCCTCTGCAAGCACCAGGGGCTGGGGCTCCTCCTCAGCCGGGCTGTGCAGCTCCTGCAGGCCAGCCCAGCCGGGCTCCCTCAGGAACTGGGGAGACACAAAACACCAGGGCAGCTCCTGTCAGAAACCCCAGAGCCAGCAAAGTGCTCCAGCCCAGAGCCCACAGCAGGAGCTGCTACCCCAGGATCCCATCCTTAACACTGAACAAGGAAAATGTTTAAAAACCCCCTTATTTCTGTGGGGGAAATAAATAAATTATTCCTCTAAAATCCCTTCAGGTGAGTTAAAGCAGCTGCAGTTCCTCATTGGCTGTTTTTTTTTTTTTTTAATAAATTTTGGCCAATCTTCCCATGTCAGCTGAAATCCCTTTGAGTTACGAGCAAACCCCTTGCAGCTGGAGATGCTCAGCTGCAGCAATGCAGCCCCTGCAGCAATGGGAATAAATCAAATAAAGGCTGGTAACCAAAGCAAGCAGCTCCAGAAAAATGACACAAATTAAATCAGGTTTGATGCAGGCTCCACTTCCTCTGCAGCCACCACAAGGCCAATGAGCCCCTTTCCCCTGTCCTGCCCCGTCCCTGGCTGATCCCATTTATTAATTCCCATTTGAAACATCCAGTTCCCTGCTTTGCCCCTCTGTCCTGCCCCGTCCCTGGCTGATCCCATTTATTAATTCCCATTTGAAACATCCAGTTCCCTGCTTTGCCCCTCTGTCCTGCCCCGTCCCTGGCTGATCCCTTTTATTAATTCCCATTTGAAACATCCAGTTCCCTGCTTTGCCCCTCTGTCCTGCCCCGTCCCTGGCTGATCCCATTTATTAATTCCCATTTGAAACATCCAGTTCCCTGCTTTGCCCCTCTGTCCTGCCCCGTCCCTGGCTGATCCCATTTATTAATTCCCATTTTAAGCCCTCTGCCAGGCCCTGCTGTGCAGGCATCCACTGTTGCTGCTCACTAATCTGGGAAATTCACATTCAGAAATTCAGAACACAGGAGGAGCCTCAGTCCTGGCAGGTGCTTCGCAGGGCAGGCTGCAATGTCTGAACACCCTGCACAATTCTTTTTTTTATTATTATTTTATTACCCAGCACAACTTTTTTAGTATTAATAAGACCCTGTACAGTGATTTTTAAAATTATTTTAAAAACCAGAACAATTATTTTTAAATTATTTTAATACTCTAGATGAGTTTCTTACTTACTTTTCTTTCTTATTATCCTCTAAAAAGATACTATTATTATTATTATCATCATCATCATCATCATCATCATTATATTAATATTATTATTTTAATACCCCATACAATGATTATTCTATTATTATTAATATCCTGTACAAAGATTTTTTACTATATTAATATTGTATACAAATTTTTTCTACTATTTTCATACCCTGTACAAGGATTTTTAAATTATTATTATTAATATTTTAATACCCTGTACAAGGATATTTTACTATTTTAACATACTTACAAGGAGTTTTCAATAATTTTAATACCCTGCACAAATAATTTTTTATTATTTTAATACCTTGTACAAGTAGTTTTTAATTATTTTAAAACCCTACACAATCTTTTTACTGTTTTAATACCCTGTACAAGGATATTTTACTATTTTAATATAATTACAGGGATTTTTTTACTCTTAATACCCTGCACAATTATTTATTATTTTAATATCTTCTACAAAGAGGTTTTAATAATTGTAATACCCTACACATTTTTTTACTGTTCTAATACCCTGTACAAGGAGATTTATTTTTTCACTATTTTAGTACTCTGTACAGGGAATTTTTTTACTGTTTTAATACCCTGTACAAGGATATTTTACTATTTTAATATAATTACAGGGATTTTTTTTACTATTTTAATCATTGTACAAGGATTTTTTTTCATTATTTTCATACCCTGCACAAAGATTTTTTTACTATTTTAATATAATTACAGGGAATTTTTTTTCTATTTTAATAATTGTAAAAAATGATTGCAAATCACTGTAAAAAATAAAGGATTTTTTTTCATTATTTTAATACCCTGCACAAAGATTTTCTTTACTATTTTAATATAATTACAGGGAATTTTTTTTCTATTGTAATAATTGTAAAAAAATGATTGCAAATCACTGTAAAAAATCAAGGATTTTTTTCATTATTTTAATACCCTGCACAAAGATTTTTTTTACTATTTTAATATAATTACAGGGATTTTTTTAAACTATTTTAATCATTGCAAAAGGGGGTTTTTTTTACTAATTTAATACCCTGCAAAAGGATTTTTTTACTATTTTAATATAATTACAGGGATTTTTTTTTTACTATATCATTGTACAAGGATTTTTTTCATTCTTTTCATACCCAGTACAAGGACTTTTTACTATTTTATTATAATTACATGGAATTTTTTTTTACTATTTTAATCATTGTACAAGGATTTTTTTCATTATTTTCATGCCCTGCACAAAGATTTTTTTACTATTTTAATATAATCACAGGGATTTTTTTTTTTTACTATTTTAATCATTGTACAAGGATTTTTTTTTCATCCTTTTCATACCCTGTACAAGGATTTTTTACTATTTTAATATTATTACAGAGATTTTTTTTACTATTTTAATCATGGAACAAGGTTTTCATTATTTTCATACCCTGCACAAGGATTTTTTGCCATTTTAACACACTGCACATGGATTTTTTCCCCTAACTTCCCTGGACAAGTGGCCCCTATGAAATGCCAGCTGCAAATTATTCACTCCGGGTTCCTTCAGCCCATGGCTACGAAAATCTAAGAATTCTCTTCCAGAACCACAGGAGCTCTGGCAGACACAAAATATTCACCTCCATGAGCTGCACACAAATAAAACCTTTTAAAAAACCCAGAATTTTATGCTGAATAAAAAGTTTTACATCGAAGCTCTGCCTGAGGGCTGCTGCTGGTGCAAGGGAAAAAGAGGAAGAGGAGCAGCCCTGAAACCACGTGGTTTAACCCAGAAATGTCTGAGCGTTTCCTCCGAGCCCTGCTAAAATCAAAAAGAGGAATTGCCCAGGAACAGCCCCTGGAGATCATCCTGAGGCGTCAAAATAATCACCAAAATAAAAATAATATTTCAAATATTTCAAACTGGGTTGGCTTGTGCAGAGCTGCTCAGCCCTTGTGACACAAAACCTCTGAGCCCCAGCCTGGGGCCAGGGCCTGACAGTGAAAGAGTGACAAAGGAATGAAAATAGTGGCCAAAAATGGCGACAAGGAAATAAAAATAGTGGCAAAAAAATAATGACAAAGAAATAAAAATAGCGGTAAAAAATGGTGACAATGAAATAAAAAGAGAGGCAAAAAATGGTGACAAAGAAAGAGGAGCAGGAGCAGCCAGGCTGGGTTTGCCAGGAAAGCAATAGACTGATAGAAAGAGTGACAAAGAAATAAAAACAGTGGCAAAAAAATTGTGACAAATAAAAATAGCGGCAAAAAATAGTGACAAAGAAATAAAAATAGTGGCAAAAAATGGTGACAAAGAAAGAGGAACAGGAATCAGAAGCAGTCCGGTTGAGCTTGCCAGGAAGGCAATAGACTGATAGAAAGAATGACAAAGAAATAAAAACAGTGGCAAAAATAGTGACAAAGAAATAAAAACAGTGGCAAAAATAATAGTGACAGAGGAGCAGGAAGCAGGAGCAGTCAGGCTGGGTTTGCCAGGAGAGCAACAGACTGATACAAAGAGTGAAAAAGAAATTAAAATAGTGGCAAAAATAGTGGCAAAGAAATAAAAATAGTGGCAAAAAATAATGAGAAAGAAATAAAAATAGTGGCAAAAACATGGTGAGAAAGAGAGAGGAGCAGGAGCAGGAGCAGCCAGGAAAGCCCAGGCAGGCTCAGGAAGGAACTCTCAGCTCAGCAAACAGGAAAGGAGTGGGAGAGGACACAAAGCACATTTTGAGCCACCACTTGCTGATCTCTGTTTCTGCTCACTGCTCTGGGGATGCTCCCCCAGTTTCTGTGCTGCAGGAGAAACCCCCAGGCCCCACGCACCTCCTTGAAGTGGGATGGGATTTCCAGAGGGGGCTGAGCCCAGTATTTGATGTTCTGGTGGTGTTTCCACAGGAACAGCAAAGCAGCTGCCACCAGATTGGCAGCCACCAAGGCCAGGACAAACAGGGGGATGATGTACCCAGCTCGGGTTGCCTCTGGAAAAGAGGGAAACAAATCCAAATGCACATGGCAGGCTCACGTGGGTGGAATGATGGGATGGTTGGGGTTGGGAGGGACCCTAAAACCACCCTGCCATGGCAGGGACACCTCCCACTGTCCCCAGTGCCCAGCCTGGCCTTGGGCACTGCCAGGGATGCAGGGGCAGCCCCAGCTGCTCTGGGCACCCTGTGCCAGGGCCTGCCCACCCTGCCAGGGAACAATTCCTCATTGCCAAGATCCCACCCAGCCCTGCCCTCTGGCACTGGCAGCCATTCCCTGGGTGCTGTCCCTCCATCCTTGTCCCCAGTCCCTCTGCAGCTCTGCTGGAGCCCCTGCAGGCCCTGCCAGGGGCTCGGAGCTCTCCCTGCAGCTTCTCCTCTCCAGGTGAGCACCCCCAGCTCTCCCAGCCTGGCTCCAGCCCTGGGATCAGCCCCTTGATCCCATTTTCCAGCAGATTAGGAAGGAAAGGAGAAGGTACCACACTCCCTCCATGCCTGGCTGAAATCTCCTGCTTCTTTTGGCACTGATGCCAGGAGTGGTGTCCCCTGGTGCCCCCAGCACGGGTGACACACTGGGGGTGGCAGGGACAGCCCAGGGCATGCAGGACTCGTGTTCCACCCCCTCCCACCCCACAGAAACCCCAGTCCCTACCACTGAGGGCAGTTCTGCGGCACTCTGGGGCACTGGGCAGCCCTTCCAACAGGTGCCCTGAGTAAATCCACAGCTGCACTTGAACTCTGAAGCAATAAAGTGTTGACTCCTTTAGATTTCCAATTTGGAATAGTGTCTTGCTTTCACTTAGCTTCTGCTGGAAAGGCACACACACAACAAGAAAGGTGTTACAGTAAAAACCAGACCAGTTTTCAACACTAATATCCCTCCCCCATTTAAATTTCTCATTCAAGAAACCCTACTTTTATTTTTCCTCACTCAGCTTTCCCAAACAACAGAAGCAGTGGAATATTTCAGTTTTTCTGGGAATTTTCATGCAGCTTCTGCAGCAGCTCAGGCAGGGAGCAAAACACAGAGAAATGGAGGGGAAAAGGAAACCACAGCGGCTCCTTTCCTGGCTGTCAGCTGAAGGTGTTCTTGTGTGAGAAAAACACACGGTGCTGCAAGGCAGGAAGGAAGTGGAGATGATTTAACAAAGATCTTGAGGCAGAAGGGAGTTGTAAATAAATGTTTTTGCTTCTGTTTTTTTAGGTGTTTGACTTCAGATTGATGTCATTTGGAAGCTTCCTCTTTTTTAATTTTTTTTTTTTAGGCCTGACTTAACAGCTGCCCTGCACCTCTGGCCTGTCCAAACACAATTCCCAGGGAGCAGCAGGAGCAGCACACGATGATCCCACACCTGTGAGGCTCGGGATGCACAGGGATGATCCCAGCTCAGCCCAGCTCGGGCTGAGGCACACCCAGCCCCAGCAGCTGCTCCCAGCACAGCAGAGCAGGAGGGATTTCCCAGAGAGCTGTGGAGCCCAAGGTCACCTCTGGCAGCAGCTCTGTCCCTGGGTGGGCAGAGGGTTTCATCTCCTCCCAAGCAGAGCAGGGAGTTCCCAAGCTGGGAAGGGCAGCAATGCTTGTGCCAAGGCCAGACCCCTGTACCCACAGCCCCCGTGGTGACCCTCGCTGAGGGCACACAGAACCCTCTGAATTCCTGTCCCCACTGCTGTCCTGCCAGGGACACCGACCCTGCCCTCAGCCCCCAGCCCCCAGGAACAGACGTGAGAGGACTCTGACCTTGGCTGTGGCACCGGTGCTGTTCTCCCAGTAGGACACGAGGTACTGCAGGATGTCCCCAGGCTCGGGGGCGAAGGGGGGGCTGACACTGACCAGCAGAGAGCCAGAGCTGGCACTGACATTGTTCACCCTGGGGGGGCCCAGAGTGGCTGAAAGCAAACACAGAGAGCAGGGAAACCCCGGGCTGCACAGCTGCCTGCAGCCCCACAGAACCCCAAACCCCTGGGGCAGCCCATGCAGTGCCAGCTGTGCCCACCTTGTGCCCAGCGCAGAGCACTCAGTGCCACCTCCAGGGCACACCTGCAGGGATGGGCACTGCAAAGCTCCCTGGGCAGCCCCTGCCAAGGCCTGAGCTCCCTTTCCATGGGCAAATTGCTGCTGCTGTCCCAGCTGAGCCTGCCCTGGCCCAGCCTGAGGCCGCTCCCTCTGCTCCTGTCCCTGTTCCCTGGCAGCAGAGCCCGACCCCCCCGGCTGTGCCCTCCTGGCAGGGCCTTGTGCAGAGCCACAAGGGCCCCTGAGCCTCCTTTGCTCCAGCCTCAGCCCCTTCCAGCTCCTCAGGGATCCTGCAGCCCCTTCCAGCTCCTCAGGGATTCTGCAGCACCTTCCAGCTCCCTCAGGGATTCTGCAGCCCCTTCCAGCTCCTCAGGGATTCTGCAGCCCCTTCCAGCTCCTCAGGGATTCTGCAGCCCCTTCCCAGCTCCCTCAGGGATTCTGTAGCCCCTTCCAGCTCCCTCAGGGATTCTGCAGCCCCTGCCCAGCTCCTCAGGGATCCTGCAGCCCCTTCCAGCTCCTCAGGGATTCTGCAGCCCCTTCCCAGCTCCCTCAGGGATTCTCCAGCCCCTTCCAGCTCCTCAGGGATTCTGCAGCCCCTTCCAGCTCCCTCAGGGATTCTGCAGCCCCTTCCAGCTCCTCAGGGATCCTGCAGCTCCATTCCCTGCCCTGGACACTCTCAGCACACACCCCAAATATCAACAGCTTTTGCTCAGGAAGGGCAAACATCTCCCCACCTACTTTATGCATTTACAATATTTGCTTAACTTTTCCTGGAAATTTTGTAAATATTAACCAATAGCTGATGCTCTGAAGTGTCTCAGTTTATCTGCAGTTACTGGCCATAAAACCATTATATTTTCTCTTCCTTTGATCACATGCCACACCCTCCATGCTCCCCAAAACCCCGCCACTGTTTGGGCCCTACATGGGAAGAGGAATAATGAGTGTTCCCCTCCTTGCTCTCATGTCTCCATGTGTCCATCAGGATAAGCTTAGTGACATCCTTTTGTGAAGTGCTCCAAGGTGTAAATCATGAAAATACCAATAGAGTGCTGTCAGAAATAACAGCAAAAATCCCTCCTTGCATGCACCAGCTCCTCACTGTGCCTCAAATCCAGATCCTCCACTGAAGGAGGAGCCATGGGTTTGGTTTCTGGGAACTGATCTCCAGGACAGCGACACAGGAATGCCCCAGAATGTTCCTCCTGTCCCCCCAGGCTCTGCTTTGTCCCACACTCAGCAGCTCTGGGAGATCAGGGACTGCAGAGCCCTTAAATCCCTTCCCTGCTTAGCTCCCATTTCAAAGGAACTTTTGAACCTGAACATTGACTTTTCTCTTAATCGTAAAACCAAGCACAGCAGGACAAAGAGCAGATCTCAGAAAAGCAGCACCAAACCTGCTCACACAGAGGGGTTGTGGCTGCCCCTGCATCCCTGGCAGTGCCCGAGGCCAGGCTGGGCACTGGGGACAGTGGGAGGTGTCCCTGCCATGGCAGGGGTGGCACTGGGTGGGCTCTGAGGTCCCTCCAGCCCAAACCAGTCTGGGATTTAAAGTGTGGCCTTGACACTTCTACACTGTACTGTAAACAATTTCTATTTCTCTGAACCATTTCTATTTATCTGAACCATTTATACTTAAATGAACCATTTATACTTATCAGGACAAATTATATTTATCAGGACAAATTATATTTATCAAGACACTTTAGACAATTTATATTTATCAGGACACTTCTTGTTTATCAGAAAAGGGACATGTCCAGCAGAAAGAGGTGGTTTAGCCTCAGAGAGTTGGTGGTGTGTGTGTGGGCAGAGCTGAGAGGGGAAATGAGAACGTGGAAAATCCTCCAGTAAAAGAACACTGGGGCTCTCTGAAGGCCCAACCACCCAGGAGGCTCAGGGGCTCCTCTGGTGACACCTGAGAGAGCAGAGCAGAACCAAACCCTGGGGAGGCCTCAGAGTCTTTGGGGACAATAACAGCTCGATCCCATTGACACCTTGGGTTTCAGGTTTCTCTGTTCTGTTTTGGTGTGCAGCTTTGAGCTGTATATTAAGTTATACTATATTATATTAAGCTTTATATTAAGCTTTGTATTATCCTTTTTACTAGGATCTTTTCACAGAGTGGGGAAGACAAACCCATCCCATTCCAGCTGGAGACTCAAGGCCAATCTCTTTTAACTTCAGGCCCAAAGCACAAACAATGTGAAAACAGGAGGGTGGGCAAGCGAGCAAGGAGGATGAAACTTCATAATTTGAAGTTATTATTAGACAGTTAACTCCTGTATGCAAATGGACTAAAACTATAAAAATGTGACATCTCATGCCCAAGCTCTTTTGCTTCCATCTTGGAGCCACCTGGGCAGAGCCAGGACTGTGGCTGCCCCTGCATCCCTGGCAGTGCCCAAGGCCAGGCTGGGCACTGGGGACAGTGGGAGGTGTCCCTGCCATGGCTGGGGTGGCACTGGGTGGGATTTAAGCTCCCTACACCCAATCCAGTTGGGATGCCATGACTGCACACTGATTATCTTGCATTTAGAAATGAGTCATTCCCCCAGCCAGCCCCAAAACCACTCAAAAGGCCCTTCAATAAATATCCCCTTTATTCCTCTGAGCTCATCTGGCCTCTGTCCCAGCTCCTTGGGGCCCCCCTGTCCCAGCAGAGCCCAGAGAGGCAGCCTGTCATGGACATATTTTCTGAAAAATCCTTTTGCTAGAATCTCTTGTCCTGAGAAGCTGAGAGGCCTCAGAAACAAAATGCAAACAATGATTATCTGCTGCTGTGGAATGCAACAGGTGCATCTGGGATTGGTCTCATGTGGTTGTTTCTAATTAATGGCCAATCACAGTCAGCTGTCCAGATTGTCTGGTCAGTCACAAGAATTTATTATCATTCCTTTCTATTCCTTTGAAGCCTTCTGATGAATCTTTTCCTTTAGTATAGTGTTATCACATAATTTTCTTTTAATACAATAAATATAATAAAATAATAAATCAGCCTTCTGAAGCACGGAGTCAAGATTCTCATCTCTTCCCTCATCCTGGGACCCACAAACACCACCACAGCAGCCTGGCTGTCCCCAGAGCCCTGAGCAGGCTGATCCCCATCACTCACTGTTGGTTTGTGTCCCAGCAGTCCCCAGACCCCCGGCTCAGGCTGCCCCAGCACTCACTGTTATCTCAGCCCCAGCAGTCCCCAGACCCCCGGCTCAGGCTGCCCCAGCACTCACTGTTGTCTCAGCCCCAGCTGTCCCCAGACCCCCGGCTCAGGCTGCCCCAGCACTCACTGTTGTCTCAGCCCCAGCTGTCCCCAGACCCCCGGCTCAGGCTGCCCCAGCACTCACTGTTGTCTCAGCCCCAGCTGTCCCCAGACCCCCGGCTCAGGCTGCCCCAGCACTCACTGTTGTCTCAGCCCCAGCTGTCCCCAGACCCCCGGCTCAGGCTGCCCCAGCACTCACTGTCTCTCTCAGCCACGAAGGCGGGGCAGTGTGCCCAGGGGGATGCCAGCGTGCCCAGCTGGGCACGCACCCGCAGCAGGACGGTCCAGCGGCGCCGCTGCAGCTCGGGGGGGAACGGGCACTGGGGCTGGGGGCTCCGTGCACAGCCCAGGTCACTCCAGTTCCTGCGGGAGCCTCTGCAGAGCACAGCAAACACAGCCCTGAGGCTGAGGGCCAGAGGGGAGCACAGGGGTGTGGGGTGTGTCACCAGTGTGGGCTCTGTCACCAGTGTGGGCTCTGTCACCAGTGTGGGCTCTGTCCCCAGTGTGCGCTCTGTCACCAGTGTGGGGTGTGTCACCAGTGTGGGCTCTGTCACCAGTGTGGGTCTGTCACCAGTGTGGGCTCTGTCACCGGTGTGTGCTCTGTCACCAGTGTGGGGTCTGTCCCCAGTGTGTGCTCTGTCACCAGTGTGTGCTCTGTCACCAGTGTGGGCTCTGTCACCAGTGTGTGCTCTGTCACCAGTGTGGGGTGTGTCCCCAGTGTGGGTCTGTCACCAGTGTGGGTCTGTCCCCAGTGTGTGCTCTGTCCCCAGTGTGTGCTCTGTCACCAGTGTGGGGTCTGTCCCCAGTGTGTGCTCTGTCACCAGTGTGTGCTCTGTCACCAGTGTGGGTCTGTCCCCAGTGTGTGCTCTGTCACCAGTGTGGGCTCTGTCACCGGTGTGGGGTCTGTCCCCAGTGTGGGCTCTGTCACCAGTGTGGGTCTGTCCCCAGTGTGTGCTCTGTCCCCAGTGTGGGCTCTGTCCCCAGTGTGTGCTCTGTCCCCAGTGTGGGCTCTGTCACCAGTGTGGGTCTGTCACCAGTGTGGGCTCTGTCCCCAGTGTGTGCTCTGTCCCCAGTGTGGGCTCTGTCACCAGTGTGGGTCTGTCACCAGTGTGGGCTCTGTCCCCAGTGTGGGCTCTGTCACCAGTGTGGGTCTGTCACCAGCATGGGGTCTGTCCCCAGTGTGGGCTCTGTCACTGGGGAAGGGGTTTTACAGCACTTCTGTGAGCCAGAGAGGTTGGTAAGACGATCCATGGTAAGAGGATCCATGGTAAGAGGATCCATGTTTACCCCTGAAAGAGTTTTCACAGAGCTCACAGAATCCCAGAATCCCTGGGTTGGGAGAGACCTTCCAGACCATCGAGTCCAGCCCAGCCCCAACCAAACCCTGGCCCCCAGTGCCACATCCAGGCTCTGTTAAACACACCCAGGGATGGGGACTCCCCCACCTCCCCGGGCAGCCATTCCAGAACTTTCTCACCCTGGCTGGAAAAACCTTTTCCCTGCTCTCCAGCCTGTATTTCCCTTGGTGCAGCTCGAGGCTGTGTGCTCTGGGTGTGTCAGTGCTGCTGCAGACAGAGCCCAGCCCCAGGTGAGCACAGGCCCCTTTCAGGAGCTGTGAGAGTGATGGGGGCAGCCCTGAGTCTCCTTTTCTCCAGGCCGAGCACCCCCAGCTCCCTCAGGGCTTCCTCACAGGGTTTGTGTTCCCTCTCCAGCCTCGTTGGCCCCTCTGGATGTGCTCAGTGTCCCAAGGTCCTTCCCAAACTGAGGGGCCAGAGCTGGGCACAGACTCCACCAAGGTCATTGACACAGAAACCAAGAAAGGAAGAAGGATAAACAAGAGAAACCTGCAACTGCCCGTTCCAATGAGCACTTTGTTTGTCTCTCCTGACCAATTAGTAAAGTGCAAACTTCTGGGCTTTGTAAGAATGTGTAAAAAGCATGCATGCTAAAATAAAACCAGCTTGAAGCCTTCTGAAATGGAGTGTGTGGTTTTGTATGGTCTCCATCTCAACTACAACATATCACTGTCTGTTGAAACCAGGTGGGGCAGTGTTCTTTATCTCACCCATGATTTTTATCAACGGCAGGAAAAGATTTTAAGGTGATTTTCCTGCCCTTGAAAAAGGGGTATTTTGACTGGGGCTGTGCCACCACCCTGACACACAGGGGGACAGTGGTTTGTTTTCTTTTTTTGTACTCTTGCAATTTTATTTTTAGTTTTTCCTAGTAAAGAACTGTTATTCCTACTCCCATATCTTTGCCCGAGAGCCCCTTAATTTCAAAATGATAATAATTTGGAGGAAGGGGGTTTACATTTTCCATTTCAGGGGAGGCTCCTGCCTTCCTTACAGACAGGTGGCTTTTCAAACCAAGACAGCAATAAACCAAGAGCAAAATTATAATAATTTGGAGGAAGGGAGTTTACATTTTCCATTTCAGGGGAGGCTCCTGCCCTCCTTGCAGACACCTGGCTTTCAAACCAAGACAACAATAAACCAAGAGCAGGCAGTGCAGCCCCCTGGAACACCACCCCCCTCCCAGCCAGTTCTGGTGAGACAAGAATGTGTTACACAGCTCTGGCTTCACAAGGGTTAAACTAACCATTTTCCCCCCTCAATCTGAGGAAATTTAAATTGGCCAGAGAGAATCAGGACAGGCTAAAATCCTGTGCAGCACCTCTGGGTGTCCTCAGGGCTGCAATCTCTCCTCAGCTCAGAGGACACTCATGGGCCAAGGGCCTGCCACTCACCAGGAGCTGCACTTGGAGATCCATAAAAACATCCGTGATAAAAAACGTCCTTTCACTCTGTGCTTATTCATTTTCAGGGTTTCTGGGCTTTTTAAAACCAGCTGTTATCCTGGATTAGAACAAACTGAGTTGGTTTTATTTACTGTTTACTCACGTCTGGTACTCAGCTGTGTATAGCACTGTGCCATTCTCCACTGGAACAGGAGACCACCTCAGCAAGCTCTGGAAGTTGTAGGAATAAACCTCCACATTTTGGGGGGCTGGTAAATAGGGAGGAGTTTCTAAAACAAGAAGAGGAATAAAAAAGTTATGGAAACATCCAAGTAACTAAATTTTGGTCTCCAAATTCCATCACTATGTATTAAATTTTCACTGCTTTGCAGATAAAACCATTTCTCCTCCTTCTCCCTCTGTTTCCAGGGGCCCTGGCAGTGCCCAAGGCCAGGCTGGACACTGGGGACAGTGGGAGGTGTCCCTGCCATGGCAGGGGTGGCACTGGGTGGGATTTAGGGTCCCTCCCAACCCAAACCAGTCTGGGATTCTGTCTATCCATGAATTCCAACTCCCTGGTTTTTATTCATTCCATAAAGAACATAAAGCTGAAAGTACCAAGCCTGGCACAGAACCACAAACCCAAGCCAGTCCCCCATGAAGCCACAAATGAGGGTCCCAAAATCCCAGAACCACCAGGGCTGGAGGAGCCCTTTGGGATCTCCCAGTGCCACCCCAGCCCCACCAGCAGCACCCCAATCCCTGTCCCCAAGGCCACATCCAGACTGCTCTGGGACAATGCCAGGGACTCCAAACCTCCCTGGGCAGCTCAGCCCAAGGCCTGACCACTCTGAGAGGGAAACTGGTTTTTTTCTGATCCGCCCCTGCCCTGGTGCCATTTGAGGCCATTTCCTCTCCTCCTTTCCCTTGGGACAGGCAGCAGAGCCCAAACTCCCTCACTGCCCCTCCTGGCAGGGACTTGTGCAGAGCAATGGGGGCCCCCCTGAGCCTCCTTTGCTCCAGGCTCAGCCCCTTTCTGCTCCTCACAGAACATTCTGGTTTTTCTGGAAGGTTTTCCAGCCCCTCTTCTGCCCACTGGTGACCACAGCAGCTGCTCTGTTCTATTGCAGCTCACCTTTGCCTCCCTGCACAGCCCAGGTGGGCACCCTGTGCCAGGGCCTGCCCCCCCTGCCAGGGAACAATTCCTCACTGCCAAGATCCCACCCAGCCCTGCCCTCTGGCACTGGCAGCCATTCCCTGGGTGCTGTCCCTGCAGGCCTTGTCCCCAGTCCCTCTGCAGCTCTGCTGGAGCCCCTGCAGGCCCTGCCAGGGGCTCTGAGCTCTCCCTGCAGCTTCTCCTCTCTTTTTCCCCCCATCTGCCTCCTGCTGACCCTGAGGTCCTTCCAGTGAAACCTTCCAGGAGCCAGCTGGGAAAAAGAAAACCCTTCAGGGAGACGTGGTGGCCGTGAGGAGCCTCTGGTTGTGCCAGCTTTGGGGGCGATCTCACCAGGCAGGAAATGGCAGGAGCTCTGTGGGTGGGGAGGGCCCCAAACCCAGCTGTGAAAAATGTGTATTTCATGATTGGCTTTTGGCAAATATTCAAATGAATATTATATGTGTTGTGTTAGAAAGTCATGCTGTATTAATTCTCTTAAGTAGTGTGTCAAATATAGTTTCAGGTCATAACAAAATGTTCAAATAGAAATTATGCCATGTAGGATACTTTTTTTAAAGAAAGGGCTCCCAGGGAGATAGCAGCCACAGGACACCTGAACCTTTCAGAGAAAGAGAATTTATTGCTCCATTATCAGGAGAAATGAACTTCTTCCTGCCTGCTCAGGCATAAAGACACCCTTAGGATTCAGAGGAAGAAGCTGACACTGCCCAGCCAGAATCCTGTGTTTGAATGGAATTTATGCATCATGGATGAGGTGTATGAATATGCAACAGGTTATTGTTTTTAGGGTTAATCCTCTGTTAACGTGGGTCCTTTTTTGGGCTTATTTTGCCCAGAAAAGGTACCCAGACTGTCTGTAACTCTTTGTTTTTATTGTCTCATATTGTCCTAATCCAAATTGTCCAAATTATTATTACTCTAATTACATTGCTAATTTTATAACCATTTTATTATCATTAAACTTTTTTTAACTTTAAAAACAAGTGATTGGTGTTTTTCACACTGCAGCAGCCACCATCGGCCTCCAGCTCCTGCTCAGGAGGGGCAAACCACAGAGAAGAGCTGTGGGACAGGAAAGGACAGACTGACAGCCCAGGACGGGGAGGAGGAAGCTGCCAAAACATGGCCAAAAAAGGGACAGAGCCAGGCAGGGGCTGGAGGGCAGGCACAGGCAAAGAGAAAAGGGAAATGGGGGCGGCGGGGAGGAGGAAGGGCTGAGGAGAAGGGAGGGAGCAGCCGGAGCCAGGGAGGAACAGCAGAGCCAAAACCTCTGCAGGACACGGCCCAGGCTCCAGGGGCAGCCCCAGCAGCCCTGGCATCTCTCCTGGAGCCTGCAGGGACAAAGGTTTTCCTTCTGCACCCCATGTGCTTTTCTGGAGCGACTCCTCACACCGTCAGAGTCACAGAATCAGGGAATGGTGGGCTTGGAAGGGACTTCACAGATCACCCAGTGCTCCCACCTTCCAGCCTGGCCTGACAAAGAGCCGTGACAAAATACCCCACAACACAGCAGGTAACTTTTAACTCTGAAGAACAGAGTCTCCTAAGACACAGTCTGTTAATTTTTACATCAACGAGATCAGAAGATCAAGCTTGACTTGAGTCAAATTCAGGCCCAGGCTTACGTGGAAATGTGGATTCCTGTTAAAAAGCTTGTGGTTTTTTGATTTCTACATCAAGTTGCATTAAACCCTAAGTCCAAAGTACCAAATAACGAGTTGAGCCCCGGCTTTCCAAGAAAAGCTGTGGCTGCCCCATTCCTGGAAATGTCCAAGGGCAGCAGGCTGGGGCAATCTGGGACAGTGAGAGGTAACCCCGTCCCTGGCAGGGGTGGAACAGGGTGACCTCAAACACAGACAAGCCAGGCCGTGTTTCTCTCAAAGTTTCATCAGGCCTGTCAATAATTTCTCACAGGCCTGTCAATAATTTCTCAGGCAGAGCTCTCAGAACACACATGGCTGGTCCAGCTTTGCAAACCTGCGGGAGATCCCTCACAGCTTCCCAAACCAAACCTGTGGGAGATCCCTCACAGCTTCCCAAACCAAACCAAACCTGTGGGAGATCCCTCACAGCTTCCCAAACCAAACCAAACCTGTGGGAGATCGCTCACAGCTTCCCAAACCAAACCAAACCTCTGGGAGATCCCTCACAGCTTCCCAAACTAAACCTGTGGGAGATCCCTCACAGCTTCCCAAACCAAACCTCTGGGTGATCCCTCACAGCTTCCCAAACCAAACCTGTGGGAGATCCCTCACAGCTTCCCAAACCAAACCTGTGGGAGATCGCTCACAGCTTCCCAAACCAAACCAAACCTGTGGGAGATCGCTCACAGCTTCCCAAACCAAACCAAACCTCTGGGAGATCCCTCACAGCTTCCCAAACTAAACCTGTGGGAGATCCCTCACAGCTTCCCAAACCAAACCTCTGGGTGATCCCTCACAGCTTCCCAAACCAAACCAAACCTGTGGGAGATCGCTCACAGCTTCCCAAACCAAACCTCTGGGTGATCCCTCACAGCTTCCCAAACCAAACCAAACCTGTGGGTGATCCCTCACAGCTTCCCAAACCAAACCAAACCTGCGGGAGATCCCTCACAGCTTCCCAAACCAAACCTCAGGGAGATCCCTCACAGCTTCCCAAACCAAACCTCTGGGAGATCCCTCACAGCTTCCCAAACCAAACCAAACCTGCGGGAGATCCCTCACAGCTTCCCTAAGCAAACCTGTGGGAGATCCCTCACAGTTTCCCAATCCATTCGCCTCCCAGGTGTTTTTGAAGGCCCCCAAGGAGCCGTCTCTAAACTGGTGAGAAATTTTCACGTTCCAGTCCCACGGATCCTTTCTTGCACTCTCGCTGCTGGTCTGGCACGTGGTGAGGTATCTCACACCATCTGTGCCCTCAGACCTCTGTCACACTCTGCTCTGCAGAATCCCAGGAAGCTCTGAGAACCAAACACCACAGGCAGCAATTCCCACCACACCTTAAAGCAAATCGAGAGCAGTGAAGGACAGGGCAGATGGGATCTTGGCAGTGAGGAATTGTTCCCTGGCAGGGTGGGCAGGCCCTGGCACAGGGTGCCCAGAGCAGCTGGGGCTGCCCCTGCATCCCTGGCAGTGCCCAAGGCCAGGCTGGGCACTGGGGACAGTGGGAGGTGTCCCTGCCATGGCAGGGTGGGATTTAAGCTCCCTCCAGCCCAGTCTGGGATCCCCTGGCTGCACGCTGCTTGTTTTGCATTCAAAAATGAGTCATTTCCCCTGCCAGCCTCAAAAACATTGCAGAGCTCATCGAAAACACTGCAGAGATTATCAAAGGCACTGCAGAGCTCACCAAGAGCACCCCAGGGCCCATGTGCCCTCTGAGGGCTGCCACGAGGGTGCCACGAGGCTGAGGAGCTGCTTCCTCCTCAGCAGCCAGGGAAATCTGAATTTCTGTCAGATCCCTCCCTCACAGGGCAGGGACTGCGACTGCTGAAAGCCCACGCTCAACTTCCTCCTCATCTCCAGTTGGCACGGCCTAAAATAACAACGTGAACGCTTCAAACACAGCACCCACGGGGCCAAGCACCCTCAAAACCCCAAACTCCCTCAGCCAGGGGAAGCAGAGAGGTCCCATCCCTCCTGGCTGGGGTTTGCACCGGCCTGCTCCTTTCAGAGCAGCAGCCCAAGGAGGCTCAGATTGTTTTTTCCTGCTGTTCAGACGATTCAAGGTACTTCAAACCACGAGTCAGAACTTTCACAGCAGAGTGTGAAGCCACAATCACAGCCAGTGAAAGCAGCCTGGCTCGGGCGACCCCTCCGTGTCCCAGCTCCTGCTGCTCCTCAGGGATTCCCGATCCCTTCCCTGCATCAGCCCCCAGCAACCATCCTGCTGCCCTGGCACAACAGGAGTCTGGGCTTTGGGGGATTTTGTGCGGACTTTTGCTGTTCCAGTGCAACAAAGAGGCTTCTCAGGAATAGTGCAAGATTGGTTTCCATGGCAGGGGGTTGGAACGAGACCAGCTACAAGCTCCTTCCTGATCCAACCTATTTTGGGATTCTGGGATTCCCAGAGCTCCCTGGGAAGTCCCGCGGCTGCTGATGGGATGAAACCGAGCAATGCCGACGGCAGCAGGCCCTGCCCTGGTTTGCCTCAGTCCAGCCAGCGGGTCTGGAGAGAGCCCCACAGGGCTCACCAGGGCCAGGCTGGTCAGGCAGGCCGTGGGCACCACCAGGACATGGGACATGCTGAATTCACGGGGAGCCTGAGTGCTGGAGGGAGCACCACATTCTGTGCACAGCTCGTTCCATCCTGGAGTGGTTTGGATTGGGAGGGATTTTAACCTTATCCCATCCCATCCCTGCCATGGCAGGGACACCTTCCACTGTGCCAGGCTGCTCCAAGCCCATGTCCAACCTGGCCTTGGGCACTGCCAGGGATGCAGGGGTTTAGAATCACGGAATCCCAGACTGATTTGGGTTGGGAGAGACCTCAAATCCCACCCAGTGCCACCCCTGCCATGGCAGGGACACCTGCCACTGTCCCCAGTGTCCAGCCTGGCCTCGGGCACTGCCAGGGATCCAGGGGCAGCCCCAGCTGCTCTGGGCACCCTGTGCCAGGGCCTGCCCACCCTGCCAGGGAACAATTCCTCATGGCCAAGATCCCACCCAGCCCTGCCCTCTGGCACTGGCAGCCATTCCCTGGGTGCTGTCCCTGCAGGCCTTGTCCCCAGTCCCTCTGCAGCTCTGCTGGAGCCCCTGCAGGCCCTGCCAGGGGCTCGGAGCTCTCCCTGCAGCTTCTCCTCCCCAGGTGAGCACCCCCAGCTCTCCCAGCCTGGCTCAGAGCAGAGCGGCTCCCCTGGGACACACCTGGAGCCGGGGTCACAGAGCTCGAGCGTGCAGAGCATTTCCACCAAACCCAAACCCAAACTCGCGTCCATCCACACATTTAAACGCCATTTAACGGGATGTGCCACTTCCCAAATCTCCGCCACGCCACGAGCTCCGGACGGTGCCCACAGCCCCACACAATCCCCGGCGGCCCGGCCCGGGCTCCACCACAGCGGGGTTTGGGAGCAGCACCCCGGGGCCGGGCAGGACCGAGCCAGGACTGGGCAGGGCCGAACCCGGGCCGGGCAGGAGCGAACCCGGGCCGGGCAGGAGCGAACCCGGGGCTGGGCACGACCGAACCGGGCCGGGTAGGGCCGAACCGAACCCGGGCCGGGCAGGAGCGAGCCTGGACTAGGCAGGGCCGAACCCGGGCTGGGCAGGAGCAAACCCGGGCTGGGCAGGAGCGAACCCGGGCCGGGCAGGAGCGAACCCGGGCTGGGCAGGAGCGAACCCGGGCTGGGCAGGAGCGAACCCGGGCTAGGCAGGAGCGAACCCGGGCTGGGCAGGAGCGAACCCGGGCTGGGCAGGGCCGAACCCGGGACGGGCAGGAGCAAACACGGGCTGGGCAGGAGCGAACCCGGGCTGGGCAGGGCCGAACCCGGGCCAGGCAGGGCAGAGCCTGGACTGGGCAGGACCGGCCCCGGACACGGGCAGAGCCCGGCCAGGCCCCAGAGGCTGCTCTGGGCCCTGAGAGCCGGGGCGGGGGGAAGGCACAGGGGACACCGGCACAGGCCCCGCGCGGGAACCGAGACCGCGCCGCGGGCACCCGGAGCCCGCGGGCACCGAACCTCGAATCTCTCGAACCTCGCAAACACCGAACCCCGCATCCCCCCGAACCCCGCATCTCCCGAACCCCACAAACACGGAACCCCGCACTCCCCGGCCCCGCACCCACCTGCGGCCGAGCCCAGCACCAGCAGAAGCAGCAGGAGCGGGAGGGAGCGGAGCGGAGCCCGGCCCCGCATGGCCCCGCTCGGCCGCGGGTCCCCCGAGCGCGGCCGGGCCGGGCTGGGCCGGGCCGGGCCGGGCTGGGCTGCGGCGGCCGCACGCTCCGACCCCGCACGGCCGCGGCCACCGCTCCGCCCCTGTCACCGCCCCTGTCACCGCCTCTGCCACCGCCTCTGTCACCGCCACCGCCCCCGGGGGCTGAGTCCGGCCCGGCCCCGCCCGAGGGCCCCGCAGGCTCCGGGATCAGCCGGGAGGGCCGCGCTGCCCCGGGCCCCGGGCCCGTCCTGCCCCTTCTCTTGCCCCTGTCCTTGTCTCTGTCCCCTTCTCCTGTCCTGTCCGAGTACCTGCCCCCGTCCGTTCCTGCCCCCGCCTCCCTCCCCAGCCCCTCTCCCCATCCCCATCCATTCCCTATCGCTGTTCTTGTCCCTGTCACGGCCCCTGCCCCTTTTCCTGTCGCTGTCCCTGTGGTTGATGTGAGGACATCTCGCCCCGGGTTTCTGCGGCTGCACTGGGCACGGCAGCAGCCCCTGGTGACAGTAACCACACACCTCCAGCTGACGCCAGTGACGGCAGATTGTGACCGAAAACACTGTTTTGGTTAAAAGCAGCTGAAGCAGAGGGGTATTTTGTGTGTCTCCTGAACACAGCCGAAATACTCTCCTAAACACTTCAGAGGGGAAATATGCTGGTATTATTATCATTATCAATAGTGGTACAATTGTGTCAGCAGGACTGGCAGGACTGCGGACCAAAGGAACTGAGCAAGGTTAGGTGTCACCTCATTTCTCTTCTCAGAGAAAAGCAAGGCACATTTCTTCCCAAGAATATTTCTGGGTTTCACATTGTCTGAACATCAGAGAAAGGAAAAACAATTCTTATCTCGTTTGCTGTGCCTGTGTTTGTGCAAAAGCAGAATGCAACGTGGAGATTGTTACCCAGAGTGATGGTGTTTGTTTCCTTGGCCTGTCAGGGCCAGGTGTGTCTGTGTGTGTGTGTGTGTGTGTGTGAGGATTGTCAGGTGACAGTCACAGATTCTGTGCAGTTGTGTGCAGGTGTGACTGCTTGGCAGACTCAGTTTAGATGTAATGTAATATAGTATAGAATAAGATAGTATAATAAAGTAATTAATTAGCCTTCTGACAAGACGGAGTCCTCCTCATTCTTCCTCCTTCTTCGGGGACAAAAATAGCCACTATAGTTAAGGGTGCTTCAAACAGCTCTGACGAGTGCAGATGATGTTTGGGTGCCTGAGCAGAGCTGGCAGCGCTGCCGCGGCATTTCCGAGCAGAGGAGAGCGCCAGGAGCAGCAGCAGGAGCTCGGGTTCACCGGGGCAGGGCTGGCAGCTCGGGTTCCCAGTGGGTGAATCACTCGATTTCACTGCAGTTCAGGTCTCTCTCCATCCGGGGATGAATCACTGGATTTTGCTGCAGTTCAGGTCTCTCTCCATCCGGGGATGAATCACTGGATTTCGCTGCAGTTCAGCTGTTTCTCCATCCTGGGGAAGATTTCTGCCTGTCCCTTGGCCCCCGGCTCTCGGGGCGTTTGCAGGGCGGGGCAGCGATAAAACAGGTGAGCATCTCACAGCCTCTAACCCCGACACAAAGGATGGACGGCAGGAAGGAGCACAAGCACAGTCTGAGCCTGCCTGCCCCGAGCTGTCCCGGACCCGTGGTGTCAGAACCCAGGACACCCCTCTGTCTGTCCTGAGCAGCCCAGACCCTGCCAGGGGCTCAGAGACCCTGGCACAGAGCCCAGAATGCCCCTGTGGGTTTGATTGTGACCCGTGGAGCAAGTTACCAACCTTAGATGAAGATCAGCAGGCCATGACAGTTTAAGTACAATGACAGTGAAGTTGTCACGGGGTGGAAGGGTGGATTTTGGGGTTTTTGGAATGGGGGTTCAGGAGGCAAGATGGAGGGATCTGGGCATGTCCAGCCTTTCTCCTTCTTCTTCTTGGCCTCCATCTTCTGCTGGGATGGTGGCTCTTACAGGCTGGTTTAGAGTAGAAGCTCACTGTCTAACGTAGGTGATAGGTATTGGGAAGGAATTATAAATATGGTACACGTAGTTTTTAGTATAAGGACATAACACTGCCCTGGGGGCAGGCAGAGTGCCTGGACTGGCCTGCTGAGCTGACTTGGGCAGCGCAGGAGTGTCACAGACATCTTTTGTGAAAAATCCTTTCTTTAGGATTTTTCTCCCTTCTGAGAAGCTGTGGCCTCAGCAACTAAATGTAAACAATGGTTATCTGCTGCTATGGAATGCAACAGGTGCACCTGTGATTGGTCTCTTGGTCTCGGGTGGATGTTTGGATTTACTGACCACTCACGGCAGAGCTGAGTCTCACTCTCTGCTGAGACACAGACCTTTGTTATTCATTCCTTTTCTATTCTTAGCTTAGCCAGCCTTCTGAGAACTTTCCCTTCTATTTCTTTTAGTATAGTCATAATGTAATATATTTCATAAAATAATAAATCAAGCCTTCTGAACATGAAGTCAACATTCTCACCTCTCTCTTCATCCTGCAACCCTTGTGACCACTGTCACACAGGAGAAAATTTTTTACACATAAGATAAAATAAACAACCTTGAGACTGAGAAATGAAGAGCCCTGACTCCTTCTTCAAGCACCCGGCTGGGAAAAGAGACTTTGGAATTTTCTCGGGGTCACTGTGAGCAGCTAGAGATCCCAACACTGCGGGAAGGTGACACTGCCCCAGGGCTCCCGCATTTTCCTGGAGCTGTGCTGACCCCGGGATTATTTATATTATTGATTTATATGATTTATATGATTTATATCCCTGACTCATTACAGGGATCCCGTAATCCATAGGGCAGGGCAGGAGTCCCAGGGTGACTCAGGGACACGGACAGGCTGTGACACTTCTGCTGTTTCTAAATGGGAACATGGAACAGCCAAACAGAGCCTGCAGAGAGCTCTTTGATTAGAGGGCACTTCATTAATGAGGCTTTGATCGATGAAAGAAGCGTGGAGGAACTCGAAATCGCAGAAACTCCACTTGTGACTTGTGCAGCGGGGTTCCCCTCCTCCCTTCAGCTAAAGGACACATTTGAGTACAGAAATCCCAGAACTTGTCATGTCTACTTGCCCTTTGCCAAAGCAGAGGGGGAACTTGGGCAGGGTTTTGGTTTCGGCCCAGGCAGAGCTTTCGGCCCAGCTTTGTCTTATCTGGAGCCTCCTGATAAGGCAAAGCCCAAGAAATGACTCTCCTGAGCCCCTCAGGGAGGAGGGAAGTCAAAGTGAGAAAATGGAAGATGAGGTTTCCACCATCAGTTGATGAGGGATGATTTATTAAAACTGGGAGCTTAAGGAGAATGGGGAGAGTGGAGAACAAAGTGATTTAATGAAGACAGAGGGAAGAGAGAGCTGGGTTTAATGCAACATCCAATAAAAAGGGAAAATTATATCAATAATTCAGGAAATCTGCAGAAACTGCAGGAGTTTAGGGATAATTCTGTGTGTTGGCTTTCTTCTCTTTGAGCCCAGGGAGAGGGAAGCAAAGTCAATGCCAGATCAGACAGTGAGAGAGAAATGATCCTGTGATTTTCGTGCAGCCAAATTTCTGGCACAGAATCTTGACAAAACATTGAATCTACAAAAAGATAAGGAAGGTACCCAAAAATCACACACAGAGAGGGGAAATGAATCCATCGCCAGACCCAGGGGCAGTTCCATCCACATCAGGCAGTGATCAGGGTGTGAACAATTTTAGGACCACAGTGGTCTGGGAGAGAAATCAGCCCCTGCCCTGTGTTCCTCAATTGTCCCTCTGTTCATGCAAAAGTAACTCAGAAAACTGAAACAAGAAAGGAAAGCAGGAAGGATCCCCTGTCCTATTCAAATCACACTTCAGAAAGCCTTAAACAAATTCCAGACTTACTATATCAAAAGCTCTTCAAACTCTGACCTCACTCCTTGCCACTCCTGGTATTTGCTGCTTGGATTTTTAACCTTCTTCCTGGAAGGGAAGCAGGATTGAGCTGTTCAATAGTGGCCTGACACGAAAAGGAAAATAATCTCACAGAAAACCCACATTGGTCTGGTCAGCCACAAACCCTCCCACTGCAAACTCTGCTGTGGGGGCTCTGCTGATGATTGGGGGTGATCTGGACCCTCATGTGCCAGCTGGGGACTCTTGGAGGTAGATGGGGAATTATCTAGATGTGTAAAGAGGCATCTCCAATTCAGTTTTGGTGCCCATTTCCAGTCCTGCCCTGCCCTCTGGCACTGGGAGCCATTCCCTGGGTCTGTCCCTCCATGCCTTGTCCCCAGCCCCTCTCCTGCAGCCCCTTTAGGTGTCTCACCTACAGAGGGTTAAAGGAAATTACATCACCCTGGGGAGAGATTTGGGTTTTTATGGATGATTTTTCAGGTCCTTTCCAGCCCAGCCCAGCCTGGCATTCTGTGATTTCCCCAGGCTCAGGTGACACAGCTTGTGCCTGGAAAAGGGAGAGGTCACAAACAGATCAGGCAGAAAACAGCAGCTCCTCCCTCCCTGGGTTGTGCGGAATGTTCTGTGTTCTGACCCACAGCAGGATTTTGGGGTTGCTGCTGAATTCAGAGCCTTTGGGCTCATTGTGTGTGTGCATTTCACCATGTTGTGAGGCTCAAAGTAAAAAAAAAAAAAATTGTGTTACAGTAAAAAAAAAAAAAAAAAAAGATTTAGTGATTCACTTACAGTAAACCAGTGGTGAAATCGAGTCTCTGCAGACAGAGGAAGTGCAGGCAGGCAGTGCCTGATCACAGCAGTTTCCATGAGCCCAGTAAACAGAGCTCCACTCATGTGAGAGATAAACACCCCAGTCTGCCAGGAATGGACTTGTCAGCCTGGCCAGCCCTTCTGAGAACAGGCTTGTCCTGGGGATGGAACTCATCCTGGGTTCTGGGTGTCTGGGCATGGCACTGAGGGTGGTAAAGAGCTGTAGGAACAAAAAGATCACAGTGGCCCAGGACAGTCAGTTCCTCAAATGGTGACATTTAGGGGGAATCCCAGAATCCCAGACTGGTTTGGGTTGGGAGGGACCTCAAATCCCACCCAGTGCCACCCCTGCCGTGGCAGGGACACCTCCCACTGTCCCCAGTGCCCAGCCTGGCCCTGGGCACTGCCAGGGATGCAGGGGCAGCCCCAGCTGCTCTGGGCACCCTGTGCCAGGGCCTGCCCACCCTGCCAGGGAACAATTCCCTCCTCATCTCCCACCGAATGTCAGTGGGAACCCATTTTTCTGTTCTAAAAAATGGGGTTATTTGATTTTTTCCCCCTGGGTTTGATATAAATTGTTTAAAAACCAATTAAAAACGTGGGGTTTGTGTAAGTGCCTGGTTGGAGGGCCCTGGCAGAGCTGAGGTGCCACTGTCCCAGCCCTTCCAGAACAGCCCAGGCCAGCAGCTGCCAGAAACTTCATCAGGTGCAGAACAGATCCAGTCCTTGGGATCACACAGGTACATCAGGTGTTCCATTGCAGAACAGATCCAATCCTTGGGATCACACAGGTACATCAGGTGCAGAACAGATCCAATCCTTGGGATTACACAGGTACATCAGGTGCAGAACAGATCCAATCCTTGGGATCACACAGGGTACATCAGGTGCAGAACAGATCCAGTCCTTGGGATCACACAGGGCACATCAGGAGTTCCCTTGGGGAACAGATCCAATCCTTGGGATCACACAGGTTCATCAGGAGTTCCCTTGGGGAACAGATCCAATCCTTGGGATCACACAGGTACATCAGGAGTTCCCTTGGGGAACAGATCCAATCCTTGGGATCACACAGGGTACATCAGGTGTTCCATTGCAGAACAGATCCAATCCTTGGGATCACACAGGTTCATCAGGTGCAGAACAGATCCAATCCTTGGGATTACACAGGTTCATCAGGTGCAGAACAGATCCCATCCTTGGGATCACACAGGGTACATCAGGTGCTCCCTTGGGGAACAGATCCAGTCCTTGGGATCACACAGGGTACATCAGGTGCAGAACAGATCCCATCCTTGGGATCACACAGGGCACATCAGGTGCTCCCTTGGGGAACAGATCCAGTCCTTGGGATTCCACTGATAAACCAAGGGAGCTCCAGGAAATCCTGACCCATGCAGGAATTGCCAGGGCAGCACCAGCTCTGCTTTGAGCACCCACACTGGGGCTGGGCTGGGAACAAAGCTCACAAAAAGGAGCCACCAAACTCAGCCAGGGGCAGAAATGAGGTTAAACCCCCCTGGGAATGTCTGTGGGTGTTCCTGAATAAACCCTGGAAAAATTATTTTCAATCTTTGATCTGAAACTCGCCTGTGAGAAGGGAAGGGAAGGGAAGGGAAGGGAAGGGAAGGGAAGGGAAGGGAAGGGAAGGGAAGGGAAGGGAAGGGAAGGGAAGGGGCCACCAAGGGCCCTGTGAAAACCCCAACACCCAAAAAAGGACATTTTGCTGGGAAAGAGTGAAAAGGAATTCACTGTGACTCAGTGAAGGAACTCAGCAGAAGTGAGAGGAGGTGAACGCTCCTGCTTTTATAAACAAGTCCAGACGTAGCGGGGGAGGCAGGCAGGGGAAGGAAGAGCTTTTCCAGGCGAAAGAAGAGAATTCTTTAGGAGAAAGAAGAGATTTTCTAGGGCAAAGAAAAGATTTTTTAGGGGAAAGATGAAATTCCCTGGGGGAAAAGAGATTTTCAATGGGAAAGATGAGATTTTCCAGTGGAAAGAAGAGATTTTTTAGGGGAAAGAAGAGATTTTCCAGGGGAAAGAGCCAAGCCAGCACTGCAGGGATGTGCCAGCCCCAGCTGGGCTGGGGGTCTGGGCTGTGGGAGGGGCAGTTGGGATTATATCCCATTTATACATTCACAGCCTCAATGCTGTACGTGTATAAATAATATATTTATGTGTACATCTAATATAAATAATATATAGTGTATAATACAATATAATATAAATAATACCTATATATAGTATATAGTACATAATATATAGTATATATAATCTGAGCTAAAAAGGACTCTAAATGTGTCCCCAAAGTGCCCCCAAACTGCCAAGGTGCCCCAGACTGTGCAGCTTTCCAGGCAGGAGATTTCCTGGGTGTGTTTTGGCTCCAGGGATGCAGTGGAATCACTTTTCAGGCACTTTAATGGGTCAGATTTTTAATTTGCTCTTACCAAATGGAGCTCAAAGCCTCAGGTACCAGCACAGGTGTGCAGGAACCCCCTCACCTTTCCCAAAAGTACCTGGCTGGAGACGGATCCACCCTCAAGGGAAGGGAAACAGAGCTCCTAAAGCCAAGCAGAGCTGCCACTGCCACCTTGGTGTGCAGGAAATGTTTTGGTTTTGCTGCCTCAGGGAAAAGGCATCCCCAGGGCAGCAGGGCTGGGTTTGGGGCTCATGATGGGATTTCTGGGACTTCTGCCAGGAACTGCAGGAAAGAGAAAACTGATAACAATAACAATTTAACTCATTTTTTTTTAAATTAAAAACTATTTTTTATAAAAATTAAATGTTCAAAATGCTTTTCCAAGAGTCCCCATAAAAAAATCATGGTCCAGCCTGGGTTTCTTTGGTTCTCTGCCACGTTAAGCACATCATGGGTTGCTTTTATTGAGGTCTAACCACCAATTACAGGAATTTTGCACTTACTGTGGTGCTGGGAGGGTTCAACACCACTGAAAAAACAGCCACCCAAATCCCACCTGGATTCACCACCCACTGAACTCTCTAATACAATCTTATTTATCTATTAGTTATCTATTAATTATCTATTTATCTATTATTTATCTATTTAGCCATTATTTATTTATTTGTTTATCTAATTTTAAATTTATCTATTTCTCACCTGGGATTCCCCATCAACAATATGGCTCTGAATAAAAAACTGTAATAAAAGAGAAATAAAACCTAGTCAATTCTAAATATATAAGATTAATAATACATAAAACAAAACCTAATAAAATCTAAATAAACAAATGAAACCTAATAATAAAGAAATAAAACCTAACCAATTATAAATAAATAAAACATAATAATAAGCAAACCTCAATCAATTCTAAAGAAACAATTTTTTAAAACTAACAATAAATAAAACCTAATCAATTCTAAATAAATAAAACTTAATAAAAAAATTAAACCAAATAAATTCTAAATAAGCCTAATAATAAATAAAGAAACCCTTATAAGTTATAAATCAATCAATCCTAATAAATTATAAAAAATAAACAATAAAACCTAATAATAAATAAATAAAACCTAATCAATTAAAAATAAATAACCCCCAAATAATAAATAAATAACACCTAATCAATTACAATTAAATAAATAAATCCTAATAATAAATAAATCAAGCCTAATCAATAATAAATACATAAAAACCCAATAAATAAAACCTAATACATTGTAAATAAATAAATAAACAAAACCTAATAACAAATAAATAAAACCATAACCAATTATAAATAAATCCTAATAATAGATAAATAAACTCTAAATAAATAAACCCTAACAATAATTCAGGCCAATGCCAGGATCCATTGCCAAGGCAGAAGTCATGGCAAAGTCCCAGCCCTGGGACCAACCACGGAAAATCTGCTGGAGTCCCTCAGCCCATTCTAAATAACTCTGGAGCTGTTGGCTTCCTCTGCCATGTATTGGCTTTTGCAAATTCTTATTTATAATAATAATTATATTATTTATATATGAATTATAATATAACAATGATTTTGATGTGGTACAGTTTGTGATCGCTTTGAACTGCTTTAATATTTATAATAATTATTATAATATATATAATTAATATATATAAAATACATTAATATATATAATAATGTGTAGCTTGTCTATTTTAGTGTGACAAACACACATTATGGTTTAGGTGTTGGAACCCTGGGTGCTGAGAATTTCAGACTTTCTGTGCTGCCAGGCACTGACCCCAAAAAACCACCACATTTCACCTGAGGCCATGGAGAAAGCTTCCAAAATTGAATGTTAGAATGAAGATTATAAGTGTGTAGTTTAAATAGAAGTGTGTAATACCACATAGTAGAAAACTTGGGGTTTAAAGTTTTAGAATATAATAATATGTATAAAACAAGATAGAAGTTTTAGAGCAGTTACATGTCCTTCTTCGTCACCTTCTTCTCCATGGATTTGGGTGGTATTTTAAGAATTAAAAAAGTAATAAAATAAAAAGAAATAAAATTAAATAAAAATAAAATAAAATAATTATTAATTTAAATAAATTCAATAATTTTAATTAATAAAAATAATGAAATAAAATTAATTTTTAAAGTAATTAAATAAAGTCCACATTGCAGACCACAGTAGTTAGTTAAAAGTTCCAAATAATTTAAGTGTCATTTCTTAATTAGACAGTTTATCCTTAAAAAATCTTATAGAGATACAACTCCATTTTTAGTTTATTAAAATGAAGTACTATAAAACTCACCGTTTATAAAACTCTAATATAGATAAAATTAATAAACATCTAAATCCAAAGAAAAATACCATCTCATACATTTAATCCCAACCCTAACAAAAAAAAAAAAAAAACAAACAGAAAACCCCCATATTTAGGCTTTCACTAAATATTCAAATAATTGTGATGTTAAATGCTTTTATTTGTGTAACTCACTGACAGTGGTGAGAGTAACTCAGATAATTTGGGAAGCAGCTAATGTGGATTTCATGGACTTGGGGAGAATCTTGTCTGTGTAAGATAACATTGAAAAGAAAATAAACAAGAATGCAAGGGAGGATTTACCACTGACCTTTGCTTATCAAGAACGGTCAAACCACACAACAGGGGCTTTGTGGGAACAGAAAACAGATAAATTTCACCTGCAGCACTTGAAGAAGATGGGTCAATAGTTGAACCAGAACGTGTAAACTCCAAGGAATGTTTGAATATGCACAATCTCCATGAACATGCATTTGACCAATGCAAGGAAAAAGTGTGTAAGGAAATTATTTTAAACTAACTGATGTGCCTCTGCCAAGCTCCCAGTGCTGCAAAAGTCCATTTTATCCCTTATTAAACTTTAAAACTTTTAATGAGTGAGCCTTGTTTCTCTCAGCTCAATCCCAGGACACAAATTTTTGCTCCATCACCCTCCCCTCCCTGGGGCTGGGAGCTGATATTGAATTGATCCCACAAAATCCACATGGATTAAATGGTTCTGGTTTCACTAACACCCCCCTTGAGGCATTTCCCTGTTGTCCCAACACCACACAGAGCAACCCAGCTTTCCCCAGGGCATTTGCCAGGATTCCAACATTACCAGCATCAGTTCAGTGAAGGGAATCACAGAATTATAGAATTGCTCACCTCCAAGCTCATCTTGTTGGGAATACCCTGAACAAGGGGAAGGAACCCACCCCAAGGGCCACACTCCTCAGAAATACCTTGGAACTGAACAAATCCATTCAATTACACTTCCTTTATACTCCGAGATGAAGGGTCCTGTGACCTGTAAAATTCTGGTCAAGTCCTTTTCCCAGTATTTCTGGATACATCTGAAATATCACAATGAGGCTGACTTGGGCATTTAGGAACTTAATTTTCCAGTTTAAATATTTGATACTAAAACAAACAAACAAACAAACAAGTAAATAAACTAATTTTCTACTACTACTACTATTATTATATATTCTTTTTAGATATTTAAATACCCACTGAATCAAGGAGTTTTTCCATCCCACTGTCCTGGTTTTGCTGCTTCTGGCCCCACTGGAAAGAGCTGGTACAAGGTTTTCTGCAAGCACACTTAGAGCACAAAATACAATAATAATAACAATAAATATCCATTCATTAGCATCCATTTGGTTCTGCACTCCAGAGGGAAATGGGGCTGCCTGTGAATTATTATCCTGCCTCTTTCAGGAATATTCCTGGGTGCTTTGCTTAAAATCTGGCAGTGAAATCCCTCCCATGAATTAAATTTTGTGCAAATCACGCCATTAATTCCATTTCTATATAATTTATATGGGATATTCCATTCTACCCTTCACACTGGGTTTTTCAGGAAGGACAGCTCCTCATGGGAACTTCCCAAGCATCCACAGCTTCCCTGCCACTACACCAAAAACACACAGAACCAAGAGAGGGGTAAGAAGCAAATGTGCAAAATTTATTATGTTCTTCAATGAACACAGGGATAGGAAATTTATAAAATTAGGTAGTATCTTCAAAATTTAAAAAAAAAGATATATAAACACCAAGAGTTCCTAGAGAGAACAAACAACAGCAGTCCATGGGATGCTCAAACACAGCTGACTCCAAAGCAGTTTCTTCATAAAAAAATAAGAGACTGAAAAAATAAAGGGCTCTGGAAGACAGTGGAGTCAGCATGGCAAACATGGGATATGAAAACTGAAATGCTACTGCAGCACATCCTGATTGTCCAAGGAAAAGTCTGTTGGCAAAACAGGGAAAGCTCTGAGTGCCAAGCTCAGCCCTCTGCTAAAGGCATCTCCTGAATTCCACCAGGTCCTGCTAACTCCAGAATGAGCTTGGAGAGACCTCAAAGCTCTTCCCAAGCCACCCCTGCCATGGCAGGGACCCCTCCCACTGTGCCAGGCCGCTCCAGCCCCAGGGTCCAACCTGGCCCTGGGCACTGCCAGGGATGGGCAGTGAGACATGGCACAAGCACTGGCAACACTCCTAGACACATCCATGAGGAACCCCATGAGGAACCCCATGAGGAACACCAGGAGGAACCCTGTGAGGAATCCTGTGAGGAACCCCATGAGGAATCTCCTGAGGAACCTCCTGAGAAATCCTGTGAGGAACCTCCTGAGGAACCTCCTGAGGAACCCCGTGAGGAACCTCCTGAGAAATCCTTTGAGGAACCCCATGAGGAACCCTGCAAGGAACCCCATGAGGAACCTCCTGAGGAACCCCAGGCTCCTCACTGCTGCTCCTCTTGCTCCCTTGGCACCTGTAGCTCTGGACCTGTGGCCAAGCAGGGGCTGGCAGTGGCAATGCCACAGGATTGTGGCCAGCGTGGGTTCCTCTGGCTGTGTAAACGCTGTGGGGGTGACCCCACACAGAACTCTGCTGGAGCAGGCAGGGGTGCCCAGCTCACAGCTTCAAGTAGAGAAGAGCCCAGAGCTGCTCCTGGTGCAGGGGGACAGCCCTGGCTGGGGTGGGGACACCGGGGACATTCCCAGCCAGGCCTGAGGAGCTCCCCCAGCAAGGGCAGCCCTGGGAACCCAAACCCAGCAACCCCAAAGGTCACAGTGTCCCCCTTGGGATCCCAAAGGTCACAGTGTCCCCATAGGATCCCAAAGGTCACAGTGTCCCCTCAGCACCCCAGAGGTCACAGTGTCCCCCTGAGGATCCCAAAGGTCACAGTGTCCCCATAGGATCCCAAAGGTCACAGTGTCCCCTCAGCACCCCAGAGGTCACAGTGTCCCCCTGAGGATCCCAAAGGTCACAGTGTCCCCATAGGATCCCAAAGGTCACAGTGTCCCCATAGGATCCCAAAGGTCACAGTGTCCCCTCAGCACCCCAGAGGTCACAGTGTCCCCTCAGGCTGGGCCTTCCATCACAAAGAGGTCTGAAGTGTCTGTGAGTTGACAATCCCATACAGGAGTTGTGATTTCCCAAAGTTACATGATTTCCTCCTCCAGTGTTTCTCTGGATCCCTTGCTCCCAGCAGTGTTGTCGTCGTTGGAATAGTTGCCCGAGTCGCGACTGCTGTGGGAGGAATGTTTGTGGCCTGAGAACACGATGTGAGTGCCCTCCTCTGTGACCATGGCCTCGATCACACAGCAGTGCTCCACGGCCTCCTCTGCTGCAGCTGCCAGGCAGGGGCTGCTCAAGGGCTGGGCTCCAAACCCCTGCGGACAGAAGGACAGGGGGAAGAGATGAACATCCATAAATAATAATTATACACTGATTGAAATAATTAAATACTGATTCTGCTAACCACCACAGTCACACAAATGGGATTGATCAGATACTTTACTGTGAGGGTGGGCAGGCCCTGGCACAGGGTGCCCAGAGCAGCTGGGGCTGCCCCTGCATCCCTGGCAGTGCCCAAGGCCAGGCTGGACACTGGGCACAGTGGGAGGTGTCCCTGCCATGGCAGGGGTGGCACTGGGTGGGCTCTGAGGTCCCTCCAACCCAAACCAGTCTGGGTTCCATGCTCAACTTGAGCCCAATGTGTGGTTTCCCACCCCTAACACACCCTTTGTTCCCCTAGGGTCACCAGCTCAGATTTAGGATGAAGTTTTAGTTCCCAGAACCCCCAAATCCCTGGGGCTGGCACAGCCCTGCCAGGAGCCCATGCAGTGCCAGCTGTGCCCACCTTGTGCCCAGCCCAGAGCACTCAGTGCCACCTCCAGGGCACACCTGCAGGGATGGGCACTGCAAAGCTCCCTGGGCAGCCCCTGCCAAGGCCTGAGCTCCCTTTCCATGGGCAAATTGCTGCTGCTGTCCCAGCTGAGCCTGCCCTGGCCCAGCCTGAGGCCGCTCCCTCTGCTCCTGTCCCTGTTCCCTGGCAGCAGAGCCCAGCCCCACCTCCCAGCTGCATTCACTGAGTCCATCACTGAGGGGTGACTCCCACATTCTATCTCAGCCCTTTTCCTGCTCTCAGTTGTCAACCACCTCAGAATTACAACATTTCAAACATTTCATGGATTAGAGCCTGAGGAGGCCACACAAGAATGAGAAGAAGATCCAGGTACAGAGAGTTCAGGGCACACCTGAGCATTCCCCTTCTCATTCCAGAGCAGGATCCCTGCTAAGCAGCACCTGTGCCAGGCTGGAGACTGGACAATGCTCTGGAGACCTCTGATAAAACCTCTGAAATGAACCCTGGCTGACCCATAACACATAAACATCATTTTCCCACGATATTTAAAGTTCATTTTCCTCCAAAGAAGCTGTGAGGAGTCAGAGCTCACCTCGATGTTCAGGGGGGGCTGGCAGGAGGGGAAGAACACGTATTTGATTTTGTTGTAGGCTTGGTAGAACACAAAAACAAGAGGAGCAGCCACCAGCAGGACAACCAGCAGGGCGCCCAGGAAAATCCCAGCAATGATCAGAGCTAAAGGTGTACCTAAAATTGGGAATAAAAACCATTCAGTCAAGGTACTGAAATTAAAGCAGAGATCCAAATGTGCTGCAGAATTTATGAAATAATTCAACATTTCCACACCATGGAAACATTCCCCAGCACTTCCACAGCCATGGGCACCAGGGAGAAGTGATGCTGTGCCAGTGCCTGAGACAATTTTGCTCGAAGAAGCCACAAAATATTTTCCAATAGAAAATCAGGATCTCCAAGGTGGGAAGAGGCCTCCCAGGTGCTCCAGTCCCTCCATGACCCCAGCACCAGCTGGGGGTGCTCACCTGCACAGGAGAAGCTGCAGGGAGAGCTCCGAGCCCCTGGCAGGGCCTGCAGGGGCTCCAGCAGAGCTGCAGAGGGACTGGGGACAAGGCCTGCAGGGACAGCACCCAGGGAATGGCTGCCAGTGCCAGAGGGCAGGGCTGGGTGGGATCTTGGCAGTGAGGAATTGTTCCCTGGCAGGGTGGGCAGGCCCTGGCACAGGGTGCCCAGAGCAGCTGGGGCTGCCCCTGCATCCCTGGCAGTGCCAAGGGCAGGCTGGGCACTGGGGACAGTGGGAGGTGTCCCTGCCATGGCAGGGGTGGGATGGGATGATCCTCAAGGTCCTTCCCATCCAAACCATTCCATGATTATCTCAACAAACTGAATGGAGTTTGTGATACTGAAATTAACAGGCAGCAGCAGCCACTTTCTAAGTAATGCAAAGGACACAATCAGGTCTTATCATCAAAGAATGGAAGATTTTCACTCTGGGGTATAAAAACATGGGGAAGACAGAGCAGGGTCTGTCTTGAAGGCCCTGCTTGGATTTAAAGAGATTCACTGAGGTAGCAGGATAAGGGGAAGAGGAATGCCTAGGAAAATAGATTCAAATATTTTCTTATTCAGGTAAAAAGTATCATTTGGTTCTTTTTAGGCTTGATAAGACACAGCAGTGAGGACCACAATATAAATGAATCTTGAATGTGAGCCAGGCATTGCTGTTATTACATTTTCTTGGCTTTCAGGCAGTTTGAAGAGTCAGAAATTTTCATATGTTAATAAAATTTTATGTGGCCAATTACCTTCAGCATGATTTGTCCTTGTGTTCTGAGTGAGTGCAATCCTCCCACTCTCCCTGGGCACCAAGATGAGCTTCCAGCCCTAACAAATCTGATTGATCTCCTCAGATAAATCAGCACAGGAGGTTCATTCCCAGAAGGACTAAAACAGTTTCAAGGCTAAAATACCCCTGAAAATGTGGAATTTAGTGATTCCTTGATGTGGGGCTGGGAATTGAAGCTCTGTGCCCAGCCAGGAGTGCTGAGCTCCCAGGGAGGGGGTGCCAACTGCAGCTCAGAGGGTGTGGGTGCATTTCTGCAGGGCTGTGCCCACCTGCAGGGGTGAGGATGCATTGCTGCTGGCTGTAGGCACTGCTCTTGTTGTAGGGCTCAGAGAAGGCCTGCACCTGCACGCAGTACAGCGACGAGGGGGACACGTCAGGCACCGTGGCGATGGTCTGCCTCACCTCCTTCTGCTTCACCTCCTCCTGCAAAAGCAAAGCAGAGAAAAGGGGGGATCAGAGCCCACGGGCAGCACAGGGGCCTCAAACAGCTGAGAGCTGCAGCCTCTGGTGGAGAAGGGATTCTGTGAAACGTCTCACATTGCTGCAGCCCCAAATCTGCAGGGCTGGAGAGACTTTCCAGCTCATGCAGTCCCACTTCCAGGTGCCTCTGGAACATCTCCAGGAACTCCACCACCTCCCTGGGCACCCAGATTCAATAAAGTAAATAAACCACCCCCTTAGCTCCTCAGCAAAACTCAGCAAACACCTCCTGGGCAAGAACCAAGGGCTTCCCCCATTATTCTGAAATGTCCCAATTCCCAGTTTCCAGGAAACTCCTTCCTGCTGGGTTTGCTTCCTTCTCTTCTGCCCCCCTTTTTACCAATTTCTGTGAAATATTTTATCCTAAGAAGCATTTACAGAACATGGAAAGATCCATTAAAATGTGAGCTAAAAGGATGCAGGACTTCAGTGTTTGAGGAGCTTTTTCCATCCCACTGCACACAGACTCATCCATGGAAATGGAGATTTTACCCCATCACTGGGAGATAAAAATCACAGTGATCAGGTTTCTAAGAGACTTACATAAAAATCTCAACCACTGGGTGATAAAAGTCACAGTGATCAGGTTTTTGAGAGAATCTTTCATTAGAAAACCCAATAAACTGATTTTTTAAAGACTCATCTACCACAAATGTGCCTCTTTTGGAAAGGAGCTCCAGGATTTAAGTCAGAATCAATAGAATATTTCATTTTTTCATACTTAAGTCAGAATCAATAGAATTTTCATATTTAAGTCAAAATCAATAGAATATTTCATTAAAAAGCCCAATAAACTGACTTTTTAAAGACTGATATACCACAAATGTGCCTATTTTGGAAAGGAGCTCCAAGATTTAAGTCAGAACCAATTTTCTACTGTTTGTAATTTGTTCACACCTTTGTATCTGAGGAATTCTTCCAGTAGAGGATCCTGTAGGACAAGTCATAATGGTCCCTCATGAATCCATCCTTATCTCCTCCTGGAGGAGAAATAAGGATGTGGAGCAAAGTGTCACTGAGGTCCAGCCTTACACCGGGAGGGCCAATTCCATCTGAAAACAATAAAATAAATACTTGAAGTCCAACTGAAAAAATACAACTAAAAATATCAAATACTGTCAGTGAAATCCATGATAATTTTGAAGAAACACAGAGTTAGAAGTATCATTTCATAATTTTGTTCAGAGTATCAAATCCTGAGAAACATTTGAATTAATTCCACTATACTCTTGTGAAATCCCCCCTCCTGTCAGCTCACAGAGACATTTGGCAGGAGTTGCTGAGCAAGGAGCACTTGAGGAAAGCATTTCCTTACTTGTTCTCAGAGGATCCACCTTGACTTCCCTGGAGAAGCAGGATTTGTTGTGTCCCTCCCTGGCCTGCACCCGCAGGTGGTAAAAGCCAGTGCCGGTGATGATGGAGGAGAAGTTGCACCAGGAGCTGGTGATGCTCTCACACCCAGGGACACTGAGCCACTTGTCTGAGTAATCATCATTGAGATCCTTCAAGTAGCCACTGCAACAGAGAGTTCCAGAGTTGTCACGTCAGCTCCCTGAACTCCTCCAGAAAATCGTATTTGTTTGTGCTGCACTTGGCTCAGTTCGGGGCAAAAAGGCCTCTAGTAATCAAATAAAAATAAAAAAAAAAATCAGCATTTTAATCTGAGACATTTCTGAGTGGAAGAATGAAGATAAAAGGGCCGGGGAACACAAATCAGGGCTTTGAGCAAGGCTCAGCAGAGATGAAATGTGGGGAGGGCAGGTTCTGAAAATCCAAAGGAGAAGTTCTCACGTAGCTCTGTGCAGTCCATTGATTTCTGCCATGCCAAGGAACTCCCAAGGAATGCCAGGGGTCCCTCCTCTTCTCTGAGGTGCTGGCCACAATATTTATGCAGCAGCTGGAGATTGAGATACAGGTTCTTAGAGCTGCTTCCTACTGGGATTTCTGGATGCGATTCAATGGGGTTCTATGGGGTATGATGGGGGTTTTATGGCATTCCTTGTTGTTTGATGCAACATGATTTTTATCTGATTTTCTTCATGTGATACAGTGGCTTTGTGTGTGATAGGATGGGGTTAGATGTGATACAAGGGTTATTTCATGTTACATGAGGGGGTTTTTATGTGACTTGATGGGTTTTTTATGTGACACAATTCTTTATGGGACACACCAGTTTCCTTATGGGACACACCAGTTCTTTTATGGGACACACCATTTTCTTTTATGGGACACACCAGTTTCCTTATGGGACACACCAGTTCTTTTATGGGACACAAGGTGCTACCTTGTGTTTTCTCCCCTATTTGGGTCTGCCCAGAAGAAACCCAAGCTGCTGACAACTGAAACCTCCACCACCTGTATTTTTGCTCACTTCTACTCATCTAATTTCTCCACATTCAAAAAGCCACTAAGCAATTCAAGCCTCCCAGCTTTAAAAATGTCCCTCAGCATTTAGGAGTCCCTTCCATCAGGAGTTTAACACCCCCAAAGCAGCCCAGTCCCTGAAATCCCAGGCTCAGGTGTTACATGGAATTCTTTTAACAGCAGTGAGCTGTATTTTTGCTCACTTTTACTCACCTAATTTCTCCACACTCAAAAAGCCACTAAGCAATTCAAGCTTCCCAGCTTTAAAATGTCCCTCAGCATTCAGGAGAGGAGTTTAACACCCCGAAAAGCAGCCCAGTCCCTGAAATCCCAGGCTCAGGAATTCTTTCACAGCAGTGAGCCATCCATGTTCCCATTAACACACGAAGCCACCAAATATTTCATTTGAACCCCTGGGGAACGGCAGAAATGGGATTTCAGACTGGCAGGGTGGCGTGGCTGAACTCACAGCAGGTACTGCACGTTGTAGGTCACATCCTGACTTTGCTGGCTGCTCCAGAGCAGGTGGAATTCCATGTTCAGAGCCAGGACACTCAGGTTGGTGGCACACAGGAGGTCGTTCACTGCTCAGGGGAAAAGGAAACCCAAAGTTAGCAAAAAACTTCATGGGAATGGGCATTTCCCATGTCAATAATGAAAATATAAAGATTATTCACTTATATTGATTATAAGTGAATAAAATAATAAGATTATTATTTTTAAGTGAAAAAATATAAGATTATTCACTATACAGATTGCAAGTCAGAGGGTGTGATATGCAAAGAATCCCATCAAGCCTTTAATGAAAAAAATCAGTTAAAATCAATTCAGAAAAAAATCAAAGTACACAAATATTGAGAGGAGCAAAAATAAACAGGTTTGGGAATAATATGAGGAGAAAAATATATAAAATACACATCTGTATTTATTGTACATTTTGATTTTTGTTTTAATATTTTATTAAAATATGAATGTGACAACTACTTAATATCTTATAAAATAATTAAAACTTGCATGTATCAGTTATTGTAATATTTTATTAAGATACACATGTACTATTTTAAAAATACATATGTATTCTTTTAACATTTTTAAAATACACAGGTGTGTATTAATTAATGTTTTGGTGTATAAAATAACTTTCATTTGCCATCATTTACTTACATTTTGATGTACCATCAACTCATTATGATGTACCACCCCTGTCCAATCTAATATTTGACTTTCTGCAGTTATTTTTTTTCCTAAAATAAACATCTAAAAGCAACTGCACAGCACAGAGAAGAATTTAATTTTACATTTTACAAGGTGGCAAACTGCCCCCTCAAAGCCTTTCCTCAGCTGCTGTAACAGTCAATTCACCAAGGATTACATAAAACCAGCATTTTTTAAAGCTCAAGTCAACTTTCTGTGCATTCACTGAGTGCCAAGTATCCCAGAGGCTTTTGGGCGTTTTACCTCCTGATTCAGTCACTGATTAAAAAGAAGAGTTTTCCAAAGCACACAAAGAAGTTTTTGTTCCAAATTAATGTCCAAGTTTGCCTCATGGCAAAAACATTCTTGTACTATTAAAACTCTACCCTTGACATATTTTAAGTTGATTGAGAAGGGCAAATATATACAATATATATAATTTTTATACCAAACTGAGGAGGAATTTGGCCCTCCTGCCTATTCCTGCAGCTTCAGAACCCCTGACTGTGTGCCAGTTAAACAGAAGCCACCATTGGCAGGTAAGCTGGTGTCCTGGGTACCTTTCTGGGTGGTTTTCACACAGCTGTGGGGGCTGAACAGGCCTTGCTTGCCCTCGCTGGGGAGATTTGCTTGGACTTTGAAGCAATAGGTGCTGTCCGGGGCAAGGTCGTCAATGGTGTCCACAGGGAAAATCCTTTTGTTCTGGGGCTGGAAGGAACAAACACAAAGAGCCTGTGAGGGGAACTGTGCTTCCCCAGTAACATTTTAAATGATCATTTTGCAAGGTTTCAGCCCATTTGTGTCATACCCCACCTAGAAATGTGGAATAGAGAAAGTAGGAGGGTGTTTGAGCTGCAGAAATCCTAAAGGGAAGTTTGCAGCTTAGCCAGTGACAGACAGGAACATTTTGGGCTCCTTTGCCATGGGAGTGGGGAGGGATTGGGCATGACCAGGAATTCACCCCACAGACACCCCAGAATGCAGCAGGACATTCCCACCCCTGATCACCCAAACACTGCCCCCTCCTCTGCCTTTGGCTTTCACTGACCATACCCAATGGTACTTCTGGGCCTCTTGCTCCTTTGGGGTGTGATCCCCAAATCCCAGAGGTGGGAGGAGCCCCCCAGGATCACCCAGTGCCACCCCAGCCCCACCAGCACCACCCCAATCCCTGTCCCCAAGGCCACATCCAGACTGCTCTGGGACAATGCCAGGGACTCCAAACCTCCCTGGGCAGCTCAGCCCAAGGCCTGACCACTCTGAGAGAGGAATTTTATTCTGATTTCAATCTGAACCTCCCCTGGTGCACCTTGAGGCCATTCCCTCTTGTCCTTTCCTCATTCCTGTGTTTCCCTCTGGCTGTGCCCTCCTGGCAGGGCCTTGTGCAGAGCCACAAGGGCCCCTGAGCCTCCTTTGCTCCAGCCTCAGCCCCTTCCAGCTCCTCAGGGATTCTGCAGCCCCTTCCAGCTCCTCAGGGATTCTGCAGCCCCTTCCCAGCTCCTCAGGGATTCTCCAGCCCCTTCCAGCTCCCTCAGGGATTCTGCAGCCCCTTCCCAGCTCCTCAGGGATTCTGCAGCCCCTTCCAGCTCCTCAGGGATTCTGCAGCCCCTTCCAGCTCCCTCAGGGATTCTGCAGCCCCTTCCCAGCTCCCTCAGCATTTCTCCAGCCCCTCAAGGTCCTTTCTGAAGTGATGAATTTGATCTGATCTCCCAAAAGAACACACACAGATTGCCCTTTGATCCCTGCCCTAATTTAGATGGCTCTCACTTCCCTAAAAAAGATTAAAAAGGAAGAGTTTCTCCCCAGCTCCTCACAGGAGAGCTCTGGGTGCTCTGCAGGACACACATGCTGCCTTGGAAACCAGCTCCCAATGGCAACACCTCAAAAAAGTCCCTGGATCAGGGCAACCCCAATAAAACAATCCTATGGTAAGAACAAAATCATCCCACCAGGAAAAAAACCACCTGCCCCAACTTTCAAACACACAGAGCAGTTACACAGTGACAGAAGCAAACAATTCCATTTCAGAGCACGAATTAAAGTCCATCTCTGGCAGTTCTGGTAAGGTTAAGTAACAAAAAGAAGTGCTCATACCTGAGCATGTGAGGAGTTTTCCCAGAAGACCAGGTTATATTTAAAAGTCAGGTCATTGATCCACATTTTTTTCCTCTGATTTGCTTCTGGAGGAGAAACCATAACTTTTACTACTCCATTTGTGGACTGCAATTCCAGTCCTGGTGGACCAATCTGAGCTGCAAATATGGAAAGAAAAAAGAAGCATTAAACATTTCTACTTTGAGAAAATACACCCCAAAAGTGGTTTAAATAATAAACTTAAAATACCTGCCTATGCTATCTTATCTTTAATTCTTTTGAATAATCACCTACAGGATCTTAAGTTTTCATTGACTCAGGCAGTTTCCAAAAGAAATTTAACCTAACAACCAACTACCATCACCAGCTTCTAAAAGCAGTTAATATTAAATATTACCAGCAAACGTTTTCCAAAAAATCAGAATAAATTATTCTAAAACCTGCAAGGCAAGGGATTTAGCTCAGTCCAATAAATCCAGCTTCAGAGAAAGGATTCAGTACCATGGAACTGCTGAAGAGCCAAACTTCCCAAAAATGGGGTTCTTGGGGAAAGCTGGTCTATGGAAGGTGTCCCTGCCCATGGTGGGATGGGATGGGTTTTAAGGTCTCTCCCAATCCAGACCAGTCTGGGATTCTACAAAAATCTACTGTCAAAAAGGACTGTTCCAATAAATAATCTGGGAAAACACGCAGTGACAGGAAATTCAGTCAGGAAACCAGCACCACCTGGAATAGTCTTCCCTTTCCAGAAAAGAGAGAATTGCAGCATTGCATGACCTGCAGATGCCTGATCTCATGTTCCTGTTGGGAAACTCCCCCTGTCCTGCTGTTACCAGCAGTGGAAACCACACGTGGTTTTTCCACAATCCCTCATTCCTGACTGCTTTGGGTGGGGAGGGACCTTAAATCCCATCCCATCCCACCCCTGCCATGGCAGGGACACCTCCCACTGTCCCCAGTGCCCAGCCTGGCCTTGGGCACTGCCAGGGATGCAGGGGCAGCCCCAGCTGCTCTGGGCACCCTGTGCCAGGGCCTGCCCACCCTGCCAGGGAACAATTCCTCATTGCCAAGATCCCACCCAGCCCTGCCCTCTGGCACTGGCAGCCATTCCCTGGGTGCTGTCCCTGCAGGCCTTGTCCCCAGTCCCTCTGCAGCTCTGCTGGAGCCCCTGCAGGCCCTGCCAGGGGCTCGGAGCTCTCCCTGCAGCTTCTCCTCTCCAGGTGAGCACCCCCAGCTCTCCCAGCCTGGCTCCAGCCCCTCTGGGCTCTCTGCAGCAGCTCCAGGTGCTCCTGCTGCTGGATCTGGATCTCAGGGGTGCCACCTGCCAGGACAGAGGATCAGACTCCTCCCAAGGTGCTAAAGGAAGCAAAGTGTCCCTGCAAACCCTGAGCTCGTACCGACTTGTTCTGGCACCATCTCCAGGACCTGGGACCATGGGGACACCAGCGGCCCAGCCTGGGCCCTCACACGCACGTAGTGGGCATCGTAGTACTCTGAGATGGCCGAGGAGAAGTCACAGCTCGTGCCAGCCACAGCCTGGCACCCTGGCAGCTCCTGCCAGCCCGTGGGCTCCAGCTCCGGCCTGCGGGACAGAGAACAGCCTGGATTAAACAATGCCTCCAGGAGAAACACCCCAGATAAACAATACCCCAGGAGAAAGAACAGCCCCAGATAAACAATACCCCAGGAGAAACACCCCAGATAAACAATACCACAGGAGAAACAACAGCCCCAGATAAACAATACCCCAGGAGAAACACCCCAGATAAACAATACCCCAGGAGAAACACCCCAGAAAAACAATACCCCAGGATAAACAACAGCCCCAGGAGAAACACCCCAGATAAACAATACCCCAGGAGAAACAATACCCCAGGAGAAACAACAGCCCCAGGAGAAACACCCCAGATAAACAATACCCCAGGAGAAACACCCCAGATAAACAATACCACAGGAGAAACAACAGCCCCAGATAAACAATACCCCAGGAGAAACACCCCAGATAAACAATACCCCAGGAGAAACACCCCAGAAAAACAATACCCCAGGATAAACAGTACCCCAGGATAAACAACAGCCCCAGGAGAAACACCCCAGATAAACAATACCCCAGGAGAAACAACAGCCCCAGGAGAAACACCCCAGATAAACAATACCCCAGGAGAAACAACAGCCCCAGGAGAAACACCCCAGATAAACAATACCCCAGGAGAAACAATACCCCAGGAGAAACACCCCAGATAAACAATACCACAGGAGAAACAACAGCCTCAGGATAACCAACAGCCCCAGGACAAACACCCCAAATAAACAATACCCCAAGAGAAACACCCCAGATAAACAATACTGCAGGAGAAACAACAGCCCCAGGATAAACAACACCCTGAGAGAAACAGCCCAGATTAAACAATAGCCCCAGGATAAACACCCCCAGGATAAACAACAGCTCCAGGAGAAACACCCTGGAATAAAAAACAGCCCAGTATAAACAACACCCCCAGGACAAAGAGCCTGGGATAAAGAATACCTCCAGGAGAAACAAGAGCCTGGGATAAACAGCCCAGAATAAACAACAGCCCAGAATAAACAACAGCCCAGAATAAACAACACCCCCAGGACAATCAGCCTGGGGTCACCAGCCTGTGACACACAAGGCTCACTCCCTAGGATTGTGACAAGTTGAATAAGGGGCGGCAGGGACAGTTCCAGCTCTGGGCTGCCTGGCAATGCCAGAAGCACACACTGACTGCAACAGCTCTCAGGTACCTGCTCAGGGCACGGCTCAAATGCATTTTCATGGTGATTGTACATATTCAACCTTCCCTGCAGTTCACATGCTCCAGGAATTCTTTATCTTAGCTTGACCCATGATTTCATCTTCTCAGAGCACAATGCACATGGGATTTTGAGAGTTTTGTATCTTATTTCCTCACAGATGGCATTTTCAGAGTTTGGTATTTTATTTACAAACAGGATTTTGAGAGTTTTGTATTTTATTTCCTCACAGATGGGATTTTGAGAGTTTTGTATGTTATTTCCTCACAGATGGGATTTTGAGAGTTTTGTATGTTATTTCCTCACACATAGGATTTTGAGAGTTTTATATTTTATTTCCTCACACATAGGATTTTGAGAGTTTTGTATTTTATTTCCTCACAAGGCCCCCTGGTCTGTGGTTTGACAGCTATTGATAGCCCAAGGAGCAGTGGTAGACTTTTCTTTGCTCTTTTGGTGCTATTTGCCTGGTTTTTCCAATGTTTTCTTACCACACAGAATTCTAGCCAGTTTTACAAGTAATTTCAATCAATATTAGCTATTTCACTATTGAATAGATATTTCACTATTGTCAGTTAGTTACAAAAATAAAGGCATTAGTTATTATTTCACAACTACAATCATTATTTTATTAATTTAATTTTTATTTTAATTTTAACATCATCACTATTAATATATTAATACAAAATAATAAGTTCTTATATTCATTACTATTATTATTGTCATTATTATTATTTTTTCACTACTACAATTACTTCTGCAGAAGTTAATGTTATAATACACAGTGCACAATATTTTGCAAAAGCCCAAACTATAATATATATTTATCACACTAAGATATACAATCCACACGGGGATTAGAGTATTAACTATAAAAGGCTGACAAATTATACTGTATCAAAAGCAGTTAAAAAGAGATTACAAACTGTACTCCATCAAGATAATTTACAAAAGCCAATAATAACAAAATACAATAACTACATAGTTATTTATAAAACATCCCAGGATAAAGAGCCTGGGATAAATCCAACCCACCACCAGTGAAATTATTCTTATTTTCTTCTTAACTTTAATAAACATCACCCCTTTTCATGCTGCTTTATCAGCAGTGCAATCAGTGTTATCTCCTTATAAATTATCCTACAAGTGCCAGAACACAGAATTACATCCTCAGGATTATTCCATTCCCTAGCCTGGCAAAGATTTTATAATTGATGGGAAGGAATTTTAAAGTCTTGACAAAAGTGGTTACAGGAGCATAAAACCAGCAGAACTCCACTAATGATAACATGAGCCAGGAATGGAAATAAAGGGAAAATAAAAAATACAGAGGGGAAAAGTGGAGCTCAGTAATAATCAGCTTTTCAGCAGCTCTATTTTAATCAACACACATCCACACCTCAGTGAAAAAAGAGATTTATAGAGACATTTAAAATGTCCTGGGCAAAAAAAGGAGACACAGACTTGAAGCAGTAATTGTTTATCCTCAACTCCTACCTTGTCTTTCAGAACAGTCTGATATTCTTTAAAATAGATTTATTTCCAAAGCAGCTGTTCTTATCTACATATTGGAAAATAAGAGCTATTTTTTTAAAATCCAAAATCCCAGAATGGTTTGGGTTGGGAGGGACCTTAAAGCCCATCCTGTTCCACCCCTGCCATGGGCAGGGAACCTTCCACAACCCCAGATTGCTCAGAACTTCACCAAATTTATCTCAGAAATGTTTTTCAGTATTTAGTTGTAGGAAAGTGCCACAAAATGCCTGTGTTAATATGTGCAAAAGAACTGGGACATGGAACAACTGATGGAAACCAAGGAAATATTTAAGAACAAACCTTAAACTGTTTTGTCTGGGCATTAAACTTGCAGCTGAGAAATATGGGTTAATGAACTCTGAGAAATTAGTTGAAAATTATACTGAAAATTCCCTCAAATCCTCTGTGTGTGGCCACAGCTACAGAAACCAAACAAACCAGATTAAATTTAGGAAGGACATTGAGACTCTTGAGTGCATCCAGAGGGGCCAACGAGGCTGGAGAGGGAACACAAACCCTGTGAGGAAGCCCTGAGGGAGCTGGGGGTGCTCGGCCTGGAGAAAAGGAGACTCAGGGCTGCCCCCATCGCTCTCACAGCTCCTGAAAGGGGCCTGTGCTCACCTGGGGCTGGGCTCTGTCTGCAGCAGCACTGACACATCCAGAGCACACGGCCTCGAGCTGCACCAAGGGAAATACAGGCTGGAGAGCAGGGAAAAGGTTTTTCCAGCCAGGGTGAGAATGTTCTGGAATGGCTGCCCGGGGAGGGGGTGGAGTCCCCATGCCTGGGTGTGTTTAACAAAGCCTGGATGTGGCACTGGGGGCCAGGGTTCAGTTGGGGCTGGGCTGGACTCGATGGTCTTGAAGGTCTCTCCCAACCCAGGGATTCTGGGATTCTGTAAATAAACCTAAATGCCACTTCCAAGTGTGCCCACAGATCTCCTGCTGGAACCCTGCTGGTGGTTCAGCATTAGCAGCAAGCTCTGTGTCATAAATAACCTGATTTATAAATACCCTGCCAGCAGTGAGACAAACCTGGGCCAGCAGCAGCAGCCAGGGATGGCTGCAGGGATGGCACTGACCACTGGAACTGGGCTGGGAATGTCACCCTGGGGTCACTCCCCCTGTAACCCAGTGCCAGGGATGGCACTGACCACTGGAACTGGGCTGGGAATGTCACCTGGGGTCATTCCCTGCGTAACCCCAGTGCCAGGAGCAGCCAGGGATGGCACTCACCACTGGAACTGTGCTGGGAATGTCACCCTGGGCTCAGTGCCCCCTGTACTCCAGTGCCAGGGATGGCACTGACCACTGGAACTGGGCTGGGAATGTCACCCTGGGGTCACTGCCCCTGTACCCCAGTGCCAGGAGCAGCCAGGGATGGCACTCACCACTGGAACTGGGCAGAGAATGTCACCCCAGGCTCACTGCCCCTGTACCCCAGTGCCAGGGATGGCTGCAGGGATGGCACTCACCACTGGAACTGGGCAGAGAATGTCACCCTGGGGTCACTGCCCCTGTACCCCAGTGCCAGGGATGGCTGCAGGGATGGCACTGACCACTGGAACTGGGCTGGGAATGTCACCCTGGGGTCACTCCCCCTGTAACCCAGTGCCAGGGATGGCACTGACCACTGGAACTGGGCTGGGAATGTCACCTGGGGTCATTCCCTGCGTAACCCCAGTGCCAGGAGCAGCCAGGGATGGCACTCACCACTGGAACTGTGCTGGGAATGTCACCCTGGGCTCAGTGCCCCCTGTACTCCAGTGCCAGGGATGGCTGCAGGGATGGCACTCACCACTGGAACTGGGCAGAGAATGTCACCTGGGGTCACTGCCCCTGTACCCCAGTGCCAGGGATGGCTGCAGGGATGGCACTCACCACTGGAACTGGGCAGAGAATGTCACCCCAGGCTCACTGCCCCTGTACCCCAGTGCCAGGGATGGCTGCAGGGATGGCACTCACCACTGGAACTGGGCAGAGAATGTCACCCTGGGGTCACTGCCCCTGTACCCCAGTGCCAGGGATGGCTGCAGGGATGGCACTCGCCACTGGAACTGTGCTGGGAATGTCACCTGGGGTCACTGCCCCTGTACCCCAGTGCCAGGGATGGCTGCAGGGATGGCACTCACCACTGGAACTGGGCAGAGAATGTCACCCCAGGCTCACTGCCCCTGTACCCCAGTGCCAGGGATGGCTGCAGGGATGGCACTCACCACTGGAACTGGGCAGAGAATGTCACCCCAGGCTCACTGCCCCTGTACCCCAGTGCCAGGAGCAGCCAGGGATGGCACTCACCACTGGAACTGGGCAGAGAATGTCACCCTGGGGTCACTGCCCCTGTACCCCAGTGCCAGGGATGGCTGCAGGGATGGCACTCACCACTGGAACTGGGCAGAGAATGTCACCCCAGGCTCACTGCCCCTGTAGTCCCAGCTCAGGGTGAAGTTGGTGTTCACCACGTGCACCTGCACGTTCTCTGGGCTCGGCAGGCTGCTCTGCCCTAGGAGAAACCAGCAAGCACAGAAATCAAATGTTACAATCAGAAGAAAAGAAAATATAGAGATAAAATGAAAACAAAATGTTAAAATAAAATATTACAATAAAAAGCAAATAAAATATTAATATAAAAATTAAGATTAAATATTACCATAAAAAGAAATTAAAATATTACAGTAAAATTAAAATAAAATGTTAAACCAAAATATAATAAAAACCAAATAAATTATTAGGATACAATGAAGATAAAATATTACAAGAAAAAGCAAAGAAAATATTAAGATAAAATTAAAATAAAGTTAAAAATAAAAGGAAGTATTACAATAAAAAGCAAATAAAATATTAGGATAAAATTGAAGTAAAATATTACAATAACATAAAATCAAAAATAAATAAATAAATAGTGATTAAAATAAATACAATAAAATAAAGTAAAATGAAAATGAAATAAATAAATAAAATAAAAAGTAAAAAGCAAAAAATAAAATAGATATAGAATTAAAATAGAAAACAATAAAAATGAGTTAAAATAAGAAAGACACAAAATAAGTAAAATACAATAAAATATTAAAATAAAAAATTAGTAATAATAAAAATTAAAACAAAGTACAATCAAATTTAAATATAATGAAATAAAATAAATAAAAATTAAAATTAATTAAAAAAAATTAAAAACTAAACTAAACTAAAATACACCTCTTAGCTTTGACATCCTATTTTATCTGGTTCTATTTTATCTGAAGCCATTTATTAATGACTTCCCAACGGTCACAATTTCTGAGCCACATCTGAAATTGCCGATTGGCATCAGTCTGATGTTTGATGGTGTGAGGAGCAAACCAGAGCCAAGAAATCCCATTTCAGCTGGGCACTCCCAGGGCACCGATGGCTTCTCCTGAGCCTGACTTTGGGACAGGCTCTGCATTACAAACCCAATTTATTTTCTACACAAGGTCCTGCCTACAAAGGGAATGTGTGGAAAAGCGGAATGACCAAATTCTACAAAATCCTTTTGGAGAATTAGGTTGCACCCACATGATTTTGGGAAATAACTCCTGAAAGCAGAAAAACACGAAAGCCAAATAGTTCAATAAACCCTCGTGGCTCCCACCACAGAATTTATTCCCACAAGGCAGGGGTTTGTTGCTGTTCTGACAGAGCAGGACAAACCCAGAGAATGCCAAAGGACGTTTGCTCAGAAAATAAGAAAACAAAGGAAAAACCAGATTTTCCCCCAGATATTTATCCAACAGAGGGTTACAATTCAGCCAAAACCCTCTGTGACAACAAGGGCCCCACAGACTCCAACTGATAAAAACACTACTACATCCCAATGATCAGAGTACTTTTGTTTGCCTTGGGTAGGAATTCAAATATTTAGTGCATCCCATCTTTTCAAATCCTTCATTTACAGAGCATGAGGCTTTCCAGAACTCCCTGTTAGACCTCAGGGGGCCAGATGGCAAAAAGGAGGAAGATCCTGTTGGTATCCATGTTCTGAGCAGAGACTTTCTGTGTTTTAACCCAGCCTGAGTTTTGTGCAGCTGGGAAATACCCCAGGAAAGTCATTTTCAACACAGCTCCCAACCAAGAGAAAGCTGAATGGCTGAAGCAATTCCTGAAGTTTTCCTTTTAAGCCAAATTTCAGCTTCCTGAAGGAATTTCATCGTTCTCTTTTGTATTCATTCCAAACGTTTCAGCTTGCTTGAAGCAGTGTAAAAAAAATCACAATAAACTGGCTGAGACTAATTAGTGGAGGTCTAATTTATGAGACGTGACCTAATCTTTTCCTTCTAACCAGCACTGCTGTGCCCTGATACTTTTGGGGTTTCTAAAAACACCCAACAAAACAATGCTGTGTAATTTATGGGCAGAAGTTTGTGGATTTTTCTCTGATATTTTAACCCTCCTATCTTTGCCTGCACATTTTCCCGTTCAACACCACTGTAACGTTTCCTGGAGTACTGATCCAGTTTCTCCCAACAGACAGGAATATGTGATCCACCTTTTCAGGTATTTCCCTATTTCTAATGAGTTTTGCGCCTGCTTCCCTAAATTAATTCCACAAATCATTAATTTCCCAATGAACACTATGCAGGAAGGAAGGAGCAAACTCAGTGACGTTTAATCAGCAGGGAAATTTTGTGATTTAGGTAGAAACTTGATACGCAAAAAAAACCCCAAAAATCAACACTTCTTCCTGGCTTATTTTATTAATGATTTAAAGCCAGACACTTAAAACTAATTCCTGTTTGTCCACTTGAGCACGATGACACTTTGGTTCTGAGAAACCATTATAAGGGATTAGACTTGTGTGGAAAGAAGAGATGAAAAACCAGAAATGCTTTTAGCACATCTGCCCATCTCTTTCCCCTGTCAAATTCAACCAAACCAAACCAACCCAAACTGTTCCAACACACAAAAATTACTGCTTCGCCCAGGAGATGTTCAGCAACGTCGACAGCTGAAAATAATGATGATTATATAACAAAATCTATTCAGCGACAGAAGAAAGCAAGAAATGGCAACAGAGCAAAGCCCAGAGTCAGGGGAAATCCCTGAGCAGCACATGATGCTCGATGCTTACGACATCCCTGGGTGCAGGAGCCAGCGGAAAATTTCAGTCAACATTTCAACAGGAGGAGGAAGAGGAGGCCCCTTAGATGTGACACCAGGAAAGGCTCTGAAGGACCCTGATGTGCAAAGAACCCCAGAGCCAGAGCTTCACGCTGGAGCAGCAGCACAGGGAGCAGCTGGGCTTGGCGCAGGGGAAGGCAGAGGTCACTGAGGCACAGCTATTGGAATTCCAGAGTGAGAATCAGCCCCTGGGTGGGATCTCAGAGCCCACCCAGCCCCAGTGCCCAGCCTGGCCTTGGGCACTGCCAGGGATGCAGGGGCAGCCCCAGCTGCTCTGGGCACCCTGTGCCAGGGCCTGCCCACCCTGCCAGGGAACAATTCCTCATTGCCAAGATCCCACCCAGCCCTGCCCTCTGGCAGTCTAAAACCATTGTGCCATGTCCTGTCACTCTCTGCCTGTACAAGCAGTCCCTCTGCCCTCTTTTGTAATGCTTCGCAATCCTTCCTCTTCCAGCAACAAGTTTTGGGCAATAGTTTGTTTTTTGCTGTGTAAGGACAAAAGACAAGGCACAAGCTCCCTCCCCCTGAGCCAAAACCCCCATCCTGCCATTCCACCTCTCATTTCCTCCTTTATCCTTTAGGCTCTGCCAGACTGTGACTTCAAGCCGAACAACGGGAATCCAAAGGTGTTTCACCCACAGCGGCTGCAGCCGCTGCAATTCACCGGGAACGGCTGGAACCGGTGTGGAGGAGAGGGACAGTCCTCAGGGGAATGGGGACAGGAGCCAGGGAATGGCTCCCAGGGCTGGATGGGATCTTGGCGATGAGGAATTGTTCCCTGGCAGGGTGGGCAGGCCCTGGCACAGGGTGCCCAGAGCAGCTGGGGCTGCCCCTGCATCCCTGGCAGTGCCCAAGGCCAGGCTGGGCACTGGGGCTGGAGCAGCCTGGGACAATGGATGGGGTCCCTGCCATGGCAGGGGTGGCACTGGGTGGGATCTGTGGTCCTTCCCAACCTATACCCAGCTGGGATTCCATGATAATGCAAACACGACACATCCTCACCGACACCGTTATTCCGCCCCGCATCCCCGCAGAGCTCCGGGACCGCAGCGGGACCCGCGCCCCGCTCCCCTCTCGGCCCCAGGGAGGGGAACCCGCACCGGCCCCGCTCCCTGAGGGCCCCGGACCCACCTGCGCAGGGCAGCGGCACCAGCAGCAGGGGCAGCACGGCCGCCAGCCAGAGTCCGCCCGGCACCCACAGCCGCCGCCGCTCCGCCGTCCATCTACCCCACGGCTCCGCCGTCCATCCATCCCCGGGCTCCTCCGTCCATCCCTCCCCGGGCTCCGCCGCCCCTCCAGCCCCCGGTCCCGCCATCCAGGGCAGCGCTGCCGGAAGCGCCGGCGGCGGCGCCTGCGCGGAGCGGCCCGGCCGCTGTGAGGGCGGCGGAGGTTGTGTGAGGGAAGTCAGGGCCGTGAGGGGCGGTCTGGGCTGTGCGAGGGCGGTGTCGGAGCTTGGTCTGGGCAGTGTGAGGGGCGGTCACCGCTGCGAGGGGCGGTCGAGGTTGTGTGAGGGAAGTCAGGGCCGTGAGGGGCGGTCTGGGCTGTGCGAGGGCGGTGTCGGAGCTTGGTCTGGGCAGTGTGAGGGCGGTATCGGGGCTGTGTGTGGGCGGTCGGGGCTGTGAGGGGCATCAGGGCTGTCTGAGGGCGGTATCGGAGCTGTGTCAGTGCGGTGTCGGGGCTGTGTGAGGGCTGTGTTACTGCAGTGTCGGGGCTGTGCCGGGGCTGTGTGAGGGCGGTATCGGCACCATGTCAGGGCAGTGTCGGGGCTGTGTCAGGGCAGTGTCGGGGCTGTGTGAGGGCGATATCGGAGCTGTGTCAGTGCGGTGTGAGGGCAGTATGAGGGCTGTGTTAGGGCTGTGTCGCGGCAGTGTCAGGGCTGTGTCGGGTTGGTGTCGGGGCTGTGTGAAGGCGCTCTGAGGGCGCTCAGGGCGCTCTGAGGGCGATGTCGGGACCCCCCGAAGCTCGCGGTGCCGCCCCAGGCCCTGGCCGGTGTCACAAAGTGACAGCACAGCCCCAGCTGGGGGCACACGGCGATCACCGGCCCTGCACGGCCCTTGGCACAGACCCAGGGTCACGGAGCTGCTCCAGGGAGAGCTCAGAGCCCCTGGCAGGGCCTGCAGGGGCTCCAGCAGAGCTGCAGAGGGACTGGGGACAAGGCCTGCAGGGACAGCACCCAGGGAATGGCTGCCAGTGCCAGAGGGCAGGGCTGGGTGGGATCTTGGCAGTGAGGAATTGTTCCCTGGCAGGGTGGGCAGGCCCTGGCACTGGGTGCCCAGAGCAGCTGGGGCTGCCCCTGCATCCCTGGCAGTGCCCAAGGCCAGGCTGGACACTGGGGCTGGAGCAGCCTGGCACAGTGGAAGGTGTCCCTGCCATGGCACTGGGTGAGCTCTGAGGTCCCTCCCAGCCCAAACTATTCCATGACTCTGTGATTGTCTGGGGAGGAAGGAATCTCTCTTCAGCTGCAGTTTGTCCATTTCTCAAATGTTCAGTTGTATTCTGTAGTGACCATTAAATGCAGTGTGTTACAGCCCCTGAAGTGGGGCTTGGGCTCAGCTCCCTTTTGCCAGCCACAATTTCTGACCACAAGATTAGAGGGCTCCTCTTCTCTTTTTTTGTTTCATATTTTCCATGGGCCTGCCCAGCTGCAGGCTTGGGGTGGTAAAGTCAGGTATTCACCTTTCACTTCCCACCCCTCAGACACAGTGGGCAGACCAATGGTTTCAGAGAGGAGGATTTGAAACTCTGGTGGGCAAAGGTCTGTGCCCTCAACATCCTGGCTGTTGTAATCAGGACAGGCTTTGCTTCTTAAGGAGAACACAGACTGACTTTTGGATAAAAACGTTCCTCACTGCTGCTGCCTGTTGTGCCATGGGGTGCTGCCCGTCTGCTGATCTCACATCCCAGAATCCCGGAATCCCAGGATGGGTGAGGCTGGGAGGGACCACAGAGGGTCCCTGGTGCCACCTCCCTGCTCCAGCAGGGCCATCCCAGAGCAGAGGGCACAGGGTGGGCCCAGGTGGCTCTGGAATGTGCCAGGAGGAGACCCCAGCCCCTCTCTGGGCTCTGCTCCAGCTTGGGCCCTGCCCAGGGCAGAAGTTGTGTCTCCTGTGAGGGGAATTGCTGGGCTCAGGCCCTGCCCGTGGCTCTGGGGCCATTGCTGGGCCTGGAGCAGAGCCTGGGCCTGCTCTGAGCTCTGCACACAGGGACAGACACAGGGACAGACACGGGGACAGACAGGGACAGACACAGGGACAGACACGGGGACAGACACAGGGACAGACACAGGGACAGCCAGGGACAGATACAGGGACAGACACAGGGACAGACCCAGCGACAGACAGACACAGGGACAGACACGGGGACAGACACAGGGCCAGGCAGGGACAGACACAGGGACAGACACAGGACAGACACAGGGACGGACACGGGGACAGGCAGGGACAGCCACAGGGACAGATACAGGGACAGATACAGGGACAGACACAGGGACAGACCCAGGGACAGACAGACACAGGGACAGACACGGGGACAGACACAGGACAGACACAGGGACAGACACGGGGACAGACACAGGGACAGACACAGGGACAGACCCAGGGACAGACAGACACAGGACAGACACAGGGACAGACACAGGACAGACACAGGGACAGACACGGGGACAGACACAGGGACAGACACAGGGACAGACACGGGGACAGACACAGGGACAGACAGACACAGGACAGACACAGGGACAGACACAGGGACAGACAGACACAGGGACAGACACAGGACAGACACAGGGACAGACAGACACAGCACAGCCCCAGGCCCAGGCAGGGCTCAGCCCCTCTCTCTCCCGGGGCTCCTCTCCAGCTGAGCAGCCCCAGCTCCCCCAGGCTCTCCTGGGCACAGAGCTGCTCCAGGCCCCCGGGATTGTAGAAATTGTTATGTTTGCCCAATTATCCCATCACAAAAAAACCCAAACAATATTAAAAATAGTAGCAATTTTAATTGAATGGTTAAAATTAAAAATATAAAATTGGATACAATGTAATTCGATTAAAATAAGGGATAATTTGGTTCCAATTATAGCGCATAAGCAAACGATACCGCGGGGTACGGAGGGCAGGGTTCTGTGACCCTTGCCACATCACCTACGAGCTTGCCAAGTGAAATCACCCCTTTGATGCCATGTGTCAATGCCATCTCCTCCCATTCTCGGTTCGTCATATCTCTGTCTCCGCCCTCATTGCCACCCTTATCACGCATGCGCCACCACTCGGTTTGGTGGTCGCACAAGTCTTTGGGGGTCGTCACTGATGAAGGCTCTGTAGTCTTCTTCGTTGTCCTTTAATTCACCTTTGGGTTACACATGCGCACCAAGCCAGTACAATGTAAGCCAAGACTAACATATCACTGCATCTACATATCGAGGCAATAAATCCCTTATAATTAGCATTTTCTGGGACACAACCAGGTTCTTGCTCATTTTTAGCAACTGTATCTCCAGCTTCTTTCCCGTGGTCCTTGAGAACATCTGCTGGGAGGGGGGTGGAGCCCCTCCTCTCCCTCTCTTCTTTGGCATTACAACTTTTAACTGTTTTATAATTCCAAATATTAATTACTGTATCAATATTGATTACTGTTTCAATTTTTATCAGCACGAATCATACCCATTTATCACAAAATCAATCCGTGATTTTAGCAGTGTGTGAGGGGCATTGCTGAGGCACTGCTGGGCCTGAGGCAGGGTTGTTGTCACCTCCTGCCCCAAGAGCTGATAAGGAAACATGATTGTGGCATTTATTTATGTAACCACACCTCAGGGTCACCCTTTTGAACAGAAACTGCTGAACCGGTCTGGCACTGCTAGAAACATTTGATAAGCTATAAATATTTACAGTTTGTCTTCTGCTGAGTTTGAATGCAGCTTCCTCGGCGGTGTCATAGAGCAAAGGAGCAGAGGCTGGTGCTGCCCGGGCTGTGAGGAGAGCAGGGCTATCTGCAGAGCACAGGGGGACACTTGTGTCCCTGTGCCATTGATGTCTGTCCCAAACCTCTCCTGTGACAGAGGAAACGAGGCCTGCTGGAGTCTGGGCTCTGCTGGGTTTGTTTCTGTTGGCTGACAGACAAAGGAGACATAATTTGGTGGTTTCTTCTCATGTCAGCTCTGGAACAGGATGAAAGGGGCAAACGGAGCATTTCATCTTGTGTGAAATTGGGGGAACAGCGCTCCAGGAAGGAAGGACCTCAGGCAGCCCGAGGAGGGATCAGTTCTATCTCCCCTTCCCAAGGATTTTTGTAATATCCCCTGCTCAGACAGTGTCACCTGTGGGGTTTTTGTTTGTTTGATCGTTAGGAAACTTTCCTTGTCCCTGCTTTATTGCAGTCCTGTAACTGCTTCCAGCTCCCTCAGGGACACAGGTGATTCATCCCGTGCCCTCAGGAGCCTTTCCCATGTTTTAACACTGTCATTACCCTGCCATCAGACTTCTGTCCCCAGACCACAAAACAACATCTCCTCTCTGCCCCTTGTCCTCCTCGTGGCCCCCAGCCCTGCTCCCAGCTCTGCACTGGTCCCCAGCAGTGCTGGAGAGCAGAGGGATGATCCTTGGGGTCAGGATTGCAATGATTTCCCCAGGCAGCTTTGGAGTCACTGTCCCTGGCAGTGTCCCAGGACGTGGCCTTGGGGACAGGGTTTGGGGTGATGCTGGTGCTGGGGTGGCACTGGGTGATCCCAAAGGGCTCTTCCAGCCCTGATGATCCTGGGATTGGGTTTGGAAGGACAGAAGTGTCCTAGGTGCCATCGACCAGGCTGAAAGAGTGAGGAAAGCCTGGCATGAACCTCTTGTTACAGCCCGTGGTGCCTTCCAAAGGTGTCCTTTTGAGCACATCTGTAAATTCCCTCTTCATGGAGAATGTTCAGAATCCCAGACTGGTTTGGGCTGGAAGGACCCCAAATCCCACCCAGTGCCACCCCTGCCATGGCGGGGACACCTCCCACTGTCCCCAGTGCCCAGCCTGGCCTTGGGCACTGCCAGGGATGCAGGGGCAGCCCCAGCTGCTCTGGGCACCCTGTGCCAGGCCCTGCCCACCCTGCCAGGGAACAATTCCTCATGGCCAAGATCCCACCCAGCCCTGCCCTCTGGCACTGGCAGCCATTCCCTGGGTGCTGTCCCTGCAGGCCTTGTCCCCAGTCCCTCTGCAGCTCTGCTGGAGCCCCTGCACTGCAGGTGGAATCTCACAGGGACCAGTGAGCTCTGCCCTGCTCGGGGGAGTTCCAGAGCCTGGTTCCACTCCTGGTTCAGCAGGGCTGAGACCCCAGCCCAGTGCAAACCCTCCTGTGAGGACACTGACCCCGGTGGGAGCACCAGGTCCCTCCCTGAGGAGCTCCAAGGTGGCTCCAGAAGCTGCCCCAGAGGCAGAGGGGCAGAGAGGAGGGGTGGCAGGTAGGGAGCAGAGTTGGGTGGCTGCTGGCAGAGCTGATGGGGAAATGAAGAACTGAAGTTGCTCACCAGGTTCTTGGGTGCTTGCTGCAGTGGGGAGCCCTGGGTTGGTGATGCTGGAGCCAGGATTTCCTCTCTCAGGCTTCCCCAGGGCTTCTCTCCTGGCTCTGTGATGCCTCATCATCATCACTGTGTGCCCTGAGAGCCTGCAGAGATGGCTGGGGGAGTGCACAGTGAACCTCAGGAACTGCAGTCCCTGAGGAAGGGACATTTCCAGCACATTCTCACCGGTGGCCCCAAGCCTGTGGGTTACTCACAGCTCTTCCTGTAAAGCTGCTCCCTGCAGCCCTGCTGCTCACAGCAGCACCAGCTCAAGGGAAGGGCCTTGCTCGGCATCCCACTGATTCAATAACAATGCTCTGGGATGACGGACCCTAGAAAATGACATTTTGCCAGGTGGTAATGGATCTTTCCCAATCTGCCTCAGATAAAAACAGGCATGCAGTTACCAGCACAAGGGTTTCTGGTTAAGAATCAATTTCAAAGCTTTTCTAGAGCTTGGTATGGATTTTTGTGAAAGCCTCTCTGGCTCTGCTGTTCAGTGGGACTCGTTCTGGACTGGGGGGACCCCGAAGTTCCCAACAGGAGAGATGAAAATGTGCAGCTGGGGGTGGCTGAGTCCTGACCCCGGGTGCTCCTGGGTTCCTCTTTCTCCCTCCACTCCCACAACTGCAACTCTCTGAACTGTTCCTTCCTGCCTTCCCTCATTGCCCTCTCCTGGAATCTGTTTTGCTGACCACAAGCTCAGACTCTTCAGTCTCCCCACTTCCCTATTCCTTAATCACCCCACTTTTCTTTGCATTTCAGCTCTGAAATCCTTTCCCAAGCGCTCCCAGGCCTTTGAGGGCTCTGTTTTCTCTCTGCCTTTGCCAGAACACGCCGTGCCAGGGTGAGCAGCCTCCAGCATCCCGCTGTACTTTCAGTTTGCATCAGCACATGGGCAAAGTTCACCTGATTTATTGACTTCTTGTCACTGTAATGTCCACAAGCTCAGCTCAAGATGAACTCTCCTGTGAATTGCTGCTTCCCTCTGAATTATTGCTCCTCCTCTCAGTTATTTCTGTCCTGTGGGGCCCCCCAGCCCGTGTGGGGCCAGGCAGAGGGGACAGGCCCCTTGTCCCCAGGCCTGGCTCATGCTGTGGCTCTCAGGAGCTGTGGCACAGGAAGAGGCCTCTCACCTACAAAAGCTTTCCTGGGTGTGGAGCAGGAAGATTTCTGCAGCAAGCCAAAGCACACTTCAGCCCGAAAACCACACCTGGGTTGATTTTAGCAGCCCCTAAACCCTGGAAGTGTCCAAGGCTGTGGGGAGGGCTGCTCCCAGCCCCATCCAGCTCGGCCTTGGGCACTGCAGGGCTCCAGGGGCAGCCCCAGCTGCTCTGGGCGCCTGTGCCATGATGTCCCTGCAGACACTGCTCCTGCTTCCACCTAAACTCCCCACGTGCCTGGGACATCCCTGCTCTGCCCTGGTGTGCCCTGGCACGGCCTTATCTCTGCCTTATCAGCCCTCAGCAGGGCCTTGGGGCGCTGATGGATCCCAGCCCTGACAGAACTCACTGTCCTGTGCAGAGCAGCTGCTGGAGAGGGGAAAGCAGCTCCAGCAGCATGAGGGAGGGCAGGCGTCTCCAGCCCCCTCAGCTCCACGTGCACTGGGCATTTTGCCACTCTAAAAGTCAAAAGAAAAGGGGAAGAAAGGAGGGGAAGAAAATACAGAAAGAAGCTGTGGGAGGAGGGCCAGGGAGCACACAGGGAGCTGGACTGGTTCCCTGGAGTGGTGATCCAGACCCAGGATCAGCATTCCCAGAGCAGCCATGGGGACAGCTGCAGAAAGGCACCAATGGAACAAAATACCTTGGAAAAAATCAATTCAATCAATTCCATATTCCCCATGAAAGCAGAATGTGACCCAAATGAAAAAGTGCAGAAAACCCAGGTACAGATTCCACAGAATCCCAGAATCCCAAATCCCTGGGGCTGGCACAGCCCTGCCAGGAGCCCATGCAGTGCCAGCTGTGCCCACCTTGTGCCCAGCCCAGAGCACTCAGTGCCACCTCCAGGGCACACCTGCAGGGATGGGCACTGCAAAGCTCCCTGGGCAGCCCCTGCCAAGGCCTGAGCTCCCTTTCCATGGGCAAATTGCTGCTGCTGTCCCAGCTGAGCCTGCCCTGGCCCAGCCTGAGGCCGCTCCCTCTGCTCCTGTCCCTGTTCCCTGGCAGCAGAGCCCTGGATGTCCCCTCCTGGCAGGGACTTGGGGACACTGAGGGTCCCCTGAGCCTCCTCTGAGGGGAGCTGGGAGATGAAAATGGACGGAATCAATTCCTGATTTCTTCCTGCAACCACTCCCAAAAAGTTGATATTTACCCAACAGTAACAGACATCACCCCCAGAACTGTGCAATTCCCAAGCTGAGACACAACTTCACTCCTGGAAGGTTCCTTTGGTGACAGAATTTAATTTCTCACTCTCACATTGGTGCAGTGACACAAACCCAGTGCCAAGGTCTCTCCCTGCCCAGTGCTGGGTCCAGCCCTCACCCACCTGTGCAGCTGAGGCTGGGTTGGGAGCAGGGAGTCACAGCTCCGCGGATTTTACAAATTAAGAATACACATCAGCAGATAATTAAAATGAACCTCATTTTACTCCCACTTCAGCTGCCAAGTTTCCCACAGACATCAGTTCATCCCACCCTGAAAACTTCACAACTTTGCACAAGGGAAGAATAAATTCCATAGAAAGATGATGCCAGTGGGGATATCCTTAAAAACATCATTTCTCATTAGAAAAAAATAAACAGATCTTTTCTTAAAAATAAACCAGGTCTTTCCTTACAAAATACTATTTTCTTTTATAAACATTTTGATTCGTTTTTGTAATAAATAGTTCATGAAAGTTAAATTAATTAGCATTATATATAAATATGACATTTCCTTTTTAGTGTCATAATCAGTGCCTGAATTGCTACAGCTGCTCAGGGAGCCACAGCCAGCAGTAGCAAAAGTTACGGATCATTTAATTCCTCATTTAGTGACAAGTTTCTTGTACTTCAAAAAATAAAACGATTCTGTCAAAAGTCTGTGACCCCGTGTTTGCCTGTGGGGTTTCCCTGCTGGAAAACAGCAATGAGACAAACCCAAAAGTCCAAGGGAAGAATGAGGAGGATATTGGGGCTTTTCCTGAGGCTGCTCCCACTCCTGAGTCAGTGTCCTTGAGCAGAGTCCTGAGGGAGCTCTGCTGTCCTGCTGGCCCCGTCCCCAGCCCCAGGGAGGGTCTGGGGGTGCTCTGCCACCACTGCCAACTTGTCACAAACCAGGAGCTCTGCTGTCCTGCTGTCCCCATCCCCAGCCCCTTCAGGGAGGGTTTGGGGGTGCTCTGCCACCACTGCCAGCTTGTCACAAACCAGGAGCTCTGCTGTCCTGCTGTCCCCATCCCCAGCCCCTTCAGGGAGGGTTTGGGGGTGCTCTGCCACCACTGCCAGCTTGTCACAAACCAGGAGCTCTTCTCGGGGAGGGAGAGGCTGGGGAGCACCGGGGGGTTTGCTCAGAAACTGGGAAACAAAGAGGAAACGAGCATTAGGTGTCTGCAGCTGCCCCATCCTGTTTGCTCACAAACACTGGGGTTATCAAACAACACTGGGGCTATTAAACAACACTGGGGTTATTAAACAACACTGGGGTTATTAAACAGCACTGGGGTTATTAAACAGCACTGGGGTTATTAAACAACACTGGGGTTATCAAACAACACTGGGGCTATTAAACAACACTGGGGCTATTAAACAACACTGGGGTTATCAAACAACACTGGGGCTATTGAACAACACTGGGGCTATTAAACAATAAACATTGGGACTGTTTTGCACACACCAAGTGGCTTTCCCAGGCCTTACAAGTCCCACAGGGCCAACAGTGTCACATCCTCCCTAAAATGCTGTTCCAGGCCTGGGAGCAAGATGGAAGCGCTTCTCAAGAATAACCCCAGGGCTCGGAGTCTTTTTGGGACAGAAACTTGGGAAAATCAAAGTTTTGATTGGGAACAAACAGCAAATGGTAACTGGGCTGTAGGGGAAGAGAGATTTGGCAAGAACCCTCTCCTCTGGCACTGGCAGCCATTCCCTGGCTCCTGTCCCTGCAGGCCTTGTCCCCAGTCCCTGTCCAGGTCTCCTGGAGCCCTTCAGGCCCTGCAAGGCCACCCCAGAGCCTTTCCTTCCCCAGGCTGAGCAATCGCAGCTCTCCCAGAGCTGCTCCATCCCTCTGCTCACCCCCAGACAAAACAATCCTGAACTGAATTTGGAATGGGAAACCAGCTGCTGTCAGCAGTGCTGGCCACTGCAGGTACAAAAATCTGGGCTGATCCAGCCCAGGTTCCTTCCTCAGACACTTTCCTGGAGTGAAAACTCGTGATTACACTCCTGACAGGACTTTGCTGCAGGAGAAAAAAGGAGCTGGTTTAAGTCTGAAAGGAGGCAGGAGAGACAGAGATTTCTGTTGCTCATTGGCCAAATGAGGAACTGAAGTTGACACCTGGTACTCTCTCACTTCAAAATCAACAAACCCATCCTGTTTCTGAGCCATAAAAAACTGGTGATTACAAATTACAGACCACTGACCATCAGGTGCCAGGGGAAGGAGGCAAAATAAAAGAAGCTCCAAATGTTTTGGCACTGCAAGCCTTGAAAAAACAAATGGCTCTGCTGGAAAGGCTGATTTTCACATGTTAGGCAGGAAACAAACCTCTTTCAAGTGTTCTGGGAAAATGTAGGAAGGGCAGAAAACATGTTTGATGAGTCTGTACAGATAAAAACTGGAGAAGAAACAACCGGTGACAGCTGTGCCCACGACCAGCATGGACCCCACCAGAACAGTGACAATGATCCACACAGGGGTTACACCTGCCAGAGACAAGGAAAAAAACAATTAAAACTGTCATTATTCTCTGCTGAGTGATTATTTTCATCACTTTCTCCATGGAATGCCCCAACCCTGGCAGCGCCCAAGGCCAGGTTGGAGCAGCCTGGGACAGGGGGAGTGTCCCTGCCATGGCAGGGGTGGCACTGGGTGGGATTTGAGGTCTCTCCCAGCCACCCCAGGTGGTTCCAGGGTGCCAGGTTACCATTGTGGGTTGTCTGCTCGCAGAGCTCCCTGCTCAGCTGCCCTGTCTTGTTCCACTCGGGGATCAGCGCCTGCGCTCGCACACAGTACACGGTCCATGGCTCCAGCTGGGCCAGCACCTCTGAGCTGTGCCTGGTGTCCACCTGGGCTGCCTGCAACACAAACACGGCCAAGGGAAGGGTGGGACGTCAGTGACTCAGCCGTGGGATCAGCTAAGGAACAACCAAGGAATTGCAATTACAATTAAATTACAACTGGACTGCATTGCAATTACAATTACAATTACAATTACTTACTGTACAGCCATCCACACCACTGCCCTCTGGGCCGTTTCCAGCAGCACTAACGAAGTTTCAGGCTAATGAGGGATGATAAATGAGATCTGGTGGCAGCCAGAAACTGTCACCCAACCCAATGGGATCAGCTAGGAGCACAGCTACACACAAACACCATCCAGCTGCAGAGGGAGCAAGTGGGATGGAGCAGCAGCACAAGAGGAAAAGGCCTCAGGCTGTGCCAGGGGAGTTTTAGATTAGGAAACATTTTAAAACATTTTTAAAACTCCAGGGGAGTCTTAGATTAGGGACATTAGGAAAAATTCCTTCACTGAAAAAGCTGTCGAGCCCTGGGATAGGCTGCCCAGAGAAATGGTGCAGCTCCCACCCTGGAAGTGTTAAAAATGTGTAAATGTGGCACTTGGGGACATGGGGTAGTGGTGAACACGAGTTAGTGGTGAACACGGGCTGCTGGGTTAATGGCTGGAACTGAGGGCTCTTCCAGCCTTCCCAACTGTGTGATTCTGTGAGCTGTCACCTAGGCAAAACCAAGGAAAAAAAAAAAAAGAAAAAAAGAAAATAAATCTGGGAGCTGTGAGGCGGCTGAGCAAATGAATTTGCTGTTCAGGATCAGTTCTGTCCCTGTAACTGCAGAGCATCCCTCAAGAGGAACAGGAGACTCTCCAGGCAGGTTTCAATCCTGGAGCTCCCAGGCTCTGCCTGCTGCCTCGGGGCCCCTGGGGAATGTTCCAGATGGCACCTGGAAGTGCTGAATCCTGGAGCAAGCACCCAGCTCACAATAACCTGTGAGGGTCCCCAGGCCCTGCCTGCTGCCTCGGGGCCCCTGGGGAATGTTCCAGACGGCACCTGGAAGTGCTGCAGGCACAGCCTCCAGGTGCAGCCCTGTTGCTCTGGGGAATGCACTGAGTGCACCCCAGGGCCAGGAACACCTCATCCCTCAGGAGCCTGGCAGTGGGAACCAGGGTGGGAACCAGGCCCTGACTTCTGGAACTGAATGGCAAAGCACTGAGCAGGTAACAGATACAAATCATATTACACCTGCTGGAGTCCATTCTATAAAACTGCACTGATGGACAAAGCACTCATTAGCTGGGACTGGAGCTGCTGGTCAGAGGCTTCCTGTCTGCCTGAAACAGAGGCCAAAATGCTCTAATTAATGCATTATTAATGATCTTTCTCCATGCACTGTGTTTGGAGGAGCAGAATTGCCTGTGGAAGAGGCTGGCCCTGACAGGGAGAGAGGGAACTGCAGTGGATGCAAACTGCAGAGCTGCAGGTGCCACAGGGAGTGAAAGCCTTACCCATTTTAGATATCTTTGGGGGTAAAAACCAAAGTCCCACTAAGAGGGAAAAACCACAGAGTTATAGATAATTATGGAAAGAGAAAATTCTGTCCATGCTGCTGTGTAACTACACAGCTCCTGCATTTACTCTGAGTCCCAGCTGCAGTGAACAGACTTGATTAACTGTAATTAGGAGAGGTCCATTTTTACTCCTAGAATCACAGAATCCCAGACTGGTTTGGGTTGGCAGTGACCCTAAATCCCACCCAGTGCCACGGCAGGGACACCTCCCACTGTCCCCAGTGTCCAGCCTGGCCTTGGGCACTGCCAGGGATGCAGGGGCAGCCCCAGCTGCTCTGGGCACCCTGTGCCAGGGCCTGCCCACCCTGCCAGGGAACAATTCCTCAGTGCCAAGATCCCACCCAGCCCTGCCCTCTGGCACTGGCAGCCATTCCCTGGGTGCTGTCCCTGCAGGCCTTGTCCCCAGTCCCTCTGCAGCTCTGCAGGAGCCCCTGCAGGCCCTGCCAGGGGCTCTGAGCTCTCCCTGCAGCTTCTCCTCCCCAGGTGAGCCCCCCCAGCTCTCCCAGCCGGGCTCCAGAGCCTCCAGGAGCTCCCAGGACGTTCCCAGCACGGCACTTTGCAGGAAAAGCACAGCCGCGGCTCAGGGAGTCACCGTACCCGGGAAGCAGAGGCGGGCTCCGCGTCCCTGCTGCCCTTCCTCCAGTAGAGGATCCTGTAGCGCCAGGAGCCGTAGTAGAGCCGCAGCGGCCACCGCTCCTGGCCGTGCTCCGCGAACGGGCCCGAGAGATCCACGTGCAGCGCCCCCTGCTCCGAGCGCAGCCGCACCGCGGGGGCGCCGATGGACGCTGCGGAGGAGAGGAGAGGAGAGGAGGGAAAGGGAAAGGGAGAGGGAGAGGGAAAGGGAAAGGGAGGGAAGGGAAGGGAAAGGGAAAGGGAAAGGGAAAGGGAAAAGAGAAAGGGAAAGGCAAAGGCAAAGGGAAAGGGAAAGGCAAAGGCAAAGGCAAAGGCAAAGGCAAAGGCAAAGGCAAAGGCAAAGGAAGGGAGGAGAGGAGAGGAGAGGAGAGGAGAGGAGAGGAGAGGAGAGGAGAGGAGAGGAGAGGAGAGGAGAGGAGAGACAGGGATTCAGGGAAGAGAAAAGGGGCAGGGATTTAGGGAGGAGAAGAGGGACAGGGATTTAGGGTTTTTTATGGGAAGAGAAGAAGGACAGGGATTTAGGGGTTTATTATGAGAAGAGGGACAGGGATTTAGGGAGGAGAAGAGAAGAGAAGAGAAGAGAAGAGAAGAGAAGAGAAGAGAAGAGAAGAGAAGAGAAGAGAAGAGAAGAGAAGAGAAGAGAAGAGAAGAGGAATTCAGCTTCAGCTGGACATTCAGCTGGACATTCTCACACAGCCCAAAAGTCACCTTTAAATCACGCATTAGAAAGAAGTCATTTCTTTTTCCCGGGTCAGGCATTAATGAATGCCTTCCTCACAGAACTGCTCTGGAAATGGATTTTGTTTTTGCAGCTACACATCAGGCACCAATGCAGGCCCCATTCCCACACCCTGTAAATGAACTCAGTTCCCCTTTGCCAGCTGTGGTGACTCCAGGAGAGGAAGGACCATTTCCATGGCTATCACTCACTTCTCCTTCTGGGCCAAACTGCCACAACATCTGTCTGTCCTAGGCAGACCCTCTAGAAAAGTGATTTATTGGGGCTTTTGTGGGTTTTGTGGGATCATGATCAGCTTGAAAAGTGAAAACATTTGAATTATTTCTGCCTCGTGCAATCAAGATTTCTTGGCTGAAAATTACCCTCTCTCTGTGAGACTGGGGTTTCTTTGAAGTAAGAAAAAATAGAAATTAAACTTTTTGTCTGACAAAGCAATGAATAAGGAAGTAACTGAATTTATTTAGATATACAGGAAGTCTGGCTCCTTGAAGACAACTTCTCCCTGTCTGGAAGATAGAAATGTTCCTTATTTTAAAATAAAATGATGCTTTGTTTGAAAATCTCCTCCAAAGACGTGATCAATGGCAGTGAACCTACTGTGCTTTCTGCCACTGTTACAACTAAGTTTATGTATTATGTAATTAAATTTATTTGTGTAATTAATAATAAAATATTATTAATGATAAATAGAAATGTTCTTTATTTTAAAAGAAAATGATGCTTTGTTTGAAAATCGCCTCCACAGAGGTGATCAATACTATTGACAGTGAACCTGCTCTGCTTTCTGCCAGTGTTACAACTAAGATTTTATAGTTCAATGCTGTTGGAGCCCTGGGTGCTGAGAATTCCAGACTTTCTGTGCTGCCAGGCACTGACCCCAAGAGAACACTGCACTGACCTGAGGGCCTGGAGAAGCTTCCAGAATGGAATGACAGAACTGGGATTGTGGGGGTGGAGTTTGAACAGAAGTGTGTGATATCACAGGCTGGGAAACTCAGAGTTTAAGGGTTTAGAATGTAAACATATAGAGAGAGAGCAAGATGGAGGTTTTAGGGTGAGGCTGCTCCTTCTCCTTCACCTTCTCCATGGGTTTGGGTGGTATTTTGTAATTGGACAGAAAAGTCTGCATTGCGGACTTTGAGTGATCAGTTATTGGGTTAAGAATGAAAATAATTGAGGTGTCATTTCTTAATTGGGTAGTTTAGCCTTAAAAGACCTTGTAGAGAAAGACAGTGAGCCATCTTGTACCATGTTAGTGAAATACTGCAGAACTCACTGCTGTGAGACTGTAACACAGACAAGAAAAAACAAACACCTAAGCCTGAAACACCATCTCAATCCTGACCTCAACAGAGGTACAAAACAGCAGCCAAGCCCTGGCACAACGATATTAAATGATAAAATACTCGTTATCCTCCCTCCCAGAGCAGGCAGTGTGTCACAGACATTTCTTTATAGAAATCTTTTCTTTCAGATTCGTGCATCTTCTGAGAAGCAAGGGCCCCAGAAGAGAACGTAAACAATTGTTATCAACTGCTGTAGAATGCAATAAGATGCACCTGTGATTAGTTCATGTTCCATGTGCACAACATTGAGCCAATCACAGGGCAAGCTCTCTAAAACACAGAGACAGAGAATTCTCTTGTTTTTAGATTCTTTCTAGCTATTCTTAGCTTAGCACCCTCTGCAACTTCTCTCTTTATTCTTATTAGTATAGTTATAATGTATTATATATCATATATCAATAAATCCAGCCTTCTGATCAAGAAACAAGACTCTCGTCCTTCTCTCTCACCCCAGCGACCCCCTCAGGTCGCTGCAATAGCAGTGTTTTTGGGAAGAACAGGGCACTCACTGTCGTCCATGGGCCTGAAGGGCAGGGTGACCCAGGGGGAGCGCCGCTCTCCGGCCTCGGCGCGCAGCCGCAGCGCGTAGCTGCCGTAGGGGGACAGCGAGGACACGTCGCACCGCGGCAGCCTCAGCCCTGTCCCCAGCGTCTCGAAGCTGTCCCCGGGGTAGTAGATGCTGCAGGGAGCAGAAACGGCGCGTGAGAGATGGGCAATTAGAACCGGCTAAACGGCCTTAAGGCAGCAGAGCTGTTAATGCAAGCACTTAGCACTTGTGGACACAAAAATGTACCCGGTGTGTGCAAGACTCGCACTAGGGATTTTACACCCAGCTGTAAATCCATGATGAACTTAATGATTAAATTATAAATGTAAGGATTAAAATTCTAACTTTGCAAGAAATGCCCATTTCCTGGCAGGGTCCCAAGGCTGCTCTCAGCAGGCAGGGTTCAGAGAAGCAGCAATCACTCAGGCAGTGCCAGGGCAGGGCACTGCTGTCCCACTGGGACTCTCTCAGAGCTGGCCCCAGGGTTGGCACACGAGGAAAAGCCAGGGAGAACAGGGCTGGGAAGGGACCAGGAGCTGCTTGTGGAACACAACCACAGATGGTGTGGGTTAGAGGGACCCTAAATCCCAGCCAGTGCCACCCCTGCCATGGCAGGGACGCCTCCCACTGCCCCAGGCTGCTCCCAGCCCCAGAGTCCAACCTACATGATTTAATAGACGATATTTAATATATTTTATTCTTTCTGCTTTGCACCAAAAGCCTGCCCAGAAGTGTACTGATCAAGGCTACAGAACCCAGAAACACCTATTGACTAAGCATGAAGAGAAGGCTCTGGGCAAGGCTTAGAGCTCCTGCCAGTGCCTGGAGGCGCTTCTAAAGAAAAGGGAGATTTGTATATGGGCAGAAAGTTCAGGACACAGGGAATGGCTGCCAGTGCCAGAGGGCAGGGCTGGGTGGGATCTTGGCAATGAGGAATTGTTCCCTGGCAGGGTGGGCAGGCCCTGGCACAGGGTGCCCAGAGCAGCTGGGGCTGCCCCTGCATCCCTGGCAGTGCCCAAGGCCAGGCTGGGCACTGGGGACAGTGGGAGGTGTCCCTGCCATGGCAGGGGTGGGATGGGATGGGATGGGAGATCAGGGAAGGGCACTCACTCAGCACAACCAGGTCCCTTCAGTCACAGAGGAGAGGAACCACACACAAAGCCAATAACAGCCAGTGTTAGAGTGTGTTTGTGGCTCCAAACCAAACAGGACAAGGCTGCCCTGGGTGTGAATGCCCAGGAAATGCCTCTGCCCTGTCCTCCAGCTCAGCAGAGAAGCCTCTCACAAGCTGAAATGAAGGGACAGCTCCTGGGACAGCCAAGTCCCTGAACCAAAGGCACAGAGTGTGCTCTGCAGAGGACACAGATCCCAAGCACACAGAGCTGCAGGGTGTGAGTGAAAGTCAGCCCAGCCCAGCCCAGCCCAGCCTCACCTCTTGGACTGGACAGTGTAGGTGAGGTTTCCTCTGGGGAACCTTGGTGCATCCCACTGCAAGGTGCTGTGAAGATTGACTGAAGTGATTCTCACGTTCTGGGGCTCTGGGACCATTGCAGAAACTGTGGGAGCAATCAGAACCAACATTTCAGCGTTTGCTCCAGCACTTGTCACTCATCCAAAATTTAAATGCAGCCTCTGCCTTGCCTTAGGTGCTTATTCAAAAACAGAGCCCAAATAAATTAAATTTAAATCCTGATGCCTCTCCTGCCTCCTTATGCAACAAAGCAAATTACTGGCTCCACTGACTTCCAGTAAGCGCTTGTGACACCAACATTTCTGGGGCATGACTGAGCTGGTGCTGCCCAGCACTCGGGGCATGAACTCTCCTGAGATTGTCAAACCCCAGTTTTTCTAAGCAGTGCTCCAGCAGCACTGTGGGAACAACAAGGGCGTGGGGATTGATAAACTCCAGCACCTCTGAAGGTAAGAGAGCTACTACATATAATTAAATGTAATTAAGTATCACTAACCAGCATTATTCACAAGTGACAAAACCCCAATTGTTCTCCTTTCTTGGAACTGAATCAAAGAAACCGTAAACTAGTGTAAATATCAATGAAAAGCCCATCACTGTTATGACTTAATTATTCTTACATAATTGTAGGTGTTGAGACCAAAATAGCAAAGATTCCAGCCCATTACTGCACCCCAAATGAGCAATGCAAACAAACCCTGCCAGAACAGAGCAGTGTTTAATGTCACAGGCGTCACACCTGGTGAGAGACTCTAAGATAAATAACACATTTTCCATGTCTGTGCTTCACAGAATCATCAGGGTTGGAAGAGACTTCAAGGTCACCCTGTGTGACCCCAGCAGCCCACAATCACCCCTGAGCTGTGTCCCCAGCTGCTGCACAAATGAATGAAATCCCTGTGTCAGTCACCCCCTCTGGCAGGCAAGAGTTTGAAATCTGAACCTGGCTTAAACAAAAACAGTTTCAGACTCTGGTCCTACAGTGTTACCCCTGCAACCAACAAATAAATCACAGTGCACATCACAAATACAGAAGTTCAAATCACACACTGGCTTGGGCTGGGAGGGACTTTAAAGCCACCCAGTGCCACCCCTGCCATGGCAGGGACACCTCCCACTGTCCCCAGGCTGCTCCAACCCCAGTGTCCAGCCTGGCCTGGGCACTGCCAGGGATGCAGGGATGGAATTCCATCCCAGCCTGCCCACCCTGCCAGGGAACAATTCCTCATTCCCAAGATTCCATCCAGCCCTGCCCCATGGCAGAGGCAGCCACTCCCATTTATTATCCTGGCATTCCACCCCTCGTCCAAAGTCCCTCTCATTTCTCCTGGGGCGCTGCCCCTGCTCTGAGGATGAGGTCTGAGGCAGGCATGCAAATTCCCAGGGAAAATCCCATTTCCTTGCCAGGCTCCCTTCCCTCCCAGCGCTGCCTGCCTGAGCAGCCTCCAGGTAAATTGCTTCATTGGGCACTGTGGATCCAAAGAGATCAGGAAATATTTCTGGGCTTTCAGGTTTGTGCACAGCCCTGCCAGCCCATGCAGTGCCAGCTGTGCCCACCTTGTGCCCAGCCCAGAGCACTCAGTGCCACCTCCAGGGCACACCTGCAGGGATGGGCACTGCAAAGCTCCCCGGGCAGCCCCTGCCAAGGCCTGAGCTCCCTTTCCATGGGCAAATTGCTGCTGCTGTCCCAGCTGAGCCTGCCCTGGCCCAGCCTGAGGCCGTTCCCTCTGCTCCTGTCCCTGTTCCCCGGCTGTCCCCTCTGCAGACAGTGACACGGGGCTCTCGGGCCGCGGTTTCGCCGGGATTTGCAGCGTCCCACTCCCGGCAGGACCGGCCCCGTTTCCCAGCACAGAACCGACAATGCCCGCGGTGGCCGGCCAGGCTGGTCCCGCTGTCCCCACAGGGCAGCCCCGGGGCCGCTCGGTCCCTCACAGCCCCCGCGGAGCCGCGCCGGGCTCGGGGCAGCGCGGAGGCACCGGCGCCTCAGGCGCCCCTCGCTGCCGCTCCCCATGAGGGCACCGCCGCCCGCCGTGCCCGCGGCCAGGCGGCAGCGGGAGCTCGCTCCGTCCCTCCGTCCCTCCCCGGCGGACTCACCGAGGAGCAGGAACCCGCTGCAGAGCGCGGCCCGCAGCGCGGCGGCCATGGCGGCTCCCTCAGCCGCGGCGGGGCGGCCGCGCCATGGCAGCGGGAACGGGGCCGCCCCGGCACCCCGAACCTTCCGCTTCCCCACAGGGCAGGGCGGGCACGGGGAACGCCGGGAGCCCCGGCACCCCGAACCTTCCACTTCCCCACAGGGCGGCCACTGGGAGCCTTGGCACCGCGAACCTTCCGCTTCCCCACAGGGCAGGGCGGGCACTGGGAGCCCCGGTACCCCGAGCCTTCCGCTTCCCCACAGGGCGGGCACCAGGAACACCGGCAGCCCCGGCACCGCGAACCTTCCGCTTCCCCACAGGGCAGGGCGGGCACCCCGAACCTTCCGCTTTCCCACAGGGCGGGCACGGGGAACGCCGGCACCCCGAACCTTCACCGGGCATGGCGGCGGCCCCGGGTTGCCCCTCACACATCAAGGTGGCTCACACCAATTTTAAATTGCTCATTTGGATTTTAAATGTCATAAAAATATTTTAATATGAATCAGTAATTGTACAAAATTATACAAAAATAAATACAAGAAATGTATTAATGCCTCGATCCACTCCTTTGTCGGCTGAGCGTTCCTGTCTCTGCCCCCATTTTTCCACTTGATCAGTGCTCTCTGCACAAATACAATATCCAGCCAGCAGAACAGGTTTCACAAAAATCCATTGACAGAGATAAAGAATAAAAAAATTGTAAAAGCGGTCTGGTTGGGAGACCAACCTCCCACTGCGCCAGGCTGCTTCAGCCCCAGTGCCCAGCCTGGCCTTGGGCACTGCCAGGGATGCAGGGGCAGCCCCAGCTGCTCTGGGCACCCTGTGCCAGGGCCTGCCCACCCTGCCAGGGAACAATTCCTCACTGCCAAGATCCCACCCAGCCCTGCCCTCTGGCACTGGCAGCCATTCCCTGTGCCCTGTCCCTGCAGGCCTTGGAAATTGTCTCTCCCCACCCTCACAGGGACCAATTTCTAATCCAAACTTGCCCTCTGTCAGTTTGAAGCCATTCCCTCTTGTCCTGTCCCTCCACAGCTTGTCCACAGCCCCTCCTTTGGAGCCCCTTTGGGCACAGAAGGAGCTCTAAGGTCTCTCTGGATCCTTCTCCAGACAAACACCCCCAGCTCTTTCTGCAGGATCCCACACCACAGGATGTTAATGAAAGGACAAGATCTGTGTGTTCAGCCCAGAAATAAGAGTTGGACAACACTGATTGCTATGTTATAAAGTAAAAGCAGTTCTCCCTTCTTCATCTCCTCATGTAGCCGGTTACTTGCTCTGTGTCTGAGTCCAAAGAGTCGCTTTCCTCAGAGGAAGAGGAGGAGTTTTGCCACTCGTGGAAGTCGTTAGCACAAGGTGCTCCCTGCCCACTTGCCGTGTCCTGCAGCAGCTTTGCCTGCCCACCATGAGCACAGGGCCAGTCCCCTGCATCCTCCTGGGCTGGGGCAGCAGCTGCAGGGCCGTGCCCATCCTGCTCCAGGGTGCCCAGCAGCACCGTGTGCAGGCTGATGGTGAAGCACCCGCTGTCCCCCTGGGGCTCGGGGCCGTCCCCACACAGAGGGCTCAGCAGCTCGCTCCCCGTGTCCCTGTGCCCTGCAGGGTGGCCCTGGGGCTCCTGGGGCTCAGCAGCTGGCGTGTGCCCAGCCTGGGGGCTGCTGGGCTCACAGGTGCTGCTCGCTGAGTACTGCTCTGGGCTGCTGGGGGTGGCACAGCCCCGGGGGACACTGCCCCTGCCCGGCCTGCCCCGCCTGGTGTAGTCGTGGTCACACGGGGCACCACTGTCACTGTCGTCACTGTCACTGTCGTCACTGGCACTGCCTGTGCAGCCCCTGGCCTTGCTCTTCACCTCTCTGAGGATGATCTCCACCGAGTTCAGTTCCACTGTTTCTGACACGGACACCCACGGGGAGTAGGCCAACTTCCTGATGAATGCCTGGGGAGTAAAAGGAATTAAATAATCAGCCACTTTTGCACATATGCTCACAACACCACGAAAAAAACTCCAAATAACCTCCAGCCATGAGGCTGTCAAACAAATGATTCCTTCTGTGCCACAGTTTGGGCTTTTTCTGCAGAGTTCAGGGTATCTAGGTATTCTAGGCCGACTATATGATGCTTTTATCTCCCAAATTTGCCCTAAACCAGGACAAATACAATTGTTCCTTCTTTTTCATTCCTGAGCATCACAGAACCCCTGAAAGGTTTGAGTGAGAAGGGATCTTAAAAAATCATCACAGTCCAATCCCCTGCCATGGCAGGGACACCTCCCACTGTCCCCAGTGCCCAGCCTGGCCTTGGGCACTGCCAGGGATGCAGGGGCAGCCCCAGCTGCTCTGGGCACCCTGTGCCAGGGCCTGCCCACCCTGCCAGGGTGAGCTGAGTCTTGTCATCTCCCAACTCTTGCAGTAACCTCTATCACAGCTGAGCAATTTTAACATCCTTTAGAAATTATCTTTTGAAGAATTTTCACAATTTTAACATCTCAAGCCCTGTATTCCCCCTGCACTTCAGAGGATTATTCAATATTTGAAGCATTTATCAAGTTGACAATAAAAAATAAATAAAGCTTAGATATTCCTTAGTAATGTGTTCAGCAATTGTTGGGATGTGAGTGATGACAAGGACATGATAAGCAAAGGACAGAAACATGTGGAAGAAGTCTTAGAAAAAAGTGACACCCATCTGCTCTGGGTATGTTTGAAAAAAATGGAAAATATTTGTGCTGAAAAACCCTACAGAATTAAATGTAAAAGAAATCAGAGACTCTAAAAAAAAAGAACAAGTAAAAAAAGATAAAAGAGAGAAACAAGAAATCTTGTTATTTGTGATTGAAATTTAGTGGCACAATTATTTGTGAATGAAATTATCCATTTAAATTCAATCTATGGAAATAAACTAGCTGGCTCTGGAGTGGCTCCCTCTGTGCTTGATCACAGAGAAAGTCAAAGAGAGATTATTTTATTATTATGAAACAGTGGAACAACTTCTCCTCCAGTCTCTCCTCACAGGGCAGCTTCTCCAGCCCTCTGCTTCCCCCTTGGCCCTGCTCTGGTCACACTTTTTGTGCCCTGTGGGGACCAGAACTGGGTGAAACATTCCTGGATGTTCCCCCTGAGCAGGGTGGGATGATCCTCTCTGTGAGTAACTTGTCACAGAAATAGCAAGAAGTGGTTTTGAACATTTGTTCTGAAGATCAGACAAAGCTTAACAGCCTAGAGAGCATCTTGGACTGAGGTAAACTACACTCTGTGCTGTTCCAGAACTTGTACCTAAAGCACAGGGCTGGAAATTCCAGCGGTTAAACCTCCTCTGAGAGCTGTTACATACCAGGGTCTGAGGAAGGGAGAACTTTGGGAAAATGAAACCTGCTGCATGCACACACTTCAGGACTGCAGCAATGATCAGTGCAACACAGACAGCACCTGCCACTGCAGCTTCATGGTACTCTGGAGTGAAAAAAAATCAAATAAACACACATGGAGGAAGTGTCCCACCACCACATTCCAGATCTGTCAGTCACAACAGCTATCAGGAACCCCCAATAATTTTGGTTAGAAGGGATCTGTGAAAATTAAAGTCAGAACAAGACCAAATCCCAAATTAGCTTCAGGAATTACAAAAGAAGTGACTCCATCTTTCTGCAGAGCTAGTGGAGATCTGTATGGCTCAGGGGATTGCCAAGAGACTTGTTCCCTCTGAGTGCTGGGGGTTTACATTTCACTCCTAAATACCCACAATGGTTCTCTCTGGGGATGCTTCTCTCTGCCAGTGAGGCCCTGAGGGACAGCACCCAGGGGTTGGGGATTTAGGTTGGATTTAGGGCAAAGTTCTTGCCCAGAGGGTGCTGGCACTGCCCAGGGAATGGGCACGGCCCCGAGGCTGCCACAGCTCCAGCAGCCTTTGGCCAGCGCTGCCAGGGCTGCCCAGGCTGGGCTTGGTGGGCTCTGGGCAGGGCAGGGCTGGCACTGGGGGTCCCTGGGGGTCCCTGCAGCTCAGGATATTCTGGAATTCTGTGATCATTTGTTTTTCAGGACTGAACTGTAAATGTCCCTACACCAAAGAACACAGTGCACACCCTGCCCACAGCCCCATCACCTTGCTGAGCCTCTGAGTCTGCAGTGACACATTTCCAGGGGGAGGGCACAGAATTCTTGTTCAGAGATGCAGTGACCCCCACGGACAGGCAGTAATTCCTGCTGGGATACAACTCCTCAATGACAACACTGAACACCTCTGCAGTGGTTCTCTGCCGTGGCCTCTGCCATGAAAAGCAATGGTTTGAAGTCAGTGATTGGCTGGAGGAGCCCCTGCTCCCTCCCCCTGACCTGCCCCTGCAGGGAAAGGAAGCTCAGATTCTGCTGGCCATGCTCTCTCTTTTCTTCTAAGAAATCTATTTCTCTGTTTTCTTTTGCTTTCATCCACATATTTGGTTTTGGGAGCCTGTTAACCATCAGAGCCATTTCATGCCCTCTGTGTTCCTCCCCTAAAGCACAACTATTCCCAAATTTCCCTACCTTGTGCTCTCCATCCTGTGACTTCAGGGTGATATCATAATCCAGCTCTTGATAGATATCAATTAAAGACTGCAGCTTCCCATTCTGTCTGAAGTGAGAGGCTGGCAGCTTTATGGTGACATTGAGGCAGTTTAGACAGGAAGTGACATTCACTTCTGGTGGTCCCAGAATTGCTGTTGGAAAACAAGAGAGAGGAAAAAATGATGGAAAAATACAGTTCTACCTTATCCAGGACAATTCCATTTCTGTGATGCACACAGGGCTGGCTCAGCACACTCCAGAGAGGTCACTGCTGTAAATCCACAAGGCCTTGCAACATTTAACCTCCACAGACAAACCATCATTCCCTACAGGGCCAGACTTCAAAGGAAAAGGGGTGGAAGGAAGAGGCAGAAAGGGAATAGAGGCTTTACTCCAGCTTCACAGAGATGTGATCTTTGTATCTACAAGAGATTAAAGCTGAGGTTAAAGTACAGAACAGAATCCTGGAATGGTTTGGGTTGGGAAGAACCTCAGAGCCCACCCAGTGCCACCCCTGCCATGGCAGGGACACCTCCCACTGTCCCAGGCTGCTCCAGCCCCAGTGCCCAGCCTGGCCTTGGGCACTGCCAGGGATGCAGGGGCAGCCCCAGCTGCTCTGGGAATTCCATCCCAGCCCCTGCCCACCCTGCCAGGGAACAATTCCTCATTCCCAATATCCATGTAACCCTGCTCTCCTTCAGCTAAAACCCATTCCCCCTCGTCCTGCCCTTTTTATGAAACCAACTGCAGGGACTGCAGGGCTCCTCCTCAGCATGTTCTCCTTCAGTTCTCCTTGTCCCATTCTCCCCATTCCCTCCGTGTTCCCTCACTGCTGGCCCTGCAAGGGGACACAGCAGCTGCCTCTGCTGAGCTCAGAGCAAACACCATCCCTTCATCCTCCACAGCTCTCCAGCTGCTCCTCAACATTTCTTAGCTCTGGGAGCTCAAAACTCCATTTTGAGCAGAGCCAAGGGTGAAGCCACCTCTGGCAATAAAGACAAGGGCAGATGGATTGTTTGTCCATCAATCTCTTCCCTACACCTTATGCAGACCTGGCACGATTAAACTCAACATTCACTATGTGAACACACAAATACAATGTTGCTCTTTAAGTTATATAGCTTACACAGTCAAGAGATTTTTACTTGGTGTTTGTCAATGCACAACTGTATTTTCTTGATAATTATAATGTATTTATTTCAAAACCAGAGCCTTATTCCTTTATGAGAACTACAAATCAGGACTACACATAGATGAAATACTACATACAAATAGCCACCCACACAGGCAATGTGGAGTCTTACAGCAAAGGTAACAGAACACAATTCAGGATCAGCTGCTAATGAAAACTACAAAAAGAAGAAATGCAGAGACAGAACTTACTCTCAGCGAATGGCACAAAACGCAGCAGAGAAGAATTGAGCAGCTGAGCTCCTCCAATGCTCTGAACAAACACAGAATACTCAGTATATATGGCCTTGAACTCCTCTGTCAGCTCACAGGAGAGCTGGGCAGTGCCTGAACACTGCTGAGCACTCATCCAGTCCTGGCTCCTGCAGGAAAGAGCAAGAGTCTCACTCCTCTGATGTGAGAAGGCATGGCAGTGTGAGGAGAGCATCTCAAGGGAAAAAAACTCAGAAAAACTAAGAAAAAAACCAAGAAAAACAGAGAAAACCTCAGCCTTATTATTTTCAGTGATCCCTGATGCTGGCAAAGCCCTGCCAGCCCATGCAGTGCCAGCTGTGCCCACCTTGTCCCCAGCCCAGAGCACTCAGTGCCACCTCCAGGGGACACCTGCAGGGATGGGCACTGCAAAGCTCCCTCCTTTTTGGGTCAATAACCATTAAAAGCAGAATTTGTGCCTTATTTTGTGTGACTTGCCTGTAGTCTTTGTAGAGCACGTTGTAGGATGCTGGCACAGCTGGGTCATGTTCTGCCTGCCAGGACAAAACGTGCTGGAAATTGTGGGAGTCCATCTGGAGGTTGTAAGGAAGCCCCTTTCTCTCTAGAAAGGAAAAAATAACAAAAAAAAAAACCCCAACAAACAACTCTGAGCTTTGCAACCATTCTAATAAATAAACAAAGCCATTTAGAGCAGCTCAAGATTTGCCCCAAAAAGCAGCCACAGGGGAGAGCTCAGCACAGCAGACACAGCAATGCAAAGCACTGTGCACATGTGCACATTTCTCCAAAGAGCATGAAGTTCCAAATGATGATTGGTGAGGACGTGCAAGCTATGAAATGTGTTAGGAAAAGCATTTTAGAGATGGTAACACTCTTACCAGGCAGGCTGCAAACAGCTGCAGACAGAAAGGTGAGGCACACTGGAAAGTGAAACTCTGTATTAATGCTCTGGTGTATCCATCCACAGCACCTGACTTGTATTGTAATTACTCATTTGCAACAATTGGTTCATACCCAGCACTCCCTGGGGGAACTGCTACTTTCTTTCACACCTTCCTACACTTTCCCACCCTTTCCCCGCTCCTCCAGAGCCTGGGAGAAGTGTCCATGAACCTGGGACTCCAAGGAGGAGCTGCTTCCTGGATCCCTCCCTGTGAGGTTCAGGATTCAGGGTCAGCAAAACCACCCGAGGTGTTCTCATCAAATCATCTCTCAGAAGACTCTGACTATTTCAGACACCTTTTCAAGCCACCTCAAGAATTTTAGGGCTGATCTGGGAAAATATTCCATTGTTGCTTGACTGATCCTCACAGACCCCAGCAGGGTTTGGGTTGGAAGGGACCTTAAAGAGCACCCAGTGCCACCCCTGCCATGGCAGGGACTCCTCCCACCGTGCCAGGCTGCTGCCAGCTGGCCTTGGGCACTGCCAGGGACCCAGGGGCAGCCCCAGCTTCCCTGGGCAATCCTGCATTCCAGAGGTTCCTCCATGTTCCTGCAGAACCTCCCCAGGAGCCTGTGACCCACCCTGGCTCTCACTGCATCCAGGATTCTTTTCCTTGATTAACCCAGCTTCTCATCATTCCCATCTTTTCCACACAGTGCTTCCAAACACTTGAAGTTTTGTTCTGACTCCTCTAATTTTCTTTTTTCTCAAGACCCTTCAGCCTCCCTTTTGCTTTGAGTGCAATAAAAAGAAACTTCCTGTTCTTGTTTTAAGGCATTTTTGTGGTCATGCCTCTGACTCAGAAGATGCTGACTCCCACACCCAGTTGGCCAAAGCAGTCACTGCTTTAATTCCAAACACATTTCTGTTTTACATGAATTCCATGGGAAAATCTGGACAGTTCCTTCCTTATCTTCCCTAAAGCTCTCTTTTGTCTCAACCTGTTGTGATAAAAAGATGTGCCACAGTCAGCATGACTGTGAAAAGAGAAATCTGGGCCTTGAATTAGAGAATTTAAACAATCTTTATGTAGATCCACAAATCACGGGTTTAACTGGAGCTAAATGTAGAACAATGGATTTCTTACCAGCTAGGAAATCACCTATTTGGAAAAAAAGTCCAGTGGGGATAAATCAAGCAATATTTTAATTATTATTATCTGAACACAAGCTCAGATTCATAATGAATTGTGTCTGCTGAATTGCTGCTGCATTCCAGTGAGCATTATTTGATTTTTCAATGCTTCTTCTCCATCCAAACCAAATTCCTTTCAGTCCAGAGCTCAAACTGCCTCTGAACTTTGTTTCAACAAACAAGTTCAGCAAAGGAAGTTGAACAGTTGCAAAACTGTTTGTTCTGCACTCTTACAAAGAAGACACAGCCAAGATAAATATCTGAGAACGAGTAACTGGGAACGTTCAGCCTGCGGAAACAGGGATGGTCTGCAATCTGCATGGGGAATCCTCTGTAGCATCTTCGAGAGCCTACCACCCTGGCAGTGTCCCAGGCCAGGCTGGGCACTGGGGCTGGGACAGGGGAGGTGTCCCTGCCATGGCAGGGGTGGCACTGGGTGGGATTTAAGGTCCCTCCCAACCCAAACCAGTCTGGGGTTCTGGGATGATGATCTGACCCTTTTTACAGAATTAAAGGACCCTAACCTAACAAATCCCCTTCTCATAACAAGTACAGCTCAGCCAAATTGAGCTGGTTTCACCTGCTGATGCAGAAACTGAGGAGTGCCGGAAAAACTCAGATTAAAAAATAAAAACCCTCACATGTACCTGAGAGCTCCTGGGCATGCAGGGAGGCAGAACCACGGGATGGAATGGCCTGGAAGGGACCTAAAGCCCACTCTGGGGCCAGAGTCACCAGTTCAGGCATGGAGGAATCAGGCATGAATCCCAGACTGGTTTGGGCTGGCAGTGACCCTAAAGGTTATCCATTCCCACCCTGCCATGGCAGGGACACCTCCCACTGTCCCCAGTGCCCAGCCTGGCCTCGGGCACTGCCAGGGATGCAGGGGCAGCCCCAGCTGCTCTGGGCACCCTGTGCCAGGGAACTATTCCTCATTGCTAAGATCCCACCCAGCCCTGCCCTCTGGCACTGGCAGCCATTCCCTGGGTGCTGTCCCTGCAGGCCTTGTCCCCAGTCCCTCTGCAGCTCTGCTGGAGCCCCTGCAGGCCCTGCCAGGGGCTCTGAGCTCTCCCTGCAGCTTTCCCTTCCCCTGGTTGAGCATTCCCAGCTCTCCAGCCTGGCTCCAGCCCTGCTCATGGTTTATGCACAGAACGGAGCAGGCAGGGGTAACAGCACAGATCCTTACTCTGGGAATTACTCCAGGGAGGTTCCACAATACCATGATGGTCTCTCACTTCATTAACTCAGCAGGATAATTAATGAATTAACGACCCCCCTGCATGCTGCTCTCTACCACAAAGGTTCAGGACTTACCAAGCTGACAGAGAGGCATTGGCACATCCATTGGGGTTCTCATGGACATTAACAAACAAACCTCTCTGCTTGCAAAAGGAACAATTTGCTTCTGCTCCTACAAGCACATGAAAAACAAGCACATTTTACTAAATGATCACAGTAAATTACCTAGTAAATCACTTTTAACTAACCCAAGGTTTCTGTACAGAATTGTTTTACCCTCTCCAGTGGCTGAGGGAGGGCAGTGGTACTGAAAGAGTTACTGGGGGAGAGCACTGATCTTTATCATTTAATGGCAATTTTGGTCCATTTCCATGGCAACAGCACTTCCCTTTTTTCACATGGAATGGGCTCCTACCACTTCAAATAAAGCAGAAACCACTGTATAATTATTTATATTAACTTTGCATTTAGATAGTATCTGAAAATTCAACACCACTCACTCCAACTTCATTAATACAATGAAAACAAATTTTGCTTGGCTTTGTTTGAAATAAACTCATCACCATTGTAGGAATTGTTTCCAAAAAGGGAAAAGATCAACAGAGCACTTAGAAAAAAATTAATTATAAAGAAGTTATGAAGCTTGTTACAACTTTTTATTGCATAAGGTCTATTAAAATAATCCTTCTCTCCACTGTTATTTTGTACTGTATTTAACATGCCCATAACATTAATATCCACAGGATGTGGTTTTGAGTTAGCTGGGCAAAGGTGTATCTGTTTCTAAAGAATCTTCCCCCCAGGTTTAACAAAAATTAACTGCTTTTTAATTTAACACTATTTGCAAATACAACTGGAATTATTTTTCTACAAAACAACCAGCTTAAAATCATGCTAGAGCACACTCTATATATGAATATATTAATATATTAACATATAACCCTGTATATTCATATATTAACACAGGATAGTGTGTTATATTCATATAATATTACTATACATATATACATAATATTATATATACATATAATATTATTATATAGTATATATATTCATATAATATTAATATATTAACACAGGAACTAAACCCTTTATCTGAGAAGTCAATCTCCCAGTGCTCAGAGTGTAGGAAGGCACTGGGTAAGTGTTAGGAACTCGGATCTGTGCAAGTGACAGTCCCACAGCCCCAGGGGATGCTCTCCTCCCCTCACTGGGCTCATTCATTCCAGCAGAATTCATTCCAAAGAGCAGCTGCACCTGCAGGCTGGGACCTTCCAGAGAGTTCCCTTCAGGAGCAGCCTTGGGCACCTGCATTCCCTTGGTAAATGGTTTCCTTTCCCTGATAACCCCTCAGCTCCCCCAGGCCCTGTCTGAAGCACTCCCTGCCCACGGGGATGTGCTGTGTGTACCTGGGATCCTGGCTGGCCATGCTGCAGGGATAACACTGGCAATAATCCCACTCTGGGAACCACACCAGGCTCCTGGCTGCCTCTGGCTGCTGAGCAAAGGAGGCTCCCACATGGGGCACGCTCAGGGCCAGGTTACTTCTTCAGCACCTTCCACTGCCTGGGAAAATGGGATAAAATGTGCTCATCTCCAGGATTCTAAAGCTGGATGTCCTCTGCAGAACTACCACTGCCAGGGAGATTCCAGGGGAAAACCATTTCTGTCAGAACTCTGGTGAGCTTTTGTTGGTCCTCCTCTTCAGAGCTGCATCAATCCCTGTGGAGAAGCCATGGAGAGCAGTGAGTGCAGCAGTGAGTGCAGCCTCATGTCACTCTCTGACTCATAAAATCATGGAATCACAAAAGGTTTGGGCTGGAGGGACCCCAAATCCCACCCAGTGCCACCCCTGCCACGGCAGGGACACCTCCCACTGTCCCCAGTGCCCAGCCTGGCCTTGGGCACTGCCAGGGATGCAGGGGCAGCCCCAGCTGCTCTGGGCACCCTGTGCCAGGGCCTGCCCACCCTGCCAGGGAACAATTCCTCATGGCCAAGATCCCACCCAGCCCTGCCCTCTGGCACTGGCAGCCATTCCCTGGGTGCTGTCCCTGCAGGCCTTGTCCCCAGTCCCTCTGCAGCTCTGCTGGAGCCCCTGCAGGCCCTGCCAGGGGCTCTGAGCTCTCCCTGCAGCTTCTTCTCTAAAGGAATCACTTTAGTGGCTCTCAGGTTCAGGCTGGATGGGGTTATATTTGCTTCTTTTCTTCAGAAAAGAAAAAAAAAAAAAAACAAACAGCTTTGAGATTTTGAAAGTCAGTGGCTCATATTTCAGAAAAGCTCTCCCCCAATTCTCTGAAAGAAGCAGATGGTCTATTTACTTACATAAATCAGCTTAGGGGAACACTGAGAGAAGCAGAGATGCTCACGGACAGCAGGGAAGTCTGCAGAGGAACATTCTGAGCCTGCACAGGGAGCTCTGAGCCCACCCAGCCCAGCCCTGCCCAGGCAGGGTCAGGGCAGCAGGGACACAGGAACGTGCCCAGGGGGTTTGCGATGTCTCCAGAGACTCTAGCCCCTCCCTGGGCAGCTGTTCCAGGGCTCTGCCCCTCCAGGGAAGGAAGTTCTGCCTCAGGCTGGGCTGCAATTGATGTGTTTTAGTCCCTGCACATTGCTCCTTGTCCTGCCACTGGCACCACTGAGCAGAGTCTGGCACCATCCTGACACCCCTAGTGCTCTGTAAAATCCTAAATCCACCCGGGCCAGGGAACCACACTGCGCCTGTAGCATTATTCCCACCCTCGACTACTGGGAGACTTTGGATAAACCGCTTCTAAGGACATGGAAATCACTTAACCTAATAACCCACAGCCATTACCAACAGCCCTCATCCCACGGGCTGCCACAGTGCTGGGGAGGAGACACCCCAGGCTGGACCAGGGCAGGCTCAGCTGGGACAGCAGCAGCAATTTGCCCATGGAAAGGGAGCTCAGGCCTTGGCAGGGGCTGCCCAGGGAGCTTTGCAGTGCCCATCCCTGCAGGTGTGCCCTGGAGGTGGCACTGAGTGCTCTGGGCTGGGCACAAGGTGGGCACAGCTGGCACTGCATGGGCTGGCAGGGCTGTGCCAGCCCCAGGGGTTTGGGACACAGCAAACCACGCCTGGGACAAGGGGGCGCTGCGAGAGCCCTCGGCAGCCGCTGCTCCTCCAGCCACCAGCCCCTGGTGCGATCCCCACACCAAACCCTCCCCAGGCACCTCCCGGGCCATGGCCGGGGCCAATGCAGCGAGCGGGACGCTGCCAAGGGCCAACCCGGCGGGGTTTCGGGGCTCCGTGTGCGGTTCAGGCGGCTCCCCATGGGCCCGAGCCCCACACGGCTCCAGCAGAGCCCCCCAGGAATGCCCGGGCAGGGCCCAGACCGCTGCCCTCAGCCGGGGGAAGGAGCGCGCCCCGCTCCCCTCAGGGATCCGCTCCATTGGCACCGCAGGCCGCGCCCGGGGGCAGCGGGGGGACACGGCACCGCACACACCCACGCCTGCCAGCCCTACCTCGCGGCGGGGAACGCCCAGGGGCTCCGCTGCGGCTCCTCATCGCTGCTGACCGCGTCTATCGCCCTTTATCAATGCGACCGACGCCCATCGATCCCAGCGTTACCACCCGCTCCATCGCATAGCGGAAAATGGCGGCGCGGACGGCGGGGTGTTAGCCACGCCCACACACAGACCACGCCCATAAGTGACAAGACCACGCCCCTACACAGGCAAACCACGCCCCAATCACTCACAAACCACGCCTCCATCTCACGAAGCCCCGCCCCTTCCCCTCAGGCCCCGCCCAGCGGCGCCTTGGCGGCGCTTCCTGAGGGCGCCGCTCGCTCCCCGCACCCGCGGAAAGGCATTTGCTGCCTTTAGTTCGGTTCCTGCCTTTATTTCCGTTCCTGCCTTTATTTCCGTTCCTCCCTTTATTTCTGTTTCTGTCACTCGTCCGGACCCGCTTCACCCCCGGCTCTGCGGTGTTCGCTGGCGAGAAAGCAGCGGGAGCGGCGGCTGATCCCCTTCCGCGGTTACAGAGCAGGATTGGGATGGAAGGGACCTTAAATCCCACCCAGTGCCACCCCTGCCATGGCAGGGACACCTCCCACTGTGCCAGGCTGCTCCCAGCCCCGATGCCAACCTGGCCTTGGCACTGCCACGGATCCAGGGGACACCATCACCTGCACTTCCCTCTGAAGGTGCGAAAAACGCCAGTCACTTGTTTTTGAAATGTTAAAAGTTTAATAGTAATAAAATGCTTATAAAAATAGTAATACAATTGTAGTAATAATAATCTGGACTAGGACAATACAATAATTTGGATTAGGACAATATGAGACAATAGAAACAAAGAGTTATGGACAGCCCGGGTACCTTTTTTGGGCAGCACAAGCCCGAAAAAGGACCCATGTTAACAGAGGATTAACCCTAAAAACAATAACCTGTTGCATATTCATACAGCTCATCCATGATGCATAAATTCCATTCAAACACAGGATTCTGGCTGGGCAGTGTCAGCTCCTTCCTCTGAATCCTGACGGCGTCTCCAGGGCTGAGCAGGCAGGAAGAAGTTCATTTCTCCTGATAATGGAGCAATAAATTCTCTTTCTCTGAAAGACTCAGGTGTCCTGTGGCTGCTATCTTGGTGTGTCCTTTCTTTAAAAAGTATCTTACATAGCATAGTTTCTATTTTAATTTTGTTGCAACCTAAAACTGTATTTAACATACTACTTAAGAGAATTTCCTGCTCTCTGCAGCCTCTGCCCTCTGCTTCTCAGTTGCAGAGCAGAATTAGAGAAAACAACCTGGAGAGCTCACTGGGATTTCCCTGGCACAGTGAATCCAGTCTGGTTTAAAACACAGAATTGTGGAGTTGGTTTGGCTGGGAGGGAGCCCAAAGCTCACCTCAGCCCGTGCCATGAGCAGGGAGCCTCCCCTTTGCCCTCAGCAGAGAGGGTTTGCTCTTTGTGGGGAGCAATGGCACAAACATTTCCTTCTGTGGTTTAGTGTCTGGTGTCTGAATTTGGAGCAGCCATCTGATTTCTGCTGAAAACCTCTTCTTGCGCAGCCTGAAACATCCTGTTTTTACTGCTCCTCCACCAGGCAGACCTTTTGTCTGTGGTGTTGTCACTGTGGATTTCAGCTTGCAGAGTAATTGCCACAGTACTTGGTAAAAGTGGCCCTTTTCAAAGAAATGGAGAACAAAAAATACATATTTATATTTTTGCTCTCTTGATTTTTTTCTCTGTGGGCTCTTCTGAAACTTCAGTGCATCCAAAACTAGGAGAGACTGCTCCTTCCCTCCAATTTTTTTAAAATTTGTGTACAGTCCTATTTATTTTTCTTTTTTTGCATGTTCATGTTTTGCAATCTTGGCTCAGAAAGAAATAAAAAATGTGGAAGATTTTGAGAAGAATTTCTCTATGTTTTCCCAGTTAAAAAAACTATGTCTTATTTTAGCCTGAAGGTGATGCTGTTTCTCTAGGAAAAACTACTGGAAAAGCCTTTGGGAAGTCTGCTGGGAGCTACTTGTGTTAAAATTCAGTATACACAGATTTATGCTCTTTGTCTTGGCAAGTTTTCATCAACCTTTTGGAATATTGAGTTCTGTCTGAGCATCAACTCAGTTTAATAAACCTCCCAGTGTGTCATGGATCAGCACACTCAAAATAAAAGCCAGTAATTAATTTTTTAAAATTATTATCATTATTTTTAATGCACGCCCTTCCTGTGCGGTGCTGGCCCTGTGCTCTGCCGTGCTGCCAGGTATGCGGTGGCCCAGCTGTGCTTTCTGTCCCCACAAAAGCTGCTTTCACTTTGTTTTGGGAGATTTCCTGTGCAAGGCTGGAGCCACAGCAGCCCTGTGCGGTTTCTCCAGCACACCACTCATCCCTGTCCCCTTCTGCCCCTCTGGGCTTTGTCTCCAGCTCTGACACCGGGCACATTTCTGCTCCCTTTGTTGGCTCTGAAACCTGGTGAGACCTTCAGTGTGCTGAGAACCCTCTTGTTTTGGGCAGGGTTGTTTGAAATCCCTTTCCAGGCTCAGGTTCCTCCCTGGCAGGGTGGGCAGGCCCTGGCACAGGGTGCCCAGAGCAGCTGGGGCTGCCCCTGCATCCCTGGCAGTGCCCAAGGCCAGGCTGGACGTTGGTGATGCCGTGGGAAGGCCGACCTAGAGCAGAGACTGGCAGAACTAAAGAATAAAGTAGGGATTTATTAAAAGGCCTCCATGTGTAAGAGAGGTTTTACAGTGATTTCTGTGAGCCAGAGAGAAGTTTGATCCATGTTCACCCCTGAAAGAATTTCCTGCCAAGATCATTGACACAGAAACCACAAAATAAAGGAGAAAAAAGAGAAACCTGAGAAGGTTTCTGCACCTGCCCATTCCAATGAGCACTTTGTTTTTGTGACCAATGAGTAAACTTCTGAGCTTTGTAAGAATGTGTAAAAAGCATCCATGCTAGAATAAAAACAGCTTGAAGCCTTCTGAAAATTGTGTGTGGCTTTGCATTGTCTCCATCTCAACTACAACATCCATGGATGCACCTTGGGCAGCACCAGAGCCCAGTCAGGGCTGCACCCAAAATGAACCAAAATGGCCCCAAAATGCACGGCCGGGCACGGGATCTGTCCCTGGGATCAGTTCTGCTCCATTTGCACCTTGCAGTTCATTGTCCCATTCCAGCTTTAGCCCAGGCAGTCCCACCCTGCTTGTTTTTCTCTCTGCAGCCCACGGGGTTTGTGCTCCTGGGCTGAGATTGGGATCATTTGTCCTTGGTGCCCAGCTGGAGCAGGAATTGTTTTGTCTCCCTGCTCTGTGCACAGAGCTCACCATCCCTGAATGTGAACCCAGAGCCACACACTGAAGCAGCACAGAATGTGAAAAATAGAAAAGCCAAACCTGAGCCATCATTTCTACCCCTTTAGGGGCCTGACAAAACCTTTGTTGAATCTCTGATCTAAATATCTACTAATTATAAGTATTTAATAACAGACAACTATCTAACAATAGTAAACAACTAACAATAATAAGCATCTAAAATAGTAAACATCTAACAAGAGAAATATCTAACAGTAAGTAAATATCTAACACTAGATAAATATCTAGTAACAGTAAATATCTAACAGTAAATATCTAACCCTAGATAAAGTTCTAACCACAGAAAATAGCTAACAACAGTAAGCACCCTGGGACAGTGGAAGGTGTCCCTGCCCATGGCAGGGGTGGAATTAAGTAATTAAATGATCATTGAGTTCCCTCCAACCCAAAATAGTCTACATTTCTATGATTCCACGACTCTTTAACCCAAGTTTTGTGAATTTGTGGCACCACAGTGAAGACAACAAAGCTTACAGGGGGGCAGAATCTCTGGTGATTTACACTCATTAAAAACCAGCACTGAGCTAAAAGGCCATCAAATGCTTTCTGGGGCTGCTAAAATTCCTAACTGGTCTGGGGTTTTTTCTGATTACTCTGTTTTAGGGTAACTTTAATCATTGCTGGTAAAGAGCTGCAGGAACTGCACAATTCTGGCTATAACGCATCATTCCCTGGGTGGCACTGCTGGAACTGAGAATTCCAGATTTTTACTGAGAATTCCAGATTTTTACTGAGAATTCCAGATTTTTACTGAGAATTCCAGCCTTTCTGTGCTGCCAGGCACTGACCCCCAGAGAACACTGCACTGACCTGAGGGCCTGGAGAAGCTTCCAGAATGGAATGACAGAACTGGGATTGTGGAGTTTGAATGGAAGTGTGTGATATCACAGGGTGGGAAACTCAGAGTGTTATAGATACATATTACAATATTGGCTTTTCACAGATATTAAAATGGATTTTATATGTGTGATGTTAAAGTAACTTTGTTATGAATATATAGTTTTTATTTCTGTTACTAATTAAGCTTGGACATAGTAATGAAATAGCAATGCTGTATTAAAATGTGTATTTAGATGAGATAACACCCAATAAACATAAAATGATGGCACTTGCTACAAATCTGCTAACTGTTAACACTCTCCATCTAAAGACAGTGCAGACTAAGGCCTAGAAACTGGAAGTGATAAGAATTTACTAAAATTACAACCAAAAAATATGCAGACTCTAAACAGGCAGACCTGAAGAGGAGCCATCCTAAACAACTCTTGAAACATGTAAACTAAATTTGAAGAAAAAGTTCACTATACATGAAAGTCTATAAATATACAGCAAGCTAATATAATGAAAAGAATATTTAAGGAATAGCCCCAAAAATACCAGTGTGCTCTGGGCTAGGTGCCAAAATACACCTGGTGTAACAACCTTTGCTCTTTGCCCTTGTCTCCTATTGTCCTTGATTAAACTTTTTAATTTTCACAAGAGAGTGAACGTGGTTTTCACATGGAGTTTAAGGGTTTAGAATACAGTAATAGATATTTAATAATATACTGTTAGAATACAGGAATAGACAGAAAGCAAGATGGAGGTTTTGGGGTGGAGGTTGCTCCTTCTTCTTCCCCTTCTTCTTCCCCTTCTTCTTCTTCTTCTTCTTCTTCTTCTTCTTCTTCTTCTTCTTCTTCTTCCTCTTCTTCTTCTTCTCCTTCTCCTTCTCTTTCTCCTTCCCCTTCTTCTCCATGGGTTTGGGTGGTTTTGTGTCATTGGATAAAAAAGTCCCCATTGTGGGCACGGGTGGTTGGGTATTGGGTTAAAAGTAAAAAACAATTTAGGTGTCATTTCTTAATTGGACAGTTGTTTATTATTATTATTATTATTATTATTATTATTATTATTATTATTATTATTATTATTTAAAGGCCTTCAAAGGCCTTGTAGAGAGAGACAGGGCTCCATTTTTAGTTTGTTGGAGTGAAGTGCTGCAGAACTCAGGGTTTGTGAGCCTGTGACAGAGACAAGAACTGATAAACATCTGAGTGCCAACAAGAAATTCTGTCTCACACATTTAATCCCAGCCTGGCAAACAGAAGTTAAGGCTCCACACGGCCCCAGTGGTTTCCAGGGCTCTCAGACAAATACAAACACAGGCACATGCAACCAGTGTTCCCCAGAGCAGATCCTGCCCCAGCTGGGATTTCACAGCCCCTGGGCCCTGAATCTCCATAGGTTAATCAATATGGATGGCAATTGTTCTCAGTGCACACACCAGATGAAATAATAATTTCTGTTTCTCTGCTCTGCTCTGCCTCCTCGCTCAGGTGGAGCACAGAAATAGCAAAATGATACAGCTGCGCTGGTGGAGCAGTTGGATTTGTTTTGTTCTATAAGAGAATGTGGGAAATGAATTTGTAGAAAAATACAAAACAAATTGTAGAAAGTCAAAAAAGAACTAAATCTGACAGGACTGGGAGGAGGATGCTGGAAATCCCAACCCCCTTGGTTTGGGGGACCTGTGAAGCCTGGACCTCAGGGGGGTTTATTTATATTTTCCCTTTTGTAAACTTCTGGGAAGCTGGTGGATTTCCAGTCCTGGGAAGTTTTTCCTCAGGATTTGACATGGAATGCACATGAACCAGCCCGTGGAGGCTGAATAAAGGGGGATGGAATTTCAGAATTTCAGTGTTCCTGTAGCTCCCTCAAGCATTTACTTGATCTTACTCACAGGAAAATGAAATAAATGAGATTATTAAATGAGTGTGAGCAAAGGGGCTTGGAATGGTGGAGAAAGAATAGAGAAAGGTGCAGAAGGGGTGGAGAACTTTAATTTGCAGTGGGAATTTCAGCCTCCAGAAGTTTCTGGGCTCTGGGTATGGGGTGGCACAAGGATTTCTGCTCTCTCCTGGTCTCTGGCTGCTCCTGCTCAGTTTGGGGCTGGGCTGAGCCTTGTGTCCCACAGGAGTTGGAGCAGATGGGAAATGAGCCGTGAGCAGGGCCCTGTCAGGACCCCAGAATTCCAGAATCAAGGTGGGAAAAGCCCCCCCAAGATCACCCAGCCCCACCAGCACCACCCCAATCCCTGTCCCCAAGGCCACATCCAGACTGCTCTGGGACAATGCCAGGGACTCCAAACCTCCCTGGGCAGCTCAGCCCAAGGCCTGACCACTCTGCCAGGGACAAAAATGTTCCTAATCTCAAATCTGCCCCTCCTTGGTGCCATTTGAGGCTTTTCCTTTGTGCTGTCCCCTTGGGCAGTGCAGGAGATGTGCTCTGGTGGGCCTGGAGGCAGCTGCGGGGGTGTGGGCACAGATTTCATCTCTGTGGGCACAAATTTCATTTCTGAGGGCACAGATTTCATTCCTGTGGGCACAGGTTTAATTTCTATGGGCACAGATTTCATTCCTGTGGGCACAGATTTCATTTATGTGGGCACAGATTTCATTTATATGGGTCTAGATTTCATTTCTGTGGGCAGAGATTTCATTTCTGGTGGGCACAGATTTAATTTCTGTGGACACAGATTTCATTTCTGGTGGGCACAGATTTCATTTCTGTGGGCCCACATTTCATTTCTGAGGGCCCAGATTTCATTTCTGTGGGCCCAGATTTCATTTCTGAGGGCCCAGATCTCATTTCTGTGGGCACAGATTTCATTTCTGTGAGCACAGATTTCATTTCTATGGGCACAGGTTTAATTTCTGGTGGGCACAGGTTTCATTTCTGTGGACACAGATTTCATTTCTGAGGGCCCAGATTTCATTTCTGTGGGCCCAGATTTCATTTCTGTGAGCACAGATTTCATTTCTGTGGGCCCAGATTTCATTTCTGTGAGCACAGATTTCATTTCTATGGGCACAGATTTCATTCCTGGTGGGCACAAATTTCATTCCTGTGGGAATCTCTTTCCTGGGAGTGCACAGGAACCTTGAGCCCCCTGTTTGAGCCGTGCCCTCCCTCGATGCTCTCCTGGCTGTAAATAACCAACAATGGCACAGCAGATCCCATTTTTTTTTCCCGATGAAATCGTTGTAAATATTCTAATAATGTCATTACCAAGGCCATTTGCAGCTCAGCTGGCAGCAAACAACTGCTGTTCCCCGGGATGGGAATCTCCAGCTTGCCATGGGGGTGAATTTCCGTCAGCCCTGCAGTGGGAATTCCAGGGGAGAACAGGTGGGAGTGTGGAATGGGACGGGAGCAGAGGGAGCAGAGGGGTTCCTGTTCCTCCCCCTGCAAATCCAGAGCAGCCTCGGGGTGCTGAGCAGGGGATTTCACCCCTGGGATGGGTCTGACCACGTCCACAGCCCTGGAGAACTTTCCTGAAGGGCAGGGCTGGCACGGGGGCATCTCCCCTCCAGCTCTCCTTTCTCTCTTTTCCCTGGAAACCTCTGCAGTGACTCTGGAATGTTGACTTTCCTATAGTTATTTTGGTTTTTGGGGTTTTTTGGGGGGGGTTTTTTGTGGGTTTTTTTTTTGGTTTTTTTGGGGGTTTTTTTTGGTTTGGTTTTTTGTTTTGGTTTTTTGTTTTGGTTTTTTGTTTTTGTTTTTGTTTTTTGGTTTTGGTTTTTGGGTGTTTTTTGGGGTTTTTTTGTTTTTTGGGGTTTTTTTGTTTATTTTGTGGGGGGTTTTTTTGGTTTTTTTGTGTTATTTTATTATTTGGGGGTTTTTTGTGTTTTTTTTTTGTTGTTGTTGTGGGGGTTTTATTGGTTTTTGGGGGGGTGTTTCTTTTTGTTTGTTTGTTTATTTGTTTGTTTTTAATTTTGTCTTGTTTTTGGTTTTGGTTTTTTGGCGCAGTTGGTTTTTTTGGGGTATTTTTCTTGCTTTAGTTTCTGTTTGGTTTTGGTTTTTATTTATTTTTCTTTCCTGCAGCTCATTAACCTGTTATCGCCCCCCAAATCTGAGGTCTTTGCCACTCTTTTCAGTCTCATGGAGGGCAGCAAAGCCCCCACTGCAGCAAGATTTGGTGTTTTCCCCTTCCCCCTGGGTGATTTTTTTGCCTGGAAGGAGCATTTTGGCCACAGCAGCACCCAGAGTGCTCAGGCCATGGCACTCAGTGGCTGCAGTAATCCAGAGAGTGACCTGGGAATTTCACCTTTCCCTCTTTTTAGCAGAACAGGGTGAACACTTACAGGCCTTGAGAGGAAAATCATTGTTTAGCCTGATCCCTGCTCTTTATTTTGGGGAAATCCTGCGGAGTTTTGCCAGAAGATGGCAATTGGAAACGCTCCTTGCGAAACTCCTCCTTTAATTTTACAATCTGAAACACCTCCTCATAAAAGGATTTATTGTAGTGGGGACGTGTTGTTAATTATCATTAGACCCCTGCTTTTGATTAATGCTGCTAATTAGTTTCTGCCCTTGACTTTTTCCAATTAAGGAGGGGATGCCTTGGTGCTGAGCACGTGGGCAGATTCCCTAATTAGAGGAGAGGAACTCTTTTGTAGGTGATGATTGGAACTTTCAGGAGTTGCTGGAGGGAGGTTTTCGGGTTTAACAGGAGGTTCACACATTAGGTATTCCTATATAAAATTTGAGATAAGGAATATTGATTCAGAAATGCCATGGAATAGGATAGATATTGTTGAGAGAGAAATTAAGTTAAAAAAAAAAGTTTTAAAGGATGGTCTTACAAATAAGAGTAGGTACTTTGGAGAAATAGAACTATGAAAGATATATTGTAGTGGGACCATGAGGTCATCTGCAATATATGTATAATATTAAATATGTACTATATATATATTACATATATCTATATATATTGTATATATTTAATATGTACATATATATACATATATGTGTATATGCATATATATGTACATATGAAATATGTACTATATATATACACATATATATATGCACATATATTGCAATATATATATATTACATACAGTACATATATGCGTACTATATACATAGTTTTATATTATTAACTAATAATAATTTTAGTTTCAGTTTAGTTTTAGATTATTAACTTCAGATTAGTTTTAGATTTTTAACTTTAAGGCATTTACATCATGGTGTGGCAAAAGCTGATAGGCCAAGAAACACTTACAGTGCACTGTAATTAGGAAATATTTGGCTTCTGATTGTGAATTATAGCATCTGTATTGTCTCTCCCTCCACATGAGACTGAAAATGGAATAAAAGTTTGTAAAACACCTCTCAGTTGCCCCATCTCTGGGTCAGAAAAGGGTATTATCCAACAAATTGGTGTTTTGTGTGAGGATCGAACTCAGGAGTAACTGTCCTGGCTTACACGTGCAAGAAGTGAAATAATCTGTGATTCTGGGATAGAAGAAATTCTCCAGTTCTGTTCTTCCCTTCTCTTCTGAAGGAGGGGCTGGGGGCCCTGCTGGTGCTCTGGGGGTCCTGGGGGTGCTGGGTGTGGAAAAAGGGGCTCAGGGGGGCACAGCTCCTACCAGGAGGGGCAGTGATGGGGACTGGGCTCTGCTGCCTGTCCCAAGGGAAAGTAGGAGAGGAAAGGCCTCAAATTGCACCAGGGAAGGGCAGATTGGAGATTGGAAAAGAAAAAATGGCAGGAAAGAAAGGCCAGGCCTTGGGCTGAGCTGTCCAGGGAGGTTTGGAGTCCCTGCAATTGTCCCAGAGCAGTCTGGATGTGGCCTTGGGGACAGGGATTGGGGTGATGCTGGTGGGGCTGGGCTGGCACTGTTGGAACCCTGGTGCTGAGAATTCCAGACTTTCTGTCTGGCACTGACCCCCAGAGAACACTGCATGGACCTGAGGCCCTGGAGGAGCTTCCAGAATGGAATGACAGAGCTGGGATTGTGGGGGTGGAGTTTGAACAGAAGTGTGTGATATCACAGGGTGGGAAACTCAGAGTTTAAGGTTTTAGAATACAGGAACAGATAGAAAGCAAGATGGAGGTTTTAGGGTGGAGGCTAAGAAAAAGGATCCATTACTGGGGTGGCTCTGGATGATCCTGGAGGGCTCTCCCAACCCCAGTAAATCTGGGATTTACACCTTTAGCAAGACAGCCCCTAATTGTGATTTCCCTTTCCACAATCCACTGAGCTCTGGGGAGCAGCTGGAAAATTGTTCCCAACTGTCTTGGTTTGAACAGCCAGGTGTCTGCAAGGAAGGCAGGAGCCTCCCCTGAAATGGAAAATGCAAACCCCCTCACTATGAATTATTATAATTCTGAAACTAAGGGGCTCTCAGGCAAAGATGAGAATAGGAACAATATTTTTGCTTTACTAGGTGCTGGGTACCTCTTACTGATTCCCTGACTTCTGGGTCTCAGGCTGGGCCCTCCCAGGGGGCTCCTCTGTCAGGGGAGACCCTCCTGGGGTGGTTTTGTGTCAGGAAAGAGAGATGTACTGGATCTTTTCAGTCTTCAGGTTCTTGTTTATTAGAGTTTTATCTAGAGTTTTGCACGCCGTCCACACCAGGCTCAGTGTACTGGAAAAGCACCACAAAAATCGCCAACAATCTCTTGTTCCAAGGTTTTTTAAAACTAAACTATCCAATTAAGAACTGAAACCTAGATTATTTCCCTTTTAACCCAATAACTGATCCGTGAGAGCCCCCAGTGGGGACTTTTCTGCCCAATTACAAAATGCCACCCAAACCCATGGAGAAGGAGGAAGAAGAAGCATGAAGAACAAACCCAGGACAGCACCCTGTGCCCTCCATCTTGCTGCCATCCACAACAGACTGAAAACCCCAAAACCTCAATTTCTCACCAAGTGATGCACCTACACTGCTCTCTATAATCTATTTCACACTTTTGTGGATTCCAGTCTATGTTGAAGTCTGGGAAACTTTCTCCATGGATGAGGGTCAGAGTCAGTGCTGCCCTGGGGGTCAGGGCACCCCAGAGCAGACACAGAAATATTCCCTGTGTGCTCTGGGTTTCCACAATTAGGAAAATTAAAGATACAAACGCAATAGTCTGAAAAAAGAAAACAAACCGCTGACAGAATTAGACCATGCCCTGCCCCCTGTGTGTCAGGGCGGTGTCCCAGCCCCATCCCATGGGGCTCAGCCCTCCTGCAGTGCCAGCTGTGGCTCTGCTGCAGCAGGGATCCTGCACAAGGGGGGAGTTTTCCTCTGCAGCTCCAGGGGAAGAGGCAGCTGCTCCTCTGGGGATGCAGGGGGCAAAGGCTGTTCTGCTGTCCCAGCACCTCAGATTGGATCCAGGCAGGAATGCTTGGCTCCTCCCCTGGGCGGAGCATCTCCCCATGGGATGCTGGGATTGGATCAGCCATGCAGGGACACTGAAGATAATTAGTATCTTAAGAGAAAATATTAATAATTAATGAACATGAAGTTAATGAATAATTAATGGCCCATGAACAGAAGAGATCTCCTGGAGGGTTGGGTGTGGAAGAGATACCGCCCAATGAACAGCAGAGAACTGCCCCAGCTCTGACAGATGGAAACAGAATTCACACCCCCATTTCCAGCCTAAGTCACCAACTTCCCATGTGGCAATGTGTGGGATCTGCAGGGAGCTTCTGTGGGATTCTTTGTTGATTTACATCGAGTATTTATTCCAAACCAGCAGGTTTAGGGCCAGCTATAATTATAAAGCAGTTATAATTATAAAGAATTCACATAATTATAATATAATTATAATATATAATTATATAATTAGAATTATGTCATTATAGTGATATAATTATAATACATCATTGTAATTATATATTATATATTATATATTATATATTATATATTGTATATTATACATCATATATCATATATCATATTTAGTATATCATATATTATATAAAAATAATTATATAAAATATTTTTATATTTATATATATTATAATTATATAAAAATAATTACATATATTTATTTATTTTTATAATTGTAAAGCATTCACACCATGTTAAATGCACTTTATTTCATTTAGTACAGTCAAATGTTGCAGCCATGTATTTTCACAGCTGATTTTGGTGATATAAATTGGGATGGCCAGAGGGAGCACTCCTTCAGAGAGCACTTGGAATTCTGTGTCTGGAATCCCCTCTCAGAGTGCAGAGTGCTCCTGAGCTGATGCTGCCCTGCAGTGGAATTTCCTCACCCTGCACATAAAACCAGGAAACCTCGTGGTCCTTGTTGGCACCAACATCTCCCTTCACACTTCTCCACAATGGGGGAAATCCAGAGAGGATTAAAATAATGAAGGGACAGATCTTTTCCAAAGGCTGGAGCTTTGCAGATCCTGGACTTCAAAAGCATAAAATAACCCCATTTCTTATCTTTATTTTAGAGTAACCCTAAGAACATCTCTTTGTTTTGGAAATAATTTTTCCCCTAATTTTTATTTACTTTTGATGTTGTATCCTTGGACCTGGGAGATGTTGGGCCTGTCCTTTCTCTCTAATTATTTTCTCTCTAATTTCTCTCTAAAATTTCTCTCTAATTTCTCTAAAATTTCTCTCCAATTTCTCTCAGATTTCTGTCCTTCCCTGTGCCCCAGATTCTTCTCTGGGATATGACAATAACAATTCTGCCTTTCAAAGAGGACTTTTCTCTCTTTAGCTCTCCTTGATCCCAGGTCTGCTTTGTAAAGTTTGAATGGAAGTGTGTGATAATTTTTTCAGCTGTTCCATCAGGTGAGGTCTGCCTAAAAATGTAAAAAATTGGTAGAAATAAAGGGGATAAACAATGGGATAAAAAAATGGGATAAAAAATGGGATAAAAGTATTTCTCAGAGTCTGTGGGGGAATTACCCTGCATGTGTAATCAAGGCATTATATTTATAATCTGTTTATTTTTAATCCTCTCCACATCTATAAGTGTCTCAAATAACTGTGGCCTCTTGTGTTGCCCAAATCAAAGAAAATTTATCTCAGATTATCAATAATTTTTTCATCAGTGAAACTGTCACAACACATTGTGAAAGCCTGGATTCAAAACAACCCACAGCAGGTTTTTGGGAAAATGGGTTGGGATGGCTTTGTACTTGGAATATTTCATAGGATTCAAGTAAAAGAACCTCTTTTTGGAGGGAGAAAGTGTTAATTTCATTAGTTGAATCTAATTTTTGGTTTGGTTTAGTGTTTTTGATTTGGTTTAGTGGTGGGGTTTTTTTGGTTTTTTTGTTGTTGTTGGTTTTTTTGTTTGTTTTTGTTTATTTTGTGCAATTGAATTTTGTTCCTGGGGGGAAATGTGCTTTAATTAAAAGATAATGAGGAAATAATTTTTTTTGCATTATTTCTTGTTGCACTGTAACCACTGGAACAAATCATGCTCAGAGTCTGTGTTTCCTTAAAAAGTTACCTGCCTTTAACCTGGATGTCTGTTAAAATCCAATTACTCTTGAACAATCACCTTTACTGGTTCCTTTATTCTGTTTTCCATGGATCAGTCTGACAGTTCTGTCTTAGCCTGGATTTATCAGAGGGATTTTATGCGACTGATCTCAAACATTTAATGCAAAATCCCAGATTTGAGATTTAGCAGAGGAGCCTCCAGCAGTTCTGCTGTCCCAGAGCTTCCATTCCAAGCCTTTGGCTGGGTGAGTTTGGTTTCATGATAAAATGGACAAGGTTCACATGTCTTAAATCAATTAAACTTATAAAACAGATTTTTATACTCAAATTTACCCTTCTGGGACTGTTTCTCCTTGATTTTCCTTTTCAGCACCTCTTCCCAGTGGGATACACCCAACCTGCAGATGCAAACCTTGGTTAAAAGCCTTGAATCCTCTCACAGGAATTCCTAAATTTGGCCTTTGCCAAATTGTGCCTTCAGTGTGCCCTTGGTGCAGCCTGGATTTCCAGGGATGAAGGGAGAAGATGGGAAATAAAGGTGTTAAATTTATTTTCTCCCAGTGAAATGGCACCTTAGTGAGGCACCTCTTGTGTGTTTAGTTTAGACGTGAAATTATTTCCCTTTTCTGAGCCGCAAATATTTTAATTGAAAGAGAGCAGGATCCAATGCTCAACACAGCCAGGGTTTGGGGTGTGTTTGGGGACATCCATCTGGTGCTGGACATTTCACCCATTTTTGGATATTTCACCCCTTCCAGGACATTTCACCCATTCCTGGACCCCTCATCCCTTCCTGGCCGTGCTTTTCCTGCCCAACTCATCTGTCACTTCTGTCACTCGAGGTGTTAAATGTCCCTGGAAGCCTTGAAAGGGCTCCATCCCCTTTTCATCCCCCCTGAGCAGTGCATGGAAAAGAGAGAATTCAGCAACGAGTTCTGGGTTTTGTTCTCGAGTTAGGAAGTCTCGTGTCACCCTCTTTGACTCATATAATCATGGAATCATGGAAAGATTTGGGTTGGGAGGGACCTTAAATCCCACCCAGTGCCACCCCTGCCATGGCAGGGACACCTCCCACTGTCCCCAGTGCCCAGCCTGGCCTTGGGCACTGCCAGGGATGCAGGGGCAGCCCCAGCTGCTCTGGGCACCCTGTGCCAGGGCCTGCCCACCCTGCCAGGGAACAATTCCTCATGGCCAAGATCCCACCCAGCCCAGCCATTCCCTGGGTGCTGTCCCTCTCTTTCCCCACTCCTGGAGCTGCCCCCAGACACGGGGCTGCGCTGGGGCTGCCCCTCCTGCTCCTTGGCACAGCATTTTCCTGGGATTTATGGCTGGGCTGTGTCTCCTGCAGCTCCTCTCCTGAGCAGGAATTCTCCAGCTGCACACAGAGCCTTGTAGCCCCATTTCTCTTCATCTCAGAGAAAAGCAAGGCACAGTTCTTCCCAGGAATATTTCTGGCTTTCACATTCTCTGAACCTCAGAGAAAGGAAAAACAATTCTTATCTCATTTTCTGTGCCTGTGTTTGTGCAAAAGTAAAATGCAATATAGAAATTACTTACCCGAAATAATAATATATTGTTTCCTTGGCCTATCAGGGCCAAGCCTATGTGTGTGTATCAGGACTGTCACTGACAGTCATAAAATGCTGGGCAGTTGTGTGCAGTTAAGTACTTATAAAATTCACATATAGAATAGAATAGAGTAGAATAGAATAGAATAGAATAGAATAGAATGTGATATAATATAATGTAATGTAATATAATAGTATAGTATCACATACAATAGTATATTATAGTATAATATAATATAATATAATATAATATAATATAATATAATATAATAGTATAGTATAGTATAGTATAGTATAGAATAGTATAGAATAGTATAGTATATAATATAATATAAATAGTATATAATAGTATATAATAGTATAGTATAGTATAGTATAGCACAGTATAGTATAATATAGTATAATATAGTATAATAAAATAATTAAGTAGCCTTCAAATAGAATAAAAATAAAAATATATACATAAAATAACAACACATAATATATTATAATAATATATTATAATAATATATTATAAAAATATAAATAAAATTATTAAGTAGCCTTCAAATAAAATAAAAATAAAACAAAAATACATAAATAAAATAATAATACGTAATAATATATATGATAATAATATATTATAATAATATATAATAAAAAAATAAAATAATTCATTAGCCTTCTAATAAAATAAAATCCTCCTCATCATTCCTCCTTCGTAGGAGCATTCCCTGCAAACACTCCAGCCCTTCACCTTTGTGCTGTGAGCCAAACGCACCCGAGTCCCCTGGAGGCTGCAGTGCCACCAGAATATTCCGTGGAGCTGTTTGGGTTTCCAGCCCGGCAGAGCCGGCCCCTGGCCCCTCATTTCCATCCAGCCCTCCCTTAAATGCAGATTTGCAGGAGGGCTGGAGCACAAATCCCATAACAATGGGTGGGATTTGTGGGAGCTGTCCCCTCGGAGGACGGCAGAGCATTAACTCCTGTGGGTGAATGTGTTATTGACTCGGAGCAAACAGCTCCTTTGAAAGGCCCTACAAAGTGCTAGTGGCCAATAATCCACAGCAAACACACAAAGAGCGACACTGTGACAGTCGGGACAAAAGGGACACGCAGGGGTACAGATAATGAATCATTAATGACCTGTGCTGCTCCCGGGGCTGCCTGAGGGAGCTGAGGGGAGGCTGCGGCTCCTGCACGGCTGGGGACACCAGGCTGCCTCTGGGGACACTGAGGGATGGCTCCTCTCCCTGGGGATGGCTCCTTTCCTCTCCCTGGGGATGGTTCCTTTCCATTCTCTGGGGATGGCTCCTTTCCCTGGGGATGGCTCCTTTCCTCTCCCTGGGGATGGTTCCTCTCCCTGGGGATGGCTCCTCTCCCTGGGGATGGTTCCTTTCCTCTCCCTGGGGATGGTTCCTTTCCATTCTCTGGGGATGGCTCCTTTCCTTGGGGATGGCTCCTTTCCTTTCCCTGGGGATGGTTCCTCTCCCTGGGGATGGTTCCTTTCCATTCCCTGGGGATGGTTCCTTTCCTCTCCCTGGGGATGGTTCCTTTCCCTGGGGATGGCTCCTTTCCTCTCCCTGGGGATGGTTCCTTTCCTTTCCCTGGGGATGGTTCCTTTCCTTTCCCTGGGGATGGTTCCTTTCCTTTCCTTGGGGATGGTTCCTTTCCTTTCCCTGGGGATGGCTCCTTTCCCTGGGGATGGTTCCTTTCCTTTCCCTGGGGATGGTTCCTTTCCTTTCCTTGGGGATGGCTCCTTTCCCTGGGGATGGCTCCTCTCCATGAGGATGGTTCCTTTCCCTGGGGATGGTTCCTTTCCCTGGGGATGGCTCCTCTCCATGGGGATGGTTCCTTTTCCTGGGGATGGTTCCTTTCCTCTCCCTCAGGATGTGGTTCCCTCCTGCATTCCCGGATCCAGAGATCTTCCCAAGACTCCAACAACAGCCTTGTGCCACAAGGATTTGATTTGAAAGGAAAGGCCAGCAACAGAGAGCTGGGGAAAGGAAAAGGTCTCCCCTCCCTCTCCCTTCCCTTCCCTTCCCTTCCCTTCCCTTCCCTTCCCAAACCTTCCCAAACCTTCCCAAACCTTCCCAAACCTTCCCTTTCTCCACTGTCTGCTCATCCCAGAAATCTGGGCTCTGCTCACCTGCATTTTACAGAGGAGAGAAGGGAATATTCCTCATTTTTAATTACCGTAAAACATCAGCAGCTAATTAATATTCATTCAGCATCATAGAAATCTCCTGATTTACCTGAACAGAAAACCCCAGGCACTCAAAGTGACTGGGCTATTCCTTAAAAGCAGAGATCAGATCAACCCCCAGATTCCTGATTTTGTGGGGGAAAGAGAACCCCGAGCTCTTTATAACTGTGCAATGACCCTGAGCCATCCCCAAGGAAGACTCCAGAGCTGCCATATTCCTAAATTGTGGGGAGGAATGCAGAATCCCAGAGAGGAGAATCAGAGGGTCACACAAGGTTTGGGTTGGGAGGGACCCCAGAGCCCATCCAGTGCCATGGCAGGGACACCTCCCATTGTCCCCAGTGTCCAGCCTGGCCTTGGCACTGCCAGGGCTGGGGACCCCAGAGCTCCCTGGGCAGCCCCTGCCAAGGCCTGCCCACCCTTTCCATGGGGAAATCCCTCCTGAGAACCCCCCTGACTGCTCCCACACATCCATGCCATTCCTTTACCATTTCCGGTTTGTAAATTTAGGATTTCCAAGCTGGCCAGTGTGAGGTGTGGGCAGGAAAGGACTGAGAGCCATTATTTAAAGGCAAACCCACCCTGGTTCCCTTGTTTAGGAATTCAGATGTGTGAGGGATTTTGAGACTCTTCTCAAAATTATTTTTTTTTAAGCTGAGGAAAAGGTGAAGGACAAAAGTGAGACAGTGCCTGCGAGTCTGAAAGGTGGCAGATGCTCGGTGTGAAACAGGGGCACTGCTGCAGCCAGGGCTGACAACCAACAGCTCCTGCAATTTTGGGATGAATTGCCAATGGTGCTGCAGTGCCCATCCCTGCAGGTGTCCTCTGGAGGTGGCACTGAGTGCTCTGGGCTGGGCACAAGGTGCCCATGGGGCACAGCTGGCACTGCATGGGCTGGCAGGGCTGTGCCAGAATCCTCAGGGATTTGGGAATTGTGTGAAAGGGGCACATGGGGACTCACTGATGGTTCTGCTGTCTGTGGGCTGGAAGATGAGGAGAAGATTCTCCTCTGCTGAGGTGAGGAGCCTCCCTCCATCCCTCCCTGAATTCCTGCAGCTCCTTGGCTCCATCTCTCCCTGAATTACTGCAGCTCCTTGGCTCCATCCCTCCCTTAATCCCTGCAGCTCCTTGGCTCCATCCCTCCCTGAATCCCCGAGTGCTCCTCCCTGAATCCCCGAGTGCTCCTTGGCTCCATCCCTCCCTGAATCCCCGAGTGCTCCTTGGCTCCATCCCTCCCTGAATTCCTGCAGCTCCTTGGCTCCATCCCTCCCTGAATTCCTGCAGCTCCTTGGCTCCATCCTTCCCTGAATCCCCGAGTGCTCCTCCCTGAATCCCCGAGTGCTCCTTGGCTCCATCCCTGCCTGAATCCCCGAGTGCTCCTTGGCTCCATCCCTCCCTGAATCCCCGAGTGCTCCTTGGCTCCATCCCTCCCTGAATCCCCGAGTGCTCCTTGGCTCCATCCCTCCCTGAATCCCCGAGTGCTCCTTGGCTCCATCCCTCCCTGAATCCCCGAGTGCTCCTTCCTGAATCCCCGAGTGCTCCTTGGCTCCATCCCTCCCTGAATCCCCGAGTGCTCCTTGGCTCCATCCCTGCCTGAATCCCCGAGTGCTCCTTGGCTCCATCCCTCCCTGAATCCCCGAGTGCTCCTTCCTGAATCCCCGAGTGCTCCTTGGCTCCATCCCTTCCTGAATCCCCGAGTGCTCCTTGGCTCCATCCCTGCCTGAATCCCCGAGTGCTCCTTGGCTCCATCCCTGCCTGAATCCCCGAGTGCTCCTTGGCTCCATCCCTCCCTGAATCCCCGAGTGCTCCTTGGCTCCATCCCTCCCTGAATTCCTGCAGCTCCTTGGCTCCATCCCTCCCTGAATCCCCGAGTGCTCCTTGGCTCCATCCCTGCCTGAATCCCCGAGTGCTCCTTGGCTCCATCCCTGCCTGAATCCCCGAGTGCTCCTTGGCTCCATCCCTGCCTGAATCCCTGCAGCTCCCAAATCCACTCTGCAGCTCCTGCCTTTGCCGGAGCAGGGACAGGCACAGCAGAGCCACAGCAGGTGACACATCCCAGGCAGCATTTTCCTGGCAGGGTTGCAGCTCCAGGGCCACTCTTGCTGCTTGCCCTGTCCTTGTCCTGGGAGGTGTCCCCAGTGCTGGGGACGCTGAGGTGTCAGCAGTGATGGGAGGAGCACCGGGACACAGCACAGGTGACATCCCGGGCTGGCCACAGGGACAGAGCACAGGTGACATCCCGGGCTGGCCACAGGGACAGAGCGCAGGTGACATCCCGGGCTGGGTGGCAGCAGTAATGGGAGGAGCACAGGAACACATCCTGGCTGGGTGACATCCCGGGCTGGCCACAGGGACAGAGCACAGGTGACATCCTGGGCTGAGTGGCAGCAGTAATGGGAGGAGCACAGGTGACAGGGACACAGCACAGGAAATAATAAATAAACTTGGATAATGGATAATGAATAAACTTGGATAATGGGTGTGTAAAATAAATAACTAATAAATATAAAGATAATGGGTGTGTGAAAAGAAATAAATAATAAATAAACCCTGATAACGGGTGTATAAAATAAATGAATACACATGGATAATGGGTGTATAAAATAAAAAAATTATAATTAAATGTGAATAACGGGTGTGTAAAATGCATAAATAAGAAATAAACTCAGATAATGGGTGTACAAAATAAATAAATAATAAATAAACTCAGATATCAGGTCTATAAAATAAATAAATAGTAAATAAACTGAGATAACAGGTGTATAAAATAAATTAATAATAAATAAACACGAATAATGGGTGTATAAAATAAATAATTAATAAATAAATAAACCTGGCTGATGGATGCATGAAATAAATAAATAGTAAATAAACCCTGATAACGGGCGTATAAAAGAAATAAATAGGTAATAAACCCAGATAAGGGGTGTATAACATTAAAAAATAAGAAATAAACCTGGGTAATGGGCATATAAAATAAAAATAATAATAAATAAATACGGATAACGGGTTTGTAAAATAAATAAATAAGGAAAAAAACCTGGATAACGGGTGTATAAAGTAAATAAATAAGAAATAAACCCAGATAACGCCCAGCACTGGGGGATAACGCCCTGCACAGGGAGCCTGCAAAGAGCTGCTCCTCCTGCCCTGCTCCAGCCCCTCCTGCCCTGAGCTCTCTCCGGGGGCTCCTCTGCTGCAGCTCCACAGAATCCCCAAATTCCTGAGGATTTTGGCACAGCCCTGCCAGCCCATGCAGTGCCAGCTGTGCCCCACGGGCACCTTGTCCCCAGCCCAGAGCACTCAGTGCCACCCCCAAGGTTCGATTCCAAAATTTATCTGCCTGAAACCAGAACAATTTGGTTTTTTAAGTGTAATCCAGTTGCCCATTCTCTGCCGTGGGTTTCCCTTTCCCTGTGAATAGGCTGGGAATGAAACGATTCTGCGGGAGGTGTTGGGATCCCACCGGCAGCCACCAGCACATGTTCCGAATGAATAAAACCAGGACATTCCTGCCAAGTAGTTCCACAAATGCTCCAATATCGTCAAACAAAGACTTAATCTGGGCTCAAAGACACGTATCTCAGCAGATGTGTGTAAGCCAGCCCGAATCCCCTGGGAGCAGTACTTAGGAGTTATTCTTAGGCGTTGGAAGGACAAGGATGGTCCATCTGTGAATTTATTACACGAGATGAGAAGCATCAGATGAAAGTCATTGCTGGCCTGGAGGACAGCCTGGTTTGATTTTTCAGGAAGTTTAGAGGTCATTCCTAAAAGCTCAGTTTAATTACAGCAGAATCCCTCAGAATCTGAGCAGGAAATGCCGTGTGGAGCCTCTCCTCTCCCGGGGTGTGGCACAGGTAATTCTGCTGCTGGATTCAGGGGGGCCAGCATTTTCTGGAGGGACTGGAGCAATACAGAAGCTTTTTCTGGCTGTTCTGATATTCCTTCCCTTGTCAGAAAAAATAACCGGCAGGAGCATAAATATTTGTGGGATTGATGATTTTAAAAGGTGTGGAACGACCCTGGTGCAAAAGTCTCAGTGGCGCAGAATATTTAATATTATGGGGGATTTAAAATTTTTCCATACAAGGTGTCAGATAAGAAAATAAAATATGAAACCACCTGGAACTGCAGCATTTAAAAATCCTCTTAGACCTGGAGCTTTTTAGAAACCTCAGGGAAGAAAGAGTTTGGAATAATGCTTCCTTCTGTATCCACAAATGTCTGGGGGAAGGATGGGACCGTGGGAAGCTTTCCACACCTCAGAGCTCTGGCAATGGGAACCAAACCAGGATTTCAACCTGACTGCAAAGGGGGTGCTGCCTTTGGGGATCAAATCAGTGCTAAGGGTTCAGGTGGGGTTTGGCCAAAGAAATGTCAACAGATCCCAAATCCCTGGGGCTGGCACAGCCCTGCCAGCCCATGCAGTGCCAGCTGTGCCCCATGGGCACCTTGTGCCCAGCCCAGAGCACTCAGTGCCACCTCCAGGGCACACCTGCAGGGATGGGCACTGCAAAGCTCCCTGGGCAGCCCCTGCCAAGGCCTGAGCTCCCTTTCCATGGGCAAATTGCTGCTGCTGTCCCAGCTGAGCCTGCCCTGGCCCAGCCTGAGGCCGCTCCCTCTGCTCCTCTCTATAAGACCAGGCTCTGTGCCCCAGTGCCACCAGAACATGGCAGTGGCTCGGGATGGCACCCAGTGGCCACAAGAGATGTGTCCTCATCCCTTTCCCTTGCAAAGGGAGCGAGGTGGAAGATTCCAGCCTAAACCTTGTGCTGGTGAATTACCAAGGATCAGGCTGCCTTTTCACGAAGGATTTATTTTACTCAGGTGGAATTTTCCCCATGGAAAGGGAGCTCAGGCCTTGGCAGGGGCTGCCCAGAGAGCTTTGCAGTGCCCATCCCTGCAGGTGTGCCCTGGAGGTGGCACTGAGTGAATGGGTGCCCATGGGGCACAGCTGGCACTCCATGGGCTGGCAGGGCTGTGCCAGAATCCCCAGGGATCCCATGGGGCCTTTTCTTTTCTCTTCTCTACCTGGATTTGGAGAACAGGAATTCAGCTCAGTGTCCCTCGATGTTTCTCACACCTCTGTCCTCAGTGATCTGGCAGGAGGCAGAAGCAGAGCCCAAGAGCTCACCTGATCCTGCCCCTCTCAGCTCTGATTCCTCAGCACCAGAATAACCCTGAGACTGAGAAATGGGGAGCAGGAGAAGCTGAGAATGCGGCTGCAGTCATTTTATATATATAAAAAAAGTATTTCTATTTTGGAAAAGTGTTTTTAAATCACTCTCAGAGAGAGTCTTTAAATTCTTCACACTGCTTTACTCAGGTGGTTACTTGTCACCAGGGCAGACTTGAAGGAAGCTCAGATGTGTTTTGTGGGGGATTTTTTTGCTTCCATTTAGGTAAAAGCACTAATCACAGCTAATTACACCTTTCTCAAAGGCAGAGGCTCAGGAGCAGTCCCGGCTGCAGGCAGAGCATCCCTGGATTTCTGCCGGGAGGGCTGCACCGGTTACACAGGGATGCTGGTCTGAGGTGGGAGGTTTGGGGATCTGCCCGGGAAGCTCACCCCGTGCCTTGGCTCTCACACTCCCCTCTTGCAGTGCCCGTTTTAGCGCTGCTTTGGGACTAGCATTGTTGAACAAAACGTTCTTTCCTGTCCCGGGATTCCTGCCCGTCCCAGGGCCGTCCCTGAGCCCCAGCCATGAGCGGGGCCGCTGGTGGGGGCGACCTCAGCCTGACCCCACAAATCCTCCTCGGTTTGCAGCATCGGGATCTCTCCCTTTCTCTGCAGAGGGCCGGGCAGGCGGTGTTTGCCCTTCTCTCCAGGGATTTCCCTGCCCCTTGGGTACATCCCAGCCATCTCTGCTCTGCGTGTGGGATGCGCTGAACGCCGCGGATCCCACCACGGCACGCTGCTATAGATGATTTATTTTTAATTAAAAAGAGCTTTTTCAAGTGGCTAAGTGGCTTTTAGCCTGGTCTCAGCCGTGCCCTGCGGCGGGGCCGCTCCGGCGGTGTGCGGGATCCGCGGAGCTGCACCCCGCACCGAGCGCTGTGTGCTCAAGGCGCTGAACAGATTGTGATCAGATCTGATCACACTGCCCCGCTACAGATGATTTATTTTTAATAAAAAAGCAGTTTTCAGGCGGTTTAAAAGGGCTTTTAGCCCGGTGTTCTTCCCGGCGCTGCCTCGGGGCCACTCCGGTGATTGCGGGATCCGTGGAGCCGCGCCCCGCACCGAGCACTGTGTGCTCAATGCGCTGAACAGATTGTGATCAGATTGTGATCAGATCGGGATCTGATCACACCACCCTGCTACAGACTGTTTATTTTTTATTAAAAAAACCGGTTTCCAGGCGGTTTAAGAGGGCTTTTAGCCCGGTGTTCCCCCCGGCGCTGCCTCGGGGCCGCTCCGGTGATTGCGGGATCCGCGGAGCCGCGCCCCGCACCGAGCGCTGCGCAATGCGCGTTACGGCACACAGCTGATCACCCCGTGCTGCTAGAGATGATTTATTTTTAATAAAAAAGCCGTTTTCAGCCTTGATTTAGGAGGGATTTTAGCCTGATCTCAGCCGTGCCCTGCCTCGGGGCCGCTTCAGTGTTGTGCGGGATCCATGGAGCCGCGCCCCGCACCGAGCGCTGTGCGCTCAATGCGCTGAACGCCGCGGATCTGATCACACCGCCCTGCTACAGATGATTTATTTTTAATTAAGAAGCCGTTTTCAGGCCATTTAAGAGGGCTTTGGCCCGGTGTTCCCCCCTGAGCTGCCACAGGGCCGCTCCGGCGGTGCCCGGGATCTGCGGAGCCGCGCTGAGCGCTGTGTGCGCAATGCGCGGTGCGGCACAGAGCTGATCACACCGCGCTGCTAGAGATGATTTATTTTTAATAAAAAAGCCGCTTTCAGGTGATTTAAGAGTGCTCTAATCACACGGCGCTGATTTATTTTTAATAAAAAAGCCGTTTCCAGCCGTGATTTAGGAGGGATTTTAGCCCGGTCTCAGCCCTGCCGCGGGGCCACTCCGGTGATGTGCGGGATCCGAGGAGCCGCGTCCCGCACTGAGCGCGCAATGCACAGTGTGGCACGGATCTGATCACACCGCCCTGCTACAGATGATTTATTTTTAATAAGAAAGTGGTTTTCAGGCAATTTAAGAGGGATTTTAGCCCAGTGTTCCCCCTGCCCTGCCGCGGGGCCGCTCCGGCGTTGTGCGGGATCCGCGGAGCCGCGCCAAGCGCTGTGTGCGCAATGCGCTGAACGTCGCGGATCTGATCATACTGCGCTGCTACCGATGATTTATTTTTAATAAAAATCCGGCTTTCAGGTGATTTAAGAGGGATTTTAGCCTGGTCTCAGCCGTGCCCTGCCGCAGGGCCGCTCCAGCGGTATGCGGAATCCGCGGAGCCGCCCAGAGCGCTGCGTGCGCAATGCGCTGAACAGCGCGGAACCCATCACTCGGCGCTGCTCGAGATGATTTATTTTTAATAAAAAATCCGCTTTCATGTGATTTCCGAGGGCCTTTAGCCCGGCGTTCCCCCCGGCAGCTGGCGGCTCAGCATGGAGCGGCGCCGTGCCCGGCCCGCGGCAGCTGCGCCTTCAGCTGCTCCTGGGGCAGAGCAGCGGCCCCGGGCCCGGGTCAGCGCGGCCCGCCAGCCAGGGCGGTGTCACAGTGCCACTCTGTCCCCTGGCTGTCCCTCCCCAGCCAGGGCGGTGTCACAGTGCCACTCTGTCCCCTGGCTGTCCCCTCCCCTCCCCGGCCAGGGCGGTGTCACAGTGCCACTCTGTCCCCTGGCTGTCCCCTCCCCAGCCAGGGCGGTGTCACAGTGCCACTCTGTCCCCTGGCTGTCCCCTCCCCTCCCCGGCCAGGGCGGTGTCACAGTGCCACTCTGTCCCCTGGCTGTCCCCTCCCCAGCCAGGGCGGTGTCACAGTGCCACTCTGTCCCCTGGCTGTCCCTCCCCAGCCAGGGCGGTGTCACAGTGCCACTCTGTCCCCTGGCTGTCCCTCCCCGGCCAGGGCGGTGTCACAGTGCCACTCTGTCCCCTGGCTGTCCCTCCCCGGCCAGGGCGGTGTCACAGTGCCACTCTGTCCCCTGGCTGTCCCCTCCCCGGCCAGGGCGGTGTCACAGTGCCACGCTGTCCCCTGGCTGTCCCTCCCAGCCAGGGCGGTGTCACAGTGCCACTCTGTCCCCATGGCTGTCCCCTCCCCGGCCAGGGCGGTGTCACAGTGCCACTCTGTCCCCATGGCTGTCCCCTCCCCAGCCAGGGCGGTGTCACAGTGCCACTCTGTCCCCTGGCTGTCCCTCCCCAGCCCCAGCCCGGCCCGCGGCCATCACGGACATCAAGGATGCCGCACTTGCACCGAGCTCGGCAGCTCCGGGCACTTCGACTTTTGGACTTAAAAACTTCACTCAAAGCTCTTTTTTTTTGAATAAAATATATTTTTATGTATAATTCCGCTGCAGTTGGTGCGTGCGGCTGCTGCGAGTGATGCAGCAGCAGAGGATCCGACTCTCCAAATCTAACAGCACATCACTTTATTAATTGCTTAAAAAAATTATACTCTGCACGATGATCCAAATATTTTAGAGAGAGCTTTTAGTGCTGTGGAAAACCTGCCAGAATCTCAGGTGGTGATGCTGATGATCCCTGCCCAGCTCTGAGACGCTCCGTGGTGTGAAATTCCTTTCTCTCATCACCAAATGGAGCTGAAACTCCTCGTGGCTCTCAGTGTAACGTGGCAAAAATCAGGGGTTTATGCCATAATATTTATATACTATTTGTATCATATTTATACACTATTTATACGATATTTATACAATATAATACAATATTTCTACAATATTATACAATATGACAATACAATATAATATTATTATACAATATAATGATACAATATTTATATAATATTTATGTACTATTTCTACAATAAAATACCATTCTATATCATATTATTACACAATATTTTTATAACATATAAATATTTGTGTAGTATTTATACAGTATTTATATAATATATAATATTTATATAATTTTATTATTTCAGTATGTAGGAATTACCCACACTGATCTTTTATCTGCACATTGCTGCACCAAAGCACCACAATGAAACATTCAGGAAAGCCTTGGAATTATAAACCCATATTTTGATTTCACCCTTTGACCATTTTCTCCTGCAGAAGTTAATCAGGAGGCTCTAAAACATCCCAGTCTTTTTGGCACTGCCCAAAGGGTGCTGAGCACATCCTCAGGCACAAAACGTTTCATCCATTCCATCCTAAAATATTAAAATGTTTTAAAAATGAAATGCCCTTCTTTTCCTTTGTCAGGACGGTCTTTAACCGAGTAAATAAAACCACAAAAGGGAAATGCAGAGAAATCCTGGGCGAGGCAACCAGAGAAAGCTTTGTGGTGGGGCAGCTTTAGGTCTGCATTAAAAGGAACTTCTTTGGGTCCTCAGCACTGAAGGGGCTCAGGTTTTATCATGAGGGATCAGTGGGATCTGGGGATCAGGGGCATTGAGGCATTGCTCCACTGCTGTAGGAACAGAAGGGAAAGGGAAAAGGCCAGCATGGAATGGTTCAGGGCCCTGTCAGCCCCAGGGGCTCCTGTTGGACCTGTCCTGAGAGCCCGGGCTGGGGGGCTGTGCTGGGATCCCCTCCCGGCCCAGGGAAGCTCTGCAATTCCCTGAGTTTTCATTCCTCAATCAAAGCTGAGTGCTCTGGGTTTTTAGAGCCACATTCCCCTTTCCCCCAGCACCCCTGGAATTCCAGCACAGCTCACTCTAATTTAACTGCTGCGCCTTAACCCAGCCCATGCCCTGGAGCTGGGGCTGAGCAGCAGCCTCCCCTGCAGAGCACATCCCTGATTCCTGGTACCTTCCTCCCTGAACATCATCCAGGAACGCCAGGGGGATGTTGGGAAAATGGTCCAGAATTGAGTTTTAGAATTTGTCTGCACCCAGCCCTGGGCCCAGCGCAGGGAGGAGCTGGAGCTGCTGCAGAGAGCCCAGAGGAGGCTCCAGGATGGGCAGAGGGATGGAGCAGCTCTGCTGGCAGGAAAGGCTGGCACAGCTGGCATTGCTCACCTGCACAGGAGAAGCTTTGGGCTGAGCTCAGGGTGGCCTTGCAGGGCCTGGAGGAGCCCCAGGAAAGCTGGAGAGAGACAATGGCCAGGGGATGCAGGGACAGCACCCAGGGAATGGCTGCCAGTGCCAGAGGGCAGGGCTGGGTGGGATCCTGGCAATGAGGAATTGTTCCCTGGCAGGGTGGGCAGGCCCTGGCACAGGGTGCCCAGAGCAGCTGGGGCTGCCCCTGCATCCCTGGCAGTGCCCAAGGCCAGGCTGGGCACTGGGGACAGTGGGAGGTGTCCCTGCCACGGCAGGGGTGGCACTGGGTGGGATTTGGGGTCCCTCCCCATCCAGACCTTTCCATGATTCCATGACTTTTCTGCTGCAAAAGAAAAGTAAAACCTGTGAGAGCCTCCAAGCACCACCCCTAAATCCCCTCCAGCTTTGCCCTGCTGGGGTGCATGGATGGCCTGGTGAAATCTCTGCCAGAGAGGATTTTCCTGCCTGAAGATCCATGGCTGGTTCATGCTCCAGTTCTTCCTCTGATTTTTTGGCACCACCTCGGTCAGTGGAGATGCTGAACCTTCCAGGGGCTCCAGGCAGGTGGGATGTCCCCATCTCCAGGGGACAGGTGTCCCCGAGCTCACAGGAGCCTCTTCCCTGAATCCTGCACTGAATTCCCACCCAGGGAATCCCGCCCTGGAATGCCCTGGCTGGGTTCTACCAGAGGGTGGAATTTAGGCTGGAGGGGTCCAGCAGGGCCAGCCCTGGGATCAGACCAGCTCAGGAAGGGCTGGAAAAGCCAGGATGGATCCAGCACAGCTCACTGGGGAACGGTTTAAGCCAGAAAGGTGATCAAGGGCAGGAGGGGAGGAGTGATGGGGTGAGGAGAGCCCTGGAGCCCGTGGGCAGCGCCTGGAGCTGCAGGGAACGGGTTTGGGAAAAGGAGCCTGAGGGATAAAACTGCACTGCAGCCATGGGAAGTGAATTGCCGAGGGAACCATGGTCTCAGCAGTGCTGTAACAGCTGTTTCGGGGGAAATTCCCATTTTCCATAAGGCGGGATCTCCGTGGAGAATCCTGGAGCAGGGAACCTCTGAGCTCAGGCACGATGGGGGTCCTGGTGGAAAGAAATTGGTCCCGGTGGGTGGAGGGACGCCGTGGGATCGTGATGAGGGAGGTTTAGCTCAGAAATCCCTCATTTTTTACAATATCTGTGTATTCATTAAAAAAAATAACCCCTGGAACACATTCACAGAATATCAGGGAATTTCTTATGAAGGGATCCAGGAAAGCTCCGTTACAATCACGACACGGATGTGCAGGGCACAGAAAAACGGCCGAATTTTGCCCTGTTTTCCTCTATGACATCACTTATTGCTACAGCCGATCTGCTCTTCTCTGACATTATTGGCTATTTTTTACCTATGTATTTATCTGGGGGGTTTTTTCGAGGACCACTGTAATTTAATAGCTGAAATTTTATTTCCTCCATACCCTTTTAATTCTTCCACTCCTCAGGACAGGGATCCGCTTTGCAATGCGTGAAGAAGCCGCGTATTTACGAGCTCTGGAAATGTGGGGATTTCCCCTTCAGCTCCAGGATCAAAGAGCGGATCCGTTTGGGATTTGCTGGGAGCGAATCCCGGCAGCAGCAGCGGCGGTGCCCAAAGCCCGGCGGTGCCCAAACCCGGCGATGCCCAACCCCGGCGATGCCCAAACCCCGGCGGTGCCCAAACCCCGGCGGTGCCCAAACCCCGGCGGTGCCCAAACCCCGGCGGTGCCCAAACCCGGCGGTGCCCAAAGCCCGGCGGTGCCCAAACCCCGGCGGTGCCCAAACCCCGGCGGTGCCCAAAGCCCGGCGGTGCCAGAACCGGCCCGGCTCGGTCCGAGCATCCCCCGGGACATCCCCGCTCCTGCGGCGGGTCCTGCCGGGCACGGGGCTCTGCTCCGGGGTCTGCGCTCGGATTCCTGGGCTGCCATGAAGGATTCCCCAGCTGCGGGAATCCTTGTCCCCGCACGGGCCGGTGACACCGCGCCGGTAGCGGCACAAACCGGGAGCCGCTGCCCGCTGGAAATTCCCATCCCTCGGGATCAGAGCCCCGCGCCGGCGCTGGAAATTCCCATCCCGAGGGTTTCCCGATGGAAATTCCCATCCCGAGGGTCCGAAGCCCCGGGACGGTGCTGGAAACTCCCATCCCCCGGGATCGGAGCTCCAGGACGGTGCTGGCCGCTGGAAACGCCCGGTCCGGAGGGACCGGAGCACCGGGACGGCGCTGGAAATTCCCGGTCCCTCGGATCCGGAGCTCCAGGCCGGAGCTGGATATTCCCATCCCGAGGGACCGGAGCTCCGAAACGGTGCTGGAAACGCCCGGTGCCGAGGGTCCGGAGCCCTTGGACGGTGCTGGAAATTCCCATCCCGAGGGTCCGGAGCCCCGGGACAGCGCTGGAAATTCCCGTCCCTCGGGATCGGAGCCCGCTGCCGGCGCTGCCCGGCCCTGGCGGGACCGCCCGGAGCCCGGAGCCGCAGCTGGGGCCGGCAGGGGCAGCTGGCGGAGCCGGGGCTCAATTAAACAGCGCGAGCTGATGAGGCTGGGCCAGCCCGGCCGCGCGGGGGGCGAGCGGCGGCCACAGCGACACCGGAGGGGCCGGACCCGGCACCGACACCGGCACCGGAACCGGACACGGAACCGGCACCGGAACCGGCACCAGAACCGGCACCGGAACCGGACACGGAACCGGCACCGGAACCAGAACCGGACACGGAACCGACACCGGAACCGGACACGGAACCGGCACCGGAACCGGACACGGAACTGGCACCGGCACCAGAACCGGACACGGAACCGGCACCGGCAGCGGCTGCAACAGGTCCGGGCCGGGCCGGTCCCGCCCGCTGACCTCCGGTTCGGGCCGCGGTTCAGGGCAGAGCTGGGAGGGACACGGTAGAAATTGAGGGTTTGTGGTTTTTCCTAGGGATAAATCAATATTCTGGGGAAAGGGAAGAGAGGATTTTGGGTGGGAAACACCGGAGATTTTATTCCCGCCCTGGCACAGGGTGCCCAGAGCAGCTGGGGCTGCCCCTGCATCCCTGGCAGTGCCCAAGGCCGGGCTGCACACTGGGGCTGGAGCAGCCTGGGACAGTGGGAGGTCAGGCCTGGAATTTGGGGATCTTTGAGGTCCCTCCCAACCCAAACCACTCCATGGTTTCATGAGTAACTCCGTGAAAAAACTGCAGTTTTCATGTGGAGGATTCTAAAAATCCTCATATCCAGCGTTACAGTTGGACTCGGTGATCTAAAAGGTGTTTCCAGCCCAAATAATTCCAGGAAGAATTTCATTTCCTTCTCCTCTTAACTGCCCCACACCTTTTCCCTTCCCTGTGTCCTCCCTGCCGAGCGGGGAGAGCTGCAGTGACAATCACAGCCCACCAGAAACTGGAATATCTGCTCTCCAAAATACTGATTGGGCAGTATTCACTGATGGCAGGGAAGCTCAAAGAAAATTCAGATAATTCTAATTTTTCAAGTGAGGTCATTCAAAATGGATGCAAAAGATGTGATACATAAACTCCTCATCATTTTAGAAAGTAAATTCTATTATTTTTTGTCTTTCTATGTCACTCAGCAGTTTGCAGGTAGAGATGAGACCAATATAAGCCCAGAAAGGATTTTTAGTTTTAGCAGGACATAAATCAGCATTTTCCTTTCAATGAACCTCGCCACTTGCAATCCACATTTCCAAATGCTACTTCTTCTAACATTCTTTAAATTTCCTCTATTTAATTTGCTTTTTTTTTAAATTTTATGTTTAATTTTTCATTCAATTTCATTCATTTTAAGATGCTTTGCAGCTGATTTCAGCTGATTTACAGCCGTGGGTATTCCTGTATGTGTTGGGTGTTTAAAATTCTGCAATAGAGGTTTTTCTGCCAAAGTTTAGTTTTCTGTAGAATTGTTTTTTTAAAAATAAAAGGTATTTTATTATTTGGAATACCATGGACATTTTTTTGCTGGGAGATAACAGTTTAGGCTTGAATGTCCCTTTGTTAATGGTTGTTATTCTCTACCTGCAATGCCTTCAAATGAGCTCAGTGCAAACCCAAATATTTCCTCAGCACTCCAGGGGATTCTCCACTCCGGAGTATTTTTGGCTCAAAATCCCTTGAGCTCTTTTGTCTGCATGAGGGTTTTAGAGGATTGTCCCAAAAAAGGTGACACGGAGATTTTCCCAACGCACCTGTTGCAAAAAGACCATCAGAGACTTTGCCTTTTTCCTGGAAAATGGAATTATAAGGATAAAATGGAGTTATCGAGGATAGTGCTGAAATCAAAGCCCCGGTTTGGCTCCCTACGGTTCACATAATCCCAGGATAAAGTGAAAACTTCATGCTCAGCTTTGGGGGGGAATGGTGCTCCTGGACTGACGTGTCCTGTCCAAGCTCTCAGCCAGGGCCAAAGGGAGCATTTGGGGTCACAACGGGATTAAAACAATGGGGCAGCTGTGGGAGAACGCTGGAGATGGCCATTGCTGAGCTCTGCCTCGGGGCAGAGGAGGGAAAGGCTCGGGAAGGGAAATTCCCCGTGGAAATTTTATCCCAGGCTCCCGGAAAGGGCCCTGGGGAGCCTGGATAGCGATGGGAGCCCTGGGCTGGGGAAGGGGCTGCTCCCAGCGCGTGCCACGGGAGGGGAAAAGGCTCAAATGTGAAATTGAGGAGGGTTTGGGATGAGCAGGGTGAGCAGGGATCCAGCGGGGAGGAAAAAAAGGGGGAAAATCTCCGAGATGCTGTTGGGAAGGGGTGCTGGGCTGAGGCTGAGCACGGGGCTGTGGCTGCTCTGCTGCCTGATCCTGCCTGGAAAAACACCCCTCTCCTGCCTGGAAAAACACCCCTCTCCTGCCTGGAAAAACACCCCTCTCCTGCCTGGAAAAACATTCCCTCTCCTGCCTGGAAAACACCCCTCTCCTGCCTGCAGGACCATCTGTCTCCTGTCTGGAGAAGCATCCCGCTCCTTCCCACAGGAACATTCCTCTCCTGCCTGGAAAAACATTCCCTCTCCTGCCTGCAGGAATAAATCTCTCTCCTTCCTGGAACATCCCTCTCTTCCTCCAGGAACAAACCCCTGTCCTGCCTGCAGGACCATCCTGCTCCTGCCTGGAAAAACATTCCTTCTCCTTCCTGCAGGAACATCCTGCTCCTGCCTGGACCATCCTGCTCCTGCCTGGAAAAACGTTCCTTCCCCTTCCTGCAGGAACATCCCTCTCCTGCCTGGAACATCCCTGTCCTGCCTGCAGGAATAAATTCCTCTCCAGCCTGGAACATCTTTCTCCTTCCTGCAGGAACATCCCTCTCCTTCCAGGAGGAGCATTCCTACTCCTTTCTGGAGGAACATCCCTTTCCTGCCTGGAAAACATTCCTTCTCCTTCCTGGAGGAACATCCCCTTCCTTCTGCAGGAACATCCCTCTCCTTCTTGGAACATCCCTGTCCTGCCTGGAAAACATTCCTTCTCTTTCCTACAGAAACATCCCCTTCCTTCTGCAGGAACATTCCTCTCCTGCCTAGAGGAACATCCCTCTCCTTCTTGGAACATCCCTGTCCTGCCTGCAGGAACAAACCCCTGTCCTGCAGGACCATCCTGCTCTTTCCTGCAGGAACAAATCCCTGTCCTGCAGGACCATCCTGCTCTTTCCTGCAGGAACAAATCCCTCTCCTGCCTGCAGGACCATCCTGCTCTTTCCTGCAGGAACAAATCCCTCTCCTGCCTGCAGGACCATCCTGCTCTTTCCTGCAGGAACAAATCCCTGTCCTGCAGGACCATCCTGCTCTTTCCTGCAGGAACAAATCCCTCTCCTGCCTGCAGGACCATCCTGCTCTTTCCTGCAGGACCATCCTGCAGTGCCCAGGGCTCAGGGCAGGCGGTGCCAGCTGATCCAGCTCCACTCCCCACAGGAAAAAGGCCAGAGGGGGGTGAGGCACTGGATGAGCTCCTGTGCCAGCACAAAGCAGGGATGGGGCAGAAATAATCAACAGCAGAACAGCAGTGGGGCCTGGGCAGGGAACAGGGAGGGGAAATGCCCATAAATCCCAGCCTGAGGGCCAGAGCTGTGTCCTGCAGTGTCCCAGCTCCTGCTCCCTCCATCCCAGACAGGGCAGGGCCACCAAACCGTCCCTCGTGTGGCACAGCCAGGCCGGTGTGGCACCCCAGGACCTGCTCTGCCTTTGGTTTCCTGCAGGACAGCCCAGGAGGAGAAACCAGGAGCAGTGGGGAGTGCCAGCCCAGCTCTGTGGGGTGGGATGTGACCTGTGGGAGCTTCCCTGGAGGTGCCAGCTTGGGGACACATGTGCCATGTCCCTCGTGGGTGGCACAGGTGCAGTGGCTGTGGGGAATTTTCAGTGTCCAGGTTAAAACGACCTCCCAGGCCCCAAGGAATGGAATCCTAATTTCTAACCCAGCTGTGGGGATTATTGGTGCATTCCCCTCTCTGCCAGCATGGATTTGATTTCTGTTCCTGTTCCATCCTGGTGGATCCATTGCCAAACTGAGCAAGGCCACTCTTCCAATTTAAGGAAAAAAAGTGGGTGTTTGGTTAAAATCCCTTTTTGGAGGGAAGATTGGACAGGTTTTACTGCAGAGCTCTTGCCCCTTGGATGGATTCCAGCACTCTGGAAAAGGAGAGGGAAGGCACTGAGAGAAATGTGTAGCACCAGCACAAAGTGTTAAAAAGCGGGAAATGAGCGTTAAATCTCTCAATGGATAAAAATTTGGAAGATTATGAGGATGAGAACGTGGGAGATACTGAAGGATATGGCTGCATTTTAGGAATCAGGTGCACAAGCAATTCCAGATTTATTGGCTGTGCTGATTTACACCAGGGCTGAGCAAGGGGCTGAAAGTTTGGAAGTTAGTTGGCAGAAAAAGCAGGAATGGGAGGGGGTTTGCATCACGTCAAGAGTTGGAATAAACATCTGTGTGCGAGGCCAGCATGGAATAAACTCAGCAGAGGGGAGTCCCAGAGCTCTGATCAGAGATTGCACCTGAGACACAGCAATTCTGGGAGCTCGGGGTGAGTTTTCTGCTCTGAGGCTCCGTTTTGCAGCAGAACCTTGTGAAAAACAATCCGGGTGATGCTCCCTCAGTGCCATCCCCTCACACACCCTGCAGGCACTGCCCTTCCCCGAGGGAAAACTTCCTTCTGGAAAGGGGAAAATACATCCAGGGCTCCAGACTGACACAGCAAAGCACGAGGGTTTTAAAGGGATTTAATCACCCCTTCCCCAGCTTCCTCTGCTGCGGAGAGCTGAATATCCCTGCCTTTAAACAGCAAATCACGAGGATTTAACCATCCCTTCCCTGCTCATTCCTCTCCTCTGGAGACCTGAAACTCTGATGGAAAAGCTTTGGCTTTGGGAGACCTTGGTTGGAGTGAGCGGGAAATGAGGGAGGGAGGTTTGCAGCACTGGGAAAGGAATAAAAATTAAAACAAAAAGAAAGAAAAGTGAAATTCCTCTCTGCTCCTGCCCAACCCCAGAGCAATCCCCACAAAGCTGGGCCTGAGAAGGAGCTGTCAGAGGCTCCCGGTGGGAAGCGGCCCCGGCTTTGTCCTTAATTGCCCCGGGAAGGCCGGGCCGTGCCAGCTGTACCTGCCCGGCCGCAAAAAGGCCCCATTAGGGATGGTTTGTTAAACAGACACTGATAAGTTGTTATCTTTCAGCATCTCCGGCTAATTAGACACCGCCAGCCAAAGTTAATTTGGTGGAAAACATTTCTCGACTTAGTGACATTTATGGGCAATTAGGCGCGGAGCAGATTTACATTCCTGGCTCTTCCCGGAGCCTAACAAGAACCCACCTCTCCCTCCACGGGAGGTTTGGGGTCTCTGGGGAGCTCTCCCGGCGCAGACACCGCGGGTCCCGCTTGTTTTTGTGGGAAGGGCTGCTGTGAAACCAGGCACGGGCGGTAATGAGGCACAGCCGGGGAACACGAGGGAAATAAAGGAGTTTATCCTGCTCAGGCTCCTCCTGTGGCACGGCCAGAATTGGGATTCGCTGCGCAGGAGTGGGGTGTGGGTGGTCCCTGAGGAATGGGATCCCTGAAGGGCTGGGCTTGGGAAAGCCTCTGAGACCTCAAATCCAGCCTTTGGGCCTCTGAGACCTCAAATCCAGTCTTTGGGCCTCTGAGATCTCAAATCCAGCCTTTGGGCCTCTGAGACCTCAAATCCAGCCTTTGGAACCTCCTAGATCCTCAAATCCAGCCTTTGGGCCTCTGAGATCTCAGATCCAGCCTTTGGGCCTCTGAGATCTCAAATCCAGCCTTTGGAACCTCTGAGACCTCAAATCCAGCCTTTGGGCCTCTGAGATCTCAAATCCAACTCTTTGGAACCTCTGAGATGCTCAAATCCAGTCTTTGGGCCTCTGAGATCCTCAAATCCAGCCTTTTGAACCTCCTAGATCCTCAAATCCAGCCTTTGGGCCCCTGAGATCTCAGATCCAGCCTTTGGGCCTCTGAGACCTCAAATGCAGCCTTTGGAACCTCCTAGATCCTCAAATCCAGCCTTTGGGCCTCTGAGATCTCAAATCCAGCCTTTGGATCTCTGAGACCTCAAATCCAGCCTTTGGGCCTCTGAGATCTCAAATCCAGCCTTTGGCCAAGCCAGGCCTTTAGAGGCAGGAGGTTCTGGAGGTGTTGGTGCAAAATCTGCCAGAGGATTTGGAGCAGCAGCACGTGAACCTCACCTGTTCCAAACTCACTGAGGAGGGTTCAATGGGATTTGTTTCTTTCTAATTCCCAGGAAGGAAAAATGAGTGTGGTTCTTAGTAATTGCAGAAACCTGGAATCAGCAGCAGGGCTGGAAGAGCCTTCAGGATGAGCCAGTGCCACCTCAGCAGCACCAGCAGCACCCCTGAACCCAAACCCTGTCCCCAAGGGGCACATCCAGACACTTCCAGTGACAGTGGCACTTCCCAAGCCAGCCTATGCCAGTGCCTGACCCTTCCTACCCTCAGGCAAGGACAGGGCAGGGTTTCACAGAGCTCACAGAATCCCAGAATGACCAGGTTGGGAGAGACCTTCCAGACCATCGAGTCCAGCCCAGCCCCAACCAAACCCTGGCCCCCAGTGCCACATCCAGGCTCTGTTAAACACACCCAGGGATGGGGACTCCACCACCTCCCCGGGCAGCCATTCCAGAACTTTCTCACCCTGGCTGGAAAAACCTTTTCCCTGCTCTCCAGCCTGTATTTCCCTTGGTGCAGCTCGAGGCCGTGTGCTCTGGGTGTGTCAGTGCTGCTGCAGACAGAGCCCAGCCCCAGGTGAGCACAGGCCCCTTTCAGGAGCTGTGAGAGCGATGGGGGCAGCCCTGAGTCTCCTTTTCTCCAGGCCGAGCACCCCCAGCTCCCTCAGGGCTTCCTCACAGGGTTTGTGTTCCCAGCCCCTCTCCAGCCTCGTTGGCCCCTCTGGATGTGCTCAGTGTCCTTCCTTTGGGAGGTGCTGCCCAGCTGGCACCCCCTGGCACGGGCAGGGGCTGCTTTTGCCCCAGTCCCTCAGCAGAAAACACCAGCTGGGATTGCTGCTGCTGCTGCTGATTTTCCCAAAAATTTGCCAACCCTGGAAACGGCAGAGAGGGCCTGAATTGAGTTAGAGCTGAGATGGGTCAATGGCTCCAAAGGTCACATGGACCGAAAAATCCTGGTGGTGCCATCCCTGTGCCCCAGGAGTCTGGGCTGAAGTGCCCGTGCCAGGGTGCCCTGGGGCTCACCCTGGACCATCCCTGATGGACCCGAGAGCTGAGGCCACAGGTGCAGAGAGGGAGAGGCCAAATCTCTGCTGGGGCAAAAAGGATCTTCATTGTGCAGGGCAGGCAATGGGGCTGGGAAAGGGCTGGAGAATTCCTGAGGGAGCTGGGAAAGGAGAAAAAGGGGAAAGAGCTGGGGAGGGGAAAGGGAAAAGGGGGAAAGAGCTAGGGAAGGGGAAAGAGGGAAAGGGGAAGAGCTGGGAAAGGGGAAAGAGAAAAAGGGAAGAGCTGGGAAAGGGGAAAGAGAAAAGGGGAATGAACTGGGAAAGGGGAAAGAGAAAAAGGGGAAAGAGCTGGGGAAGGGGAAAGAGAAAAGGGGAATGAACTGGGAAAGGGGAAAGAGAAAAAGGGGAAAGAGCTGGGGAAGGGGAAAGAGAAAAGGGGAATGAACTGGGAAAGGGGAAAGAGAAAAAGGGGAAAGAGCTGGGGAAGGGGAAGGAGGGAAAGGGGAAATAGCTGGGAAAGGGGAAAGAGAAAAAAAGGAAAGAGCTGGGATTCAGCCTGGAGAGAAGGAGCAGAGAGAAGCAAGGGGGAGCAGGAAAGAGCAGAGGGAAGAGGAAAGGAGTGAAGGGCAGCAGGAAGGAGCAGAGGGAAGGGAAAGGAGCGGAGGGGAGAGGAGGGAAGGGGAAAGAAGCAGAGGGAAGAAGAAAGGAGCGGAGGGAAAGGAAAGGAGCAGAGGGAAGGAACGGAGGAAGGGAAAGGAGCTGAGGGCAGGCCAAGGCTGCAAACGGGCTCGTCCCGGCCCGGCAGTGGCGCTGCGGGGCCCGCAGGGGGCGCTGCGGGGCGGCCGCGCCTCCGCTCCCCCGGGCCGAGGGACACAGGGACAGACGGACAGGGACAGACGGACAGGGACAGACGGACAGGGGGACAGGGACAGACGGACAGGGACAGACGGACAGGGACACCCCCGGAACACAGAGACATCCCGTCCGGCATCCCGGCACACAGCACGGCCCGGGCAGCTGGGAGAGCTGGGGGTGCTCACCTGGGGAGGAGAAGCTGCAGGGAGAGCTCAGAGCCCCTGGCAGGGCCTGCAGGGGCTCCAGCAGAGCTGCAGAGGGACTGGGGACAAGGCCTGCAGGGACAGCACCCAGGGAATGGCTGCCAGTGCCAGAGGGCAGGGCTGGGTGGGATCTTGGCAGTGAGGAATTGTTCCCTGGCAGGGTGGGCAGGCCCTGGCACAGGGTGCCCAGAGCAGCTGGGGCTGCCCCTGCATCCCTGGCAGTGCCCGAGGCCAGGCTGGGCACTGGGGACAGTGGGAGGTGTCCCTGCCATGGCAGGGGTGGGATGGGATGGGATTTAATGTCCCTCCCAACCCAAATCTTTCATTATTTTCATGATTTCATGAGTCAAAGAGGGTGACACGAGACTTCCTAACTCAAGAACAAAACCCAGAACTGGTTGCTGAATTCTCTCTTTTCCATGCACTGCTCAGGGGGGATAAAAAGGGGATGGAGCCCTTTCAAGGCCTCCAGGGACATTTAACACCTCGAGTGGAAGTGACAGAAGAGTTGGGCAGGAAAAGCACGGCCAGGAAGGGATGAGGGGTCCAGGAATGGGTGAAATGTCCAGAAACGGATGAGGTGTCCAGCACCAGATGGATGTCCCCAAGCAGACCCCAAACCCTGCCTGTGCTCCTGGCTGAGGGCTGGCTCCTGCTCTCTTTGACCTTCTGTTTCCCACCTACAAAAGGTTATCCAGGGTCCCCAGAGCACTGTGAGGATAAATCCTGCTGGGTTTGCACAGAGCCCACACCCTGGGATGGGGCTGCAGAGCCCCACGGACGTGCTCCTGAGCTGGGGCTCCCTGTGAGTGTTTGGCTCCTTCTTTTCCAGCCCTGGGGGTCCCAAAGTGCAGGGTGGGAGCTGCATCCTCAGCTTTGTGCCAGGAACGGGCTGCAGGAAAGCTCAGCCCTGCAGCAGCAGGTGCTGGGCAAGCAAACTGGACAAAGGGAAGGTAGGATTCCTCCCCAGGGGTGCTCCTGCTTCGTCCCTGGCAGTGAAAAAGTTAAAACTCATAGGGTTATTCATGAATTCCGCTTTTTAAAAACATGTCCCATTAAAATGCAGATTTAGGCTTCCATTTGCAAAGAACATCGTTATTTCCAATTCTGTATGGGAATCCTTTTTGTATTTGTATCTTTTGGGGAGAAAGTCCAGCTGCCTCTTGTGAGATTGCACATATCTCTTCAGATGTCAACAAATCATTGAAAAGTGTCAGAAAGGGGGAAATGAAAGATAATTATTCAAACCATGGAGAGCTGCTTTGAAAGTGAATAGGATCTGTCAGATAGGCTTTGAGAACAGCAGTTGGCTGCTTGCATGGGATATATTAAATGGACATATCCAGAGGCAAGGGATGCTGGTTTAGATTCACATCAGTGGAAGCCTGAGGATTTTTCAGGTGGAAGTGGCTGAAACCACCAGGAGCCACTGAGGGAAAATCAGATTTTTTTTGGGTGGAAGTAGCTGAAACCACCAGGAACCACTGAGGGAAAATCAGATTTTTTGGGGGGTGGAAGTGGCTGAAACCACCAGGAATTATTAAGGGGAAATCAGATTTTTTTGGGGTGGAAGTGGCTGAAACCACCAGGAATTACTGAGGGAAAATCAGATTTTTTGGGGGTGGAAGTGGCTGAAACCACTAGGAAATACTGAGGGAAAATCAGATTTTTTTGGGGGTGGAAGTAGCTGAAACCACCAGGAATTACTATGGGGAAATAAGATTTTTTTGGGGGGTGGAAGAAGCTGAAACCACCAGGAATTACTGAGGGAAAATCAGGATTTTTGGTGGAAGGAGCAGAAACTAGGAATTACTCAGGGAAATCAGATTTTTTTTTTTTTTTTTGTATAGGAAGCTGAAACCACCAGGAATTACTGAGGGAAAATCAGATTTTTTTTGGGTGGAAGTAGCTGAAACCACCAGGAACCACTGAGGGAAAATCAGATTTTTTTGGGGGGTGGAAGTGGCTGAAACCACCAGGAATTATTAAGGGGAAATCAGATTTTTTTGGGGTGGAAGTGGCTGAAACCACCAGGAATTACTGAGGGAAAATCAGAATTTTGGGTGGAAGGAGCAGAAACCAGGATTTATGGAGGGAGATCAGCAGGGAAGGTGTTTTATAGGGTTAGGGTGAGGTGTTAAAGGGAAGAGAAAGGTCCCCAGCAGCTTTCCCTCATTCCTGCTGTCTGGCATGGGATGGGGCCAGGCTGGGCACGGGGCTGGGAGCACCTGGGACAGTGGGAGGTGTCCCTGCCATGGCAGGGGTGGCACTGGGTGGGATTTAAGGGTCCCTCCCAGCCCAATCCAGTCTGGGATTCTGGGATTCTAAAACTGTGCCAAGCCCTACCTGCTCCAGATCCCTAAGGGAAAATCCAAAGGAAGTTTTAAAGTAGCTTTGCTTGTAAAATCCTCGCCTAAAAGTCACAAAATGAGATCTCATTAAAAAGTTCCTGTTAGCTTTTAAATTCAATCCAGTATTTTACATTGTGCCACATGAGCAAACTGAAACTCCACTCCTCCATTCTGATCCTGACCAGAAAACCCCACAGATTAAAGGACGGATTTACATCCACCCCAAACACCAACCCAGACTCTGAAATCCTTTTGAAGGAAGGGCAGGGCCCAGGCAGCTTTGGCAGAGCTGAGTTCCCTCCCCGCCCTCCCCAGGGGCCTGCAGGGGCTCCACCAACCTCCCCAAGGCCAGGTGGGAGCTGTGACAGCCATGGAGAGCAAGGATCCCTCCCAAGGGATTCCTCTGCCCAGCTTCCCCCTGTGGAGTCTTCGCTTCTCTTTTCAGCCAGGGTTGGGATTAAATCTGAGATTTATTTCTTGTTGGCACTCAGATGTTCATCAGTTCCTGTCTCTGTCACAGTCCCACAAACCCTGAGCTCTGCAGCACTTCACTCCAACAAACTAAAAATGGAGCCCTGTCTCTCTCTCTCCAAGGCCTTTGAAGGATAAACTGTCTAATTAAGAAACGACACCTCAATTATTGTCACTTTTAACCCAATACCCAACCACCCGTGCCCGCAATGGGGACTTTTTTATCCAATGACACAAAACCACCCAAACCCATGGAGAAGGAGGGGAAGAAGGAAAAGAAGATGATGATGATGAAGAAAGATGAAAGATGAAGAAGAAAAACAAGAAAAACAAGAAGAAAGAAGAGAGGAGAAGGAGAAGGAGAAGGAGAAGGAGAAGGAGAAGGAGAAGGAGAAGGAGAAGGAAAAGGAGAAGGAGAAAGAGAAGAAGAAGGAGAAGGAGAAGAAGAAGTAGAAGAAGAAGAAGAAGGAGAAGAAGATGGAGAAGAAGAAGAAGGAGAAGAAGAAGAAGAAGGAGAAGAAGAAGGAGAAGGAGAAGGAGAAGGAGAAGGAGAAGGAGAAGGAGAAGAAGAAGAAGAAGAAGGAGGAGCAGCCTCCACCCTAAAACCTCCATCTTGCCTTCTCTCTATTCCTGTATTCTAAACCCTTAAACTCTGAGTTTCCCACCCTGTGATATCACACACTTCTATCCAAACTCCACCCCCACAATCCCAGCTCTGTCATTCCATCCTGGAAGCTCCTCCAGGCCCTCAGGTCAGTGCAGTGTTCTCTGGGGGTCAGTGCAAACCCCCCTGCCCAGCCCTGGCTGTGAGCAGATGCTGTGCTCAGGGAATTCTGCAGAGCTGGGGAACGCCCAGGGCCCCACTCAGCTCCTGCTGCAGCTCGGGGGGATTAAAACGAGGCAGAAACAAAAAGGAAAGAGCTGAAATGAAAGAAGTTTGAAGAAACAAACAAATTTTTAAAAAAGGTTGTCTTTGGGGAGCTCTGTCCTTCCTCCAGGGAGTTTCCCAAGGAGATAATCTTTGAGATGCCGGCACAAGGTATTTAAATCCCTGCTTCAAGACAGGAAAAGAAGAAAGTAAAGAGCCAAAAGAAAAGGTGCCTTTTTTCTGTCAAAACACAATCTACCTCTTACTTTGGGGGAAAAAACAAACAAACAAACAAAAAACAACAACAAAAAAACTTGCTCTATTTTACTGATAATTACTTCTGCAGCAAATAGGAGTTCACATTTCAATGGATTCTTCTGCTGAGAAGGCAGCACTTGGCCTTGGAAAGTCTTCCTCTCCCAGCATGGTGGTGATGTTCATATTTGTATCTAGAAAGTGCTTGAGTTTGGCAATAATTTTAGTGGGATCTGTGTAGAGACCAATGAGCCAACCCCAACAAGGCATCAGCGGGAGCTCCCTGCTGCTCCCAGGGCAATGGTGCGGCCACCATGCTCAGGATAGGTTCCTGCAGTGTTTTCCAGGGATTTGAGGGAGTTTGAGGGGTTTTTCATGCCAGGTGTCTGTGGCTGAGGCTGGCACTGCAGACCTGGGAGGGTAACACCAGGGCCAGGCCAAAACCACAGCCCCATTCCACGATCTGAGTCGGGAAACTGAATCCTTTGGGTGTGAGACTTGTAATTCCACAGGGAATTAGGAACCTCTGCCACTGAAAACTCCACGCTGGGGATGGATTTATTCACCTTTGTTTTAGCTTTTGGGCCTGCAAAGTGTATTTTCATCAGGAGAGATGGAGTCTGGGGTTCAGGTGTTCCCTCATAAAAAGGCACTTTGTGTCTGAGGGGAGGAGAAGTGGGCAAAGGGAATTTCTGCTGAAGGGAGAAGAGGGTTTTGAGTTGGTCTGAATTCAGCTCCAAAGAGCCAAGACAAAGCTGGGCAGGATGGTTTGCTCCTGATTTTGTTTTCATTTCATAGTCAGGATGGTTCTGATGCTCTGCTGTGAGGGAGGAGGAAAAAAGGAAAATTTTTGTGCCCAGCACAAGGTGCACCTTTCATCCCAGGAATCCCAGATTTCCCTGAGTCATTGCCACGAAATAATTCACTGGCAAGCCACAATCATTCTCTGTGTTTATCCTCATGGATTCCCATGGATTCCCATGAACTCCCAGGGATTCCCATGGATTCCCCTGGATTCCTCTGGATGTCCATCGATTCCCATGGGTTCCCATAAATTCCCATGGATTCCCACAAATTCCCATGGATTCCAATAGATTCCCATGAATTCCCATGAACTCCCCTGCATTCCCATGAATTCCCATGCATTCCCATGAATTCCCATAGATCCCCATAGATTCCCACAATTCCCACAGATTCCCATGAATTCCCACAGATTCCCATGAATTCCCATGGATTCTCATGGATTCCCATGGACTCCTATTGATTCACATGGATTCCCATTAATTCCCATGAATTCTCACAGATTCCTATTGATTCACATGGATTCCCATTAATTCCCATGAATTCTCACAGATTCCTATTGATTCACATGGATTCCCATTAATTCCCATGAATTCTCATAGATTCCTATTGATTCCCATGGATTCCCATAGATTCCCATGAATTCCCACTAATTTCCATGACTTCCCATGAATTCCCACAGATTCCCATGAATTCCTGTGGATTCCCATGCATTCCCATAGACTCCCACAAATTCCCATGAATTTCCATTAATTCCCCTGGACTCCCATGGAATCCCATTGATTCACATGGATTCCCATGAATTCTCACGAATTCTCACAGATTCCTATTGAGTCCCATGAATTCCCATGGGCTGTCATGAATTCCCATGAATTCCCACAGATTCCCATGAATTCCTGTGGATTCCCATGCATTCCCATACACTCCCACAAATTCCCATGAATTTCCATGAATTCCCCTGGACTCCCATGAATTCCCATGGACTCCCATTGATTCCCTTGGATTCCCATGAATTCCCACGAATTGTCACAGATTCCTATTGATTCCCATTGATTCCCACGGATTCCCATGAATTCCCACGGATTCCCAAGGATTCCCACGAATTCCCATGGAATCCCATTGATTCACATGGATTTCCATTAATTCTCACAGATTCCTATTGATTCTCATGAATTCCCATAGATTCCCATGAATTCCCACAGATTCCCATTCATTCCTGTGGATTCCCATGCATTCCCATAGACTCCCACAAATTCCCATGAATTTCCATGAATTCCCCTGGACTCCCATGGATTCCCATGTAATCCCATTGATTCACATGGATTTCCATTAATTCTCACGAATTCTCACAGATTCCTATTGATTCCCATTGATTCCCACAGATTCCCATGGACTCCCATTGATTCCCTTGGATTCCCATGAATTCCCACGAATTCTCACAGATTCCTATTGATTCCCATGAATTCCCACATATTCCCAAGGATTCCCATTGATTCCCACACATTCTCATGCATTCCCATAGATTCCCATGGATTCCCATGAATCCCCATGCACTCCCATGAACTCCCCTGAATTCCCACACATCCCCACGCATTCCCAGGCGTTCCCGCTCAGGTGGGGCCGTGCCGAGGCTGCCCCATCCCACCCCATGCCATGCCATCCCATGCCACCCCATGCCATGCCATCGCCCGCTCGCTGTTCCCGGCTGGCAGGGGCAGAAAGCCGCCCTTGTTCCAGCAGGTGCTGCCCGCAGTGAAGCCCTGCTGCCTCCGCTGCTGCTGCTGAAAGGCTGCAGGTGCCGCGCGGCACTTCCTGCACCCCGCGCCTGCCAAGGGCACACAGACCCGCTCTGTTGCCTCCCGAGTGCGTGAGAAAAGATGTTTCAATGCTGTCGTCGGATCTGGGTGCTTTGCCACGGAGGACAAAACGTCTCCTGTGAAATTGGGTTTAAATAGTCCTATCTCACTTGTGCTCCGGGGGAGCAGATTCCATTGTGCCGGTGTCCCCTCTGCAGTATGATATCATAGCTTCAGAGGAAGCCTTTATGCCGGGGTCACATCAGTTTGTCCTGGCCATGCAATCATTTTTTGTGCCACGGACAATGTTTTACTGTGGAGATATGGGCCAGATGGCTCAGCCACTTGCAGTCCAGAGTGAAACAGGCTCTTTATTGTGGCTGAATAAACAGAACCCATTGTGCCCCGCTCGTGAAACTCTTGTGGCCGCGGCCGGGCGAAGATGAAGTATGAAATTTTCACGGCTGAGGGAAGAATATGTAAAACAACAAGCAGAACGGGGTGTGGGCTTCCAAAACATTTCCTCACTGCTTTCCCCCCTGGTAGAGATGAGGCATTTTCCATGCCCTGCCGCTGTCTGGGGGTGTTCCAGCTCTCCCTGGGCCCCCCTGCTCTGCAGCTCCCACCCAGCCAGGTGTGTGCCTGCACAGGTGCAGCTCTGCCAAGTCTGTGTCTCATCATTTATTGTTTCACAGCCCCCAGAGCTCCCCTTCAGCCCAGGCTCTCCCGTGGGCTGGCAGCACATGGAGCCGTGGTGAGTGAGTAGGCAAAAAGAGATTTTCCTCAACACCAAAGAAATAAATTCCTTTTTCCCCCCGTTTTTCCCCCCCAGGACAGACACGGCAGCTCAGAGGGTTTTTTCCATGCAGAAAATTCACGTTTTCCTTTTAAACTCCCCCCACCCAGAGTTTCCTCCACGGCAATGTCAGAAGTGTTCCTTTCCTCCCTCTAATTGCAACCCAAGCCAACCTTGACTGGCAAGGAGAAAGTCCCTGACAGGTTTGGGCTGAGTCCAGACCTTCTCAGAGAGTCTGTCAGGCACCGTTTGACAGCATGCAAATGCATGCAAATGAGGGGACACTGGCCGAGCACCTGCGGAAAGTGTCCATCGCCTCTGCCGCCGGGCTCTGCCCGCTCCACACGTGGGGTTTTGGAATGCTGCTCCATCTCCCCGTGCCAGAGGATTGTGCGGCCGTCAGCACAACGCGGCCCGAGCCGAGCCGCGCTCTTTGTCCTGCGGGCGGCGGGGCCGTGGCTCCCGTCCAGCCCTTGTGAAGCCTCCTGCGGACCTGCCCCGCGGCATCCCGAGCCCGCCGGGGGTCCCGGGGCACCGAGCGCCGTCTGCTTGCGAGAGATGCCAGGCAGAAAGGCGGCAGCTGGAGCGGGATGCGCGGGGAGATGCGGCAGCTCCGGGGAGCGGGGAACGAGCGGCGACAGGAACGGGGACAGAGCGGGGACAGGAATCTGGAACGGGGACAGGAACCCCGAGCGGGGACAGGAACGGGGACAGGAACCTCGAGCGGGGACAGGAACCTCGGGCGGGGACAGGAACGGGGACAGGAACGGGGACAGGAACCCCGAGCGGGGACAGGAACCTCGAGCAGGGACAGGAATCTCGAGCGGGGCAAAGCGGCCAAAGAGGAGCTGAGGCTGCCCCAGCCCTGGGGAGCAGCCGGGGGTACCCCCCGTGCAGCCCCTGGAGGGCCGGAGGGCGCAGGGATGTGGGGAATTCCTGCACCCGGGAGAGCTCCTGAAGGAGAGAAGGGCTGCGAGCTCAGGGACCTGAATGCAAACCTGGCGTGGGAAGAGTTTGGGAGCCTTTGGCACCTTGGATCCAGACCTGGCATGGGAAGGGTTCAGGGGCTTTTGGCACCTTGGATTCAGACCTGGCATGGGAAGGGTTCAGGGGCCTTTGGCACCTTGGATTCAGACCTGGCATGGGAAGGGTTCAGGGGCCATTGGCACCTTGGATTCAGACCTGGCATGGGAAGGGTTCGGGGCCTTTGGCACTTTGGGTTCAGACCTGGCATGGGAAGGGTTTAGGGGCCATTGGCGCCTTGGATCCAGACCTGGCATGGGAAGAGCTACTGGGTTTTGAGAATGTGCCAGACACTCATCCCACACCAACTTCCAGCCAAAATTGGGGCGAATCCTTCCAAATCCCCCGTGGCAGCTTCGGTTTCACACAGCTGAACATCCCAGCCAGGGTGAGCCTGTGACTGTCCGAGGGTCACACACAGGATGTGGCACTCAGCTTCCAGAGAGCTGCCCGGGGGCTGGATCCCAGCCTGGGGCACCTGGCACTGCCCTCCCTGGGAGCTGGCAGGGCAGGGGTGCCCTCCCCTGAGCCACAGCCTCAGCTGGAACCAGAGAATCACAGAAAGGGGATGTCCTGGGTGGGAAAGAACCCACAGGGATCATTAATGAGACCCCCACCAAGCCCAGCCTGGGCATCCCTGGCAGCGCTGGCCAAAGGCTCCTGGAGCTGTGGCAGCCTCGGGGCCGTGCCCATTCCCTGGGCAGTGCCAGCACCCTCTGGGCAAGAACCTTGCCCTGCTCTCCAGCTGTGCCAGTGGGGGCAGGATCCTCACTCTGCTCCATCTCTCCCAGCAGGAAAAGCCAGATTGTGCTGGGCTTGAAACCCAACCTGAAACCCAGCTGGTAAAACACTCAGGAAGATTCCCGAGTGTGAGGCAGCACATGGACACCACAGCCAGGTGCAGGCCGAGCTTCGAGGGTCAGAGCTGATAAAATATGGGAACATCGCTCGGGGCTGGGATAGCAGAGCTCTGGGAGATGCAGGCTGGAGCCGGGTGGGTGCCGAGGGGCTGAAGCTGCTCCTGGGGCTCTTCCCCTGGCTGGGCACGGCTGAGAGCCAGGCTGCTGAGCAGGGACGGGGATGCACAGCCAGCAGGGACCCCCAGAGCTCTCCTGGCAGCAGTTTTGTCACCCACCCCCTGGAGCAGCTCCATTCCCCTGCTCCGTATGGAAATCAGCCCCCGCTTTCTCCGGAGAGAGAAAACCAGCGCTGCTCCGTCCGGGCTTTTTTGTTTGGTTTTTTTTTTCTTCCCACTTTGGAGCCCAAGGTAGCTGCATTTAGAAGCTTTATGTCCTTTCTTTGCCGCTGCGGCAGGGTTGTGGTCACTCAGGCAGCAGTAACTTTGAAAAAATGACCCGTCTACACCCAAACAATAACAGAATCCCCCTTTTTATGTTGGCAACGCCCAGCGCTTTCTCTGCCCTTCGGGACTCCCCACGTAGACGCAACTGTTTGCCCAGCCCTCTTCTGAACAACTTAATTAAGCAAAAGAAAAAGTGTCACTTTCTGCCGGGCTCACAAAAACAGAGCTGTGGGGGTAAGGAGGGGACGCGGCTCCAGCCCCGCATTCCCGGAGGGCTCGGCAGGGACCCCGTCCCCAGCGCGGCCGAGCCTGTGCCCAGGTGCCAGCAGGGCTTGGTGCCACCGCTGTGCCCCTTCCCGGCCGAGCCACGCAGGCTCAGGCAGCTTTCCAAAGTTTATGGAAGGAGGAGCAGATCTTCCCTCTGGGGATGGAACTGCTCATCCTCCCAGCCTGGAGGCTCCCAGAGCTCGGGTTTTGGTTGATAATCGCTGCCCAAAGATGTGCAGGGTGTTTCTGCTTCGGCTCATGCAACTGAAGAACGAGTCTGGACTCTTCACTGTTCGGTCCTGAGGTTGTTTATTAATTCTTATCTATAAAATTTTCTTTCTGCCCAGCCCAGATCTGCTCAGCAGGGCAGCCACAGGCACTCTGTGTTGTCCTTTTATACTACAAACTATGTATAACATATTTACACTTAATTTCCAATACCCATCATCTGTGTTAGACAGTGCACTTCTACTCTAACCCAATCCCAAAGTGCCAACATCGCTGCAGAAAATGGAGAACAAGAAGGAAAAAGGCTGGACACGCCCAGATCCCTCCATCTTGTCCCCATAACCCCCATACCAAAAATCCCACAATCTACAATTTCACCCTGTGATCATTTTGTTATTACACCATTCAAACCCGTGTGACTTTCATGTCCTCATACAAAGCTGGTAACTTGCTCCAGGGGTCCCAATCAAATCCCCAGGTGCTCTGGGCTGTGTGCCAGGGTCTGTGCGCCCCCCACGGGGTCCTGGCTGCTCAGGACAGACAGAGGGATGCACTGAGCTCCAACACCCAGATTTGCCTGGATCCGCTCTGGAGCTTCTGGGAAGGTGTGGGATGCGTGCTCAGGGGGAGCTGTGCTGGTTCCAGAGCCTCCCTCCAAACTCCTGAGCTGCCCCCAAGGGAATGAGGTTCCTTCCTCTCCTTCCCTTGGAGCTGCCCAGGGAGTTCTGCAGTGCCCATCCCTGCAGGTGTCCCCTGGAGGTGGCACTGAGTGCTCTGGGCTGGGACAAGGTGGGCACAGCTGGCACTGCATGGGCTCCTGGCAGGGTTTTTCGAACCCCGGGGATTTGGGGATTCAGGGACACAAGCACACAAACACCCCTCAGCCCTTCCCAGGCTGCTCCAGCTGCTGCCTGTCCAGGGAAAGGGATGAGCCTCTCACCACGAGTGCTTCAAGGGCCTGGGCTCTCAGGGCTTTTTTCTTTAACAACGGGGAGAAGTTGCTCTTAACCAGGCAGGGGAGGCTGGAGCAGAGCTGTCTGGCTGAGTTATGTTCTCCCCTTCTGGCTTTATCTCCATTAAAGGGGCATAAATTCATTTTGGGCTCCAGTTCTGCAGGGGTCAGGCTCTGCACAGCCCCACATCAATGGCCCGGCTGTTCACCCTGCACACATGGGGGGCTCCGAGGCAGCAGGGCTTGGGGGGGACCCTTTTCAGATAAAAAAGATAAAAAATAGTGGTTTGCCATTATTCCCTCCCATCCCAGCCAGCCTTTCCTGTGGCACTTCAGAAACCCTGCAAGCCTGAGACCAGACCATTCCATTTTGAAAAAATGAAAATTAACAAAGCCAAAACAGGCCCTGAAATGCTTGGCTGGATTTTCTTGGCCTCTTCAAGTGCTGATAAACCCTTTTATCCATGAGTAAAGGAAGCCAGGCAGCAGAAGTCACATCCCCAAAGACTCAGACCTCTTGGGATGGGGGTGGGATATTCCTCGGGAATTCTGAGGTGGGAACAAGCCCAGCACATTGCAGGAGGGGGGGACTGGAGGGACGAGGTGAGGCAGCACCAGCAGCACCCTCAAATGCCACCCTGGGCATGCTCAGACTTCCCGAACTGCTCCACACGTGCGTGATCATGGAGAGCAGCTGGGAGCAGGAATTTGCCCATGGAAAGGGTGCCCAGGGAGCTTTGCAGTGCCCATCCCTGCAGGTGTGCCCTGGAGGTGGCACTGAGTGCTCTGGGCTGGGCACAAGGTGGGCACAGCTGGCACTGCATGGGCTCCTGGCAGGGCTGTGCCAGCCCCGGGGATTTGGGGATTTGGGATTTGGGGGCACAAACCCCCCAAAGAGCCGGGGAGGGGCCGGTGCCGGGGTCACAGCAGCCTTTGGGGTGATTTAACCCATTCCACGCCACCAGGGCACAGAGCAGAGCGAGCCGGGCTGGCTCTCAGGGCCATCCCAGCCCCACCGGGAATTCCAGAGCTCCTAAAGGGTGAAGCGGGAGCAGGCTCCAGCGCAGCCTCCTGCCGCTCCTTTCTCCATCCCAGGCTGCGGGATCGGCCCTTCCCTGTGATTAATATCTGGGAAGCTTCTTAACAAGGCCGGGCTTGATAGGTGGCTCTTGTTGGAGGAAATTTATGGCCTGGTACTTCCTCAGCGAGACTTCCCACGTCGAATTGTTGAACATTACTGACCCTGCTGCCCAACACGAGGGGGTGGGGATTTACACAGATGTCTGGTAACTGTGGAAGGTGCAAAAATCCAGAAGAACAACCTGCATGACATCCATTGGAAGCGGCTGGCGCGCGGGGGTCAGGGGGAGGCCCGCGCCAGCGTGTGAGCCGCAGTGTTTTGGTGCAGTTTGTTTTTTGATTAGTGCAGTTCATGACCGGGCCATCCCACCTGAATAACAATCAGCGCGATTCACCGCGGCCCGGGAGAGGGCAGGGCCGCCCGCCGCGCCGCCCATATGGAGCCGGCCCTGGGAAGCGCGGAACCTTCCCCAACCCAGATGGTTCGGCGTGACGGCTCTGGCACGGCCCCAGCCATCGCGATGTGGAGCCGGGCAGGGGCTGAGCCCGCTCCCCGCAGCCCCGCCCGCCTCCTGCCGCCGTACGGGAAACAAAGGGAGAGGGGATGCGCGGGCAGCCCGGCGTGGCACGGGTTAATGCGATAATGGCATGGCATGGCATGGCATGGCATGGCATTGTTAAATTACGGGGGTTTTTTATTTAGAGACGGGGCAACCGAAAGATGTTTTAAAAACTTTTATTACATTTCAGTCTCACTTGAAGGGTGAGACAATACAGATGTTGTAATTCACACCGTCACAATCAGAAGTCAACTATTTCCTGATTACAATACACTGTAAATGTTTCTTGGCCTATCAGTTTTACCCACATCATGCTGTAAATGTCCCAAATCCAGTCACCTAAATTACCCCTTGTGGGTCCTACTACAGTGTATCCTGCCACCGTACGGGAAACAAAGGGAGGGGATGCGCGGGCAGCCCGGCATGGCACGGGTTAATGGCCTGGGGTGGCATGGCATGGCACGGCATGGCATTGTTAAATTACGGGTTTTTTATTTAGAGATGGGGCAACCGAAAGATGTTTAAAAACTTTTATTCCATTTCAGTCTCACTTGAAGGGTGAGACAATACAGATGTTGTAATTCACACCATCACAATCAGAAGTCAACTATTTCCTTGTTGGGAAATTTAGGTGGCTAGAGAACGGAAAAGTACAAAGCCGTGGCTAATTCCAAGTTCTGCACCTGCTAGATAGCGTGTCCTTGGGCCTAGCTGTAGTAGGATAACAAATAGTGAAAGAGACATAAGAGAGATGTAACCCCTAAGGAATGAGGAAGAGTTCATGGTATAGTTTAACCAATAGATTGCTTGGCTTACAGAACATTCATAAGCTTATTATTTGCTGTATAAGTGTTTGATGCTTTCTTCAATAAACTGGACCTGTGATGAACCAGCTGGTGTCCTGGTCCCCTTCCTACGACATTTCCTGATTACAAAACGTTATAAATGTTTCTTGGCCTATCAGTTTTACCCACATCATGCTGTAAATGTCCCAAATCCAGTCACCTAAATTACCCCTCGTGGGTCCTACTATAGTGTATCTTTTATAGGATGCATTTCGGCATTTTTTTGTAAGGCAACCTTTGGAAACTTGTTTTTAGCTCAATTTCTCACTCAGCAATGTCTGTCCTGTTCCATGGCATTTCTAAGTCAGCATTTCTTGTCTCAAGGTCTGCACACAGATGCAGACTGTGTGAGCCTTGTGCCAGGCTTGGGGAATTTTCTATAAATCCATTTCCCACATACATGGGATGGGATGGGATGGGATAATGGGATGGGATGGTGTGGGATGGGATTGTGGCATTAAAGGTTTTTATTTAGAGATGGGGCAACTGAGAGGTGTTTTAAAACTTTTATTCCATTTTCAGTCTCACGTGAAGGGCGAGCTAATACAGATGTTATAATTCACACCATCTCAATCAGAAGCTATTTCCTAATTCCAAAACACTATAAATGGTTCTTGGCCTATTAGCTTTAGCTACATCATGTTCTAAATGTCCCAAATCCAGTTATCTAAAATTAACCCTCCTGCTCCTACTACAATGTATCTTTCATAGTTCTATTTTTCTAAAGTATTTGGTCTTTTTTTGTAAGGCCATCCTCTGAAACTTGTTTCTAGCTCCATTTCTCTCAATGTCTGTCCTGTTCCATGGCATTTCTAAGTCAGCACTTCTTGTCTCAAGGTTTGCACACAGATGCTCACTGGGTGAGCTTTGTGCCAGGCTTTGGGGAATTTTCTATAAATCCATTTCCCACATACATGGGATGGGATGGGATGGGATAATGGGATGGGATGGGATGGGATGGGATGGGATGGGGTGGGATGGGATGGGATGGGATTGTTGGATTTAGAGGTTTTTTAAATTTAGAGATGGGGTAACTGAGAGGTATTTAAAAAACTTTCATTTCATTTTCTATCTCACGTGAAGGGTGAGACAATACAGATGTTATAATTCACACCATCTCAATCAGAAGCCAACAATTTCCTAATTCTAATACACTATAAATGTTTGTTGGCCTACCAGCTTTAACCACACCATGCTCTGAATGTCCTAAATCCAATCACCTAAATTACCCCTCCTGGGTCCTACTACAATGCATCTTTTATAGGATGTATTTTGGCCTTTTTTTTTTTTTTTTTTGTAAGGGAACCATTTGAAACTTGTTTCTGTTTCTATTTCTCTCTCAGCAATGTCTGTCCTGCACACAGATACTCACTGGGTGAGCCTCGTGCCAGGCTTTGGGGACTTTCTATAAATCCATTTTCCACTTACTTATGGAAACAAAGCCATGGGATGAGATGGGATGGGATAATGGCATGGGATGGGATATTAGGGGATGGGATGGGCTGCTGAGCCATGCTGGTGTTAAACCCAGGCTCTGCCCCACTGCAGTTGGATTTTGCTGTAATTTTTTTATTGTGTGGGATTTTTTCCATTTTCCCTGCCGCTGTTTTGCCTCACACAGGTGAGGGGAGCAGTGGGGTGACAGAGCTGTGCCAGGGGGACGTGAGGAGGTGAAGCTGTTTGGTTTTTGGGAACAGGGACCCTCCTGTGCTGCCTGGACCCTTCTGTGCTGCTCTTTCTGCTGCTTGGGCAGGGAAATCTCCACCTGAGCTGACAGCTCCAGTCCCCATGGACAGGATGAATTTCTCAGAATAAATGGGGTAACTGAGTCCTGCCAGCCCATGCAGTGCCAGCTGTGCCCCATGGACACCTTGTGCCCAGCCCAGAGCACTCAGTGCCACCTCCAGGGGACACCTGCAGGGATGGGCACTGCACCACCGTGACATAATCACAAGAACAGCAGCTGGAAGAGCCGGAGGGGCACCTCAGGGATAAATGAAATCAAGTCCTGGCCACTCTGGTCCCTGGGTGGGAGCACGTGGGAGGTGCTGGGTGCTCGGGCAGGGAAGGGCAGGGCAGGAGCTCTGCTGAGCTGGCCGAGGTTCTGGGCCAGGGCTTGGTTTGCTGCCAGCAGCCAGGACACCCTGCAGGGCAGGGGACAGCCAGGAGCCTTTGGACCATCTGGTTCCAGAAAGGCACCGGGCAAAGGTTGGGCTGGGTGACCTTGGAGGGCCCTTCCAGCCCTGGGGTTCTGGGCTTTGGTTTTACACCTCGGAGCAGAGTCCTGGCGTGGAGAAATCCAGGAAAGGGGGAAATCGGAGCCCAGGGAGTTCTTGTTCAGGAGTGGAATGGGAGGGTGTCACAGACATCTTTTATGAAAAATCCTTTCCTCAGGAGTTTTCCTCCTGAGGAGCTGCGAGGCCTCAGGAACAAAATGCAAACAATGGTTATCTGCTGCTGTGGAATGCAACAGGTGCATCTGTGATTGGCCCATGTTGCATGTTTTTAATTAATGGCCAATCACAGTCAGCTGGCTCGGACTCTCTGTCCTAGACACAAACCTTTGTTATTCATTCTTTCTTTTTCTATTCTTACCCAGCCTTCTGATGAAATCCTTTCTTCTATTCTTTTAGTATAGTTTTAATGTAATATATACCATAAAATAATAAATCAGCCTTCTGAAACATGGAGTCAGATCCTCATCTCTTCCCTCATCCTGACCCCTGTGAAAATGGTCAGAGGAGAGGAGGAGGAGGAGGAGGAAGAGGAGGAAGCAGTGCTGAGAAATCCCCAGCCTGAAGAGCCCGTCCCTGTCCTTTAGGGTCCAGTGTAGCAGGGAAATTGGTATTTGGTGTTTTACTGCTTTTAAAATCGAATTGGTATTTGCTGCTTTACTGCTTTTAAAATCATTCCTCTCTGAAAACAAGTGAATCCCTAATGCCGAGTTTCCAAACAGACAAGACGAGAGCGGCTAAAAGGAATCATTTACACAAATAGCTTGTACAGGCTCCTTTGAACACTGTGCTCTAAATCTTTTGAGTCTCATGAGTATTCATAGTGGTTTTCAAATAATTTGAAAGCGATTTCTTAATGAAGGCTAAAATATCCCTTTTAAACTTCTAAGTGATGTTGTTTTCCTTGATCACCTCTATGCATCCCATCTTCCCGTGCCCTTCTCTCTGCTGCATATTCATGTCCCTGGGATAATTTCAAGGCGTGTTTGACAGTGATAAATAAAACTCATCCATCGTGGAGCAGAACCTCTGGGGAAAATGAACTCTCCCAGTTCCAGCACCGTCCCTCTCTGCATGATTATGAACCTGAGCTGCTCAAACCCCTGGCAGTATTTAAGGAGCTGGCAGAACATTTATTCCTGGTTCAAAAGGAAGAAAACTCCCTGCTGGTTCTTTCCAGACCCTGGGACAGGGCCAGCCCTTGCTGCACCTTGCTGGATTTGTGCCAGCTGTGCACCTGGCGCTACTCCAGGAGAGGAAGAATGATCTGGGCTGTGCCTGACTCGCCTGGGAAAGGTGGGGAGTTTATTTGCTTGTGGGATATAAATATAATATTTCTGAGTGCCTTTTCAGCAGAGTGAAGCTATTCCAGCTTGGGACACTGTAGGATTGGCAGGGATTGCACGGTCAGGACGGACGGACATGAGAGATCTCTGCAGCCAGGTCAGGAACTTGTGGTTTATTGCAAAGGGCCTGGGTGCAGGGCCCTGCTGGGATTTGGGGTTTATTGCAAAGGGCCTGGGTGCAGGGCCCTGCTGGGATTTGGGGTTCATTGCACAGGGCCTGGGTGCAGGGCCCTGCTGGGATTTGGGGTTCATTGCACAGGGCCTGGGTGCAGGGCCCTGCTGGGATTTGGGGTTCATTGCAAAGGGCCTGGGTGCAGGGCCCTGCTGGGATTTGGGGTTCATTGCAAAGGGCCTGGGTGCAGGGCCCTGCTGGGATTTGGGGTTCATTGCACAGGGCCTGGGTGCAGGGCCCTGCTGGGAGCTGCCAGCCACAGCTCAGAGCAGGCCCGAGAGAAGAGAGGGGGAGAGAGGATGAGAGGGTGGAGAGTAACAGCATAAGACAGTAAAAGGTGTAAGAGCCTAAAAGGCAAGAGCTAAGAGACAAGAGAGCGAGGTTCCCATTACAATACAATAAATCTTCTTCTGGGTTGAATATTCTAATTCTCACTAACCAATCTAGTACAACATACAAATCCTACAGCATTCCCATACAGCCTATCAGAATCACTACATCACCACACTGTGTTACATTTTAAACCCTACAAACTCCTCTTTGGGCCCCTTCTGCCAAGCTGCAGGGTCTGCTCTGACCCTTGGGCCTGTCTGCGAGCAGAGGGTGTTGTTCTATCAAAAGGGGATCACCTTCAGCTGGTCACACCATTGTTTTCCAGTTGTTCAGTAACTGAGGTATCTCAAAGCTTGCTTTCATTTCAATCTCTCTTGTAGTTTCCATATTCTCAAAATCTTTTACCAGACAATCATATTGATAAGGCTTTCCTGTTTCATCTTCCCCAACACACTGTGGCTGGAAGAGCCTCCAGAGATCCCTGTGCTCCTCCCAGAGGTGCTGCTGCTGCTCAAAAATGGAAATATCGACCCGGAGCCCTCCCTGTCCCAGCTCCCAGGAGCTCCCTGAGGTGGCACAGCAGCCCTGGAGCTGGAATGCAGGGGGAGAAGCAGAGGGGGAAGCTGCAGCAGGAGAGGCCAGCACAGCACGAGGGCACCAAGGCTGCTCCCAGCTCCAGTTTTCCCCCACAGCTTGGTCCAGCTGTGTTGAAGATTGCAATGCAAGATGTTTTCAATTGCCATCTGTATGGCAGATTACCTTTGTCAAGTGGGCAGTTTGCCTTATCTCTCTCTGAGTGATCACAATCACTCCTCCCTGCAGGGGACATCTGCTGATAGCAGCTACTGAATGTCACTGCATGGCTGATAAGAACTACAGCATCCCATTGGGAGATGTGAGCCCAGAGGGAGGAGCCAAGCATTCCTACCCGGATAGAATCTGGAGATTCTGAAACACCAGCACGGTTTCTGCGCTGGATTCCCCGAGGAACAGCAGCTGCCTCTGCCCCTGGATCTTCAGAGGAAGAGACTGCACCCTTCTCCAGGATCCCTGCTCCAGCAGAACCACCCCTGACACTGCAGGAGGGCTGAGCCACAATTCCAATGGGACTGCCACCAACACCCTGACCCACAGGGTGTCAGGCTGGGTTCTGGCTCTGTCAGTGTTGTTCTAGTGTACTGCATTGTTGATTTTATTCTTTTTGTTTTCTTTTCCCTATTAAAGAACTGTCATTTCCTGTTCCCATATTTTTTTGCCTGAGAGCCCCTTAATTTAACATTTATAGCAATTGTGAGGGGTGGGGAGGGTTCACATTCTCCATTTCAGGGGAGGCTCCTGCCTTCCTTAGCAGATTCCTGTCTTTCCAAACCAAGACAATCTGGAACTGGGGAGGTTTGGGAGGGAATTCCATGCCAGCCTTGGCACAGGAGGGGCACTGAGGCCGGCCAGGCTGTCAGGGGTGGCTGTTTGCACCCAGGGGCTGTGTGGGGAGGAGGGAGGCCCTGCTTTGGGATGGAGAAGTGTTTAGGGCCCTGCTTACGGATGGGGAAGGGTTTAGAGCCTACTTTGGGATGGGGAAGGTTTTAGAGCCCTGCTTTGGAATGGGGAAGGGTTTAGAGCCTGATTTGGGATGAGGAAGGGTTTAGGGGCCTGTTTTGGGATGGGGAAGGGTTTAGGGGCCTTCTTTGGGATGGGGAAGGTTTTAGGGCCCTGCTTTGGGATGGGGAAAGGTTTAGGGGCCTGCTTTGGGATGGGGAAGGGTTTAGGGGCCTGCTTTGGGATGGAGAAGGTTTTAGGGGCCTGCTTTGGGATGGAGAAGGTTTTAGGGCTCTGCTTTGTTTTGGGGAAGGTTTTAGGGCCCTGCTTTGTTTTGGGGAAGGTTTTAGGGCCCTGCTTTCTCCCAGCTACCCCAGTGACCCACTGCACCAGCACAAGCAGGCTTGAAATCGTGTAAAGTACTTAGTTCTGGGATGGTTTTTGTTGGACCCTGCCCATCCTCACATCCCAGCCTGGCTGGGCCAAAGGAAAGGGAAAGTTTTGTGTGTCAGGAGCTGGAGTGAAGGCACACCTTGAGCCAGGAGGGGAGCACAGGGCAGGGTTTATCTCACAGATAAATCTCACCTCCCTCAGGGCTCTCATGTCCCCTTGGTCACCCTAGGGCCCCTGCAGGGAAGGGTGGCTGCATTTGCACCTCCTGTGGGTGCCACATGGCTCAGCACAGCCACGTTGTGCCAGGCTGTTCATTTTGGGATGGTTAAATCAGGTGTGGGGGCACAGAACCCTCAGGTGTGGGGGCACAGAGCCCTCAGGTGTGGGGGCACAGAGCCCTCAGGTGTGGGGGGGGGCACAGAGCCCTCAGGTGTGGGGGCACAGAGCCCTCAGGTGTGAGGGCACAGAATCCTCTGATGTGGGGGGCACAGAGCCCTCAAGTGTGGGGGCACAGAGCCCTCAGGTGTGGGGGGGGCACAGAGCCCTCAGGTGTGGGGCACAGAGCCCTCAGGTGTGGGGGGGGGCACAGAGCCCTCAGGTGTGGGGGGGGCACAGAGCCCTCAGGTGTGAGAGCACAGAGCCCTCAGGTGTGGGGGGGGCACAGAGCCCTCAGGTGTGAGAGCACAGAGCCCTCAGGTGTGGGGGCACAGAGCCCTCAGGTGTGGGGCACAGAACCCTCAGGTGTGGGGGCACAGAGCCCTCAGGTGTGGGGGCACAGAGCCCTCAGGTCTGGGGGCACAGAGCCCTCAGGTGTGGGGCACAGAACCCTCAGGTGTGGGGGGGGGCACAGAGCCCTCAGGTGTGGGGCACAGAGCCCTCGGGTGTGAGAGCACAGAGCCCTCAGGTGTGGGGCACAGAGCCCTCGGGTGGGGACAGAATACTCATCATGGTGTGGGGAGAAGGCAGTGCAGGGAGGAGATGCAGGAAGGATGGAGATGCACAAAGGAAGGAGATGCAGGAATGAGGGAGATGCAGGGAAGGAGGAGGTGCAGGAGGGAGATGCAGGATGGAGATACTGTGCAGGAAGGAGATGCAAGGAGGAAGGAGATGCAGGAGAGAAATGCAGGAAGGAGATGCAGGGAGGAAGGAGATGCAGGGAGAAGGTGCAGGGAGGATGGAGATGCAGGAGGGAGATGCAGGAAGAAAGGCAATGCTGTGCAGGAAGGTGATGCAGGATGGAGATGCAGGATGGAGATGCAGGGAGGAGAATGCAGGAAGGAAGACGCTGTTATGCAGGATGAAGGGGACGCTGCAGGTGCCCCGGAGCCCCGGGCAGTGATGCTGTGCAGGACAAGGGGGCACTGCAGGTGCCCCGAGCCCCGGGCAGTGATGCTGTGCAGGACAAGGGGGCACTGCAGGTGCCCCGGAGCCCCGGGCAGTGATGCTGTGCAGGACAAGGGGACACTGCAGGTGCCCCGGAGTCCCGGGCAGCGCTGCGGCCCCGGAGCAGCCGCGGGGGCTCAGGAGGGCTCGGCACAGCCGGGCCGCCCCGGGCGGGTTCCAGTCCCGGCCCCGGGATCACGGCCGGGGCTCCTCGGGGATCACAGGCGGTGAGGAATGACCAGGCTGACCTTTCCTCCCGGCCGCAGCGCCGTTGCCATAGCGGGGACATTCATTCATTGCCCCGCAGTTGCCCAGAGACCGGAGTCCCGGTGGCACTCGAGATGTTTTATCCCGGTGGCACTCGAGATGTTTTATGTGCCGTGCGGGGCCGGGGTTAAGACCTCGTCCCGGATTGCGGCCCCGCTCGGCGCTTCCCTCCCTCTGGAGCGCTCTCGGGATGCTGCGGGGAGTGACCTGTGACAGCGCCACTCCAGCCCTTTGTCCCCGCAGAGTGGCCCGGCTCTCCAAGCGGCGCTGAGAGGATTTGGGCCGTGTCCTCAGAGCCGGCAGAGTGCCGGGGTTACGGGAGCAGGGAGGGACAGCTGATCCCGGCAGGGGCTGCGGTGATTCCCCTCTGTCACAGGCACATTTATGGAAAATCCTTTCCTTGGGATCTTTCCTCCTGAGAAGCTGGGAGGCCTCAGCAACAAAATGCAAACAATGATTATCTGCTGCTGTGGAATGCAACAGGTGCATCTGTGATTGGTCTCATGTGGTTGTTTCTGATTAATGGCCAATCACAGTCCAGCTGTCCAGACTGTCTCGGTCAGTCCCAAGCCTTTGTTATCATTCCTTGTTTTTCTTTTTCTATTAGCCAGCCTTCTGATGAAATCCTTTCTTCTATTCTTTTAGTATAGTTTTAATATAATATAGACAATAAAATAATAAATCAGCCTTCTGAAACATGGAGTCAGATCCTCGTCTCTTCCCTCATCCTGGGACCCCTGCGAACACCATCACACTCCTCCTTGGCTCCCATCCCAAGGGAATGCAGTGAGTGAGGGGCTCTGACACCCCAGAAATTCCTGGGCTTTTCCAAACCTCTGCCCGAGTGTAACCTCCTGGATACTTCAGTGAGTGACAAAGAAAAGGAGGAAATGACAAAGAAAAGGGGGAAGGTCGGTGCTCCCCTCCAGCCATGCCTGTGGCTCTGTTCCTCCCTCCTGAGATGTCTCTCGGCAGGTTTGAGCTGGAAGGAGGATGCAGCAGGAGCAGGGATTTCAGGATTCCTCTTCTGGAGGGTTTATCTGGAGGCTCTGGTGCCTTTCCTGCTGTTCCCAGGAGGAATCTCAGACAGACCCTGTAAAATCCTCCTGCGCTGCAGCACGTGAGGAGTCAGAGGGGAGGTTTGGTCAGCTCAGGTTCAGGAGCTCAGGTGGGTTTATCCAGGGGCTCTGGGGGTGGGAGCACTCAGGAGAAGGGATTGGGGTGGTCTGGGACAAGGGAAGCAGCCAAGGACACAGAGCAGGGCTCAGGCAGATCCTCATGGGGCTGGGGAGACCCCAGAGGAGCCACCCTGGGGCTGATCGTGGCCATGGTGTGGGGTCCTTGTCCATGGGGGCCAGAGGTTCTGCTGGAACTGAGGGAAGGGAGCTTCTCCTCTGCTCTCTCTGGCCACACAATCCCCAAATCCCCAAATCCCAGGGGTTGGCACAGCCCTGCCAGCCCATGCAGTGCCAGCTGTGCCCACCTTGTCCCCAGCGCAGAGCACTCAGTGCCACCTCCAGGGCACACCTGCAGGGATGGGCACTGCAAAGCTCCCTGGGCAGCCCCTGCCAAGGCCTGAGCTCCCTTTCCATGGGCAAATCCTCCCTGAGAAGGAATCTGTCCCGTTTCCATCCTCGGGGAAGGCAGCCCAAGGGCCAGGGCAATGAGCAGAGCATGGGGATCCACCTGAGCATTTTTGGGATGGAGCTGAGCTCCAGGCTCTGTGCTCTGAGGCTGCCTTGGAATCCTTTAGCAGAAGGAACAACCTTCCTGAGGGATCTTTTGCTCTTCAGAGTGGATTCCCAAAAATCCCTCCCAGGTGAGGTGGGTTGGGCCCTGCACAAGGAGCTGCTGCTCCTCTCCCTGTGAGCTGTGCTGGGCTGACCTGGAGCCTGGGAATTTTGGGATTGGGAGGTGTATGGTTGGTCTCTGTGGCTCCTGATCCTTTTCCTCCAAATTCCTTCTGCTGAGGGTGCTGTTGAGACCCTGCCAATGCCACCCAGCTCTGAGGAGCTGTTCCCATGCCAGACCCTTATTCCCACGTTCTCCACGTGCCAGGCACTGCTGTGCCAGCCTTGAGGGGAGTTCTGTGTGTGCAGGAAGGCTCCCAGCCAGCTCCCAAGGCTGAGTGGGCTTTGCACATGGAATCGTGGAATGGTTGGGCTTGGGAGGGACCTCACAGCCACCGAGTGCCACCCCTGCCATGGCAGGGACACCTCCCACTGTCCCAGGCTGCTCCAGCCCCAGTGCCTGACTGAGCCTGACTGACCCTGACCTGCTCTGCTCCTTCTGGTCCAGTTCTGCTGGGCCTGCAGAAGTTCCTCTGGCCCGTGGAACATGTGGGAGCAGGAACGTGCTGCCACCAGCCAAACTGGGACTGTCACCCGAGCGCCACCGGGTCCAGCAGGACCTGCTGCTCTTGGAAAGCTTCACGGTGGCTCCCACGGGTGGGGCAGGCCCAGCAGAACTGGACCAGAAGGAGCAGAGCAGGTCAGGCTCAGTCAGGATCAGTCAGGCTCAGTCAGGCACTGGCCCTGCTCCTCTTCCAGGGATCCTTTCCTGGGGAATGGGGGAATGGGGGAATGGGGGAATGGGGGAATGGGGGAATGGTGGTCCCACCTGGATGTAGCTGGACAGAAGGACCCTGGGAAAGGGGACAGGGGAGCTCAGGGATGTGGGAGCTGTGCCACCCCCGTGGACAGGGCGGCCCAACCCAACCCAACCCATCCCAACCCAACCCAACCCTACCCAGCCCAGCCCAGCCCAGCTCAATCCAGCCAAGCCCAGCCCAGCCCAGCCCAGCCCAGCCCAGCCCAACCCAACCTAGCCCAACCCAGCCCAGCCCAGCCCAGCCCAACCCAGCCCAGCCCAACCCAACCCAACCCATCCCAACCCAACCCAACCCAACCCAACCCAGCCCAGCCCAACCCAGCCCAGCCCAACCCAACCCAACCCAACCCATCCCAACCCAACCCAACCCAACCCAGCCCAGCCCAGCCCAGCTCAATCCAGCCAAGCCCAGCCCAGCCCAATCCCAACCCAGCCCAGCCCAACCCAACCCAACCCAACCCAACCCAACCCAGCCCAACCCAACCCAATCCAGCCCAGCCCAGCCCAACCCAACCCATCCCATCCCAACCCAGCCCAACTCAGCCCAGCCCAGCCCAATCCCAACCCAGCCCAACTCAGCCCAACCCAACCCAACCCAACCCAGCCCAGCCCAGCCCAGCCCAATCCCAACCCAACCCAACCCAACCCAGCCCAGCCCAGCCCAGCCCAGCCCAGCCCAGCCCAGCCCAGCCCAATCCCAACCCAGCCCAACCCAACCCAGCCCAGCCCATCCCAACCCAGCCCAACCCAGCCCAGCCCAGCCCAATCCCAACCCAACCCAACCCAGCCCAGCCCAGCCCAGCCCAGCCCAGCCCAGCCCAACCCAGGCCCTCTCTGGGATCCCAGCCTGCCTGTTCCCCCTGACCCCTTGCTGTGGGCTTGGTGTGTTGGGGTGGGTTTTTTGTGTTTGGTTGGGGTTTTTTTGTGGAATTTCTTTTTTTTTTTTCCCCTTGGAAGAATTAAAAAGTAGGTCTTCCATGAATAAATATAACTCTTAGCTCCATCTTATTAACCAACAGCAATTTCAGGCTAAATACAGTGAGTGCTCACAAAAAAGCCAAGAATAGAAAATTGTTTAAGTGGCCAAAGAAAGTTTCTCCCATTGTGCTGGGAGCCAAGCTATGCCAGCTATATGTAAATGTATGCAGTGGGCTCTGTGCATGTGTCCACTTTGAAGTTGCCATCTGAATTTAATTCTGCCTTTGTGATTAAATCAGGCCATTACGTTTAATCTCACTTAATAGTAAGAAACGCTCTTTGTTGTTTTCTATAGGCAACATATTCTGCCCCTAACATATACAGCTTGGCATTCACACTTCCCTATTAATCCCCGATGGCTGATAATTGCCTCAGCTCCAAGTTCTGTGTCCAATTCACAAGGGAACTGATTGCAGCCATTCTTCCCCTATACATTAATGCCCTGTTTTGGTCCCACTCCTTTGGCTCAGTGAACCCTATCAAGCTGGCCACATTTTCTGGCCATGTGGGCGTATTGTAAGATGTTAAATTAAATTCGGGGCTGACCCCCTAAACACCAGAATCCATTAGAGCTGCGAGGTAGCTGATTGACAAGTGGGGCTACTTTGCCACTCAAAAAAAAAAAACCACAACCCTGACATAAAAAAAAACCCCACCAAACCCAAACCAGGCTAAATAAGGCTGAAGATTTTGTTTCAAGGTCTTCTGCCTGCTGTCTCTCTCCTTCCAATTTCATTACTGCCCCGGTAATTATGGCCATGGCATTGTTTCATTGATCCTGCATATGTCAGGCAGGGAATTTCTTTGGGAAAAGCCCAAGGAGCTGGGAGATGTCTTTAGTTTGCTTCAGTCTGGGAGCCCATGCAGATTTTTTTTCCCAAGTGTAATTAATTGAGAGAGCTGGGTTTTGGGGGTTCCTTTTTTCCTCATTTATTTTTCTTTCCCAAAACAGGGGCCTTATTCCCACTTACTGATGATGCCCAAGGGGCCTCAGGCTGTCGTTTTTAAATTTTCCTAGATATGATAAAAAACCCAACTCAGGGCAGATTCCTGCAGGGAGGGGATTGGAAAAGGACAATCATTGCATGGACTCTGCATGGACAAACACCAATTGTTTGGGTCCCTTTCCTTTCCCAAAATCCTGCATTTAAACAGACCCAGAGGTTTTTAATCACAGAAAAAAAAAATAAATTGGTGTCTCAAGAAGCACAAATAAACAGGAGCTTGTCACCCATGGTGCAACAACTTCCCTCCAGAGCAGGGACTACAATTCCATGGGATTGCAGGAGTGTGAGTTCACAAAATCCCAAATCCCTGGGGCTGGCACAGCCCTGCCAGCCCATGCAGTGCCAGCTGTGCCCACCTTGTGCCCAGCCCAGAGCACTCAGTGCCACCTCCAGGGGACACCTGCAGGGATGGGCGCTGCAAAGCTCCCTGGGCAGCCTGTTGTGCATTTTTATTTTTTTTTAATTCCACAGGTATTTGGAATAACAATCCACAATGCATCCCCACAGATGTTAACCCCTAACCAACATGAAATGAAAATTACTGAATCCCAGAATGTGTTGGGTGGGGAGGGACTTTAAAAATAACTTTGTTCCATGGGCAGGGACACCTTCCACAGTCCCAGGTTGTTCCAATCCCCACCCAACCCAGCCCGGAATGGAAGAAGGGAAAAGGAATGGCAGCCCTGGCACAGGGTGCCCAGAGCAGCTGGGGCTGCCCCTGCATCCCTGGCAGTGCCCAAGGCCAGGCTGGGCACTGGGGACAGTGGGAGGTGTCCCTGCCACGGCAGGGGTGGCACTGGGTGGGCTCTGAGGTCCCTCCCAGCCCAAACCAGTCTGGGGTTCTGTGATCCCATGGAACAGCTCCAATGGAATTGCTGTGCCCAGCCCAGGGTCCTGGCAGCACTCCTGGCTGCTCTGCTGTGCCCAGCACAGGGACAGATCCATGGGCAATGTCCCTCCTGGAGGAGTTTGCTGCCCCAAGCAGCCGAGCAGGGACAACATCCTGGGGTTTGTCCAAGGAGTGCCAAAGGAAAACAGAAGTATTTTAATACTTGAGTCACTTGAAAAGCACTCTCTGAGCCCAGGGAAGCAGAACTCAGCTGCTATCGAACAATTCCATCAATCTTTGAGCATTCGAATGTGAAAAATCTGATTTGAAATCCTTTTATAACCAGTTCTTTATGGAAGTGCAGTTTAAAAATTGCAATAAATGCCAGCTCGATATAAGGGGGTGTTAACAAAGGAGCAGAAGGTGATCTGAGCCTCAGCTTTGGATTTCCTTCCTTTCTCCTCCCTCTCAGCCCTTCCCAAACCCTTCCTTTGCTCTGGGTACCTTTTCCCTCTCATTTTCTTGTCCTTTCAGGAGGCTCCAGGTGTGGATTGACCCGAGCAGAACCTTTGGGGTTTATCAGACACTCCTGAAAGCACAAAGCCACCGTGACCCACCCATTTCTGCCAGCACCAAGAACAGACAGAAGAGTTTATTTTTTATTTTTTATTAAATGTAGGTGCTGCTCCCAGAGCTGTGATTCCCAACATTCACCTCCAAGCCAGCATCCCTAAAACACTGCATGGGTGATTTTTATTTTCAGCCTCTTTCAGCCTTTTTGTCAGGAGTTCTGTGGCTCCTGTGAGGCATTTGGGTTAATTAATTAACACCAATACCTGGCCTCACACTGGCCTGGACAAAAGTCACTTTATCCCAGGACTGCCCCTGTCCTGCTGCACTCTCTGATCTTGGGCTGGAGGCCCTGTGAGAGCAAAGGGATTTTGGATTTTGTCCTGGTGGTTTCCAAGGGCCACTCTGAGGAAAACTGCTGGGGAATGAGATTAATGCTTTAATTAAGGAGCAGGGGAGAAATCTGCTGGGTTTGTGTTTGCAACAAAACCCCCAGAGCTCCCCAAGCCCCCCAGAAGCTGAATGGTGTTTAATAAATCAATAATCTGATTAAGTTACCCACCCATCCAGATAATGACCTGACTTTGTGGGGATTTTCTCTGGACTCTGCCACAGCCTTAAACTTATTTCCATTGCTTTGGGTCAGACAAAGCTCTGGAGGGAGCCTTGGGAAGCCTGGCTGAGCTCTGGAGCTGGTTTTTCGTCTTTCATCAGAACTCAGGTGTCAGCAGGGTGGGTGCTGCTGGTTGGGGCAGCACACCCAAAAGGCAGAGATTTGCTTTGAAAACAAGCAGAAAAAGTGGCTCCAAAGCTGCTGACCGATGAGGGGTGACCCCAGCACAAAGCTGGAGGCAGCAGAGTCACAAATAAATTAAAAATTAATCATATTTATCCCTCCCCGTATTCAAAGACCAGTTTAAGTTTTGGACTTCTCCCCAGCCCAGAGCACTCAGTGCCACCTCCAGGTGACACCTGCAGGGATGGGCACTGCAAACCTCCCTGGGCAACCACTTGTTCTTTTTGATTTTCTTTTTCATATTCCACAGGTATTTGGAATAACAATCCATAACGCATCCCCACAGATGTTAACTCCTAACCAACAGCAACTTAAAACCATTGAATCCCAGGCTGCCCAGCAGCTGCTCTGGATTTGTTCCTGGTGGAACAGGGGGCTGGGGACATTCCCAAATAAGACCCCAGAAGTTCTGGGTGTCTCCTTGGAGTCCTTCTGTGAAAAAGCAGGAACAAAACCGTGCCAGCTTTAAAGGCACATGGAAACCCCTGCAGGCAAAACATGCAACAATTTCATCTTGCTGCTGTTGTTATTTACCAAAGTTTGCAGTGTTTTCCTTATAAACCCCAGTGGGGACCTGTGACAGCTGGGGGAGATCACCGGGGCAGGACAGGGAGAGGATTCCCCTCACTGGCTCTGAGGATTGTTGGATTTTCTGACCCAGAGAGGTGTTTTACAAACTTTTATCCCATTTTCAGCCTCACAAGAAGGGTGAGACACTACAGACATTCTAATTCACCCCACCACAACCAGAACCCAGCTCTTTCCTGATTCCAGCGCATTGTCTGCAGCGCTCTCTGCCAGACCGTTTCCTCCGAGGAGCTGCCTGGCGTTTGGCATTCCGAGCACAAGGCTGCAGCTCCCCTGGCAGCCCTTCATTGCCCGGGCAGTGCAATGTGCCCGGAGCCTGCCCACGTCCTGCCAGCGCGGCGCTGAATGCTTGGCACGGCTCTGCCGGGGGCCGCTCGAGCTGCCCGGCCTGCATCCCGCATCCTGCCACCACCCAGGTCGCACAATGACCATCTGGGCCGGCCGCGCAGCTCCTTTCAGCGCCCGCACAAAGTCACTGGTGCCTTTCCATGGGCAGCAGCGGGGCCGCGGGCGGGGCTCGGCTCTCGGGGCTGCTCCTGCAGGATGCTCCTTTAACTCCGTGCTGCTCCTGCAGGGTTCTCCTCTCTCTTTTGGGGCCCTGCTTTCTGGGCTGCTCCTGCAGGATGCTCCTTTCTGTCCGGGGCTGCTCCTGCAGGATGCTCCTTTCTCTTTTGGGGCTCTGCTCCCCATGCTGCTCCTGCAGGATGCTCCTTTCTCCCCGGGGCTCCCGGACCAGCTCCGTTTGTCCCCCCGGATTCAAATGCAGAGCAGCACCCCGCTCGTCCTGCTGCTGTGCCCTGGCAGGTTGTGGCTGGGTTATCCCAAAGCTGTCTCTGCAAAGTGCCAAAGGAGACGATGGGATGTCCCCTCCCAGCTGGCAGTGCCAGGGCACAGCACCTTCGGCAGCTGGAGTTAATACTGATTAGCTAATTATTAAATATTAGATCTTTAAGGGTGCCAAGGCACTGACAAAAGGAGGAGGAGGAGAGGATTAGGACACCTGGGCAGCCCAGGCTGGAGCAGCCTGAGCTCAGAGCTCCCCGGGGCTGGGGCAGGGTCAGGAGGGCCCCGAGGTGCCCTGGGCAGCCCAGGCTGGAGCAGCCTGAGCTCAGAGCTCCCCGGGGCTGGGGCAGGGTCAGAGGGCCCCGAGTGCCCTGGGCAGCCCAGGCTGGAGCAGCCTGAGCTCAGAGCCCCCCGGGGCTGCAGCTCCTCCCGAGGGGCAGCGCAGGGACAGCTCCGAGCTCTGCTCTGGGACAGGGACAGCACCAGGGAGCGCCTGGGGCCGGGCCAGGCCAGCTCAGGCTGCACAGCAGGGCAAGGTTCTTGCCCAGAGGGTGCTGGCACTGCCCAGGGAATGGGCACGGCCCCGAGGCTGCCACAGCTCCAGCAGCCTTTGGCCAGCGCTGCCAGGGATGCCCAGGCTGGCCTTGGTGGGCTCTGGGCAGGGCAGGGCTGGCACTGGGGGATCCCTGGGGGTCCCATCCTTCCATGGCCAGCCATGCCTGGGCTCACAACACACAAAATCCTGCTGAGGAGCAGCTGTGCTTCCCATGAGGGCAGAGCTGGGAATGAATCCCCAAACACCCACAGGTCAGAGAATGTCAGGGACCCTTCAGCAGCCCTGACCCTCTGCCAAGATCCCTCGTGCTCTATAAACACCAAAGTGGACGCACTTTCTGCTGTTTTCCTGCTGGCTGAAATGCCCACATCCATGAGGAGAAAAGAGAAACCTCACACTGTGAGGAGGCAGAAGCAGAGCAAACCTCTCACTCCTGGGATTTGTGCCTCCAGAGTCCAGAGCTCGGTTTGCAAACTGGAACACACTCCCTGCTCCCCTCACAAAACCTCTGCAGAAGTTCAGCACAGAGGAAAAACCGAGTGCAGGTGAGGGAAAACATGAGGGGACTGACCTGGGGAAGCTGCTGGGACTGAAGTTCCCAAGGATGGACTTTTCCCTGAATTGTGGAATGGGTCGGGTTGGGTTGGGATGGGATGGGATGGGATGGGATGGGATGGGATGGGAGGGACCTTAAAGCCCATCCAGTGCCACCCCTGCCGTGGCAGGGACACCTCCCTCTGTCCCAGGAGCAAAGTGTCCATGGAAGCAGAGTCCATCACGTGGACAAACCTCCCTCGGACAGGAAAAGAAGGGATTGGGATGAGGGAGTGTCGAAACCCTGGTCACTGAGAATTCCAGACTTTCTGTGCTGACAGGCAGTGACCCCCAAGAGGACACTGCATTTGACCTGGAACCGTAAAAAACCCTTCCAAAATTAAATAATAAGACTAAAATCGTAAGTATATAGTTTAAAGAAAAGTGTGTAATATCACATAGTAGAAAACTTAAAGTTTTAACTTAAAGTTTAAAGTTCTAAACTACACGGAGGACTTTGCAGGGAGCCAAGGCTTCCCCTTGGGAGTTTCTGATCAGAGCAAGTGGTACCAGGACCCCTGGTGAGATAGGGTCTTTTTCCTTCTTGTCCAAAGTGAAGCCAGGAGGAAGATGAAGATTTGAGTTTTTTCCTGATCCTCTTTCCCTGTTTCTCTGTTTCACACCCTGTTCACAACCTCTTCTCCAGCAACAGCATCCGAGGATCCAGGGCAGGGTTGGGGCCTGCTACTGTGGGAGACGAGCTTTGGACACTCACATTTTTCCTTCTCCAAGGGAATTAAAAGAGTGAAATACACGGCATTTCACAGTGGAAATGCTGGGCTTGTTGATCTTAAGCATCTCTTCCAACTTTGAGGATTCTGAGATTCTCCTGCTCAATAAAATGCACCAGGCTCAAAGCTGTAAATGGCTGCTTAGACTTCATAGAGCCACAAAATCCTGAGCTGGAAGGGACCCACAAAGTCATTGAAGTCCAACTCCTGCTGCACTGCAGGGGTTTGATTGTTTCCTCGGGGCTTTTTTCCTCCTGGAAGGGTATTTTGCATCCCTGGAGGATGGAAAAGAAAAATACATTAAACCCCAAAAATACATTAAACCCCTTATTGTTGCAAGAGCTCAATCCTGGTGGCCACCATCCCTTCCCTTTCTTTCTATTTCCGAGAGGAAAAGACACAAAGAACGAAAGAAAGGCAGCAAAGCCCTTGGAAAGGAGCGGGGTCTCCTCCCGGCAGGCAGAGCCCCTGGCACGGCGCTCCCGTGGCACCGAGCCGCCGCTGCCAGCCCAGACTTGGCACCAAGGGCCGGCCCTTTGTGTCCCGGGCACCTTCCCGATGGCAGCGGGGACAGGCGGCCGTGCTGGGCGACAGCAGCGGGCACCCCAGCCAGCAGGGACAGGAGGAGGGGAGGAGAGGGCACAAACACACCTCGGGAGGTGGCAGGAGGAGGAGAGGGCACAAACACACCTCGGGAGGTGGCAGGAGGTGTGACAGTGGTCACAGGGGTTTTCAGGATGAGGGAAGAGGCGTAGACCTGACTCCATATTTCAGAAGGCTTGATTTGTCGCAGACGTCTTTTCATAAAAATCCTTTCTTTAGGATTTTCCCTCCTGGGAAGCGGAGGCCCCAGAAGAAGAATGTAAACAATGATTATCTGCTGCTGTGGAGTGCAACAGGTGCACCTGTGGCTGGCCCATGTTGGATGTGTATAATTAATGGCCAATCAAGGACGGAGCTCTCTCTGGGACAGAGTCAGAGAGAGCTCCTTTGTTATTCATTCTTTTCTATTCTTAGCTTAGTCAGCCTTCTGAGAACTTTTCCTTCTATTCTTTTTAGTATAGTTATAATGTAATATATATCATAAAATAATAAATCAAGCCTTCTGAACATGAGGCCAACATTCTTGCCTCTCTCTTCACCTGCAGCCCTTGTGACCACCGTCACATTGATTTATTATTTTATGATATATATTACATTACAACTATACTAAAGAATAGATGGAAAGTTTCCTCTCAGAAGGCTGGCTAAGCTAAGAATAGAATAGCAAAGAATGATAACAAAAGGCAGCTGTCAAGGACTCTGTCCGAGATAGCTCGGCCTTGATTGGCCATTAATTATAAACATCCAAGATGGGCCAATCAAAAATCCGCCTGTTGCATTCCACAGCAGCAGATAACCATTGTTTACATTGTGTTCCTGGAGCCTCTCAGCTTCTCAGGAAGAAAATATCCTAAGAAAGGATTTTCATAAAAAGATGTCTGCGACAAGGAGGGAGGAGAGAGAACAAACACACCTCGGGAGGTTTATCCACTGCCAATCAAAACCTCAGTTAAGTTCTGGTGTAAAATGATTGAGGACATTCTTTACCTGATATACTTCTGTTATATCACTAAAACAAGGTTTACAACATCAGAAACCCAAACAGCAATGCAAAGCACCATTTGGGTGATCCATCTCCATATTGCATTCTGCTTTTGCACAAACGCAGGCACAGCAAATGAGATGAGAACGTTCATGGGAAGAATTGCCTTGCTTTTTCTCTGTGAAGAGAAATGGGGCTACAGCAGGAGAGACAAAATAGGGGGGAAAATGGAAATTGGGGTGTGAGGAGAGGGGAGAGCGGCACTGGCGGCTCCTGTCCAACGCTTTTTGGGGGCTCCTAAAGCTCTGCTGCTGTCCCAGCCCAGCCCAGACTCCTGTCCATGCCCACAGCTCTGGGCTCACTCCCAGCCCTGCTGAAGGGACTCGGGGTCCCCCAGCTGCCCCTCGGGTCTCACCAGAGCCACCCAAAGTCACCAATCCAGCCGAGCCCAAATCCTTTGTGCCATTGGGGAGCGGGTGGGAATGGAGCAGGATGAGCACAGCGCTGAGCTGGCACTCTGTAGGGTTTTTAGAGGGTGATGTGTGTGGTGGATTCTCGTTTTTCCCTGTTTTCGTATCAATAATCCATTTTCCACCTGCAGGCACGGGAGCTGTTCACCAAAGGGTGAATTGGGTCATTCCTAACTCAGACTCGATATTGTTTCTGTTCGATGCAGACACTCAAAAAGCAAACTGAAACACCACTCACAAATAATTCTGTGGAGTGAATATTTATATTTTGCTGCAGACACCAGGATCTTCAGTAAAAATAACTGGAGGGCAAATATCTCCCCTTGTAGCAGCTGGCTGGGCTCAGCTAGCCCACAGCAGCTCAATGCAAAACGCAGTTAGCCACAGGTTTAACTCGCTGAAAATTGATGAGGATATAGAAGTTAGAGAGTTTTTCTTTGTGTAACACCCTGAAATGAGCAGTCAAATGTGACCATGTTCGCAGGGGTCTTAGGATGAGGGAAGAGACGTGGATCTGACTCCATGTTTCAGAAGGCTGATTTATTATTTTATGGTATATATTACATTAAAACTATGCTAAAAAATAGAAGAAAAGGTTTCACTAGAAGGCTAAGAATAGAAAAGGAAAGAATGATAACAAAGGTTTGTGTCTCAGACTCTCTGTCCGAGCCAGCTGACTGTGATTGGCCATTAATTAGAAACAACCCCATGAGACCAATCCCAGATGCACCTGTTGCATTCCACAGCAGCAGATAATCAATGTTTACATTTTGTTCCTGAGGCCTCCCAGCTTCTCAGGAGGAAAAATCCTAAAGAAAGGATTTTTCATAAAAGTTATCTGCGACAGTCAAACGCTCCCTTGAACAATGTCACACAGCAGAAAATCAGCGCTAAATCATTTCTAGCCTTTCAGCAGCCAAGCCGAGCTGTGAAATCCCGGTGCATAAACCCCTTTGAGAGCCTTGGCTTTGCTCACGGGAGCCAGGACCGCTCTCAGAGCTGTGAAATCCCAAAAAGCCGGTGCATAAACCCCTTTGAGAGCCTTGGCTTTGCTCACAGGAGCCAGGCCCGTGCTCGGAGCCTCTCTGGAGTCAATGGCAGAGCCAGCGCTGCTTGGGCTGACACCGCTGCCGTGCACAGGCACAATTTGCTCGGAGCCTGTGCCCAATATGCAGCACTCACAGAAAATTGATGGGGACAGAGAAGTTAGAGAGTTTTTCTTTGTCTAACACCTTGAAATGGGCAGTCAAACGCTCCCTTGAACAATGTCACACGGCAGACAATCAGCACAAAATCATTTCTGGCCTTTCAGCGGCCAGGCCGAGCTGTGAAATCCCGGTGCATAAACCCCTTTGGGAGCCTTGGCTTTGCTCACGGGAGCCAGGCCTGCGCTCAGAGCTGTGAAATCCCAAAGGCCGGTGCACAAACCCCTTTGAGAGCCTTGGCTTTGCTCACAGGAGCCAGGCCCGTGCTCGGAGCCTCTCTGGAGTCAATGGCAGAGCCAGCGCTGCTTGGGCTGACACCGCTGCCGTGCACAGGCACAATTTGCTCGGGGCCTGTGCCCAGTGTGCAGCACAAAGCGCGGTGCCACGGGCACTCTGCGGTGCCCGTGGCCGCTGCCAGCTCGGACGGGAGCGCTCCCGGCCGGGGCTGCCCAAACGCCTCCATTCACAGCCCCACACGGCCAAGAGCGGGCAGTGAGAGCGGGCTGGAACAAAGGTGGCTCTGAAGTCATTTCCCAGCGCTCCATCCAGCCATCCGGTTTCGCTCCTCGCCCATTGAGGGGGCAGAAAGCGGCAGGAAGAGCGCGGCTGAAAGGGAACAAACCGGGGGGAGGCAGCCGGGGCCGGGGCTGCCCATTCTCCGTGCCCAGAAAGGGATGAATGATTCATTAGAGGCGGCCAAAAGGTAAAATGGATGTGCCGGGGGGGCGGCGTCCCCGGCCAAGTTCCTCGAGCACCTGCGAGGCCGGGCCGCGGAGCACAGAGCGCCTCTGTTCCCTCACCTGGGCCGTGCCGCGGGAAGCTGGGCCCTCTGTGCGCTCAGAAAGGAGAGGGAGATGCCAAAAGGTGAGGGGGGGTCTGGGCTCCGGGCCTGGGAGCGAGGACGCAGAGCTGAGGTGCCAAATCCCATCTCCCTGCGGAGCCTGGCAGGGCCTCGGGCCGCTGCATGGAGGGGCAGGAGCTGGGATTGCCAGGGGAGCTGGCAGAATCAGACACGGATCCCACTGCAATGGAACACAGCTGAGCTCCCTCGGGAACGCTGGAAAATCCCAGCCTGGCCCGTGGATCCAGAGAATGAACTGAGCAGGGGTTGTGTTGGAGTGAGTGGGGCCTGCTGACTCCCAAACTGGGATGGAAACATCTTCATCCCCCTGGTTTTGTCAGCGAGTTTGGAAAATGCCCTGCACGGGTGGCTCTTCTCCAGGGGACACAGGTGGTAGTGGCTCAGGTGGCCCCGGTGGAGAGCAAGGAAAGGATTCTGAGTCCAGTTCTGGTCCTGCAGGAGAGACCTGGAGGGGCTGGAGCGTGTCCAGGGCAGGGAATGGAGCTGGGAAGGGGCTGCAGAATCCCTGAGGAGCTGGAAGGGGCTGCAGAATCCCTGAGGGAGCTGGGAAGGGGCTGCAGAATCCCTTAGGGAGCTGGAAGGGGCTGCAGAATCCCTTAGGGAGCTGGGAAGGGGCTGCAGAATCCCTGAGGAGCTGGAAGGGGCTGAGGCTGGAGCAAAGGAGGCTCAGGGGCCCTTGTGGCTCTGCACAAGGCCCTGCCAGGAGGGCACAGCCGGGGGGGTCGGGCTCTGCTGCCAGGGAACAGGGACAGGAGCAGAGGGAGCGGCCTCAGGCTGGGCCAGGGCAGGCTCAGCTGGGACAGCAGCAGCAATTTGCCCATGGAAAGGGAGCTCAGGCCTTGGCAGGGGCTGCCCAGGGAGCTTTGCAGTGCCCATCCCTGCAGGTGTGCCCTGGAGGTGGCACTGAGTGCTCTGGGCTGGGCACAAGGTGGGCACAGCTGGCACTGCATGGGCTCCTGGCAGGGCTGTGCCAGCCCCAGGGATGTGGGGATTGCCATGTGGGATCTGAAGGAGGCCTGCCATGGGAAGCTGGTGCTGGGTATGGAATTCTCCTGGCAGATTGGTGCCATCACTGCACGTGGCAGCTCTGACAGGTTCTGCCCAGGAGAGACAGGGCAGCAGCAATGAGGAGCCTGAAGCACCCCAGGCCCTTTGTTCAGTGGGATTCAGCTCCCTCAGCTGTTTAGGTTTTGCTGCTGAGTGGAATAACCCAAATGCCCCCCACCCCCATCCCATACCTGGTGTTCTGGGGTGTGAGGAACTGGGGAGCAGTGCAGGCAGCACAGCCTTTGCCATGGAGAACAGCCAGGGAAATGATTCCTGAGCCTGTGGGTTCCCGTTTGGTGGGGAAGATTTGGCAGGGCAGGGAAGGCAAACACAGCAGACACTGGGAATGACGAGTGGCACTGCTGGAGCTCCCTTTCACCATTTCCCTGCTCCTCTTTCCATCCCCAACCCGTTTGTGCTCACGGCGGCGTTTGGACAGGGAGCGCTGGAGAAGTTGCTCATCCATCGTGGTGCGGCCAAAACTGCCCTCACCAAACCCTTCCTGCCAGAGGAGCCTTGGGAGAACCCAAAGGAGCCATCAGCAGGAGCTGGGTGACTCCTGCTCGGGGCAAGGGGTGCCAGACACGCCTCCCTCACTGGCGCCTGGCACGGGTCACCTCAGAACCGGGGCAAAAATCCCCGTGGATGGTTAAAATCCCTCTGGCCTGGGTGGGCGGTGGCAGAGGAGGCATGGCCGGGACCGAGGGCAGCGCTGCTCCCAAAGCCGGCCTGTCCCAGCCTGTCCCCCGTGTCCCCCTCGGTGCACTCGGGACCGAGCCGTGCCCGTCCTTGTCGCTGTCCCCGCAGGGAGCGGGGGGCTCTCTCTGTCCCCGCTGCCGTTTCCAGATGGTCGCCGTGCCCGCCGAACAATGGCCGGGGCGGCAGCGCGGCTGCGGCTCCCCCTGCATACAGAGCAGCGCCCGCCCCCCCGCTCCCGCCGGGATCGGACCCGCTCCGGGAGAGATCCAGCCCCGTTCCCGGCGGGATCCAGCCCCACTCCCCGCGGGATCCATTCCCGGCGGGATCCATTCCCGGCGGGATCCATCCCCATTCCCGGCGGGATCCAACTCCGTTCCCGGCGGGATCCAGCCCCATTCCCGGCGGGATCGGACCCGCTCCGGCCGGGATCCAGCCCCGTTCCCGGCGGGATCCATCCTCATTCCCGGGATCCATCCCCATTCCCGGCATCCAGCCCCACTCCCAGCGGGATCGGACCCGCTCCGGCCGGGATCCAGCCCCACTCCCCGCGGGATCCATTCCCGGCGGGATCCATTCCCGGCGGGATCCATCCCCATTCCCGGCGGGATCCAACTCCGTTCCCGGCGGGATCCAGCCCCATTCCCGGCGGGATCAGCCCCCCCTCCGGGCGGGATCCATCCTCATTCCCGCCGGGATCGGACCCGCTCCGGCCGGGATCCAGCCCCATTCCCAGCGGGATGCATTCCCGGCGGTATCCAGCCCCATTCTGGGGATCAATCCCCATTCCTGGCAGGATCCAGCCCCATTCTCGGGATCCATCCCTGCTCCCGGCCGGGATCCATCCCCATTCCCAGCGGGATCCAATCCCATTCCCGGCGGGATCAATCCCCGATCCCAGAGGGATCCATCCCCGTTCCCGGCAGGATCCATCCCTATTCCCGGCGGGATCAACTCCCCTCCCAGCAGGATCCAACCCCACTCCCGGCGGGATCCATTCCCGGCGGGATCCGTCCCCATCCCGGAGGGATCCATGCCTCCTTCCCAGCAGGATCCAGCCCCGTTCCCGGCGGGATCCATCCTCCTTCCGACGGTATCCATCCTTGCTCCCGGGTTCCATCCCCATTCCTGGCGGGGTCAACCCCGGCTCCCGGCGGGATCCACGCTGCTCCCAGGATCCATTCCCATTCCCAGAGGGATCCACCCTGCTCCCAGGATCCATTCCCATTCCCAGAGGGATCCATCCCCCTCCGGCCCTCTGGGGGATGCTCGGCCAAGGGCCGCCCGGGTTAAGTCTGGGTCTGGCCTGTTCTTTGTCAGGATTAACAGGAGAGTTTTGTTCCTCCAAGAGCAAACCTGGAAGAAGCGTGTTTAGGCCTCTGCAGGAGTTGGGATTCTGGGGAATTTGGGATTCTGAGAGGAAATAAAACCCACAGTGAGACCCCTCCAGGCTGGCACAGGCAGAGCCCAGGAGCAGAGATCTGCCTGTGCTGCCTCTGCTCTGCTCTGCTCCTCGTGGGTTCACAGTGCTGAAATGGCACTGAAATCACCAGTGGCAAACCCCTCATTGGCCATGGGATTGCTCCACTTCCCAGAGCTCCTGGAACCCAGGAGGTGACCCAGCTGTGGCCTTCCAGGACCTGCAGGAGCTGACAGGAAACATGGAGAGAAACAGAGGACAAGGCCTGCAGGGACAGCACCCAGGGAATGGCTGCCAGTGCCAGAGGGCAGGGCTGGGTGGGATCTTGGCAGTGAGGAATTGTTCCCTGGCAGGGTGGGCAGGCCCTGGCACAGGGTGCCCAGAGCAGCTGGGGCTGCCCCTGCATCCCTGGCAGTGCCCAAGGCCAGGCTGGGCACTGGGGACAGTGGGAGGTGTCCCTGCCATGGCAGGGGTGGCACTGGGTGGGCTTTGAGGTCCCTCCAACCAGTGCCACTGCCAAGGGGGGACACCAGAAGAGAAGTTCTGGTGACAAAACCCTCCAGGCGTGGGGCTCATCCCAGGGGGGGACTGTCCATGGTTTTGTGAAACTGGAATCCAGCCTGGCGCTGACAATGCTCCTCTGGACTCTGGGATTGCTGCACTCCCTGTGTGGAAATCCGTGCTGCCCAAAAGGCTTTCAGAGCCTGAACATTTTATTCCCTTTAAAATAATACAGAATAATTATTTTAAAAACGAAACTACAAATCCTGCCATGAATTCAGCCAAACATCCACCTTGGAAAGCTTTTATGCATTGTGGTGTCCCAGGACTGTCACTCCAGCAGGGTTTTCTCCCTCTCTCCGTGCCCAGCACTGCTGGGATGGCAAAAATCCAAAGTGCTGCCAAGAGCCAGGCTGGCAATGTCCCTTTGGTGGCCTGTGGCTGCTCTTGGTGTGCCCGTGGAGTGGGCAGGGGTGGCAGTGGGGTGGGCAGAGATGTCCTGGGGTGGGCAGAGGTGTCCATGAGGTGGGCAGAGGTAGCAGTGAAGTGGACAAAGGTGTCCCTGGGGTGACCAGAGGTGTCCCTGGGGAAGGTACAGGCATCCTTAAGGTGGGCAGAGCTGTCCATGGGATGACCAGAGGTGTCCCTAAGGTGGGCAGAAATGTCCATGGGGTGAGCAGAGGTGTCCATATAGTCAGCAGAGGTGTCCATGGGGAAGGTACAGGCATCCCTAAGGTGGGCAGAGCTGTCCATGGGGAGAGCAGAGGTGGCAGTGGAGTGGAGAGAGGTGTCCCTGGGGTGGGCAAAGGCATGCATGAGATGGGCACAGATGTCCATGGAGTGGACAGAGATGTCCCTGAGGTAGGCAGAAACGTCCCTGGGGTGGACAGAGATGTCCCTGGGGTGGACAGAGATGTCCATGGGGTGAACAGGATCGTCCCTGGGGCGGGCAGAGGTGCCCAGCTGCTGCTGGGCACTCTCTGCCTCCAAGGGCAGCCCTGAGGCACTGCCAGGGAAATTCCCGGCCTGGGTCTGCTCCTGCCTGCTCGGAGCTGCTGCATCCGGACCCTGGGGCTGTGCTGCGGGAGAGCAGCTCATTAACGGCGCTCATTAGCCCAGCCCATTACACAGCCGGGCTGTGCTGGATGCGGGGCTGGGCTCCCTCCCTGCCCCTGCCGGGCGATGATCGGGTCCTGCCCCGGCCCTGTGGGGGCACACACGGCTGGGAAGCTCTGGCAGGTTCTGCTGTGAGGGGCTGCAGGGGCTTCAGGGGATTTCTCACCCACAGCCACGGGTGGGCCTGGGGGGCTTCTGGGTGTGCTGCTCATGGAGACCTCATGGTGATGGCAAAGACCCTTCTTCTCCCTTCATGGCATTGGTGGTGTCCGGATGCTTGGGCAGCTGTGAGAAATGTCATTGTCACACAAGCATGGAGGGGTTGGGTTGGGAGGGACCTTAACCCACCCAGTGCCACCCCTGCCAAGCCCCAGAATGTTGTCCCTGCTCGGCTGCTTGGGGCAGAAAACTCCTCCAGGAGGGACATTGCCCATGGAGCTGTCCCTGTGCTGGGCACAGCAGAGCAGCCAGGAGTGCTGCCAGGACCCTGGGCTGGGCACAGCAAACCCAGGGCAGCTGTTCCATGGGATCACAGAACCCCAGACTGGTTTGGGTTGGGAGGGACCTTGAGGATCATCCAGTTCCCCCCCTGCCATGGCAGGGACACCTCCCACTGTCCCCAGTGTCCAGCCTGGCCTCGGGCACTGCCAGGGATGCAGGGGCAGCCCCAGCTGCTCTGGGCTATTCTCACCCTGCTCTCTCCTCTCCCTGACTCTGAACTCCTGGCCTGGCTCACCTCACTCACTGTCAGATCCCCTGGAATCTCAGATTCTGCCCAAATCTGCCTTTGCCTCTCCCGATGAGGCACAGCAGGTGAGAGGGGGTGAGCACAGCCCCAGGTGGTGCCAGCCCAGGGAAGGTTTGGGAAGGGAAGGGAAGGTTTGGGAAGGTTTGGGAAGGTTTGGGAAGGGGAGGGAAGGGAAGGGAAGGGAAGGGAAGGGATTTGGGAACCCGAGCTCCTGGGGTGTCACTGCAGCCTCCTGAGCTTCTGCGGGGTTTCTCTTTCCTTTTGGACCACCTGGGCCAAGCCCAGGCAGGGACCGGCGGGCAGGGGGAGCGGGGGCAGCGCTGAGCCCCGTTCCCAGAGCCCCAGTCCCAGAGCCCCATTTCCATTCCCCATCCCCATTCCCCATCCCCATTCCCCATCCCCATTTCCCATTCCCAGATCCCCATTCCCATTTCCCCATTCCCATCCCCATTCCCCACTCCCCATTCCCATTTCCCCATTCCCCATTCCCCATTCCCCATTCCCAGAGCCCCATTCCCAGAACCCCATTCCCCATCCCCATTCCCCATTCCCCATTCCCCAATCCCATTCCCAGATCCCCATTCCCCATTTCCCATTCCCCGTTCCCATTCCCCATTCCCATCCCCATTCCTCCATTCCCCCATTCCCCATTCCCCATTTCCCATTCCCATCCCCATTCCCCCATTCCCCATTCCCATTCCCCATTCCTCATTCCCAGATCCCCATTCCCAGAGCCCCATTCCCCATCTCCATTCCCCATTCCCATTCCCCATTCCCCATTCCCCATTCCCATTCCCATTCCCCATTCCCAATCCCCATTTCCCATCCCCATTCCCCATCCCCATTCCCATTCCCATTCCCATTCCCCATTCCCATTCCCCATTCCCCATTTCCCATCCCCATTCCCCATCCCCATTCCCATTCCCATTCCCCATTCCCATTCTCCATCCCCATTTCCCATTCCCATTCCCATTCCCATTCCCCATTTCCCATTCCCATTCCCAGATCCCCATTCCCAGAGCCCCATTCCCATTCCCCATTCCCCATTCCCCATTCCCATTCCCATTCCCATTCCCCATTTCCCATTCCCATTCCCAGATCCCCATTCCCAGAGCCCCATTCCCATTCCCATGCCCCATTCCCATTCCCATTCCCCATTCCCATTCCCATTCCCCATTTCCCATCCCCATTCCCCGTTCCCAGCCCGACTGCGCCGCGGCAGCCGCAGGTGACAACTTTAACAAGAGCGGAGCAGATGAGGAGTTTATAGGCTGTTAATAAACTGTAACCAATCGCTGAATGCCCGCGCGTTGTGTTCAAGCTGTTTGGGGCCACAGGTCCTTGGGAGAGCTTGCACTTGCTCTGCCTTTATCCCGACGTAGCAGGACATGAAAGGCCGAGGCAGACTCTTGATGTTTGTTCCCCTGAATAGACATATGTCCCTCACACTAGCACGGGAATATCTAATTAAGGCACACAATGCTGGCTTATACCCAGGGGCAGTGGCAAACAAGACGCTGTCACACTCTTAAGAACACAAACAAAATGAAAATTGCCTCTTTATACATTATAATGAATATGTTCTCCATGCATTAAAAGTTCATTTACTCCCAGGCTCTGCGAGGCCGGCTGGATTTCGGTTAATATCATCTTTTTTTCGGGGGGTTTGGGTAGGATTAGGGACAGGTTTGTTAATGAAGCTGCAGAGGATTTTCCCCCATAGACATGAAAAAGGAACAAAATCCGAATTGTGCGTTTATTGTGTTGTCTCAGGCAAATCCCACTCTTCAGCTCCCACCTCAGGAGCGGCTCCTCCCTTCTGCAGGACACGTCAGCCGGGGATTTGCGGCTCCTTTCTCCCACCTCCCTCTCCTGCAGCAGCTTCTGGCATTTCTGTGAGCAAAGCCAGAGCCAGAGGCTGGAGGGGCTCTGTCCTGCTCCTGCCCCGGGAACGTCGGTGCCGAGTGCCAGGGTGTGCCCAGGGCTGATCCTGACCCGTGCAGCTTCTCCTGGGGCTGATCTTTCCCTTCCCTTCCCAAACCTTCCCAAACCTTCCCTTCCCAAATCTTCCCAAACCTTCCCAAACTTTCCCAAACCTTCCCTTCCCAAACCTTCCCAAACCTTCCCAAAACCTCCCAAAGCTTCCCACCAAGGCATTTTTTTTCACTTTGTTTACATTTCTCCAATTTAATTTCTGTAATTTCAGCTCTTGCAGAGGTGACTCCCTGAGCCACCCCGGGAGCTCCAACAGGGGCTGGGATCAGGGAATGCTGGCACAAAGCTCCTTGAACCATCCTGGGAAGGGAGGAGCAGACAGGGAGGGTCCTGGAAGGGCAAATCCCTTCTGAGAGCTCCTCTGCAGGTGCCTGGCAGAGCCACAAACCTGCAGGGAAACCTGTCCACAAAGCAGCTCCCGAGGAAACCTGTCCCCAAAGCAGGTCCCAGGTGTTGGGGAAGATGAAACAGGAAAGCCTTATCAATATGATTGTCTGGCAAAAGATTTTGAGAATATGGAAACTATCAGCGAGATTGAAATGAAAGCAAGCTGTGAGATCCCTCAGTTACTGAACAACTGGAAAACAATGGTGTGACCAGCTGAAGGTGATCCCCTTTTGATGGAACAACACCCTCTGCTTGCAGACAGGCCCAAGGGTCAGAGCAGACCCTGCAGCTTGGCAGAAGGGGCCCAAAGAGGAGTTTTTAGGGTTTAAAATATAACACAGTGTGGTGATGTAGTGATTCTGATAGGCTGTATGGAAATGCTATAGGATTTGTATGTTGTACTGGATTGGTTAGTGAGAATGAGAATATTCAACACAGAAGAAGATTTATTGTATTGTAACGGGAACCTGGCTCTCTTAGCTCTTACTGTCTTCCCCTCTCATCCTCTCTCCCCCTCTCTTTTCTCTTTACTGCTCTGAGCTGTGTTTGGCAGCTCCAGCAGGGCCCTGCACCCAGGCCCTGTGCAATGAACCCCAAATCCCAGCAGGGCCCTGCACCCAGGCCCTTTGCAATAAACCCCAAATCCCAGCAGGGCCCTGCACCCAGGCCCTGTGCAATGAACCCCAAATCCCAGCAGGGCCCTGCCCCCAGGCCCTCTGCAATGAACCCCAAATCCCAGCAGGGCCCTGCACCCAGGCCCTTTGCAATGAACCCCAAATCCCAGCAGGGCCCTGCACCCAGGCCCTGTGCAATGAACCCCAAATCCCAGCAGGGCCCTGCACCCAGGCCCTTTGCAATGAACCCCAAATCCCAGCAGGGCCCTGCACCCAGGCCCTGTGCAATAAACCCCAAATCCCAGCAGGGCCCTGCACCCAGGCCCTTTGCAATGAACCCCAAATCCCAGCAGGGCCCTGCACCCAGGCCCTTTGCAATAAACCCCAAATCCCAGCAGGGCCCTGCCCCCAGGCCCTGTGCAATGAACCCCAAATCCCAGCAGGGCCCTGCACCCAGGCCCTGTGCAATGAACCACAAGTTCCTGACCTGGCTGCAGAGATCTCTGTCTCCATTCCGACCGTGCTACCCCCGATGCTCCTACATCAGGAGCACGGGAAGGGGCTGTGCTTCCTCAGCCTCAGCTCTGACACTCAAATAAAATCTGTCACAGACTGGGTTGTGTCGAGGGACCCCAAATCCCACCCAGTGCCACCCCTGCCATGGCAGGACACCTCCCACTGTGCCCGGTGCTACTCAGTGCCCAGCCTGGCCTTGGGCACTGCCAGGGATCCAGGGAGAGGAGACCTCTGAGACCACCCCACATTGTTCTGAGCATAGCTCCTTTCCCCATCCACCTTCCACGTTTTCTGCCCTCTGTGCCTGAAGTTGTGACCTGGAAAAGGATTCTCCCCATCCCTTTTGGGGCTCTGGAATGGGTTTGGGATAGGGATCAGTTCCTGCTGCCCTGGCGTGCTCAGCTCCCAGGGGAAATCCTCCTCTGTCACTGGAGCAGCATGGAATTCACATGGGATTCTTTCTGCTGGAGACCGGAGAGAGGGAAACTTCATGGGCTCTTCAGCACAGCCCCAAACGGGGGCTAAGCACATGGGGGGCTGAATTCCCACCTTCCAGGGGTTTCTCTCTCAAAGATGCCCCATTTCCACCCTTTGGAAGGAGTTTGGGGTCTCCCTGTCCTTTTGGGACACTGTGAGCCTCCTCTCCTCAGGCACAGCACGTCCAACCTTGCTCCATTCCCTCAGGAGGAATAAACAAGATCCCCCCTCCCAAAACTCTGCTCAGTTTTCACTCAAAAGGATTTTCCTCATGAGAGTGATTAACGCTGTGGCAGCTTTTCAGCGGAAACAAAACCAACAAGATCCACACACACAAAAACACCCGAAACCCCAAGAAACGTGAGTGTTTTTCTAGTTTTTTTTTTCTTTCCTTTTCCAAGCAGACAAAGAGGTGTATAAATGTGTCTTATACATATATGTATATGTCTTTCTGCAAATGGCATTTAACACACGTCTGCGGGACGCCGCGGCAATCCCGACGCCGCGATCCATCCGCGGCCCGGTGATGCCGGCTGACAGTGATTGATTGATTTTCCCCCGAATAGGACCAACACGGGGAATGCATTAGAGGGGAAGCGCGCTCGTGGCTGCCGGGGAGCGCCCCCGGTTCCGATTGTGCCGGCCTTGGCAGCGGGGCCGCGATGATTGATGAGGGCCGAGGAGCCCGATCCCCTCGGAGCTGTCCCCGTGAGTGTGTGACACGGCTCCCCTGCCACCGCGGGGACAGGGACAGCCCTCTGGGGGGACAATGCAGCAGGGTGGCCCGTCCCCATAACCCCGGCCGATGCGTGTGGGGAGAGCTGACCTGGCGGTTCAAGGAGAGCGGCCCAAAAGCTGATGGGAAATTGATGCTCAGGAGTTTGTCAAGACATCTCCAACAAGTGAAGATAAATGGCAGAACAAAACTTCTAAAGCCGATCCCAAGAATGGGCCTGAATGGCCAAGGGAAGCGCTCGTTTGCATTTACATCCATCTTTTCTCGGGGCTGAGCTTCCCAAGGATCCCTGCCCTGCCCTGCCTGGGGCTCCCGAGGGAATTGTGATATTCCGTAATCAGGGAGTCATGGAATAGCAATATTCAAAGGCCAGGGGAATCAGGGAATTATGGAATATTAATATCCAAAGGCCAGAGGAATCGGGAATTGTGGAATATCAATATCAATATTCGAAGGTCAGGAGAGTCAGGGAACTATGGAATATTATTATTCAAAGGCCAGGGGAATCAGGGAATTATGGAATATCAATATCAATATTCAAAGGCCAGGAGAATCAGGGATTTATGGAATAACAATATTCAAGAGCTAGGAGAATCAGGGAATTATGGACTATCAATATTCAGAGGCCAGGAGAGTCAGGGAATGATGGAATAGCAATATTCAAAGGCCAGGAGAATCAGGGAATTATGGAAAATCAATATTCAGAGGCCAGGAGAATCAGGGAATCATGAAATATCAATATTCAAAGGCCAGGAGAGTGAGGGATTTATGGAATAACAATATTCAAGAGCTAGGAGAATCAGGGAATTATGGAGTAGCAATATTCAAAGGCCAGGAGAATCAGGGAATTATGGAATATCAACATTCAGAGGCCAGGAGAATCAGGGAATTATGGAATAACAATATTCAAGAGCTAAGAGAATCAGGGGATTATGGAATATTAATATCCAAAGGCCAGGGGAATCAGGGAATTATGGAATATCAATATTCAAGTGCTAGGAGAGAATCAGGGAATATCAATATTCAAAGGCCAGGGGAATCAGGGAATTATGGAATATCAATATCAATATTCAAAGGCCAGAGGAATTGGGGAATTATGGAATATCAATATCCAAGGGCCAGGAGAATCAGGGAATTATGGAACATCCCAACTCAGCAGGCTCCAACTGCCAGCGCTGCACAGGACAGCCCCCAGATCCCACCAAGTCTGGAATTTTGGAGAGTTTTTATTAAAAAATAACATTTTTCTTTTGCTGGTTAAAGCCCAGCTGCATTCCCAATTTCCAGAATGAATAAAATATTCCTGGCACCAATTAATGATCCATGTTTGTACTCAGTGGATCTCTGGACCAGCATTCACGTGCTCATTTCCCTGTCAGGAGGCAGCCCCTGAGTGAAGGACCTGCTGGAGTCTCCTGATTCCAAAGCATTTTCCAGGACAATGCTTTTCCAGACAAAAGTGCCAAGACATTTTTATTTAATTCTTCTTAATCTTAATCTTTTCCTTATCATGACTTCTGATAATAAATCACTTTGTTTGATGGACACCTCATGAAATTCCATGGAAGATTCTCTTCAATTCTGAGCACTGAAGAGAATTTACCTTTTTATTCTGGTATGGGCTGGGGTGTTCTCACTTTGTGTTGCTCAGTGATGTAAACTCCACATCTCTGCAAGTTTAAAGAGTGGGCAAATTTCCACAGGTGTTTTCCAGAGCAGATATTTTGGACCTCATTCACTTGAGGGAGGTTTTGAGATGTGTCTGATCCATGTAATGCTGCAGTTCCTTGTTGATCCAGTATTTAAGGCTGGATTCTTCCTAATAATGAACTTTGGGAGTTCTGACACTGACCGGGAGGGACTGGAGCACTTTGTGCCCTTTAAAAGCAGAGATGGGGCTGGCAGAGCCTCGTGGCCCCACTGCCATCACCAGTCACCGCCTCCCCTTAACATTTTTGGGCAGAAATATAAAAATATTTAATGCCTGCAGTGGCAAATTCAGTCTGGGTGACCTGTGATGCCCAGAGAGTTGGCAGAGCCCTGGGATCACTCCCAGCCTGGCTGTGAGGAGGGAAAAGGGCTCTCAGGAGTGAGGTTTGGGAAAATCTCCCTTCCCGCCTAAACCTTCCATGGAAACCAGGCTTGCAGGAGTGCCTGGAGGGAGCTGGGAGCTCCTGGGGACGGTGGTGCCAGTGGCAGGACAAGGAGCGATGTGCAGGGACTAAAACACAACAATTGCAGCCCAGCCTGAGGCAGAACTTCCTTCCCTGGAGGGGCAGAGCCCTGGAACAGCTGCCCAGGGAGGGGCTGGAGTCTCTGGAGACATCGCAAACCCCCTGGTCACGTTCCTGTGTCCCTGCTGCCCTGACCCTGCCTGGGCAGGGCTGGGCTGGGTGGGCTCAGAGCTCCCTCCCCACCCCAAACTTCTGGGATTTCATGGTAGCTCTGGAGAATCCATCCCTCATCTGCCCCGAGCATTTGGGAAGTGCTGTGTCCCTTGGAGCTCCCCGTCCCACACAGGATGGAAAAGCCGCTGCCAGGGACAGCCCCACAGCCTGCCCTGGCACTGCAGGAGCTGCTGGCATCCTCTGGGGCTGCGGGCTCCTGTCACAGCAGTGTGCCCTGGGCCATCAGACAGCGCACAGGACACCAGCCCAGCACACAGGACACCAGCCCATCCTCTCTGGGACAGCGCACAGGACACCAGCCCATCCTCTCTGGGACAGCGCACAGGACACCAGCCCATCCTCTCTGGGACAGCGCACAGGACACCAGTCCATCCTCTCTGGAAGGGTAAGGACCAGAGCAGTGGAACAGGAGCCCAGGATTGGCCCTGCCAGGGCTGTGCCATGGGGTCCCTGGAGTGACACCGGCCCCTGTCCCACCCAGCACCCTGGGGACACTGCAGGGATGTCCAGGGGCACTTTGGCCCTGCAATGTCAGCGTGGGGAGGCTCTCAGGAGCTGAGTGGGACCTGTGAGCCTCACCCTGCCAAGGGCTCCTGGGCAGAGGTTGGAGCTAAAACAGAGCCTTGTTTTAATGGGAAGGATTGGTTTCAGGAAGGTCTGGAGGGGGCTGTGGGTGTTCACTCTGAACACTCATCCCAGGGAAAGGGGAGGGATCCTGCAGGCCTGTGCAGGGGCTCTGGCAGCTCCCATCCCATCCCACCCCATCCCACCCCATCCCATCCCATCCCATCCCATTATCCCATCCCATTATCCCATCCCATCCCATCCCATCCCATCCCACCCCATCCCATCCCATCCCATCCCATTATCCCATTATCCCATCCCATCCCATCCCATCCCATCCCACCCCATCCCATCCCATCCCATCCCATCCCCTCCCATCCCATCCCATCCCACCCCATCCCATCCCATCCCATCCCATCATCCCATCCCATTATCCCATCCCCTCCCATCCCATTATCCCATCCCATCCCATCCCATCCCATTATCCCATCCCCTCCCATCCCATCCCATCCCATCCCATTATCCCATCCCACAGGGCTGCACTGGCACTTTCCCTGGTGCCCTGCAGAAGAGCAATGCCTCAGTCGGGGATTTGCTGCAGATTTTGGTCACCTTGGCTTAAGATTTACCAGGCAGAGGCTGAAGAAATCCCCTGTGGAGGTGAGATATGGACAACCTTCCCTTCCTCTTGGGTTTCCTGCATGCCTTTTGGTCTCTGCCTGCAATGTGCTGATTGAGTCATGGAATGGATTTGGGTTGGAGGGACCCTAAATCCCACCCAGTGCCACCCCTGCCATGGCAGGGACACCTCCCCCTGTGCCAGGGTGCTCCAACCTGGCCTTGGGCACTGCCAGGGATGCAGGGGCAGCCCCAGCTGCTCTGGGCACCCTGTGCCAGGGAACAATTCCTCATTGCCAATACTGAACCTGAATTTCCCCATCTCTGTTTTCCCCCTTGCTCCCTGTGCTGTCCCTGCTGACCTCTGCCCGCCCCTCTCTCCCTTCTGGGCCTGGGCTCGGTGGGGACCAGAGGGAGAAAAAGCAAAGACAGAGAAGGGGAAGGTGGGGAAGGAGTGAGAGAGAAGGGGAAAGCAGGGAGGAGGTTGGGGAAAGAGGAAGGAGAGGAGCGAGGGGGTGAGGAGGGAGCCGGGATGTGCGGGCAGGGCCTTCCTGCTCCTGTCGGGACAGGTCGCGATAGACCCGGGAGCGCCTAAAACCCCGAGGAAGAGGATGGAGGGAGGGAGGGAGGGCTCCGTGCGGGAGCGGTGCGGGTCCCTGGGGGTCCCGGCAGGAGCAGATGGAGCCCCCCCGCCGTAACCTTACCCGGCTGCGGGGCCTTCCCTGGGCCGGGGGAACATATGGGGAGCTCGGGGGGGCCGCAGGACGGCCGGGCTCAATCGCAGGGAGGTGAGGTGATGGGGGGTTCGGGGAGCACAGGCGGTGCCCGGCACGGCTCGGTGCCAGCCCCGGTGCCAGCCCCGGTACTAGCCCCGGGTGTCCTCCAGTGCCAGCCCCGGGTGTCCCCCGCTCCCGGGGCAGATGCGCGGCCTCGGCCTGGCGGGCAGGGGGGATTTGGGGCGGGGGCGATGCTGCTCTCGCTGCTTTCGGCCCCGGCAGCACAGCCGTGTCCCCGATGTCCCCCCGCAGCACAGCCGTGTCCCCGATGTCCCCGATGTCCCCCCGCAGCAGGGCCGTGTTCCCGGTGTCCCCCCTGCCCGTCGGGGCTCCCCGGGGCCACCTGTTAGCGACAGGGCCAGGCCCCTCCGGGGGCGAGGCGGGCAGGCAGACGAGCAGGATTTACCGGCTTCTGGCCACTGCCGACTTTTGCATCTGTCAGGGTGCTAATTATTGCCTTTAATAGAGACAAAGAACGGCTCCTAATGATGCTCCCTCTAATTCTCACCTGCTCCTGCCCTTCCTCCGCAGCAGCGCTCCCTCGCCGGAGCTCCGCTAATTGGGAAAGCTGCTCTGCTCATCGCGGCCTCCCCGCGGACGGGGGTGCGGGGGGGTTCAGGCACCGATACCGGGGTGCGGGAGCCGAACCGGCCCGGGGGGTGCGGGGGTGTCTGGTACCGATACCGGGGCTGCGGGAGCCGAACCGGCCCGGGGGGTGCGGGGGGTTCAGGCACCGATACCGGGCTGCGGGAGCCGAACCGGCCCGGGGGGCTCCGTCCCCGACGCCGATCCCCACCGTGCCCGGGCAGCGCTGCCCCTCCCGGCCCCGGCCGGCCCTGGCACAGCGCAGCCTGGCACAAGGCTCCGCTCCCGGGCACCGTCCCCACGCGCTGGCGGACACCTGCCCGCTCCTTGTCTGGGCTTTCTCCCGCGGCGGGAGAGCAGCAGGGTGGCACCGAACCCACACCCGGGGCGGCCCCTAAAGCCGGGGGCACCATCCTGGGGCCCCCCGAGCCGGGGGAAGGCTCCACCAGCGCCGTGTGTGCCCTGGGCGGTGTCTGTGCCAGCGCCGTGCTGGCCAAAGGCTGCGAGAAGGGGAAGGGGAATCTCCGCGGGGCTGGGGCATCGCCATCGCCATCACAGGGTGCGGGACACTCTCTGCAGCCCCCTCCGCTCTCCTGGAGGGGCTGGCAAGGAAGGGAAGGGAGGGCAGGGAGCAAGGAGCGGGCCCAGCCCCGCAGGAACCCCGGGAGCCGCCGCCGCCCGCGGGGAGCCAGCCCGGCCCGGCCGCCCGGGACCGCTCGGTTTGCAGGAAAAACCCAAACCAAACAAGGAATCCCCCGGGTCCGGCCCTGTTCTCATTCCCCGCCGGCGTCTGCGCTCCCCCCGAGCAGTCAGAATGGTGAATAATTGTGTATTTCTGCGGGTGCAGCCCGAAATATGGAAATCGATGCGCTGCCGTTTGTGGGGTAGGGGACATGGGGACCTCACCGCGGGACCCTCAGCCCGTCCCGAGCCCCCCGAGCTCCTTTTCCCCAGAAACCCCGGAGTCCCTTCCTCGGGGCGTGCGGAATTTCTCCTGCCCCAGCACCTGCACCCAGAACTGCCGAAAGCTCCCGGGCCACAGACCCCAGCGGCTCCGCGAGGGGAAAATGAGGGGTTGTCCCCCAATAGTTCCCTTTTGAGTGGATTTTCGTTGGGTGGGTTTTTAGCTGAAGGTCAGACGCGCAGACGCCGTGGCAGGGAGCGAACTCCCCAGCGCCGAGCTGGATGGTTCCTCTCCCCGAATTAACATGTAATTAATATTTCGCTTTTGCCAAGCGCTGCATTCGACTGACGGACATTTTCACGTTACCGACGCGGTACCGCTCGGTTCTTCCTCGCCGCTCTGATTCTAAATGGAATAAAGGAGGAAGGGAAAAAAAACCAACAAAAAAAGCCCCAAACCCAACCCTCAAACGGTTTCGATTCGCCGGCGAGGCAAACTGACAAAAAACTTCGCGAAAGTCAAGGATGCGCCTAAAATATTCCCATCCCTTCCCCGTCTGTCTCTGCCTCCTTAGAACAGCGAGGGAGAGGAAAAGGACATTTATTTAAAATGCTTTTCTTTTTATTTTTTTTTTACATTTTTAATTTTTATTTATTTAAAATTTCAACAGTGGATCACTTTTTTTCTTTTTTTTTTCTTTTTTTTCTTTTTCTTTTTTTTTTGCAACCAAACAAGTAATAAATATTATTTAGCAACTTTTTTATTTCTTTTTCTTTTTTGTTTGTTTTTTTTTTTGTTTGTTTTTTTTACAAAAATAAACAGATGATAAAATCTCTGCAAGGGGCAGCGATAAGAAAAGTTGTTATTTCAGAAACAAGCCCAACTTCTCAGTATTGCAACACGGACAGCGTGAAAGTTCCTACACAGAAAGAGCATTAAAGAGTTCAAACTTTGTTAAAGGCGGCAGGAACGTAAAGAAAAACCGAAACAAACGTGTTATACGCTTAAAAGTAACACAACCCACCAAACCCCAAAACCCAAAGGAAGGAAATCAAGGCAAACCGACCCCTTTTTCACTCATGAGGCTGACACAGAACAAGTGCACGGACGGGAAGCTCAGGCGGAGCGCACTGGCGTCGTTATCGGTCTATTTACAAACCCGCACCGGAGGGAGAACCGGGGCAGACCCCGCGGTCCCGGAGCCCCCCGGGACGGGCAATCCGGGGGATGCGAGCCGGGGGCGGCTCGGAAGGCTCCGAGTGTAGAAACGAGCCCGGGAAGGGGAGGGAAGGAGCGCAGGAACGAATGAACGAGCCGAAGCCCCTCCGCAGTTCTGGTTCCTCCGGTAGCGGCGAGCCCCGGCTCCGCCGCCCTCCCCCGCTCCGGAGTCCGCGGCAGCGTCGGGAAATTGAAATCACGGGGGGTGCGCGGGGTTACCGTGCCGGGGGTTCCCCCGCGTTCGGGGAGCAGGGCACGCCCGGGCCGGCTCCGTCCCCGTCCCCTCCGGCGGCCCCGGGAGCGGAGCGGGGCGGCCCCGCTGCCGTCTGTAGGTCCTGGCGGCGCCGGGGCGCGGCGGGAGGGACTCATTTGGTGTCGGTGGCCAGTCTGGGCAGGCTGGCCGTGCCCATGCCGGAGACGTGGTGGTGCGGCGGGGCCGACACCTGGCACATGCTGCAGGGGCACGGCATCCCGCCCCAGTGCTGGAAGCCGCTGCCCAGCGGGGCGGCGGCGGCGGCGGCGGCCGAGGGCGACTTGAGGAGCCCGTGCGGGGGCCGGATGGAGCTGACGGCCGAGAGGCCGGAGCCGGGCAGGGAGGCGCTGGACACGGCGGCGGGGGGCAGGATGGGGTGGTGCACGGGGTGCGAGGCCGGGTGGCCCGGGTGGCCGGGCAGCGGCGCCGAGTGCGCGCCCATGCCGCCGGGGCAGGCGGCGGGGTGGAAGCCGGCGTGGTGGCCGCCGTAGATCTCGCTGACCAGGCGCTTCATCTCCTCCAGGGAGTTGGTGAGCATGAGGATGTAGTTGCGCGCCAGGAGCAGCGTGGCGATCTTGGAGAGCTTGCGCACCGACGGGCCGTGCGCGTAGGGCATCACCTCCCGCAGCCCGTCCATGGCGATGTTCAGGTCGTGCATCCGCTTGCGCTCCCGGCTGTTGATCTTCAGCCGCAGCTGCTGCAGCTCCGGCTCCGTCATCTGCTTCTTGTCCTTCTTGGAGGAGGAGGACGACGACGACGAGGAGGACGACGAGGAGGACTTGAAGCCCAGCTTGTCCACCACCACCACCCCCGCAGCGCTCATGGCGCTGCGCAGCTCGGCGCTCAGCTCCGGCGGCGAGTCGCTCTGCGTGGAGCTGGACACGGTGCCGCCCGTGAAGCCCCCGCCGCTGCCTTTATTCCTGGCCGTGAGGAAGAGGTCATCGGGCTCCGGGGAGGACGGGCGGCTGGAAACCAGGCTGGCGTCCGAGTCCATGGCCCGGCGGGCGGGGCGGCGGCGCGCACCGGGCAGCCTGCGGGGAGGGGAGAGAGCCCGAGGGCGGCCCCGCGTCAGCGCTCGCCCCGTCGGCCCAGGAGCGGGACCGGCCCCGCTGCCCGCCCTCACCTCGCCAGGGGCGGCTCCCGCCCCGTCCCGGCCCGGCCCGTCCCTCCCCTGGCTCCGGGGCTCGGCTCCGCGCGGGGCCGCGGGCGCGGGGGGCACTCGCTCACTCCTCACTCACTCACTCCTCACTCACTCACTCCTCACTCACTCCTCACTCACTCCTCACTCACTCCTCACTCACTCACTCCTCACTCACTCCTCACTCACTCCTCACTCACTCACTCCTCACTCACTCACTCACTCACTCACTCACTCACTCCTCACTCACTCACTCCTCACTCACTCACTCACTCACTCACCCACTCACCGTGGCGAGCGGCGCCGGGACGGGCGAGCACCGTGGCAGCAGCAGCGCGCACCTTGCGGCGGAGCCGCGGCCGCTTTATATCCGCGCCGGGGAGGAACGATGTCAGCGGCGGGAGGGCGGGGGGCTGCGCCAATCCGCGGCGGCGGCGGGGGCACGGCTGATGTCACCGGGGCCGCTCGGGCTCCGCGGGGCGGGGGGCGCCGGCCGGAGCGGCGCGGGGAGCCCGGCGGGGGGGAGGGACTTTTGTCAAATCCATAATAAAACGCAACAACGACAGCGCCGGGAACAGCTGTTGGGGGGGCGGGACGGGACGGGAACGGGGACGGGGACGGGGACGGGACCGAGCCGCCCCCGGCACGTCGGTGCTGCCCGGTGCCCGGCCCGTCCGCCGGCACGCAGCGGGCAGCGCTTCCCTGCCCGGTGCCCCCTCCTGCCCCGAGCCCCGGCGTTATTCCCCCGTCAAGCCGTGCAAGGAGAGGCGCAGAAAAGCGGGGCTTCGGCCTCTCCGTTCCCCACAAGCGAATCGCCCCGAGCATCCCCCGGCTCCGGCCCCGCAGAGACCCGGAGAAGTTCCTGGAGCGCCCGCGTAAATCGGCCCCAAAAAAGCCTTCAGCGAGAAGGGAGCGGGAGAGGGGAGAGAAAGAAAGAAAGAAAGAAAGAAAGAAAGAAAGAAAGAAAGAAAGAAAGAAAGAAAGAAAGAAAGAAAGAAAGAAAGAAAGAAAGAAAGAAAGAAAGAAAGAAAGAAAGAAAGAAAGAAAGAAAGAAAGAAAGAAAGAAAGAAAGAAAGAAAGAAAGAAAGAAAGAAAGAAAGAAAGAGTAAAAGACGTTAACAAACGAACAAAAAATGACCTTCGGAAATGCCTCCCGCCTTGCTGCGCCGCTCGCCCGGCTCCGGAGTCCCCTGGCCGCGGCAGCTCCGCGCAACAGGGCCGAAGCTTCCTCGCACTGGGGTAAATCCCCCGGCCGCCCCCTCCCCGCCGCCCCCCCGGCCCCTTTGCCTTTGTTGTATTATTTTTACACCCGTGTGTTTCCCAGCTGGCCCGGCAAGCCTCAACCATCCGTTAAATATGTATTTAAAACGTTAAGAAGTGAAGCGTGGAAATGTGTTTGCCAACGGTTGCGGGGATGATCCGTAACAGGTCAATTAGGAAAATCTGTCCCCGCGACAGCCGGGCCCGCCGCCCGGCGTGTGTCCGTGCGTCCGTGTGTCCGTGTGTCCGTGTGTCCGTGCGTCCGTGTGTCCGCGTGTCCGTGCGTCCGTGTGTCCGCGTGTCCGTGTGTCCGTGTGTCCGTGTGTCCGCGTGTCCGTGTGTCCGTGTGTCCGCGTGTCCGCGTGTCCGCGTGTCCGTGCGTCCGTGTGTCCGTGTGTCCGTGTGTCCGTGTGTCCCGCTGCCGCCCACCGGGGGCGCGGGGCGGGCAGGGGGGACCCCCGAGGCTGGGGCTGAGCCCCGGGGGTGCGGAGCGGGACGGGAGCGGAGCTGGGCAAAGTTTGGGTTATTCTGTGGGGAGCGGCAGCCGCAGCCGGGCTCTGCCTTCTCCTGGCGGCTCCGAGAAAACGGGGCAACAGCGAGCACAACGAATTCAGCCCCGGAGCCGCTCCCGGCCCCCGGCAGGGCCCGGCAGGAGGGGGAACCGGCCCCGGGCAGGCCGGGAGGGGCGGCGGGTGTGGGCATCGCCCCCAGGGCAGCGAGGAAAACGCCGCAGCGCTCGCCTGCGCTCCGCCAGGGCTCGGCAGTTTCCCTTCCTAAGGGCTGGGACCTTCCCTTCTCCAAAGACGAAGCTGTCAAACGCACGGGGGTCCCGGATCCCCGCGGGGTCCGCCAGGCTCAGCCCCGGGAGCGGCGCAGCTCCAGCAGCGGGCCCGGCCCTGCAGCCCCCGCGGGAGCCCCCGGGGGCTGGAGAGGGGCCCTGGGGCAGAGCTGGGGGTCACCTGCCCGAGGGGACAGCGGGGAACGGCGGGGAACAGCCCCCGGCCATGGCCCGGACAGCGGGACAGAGGGGACAGAGGGGATGGACAGGGGTATGGACAGAGGGCAAGGATGGACAGGGGGCAGGGATGGACAGTGGGCAGGAGTGCCGGGGCGCAGCCGGAGCTCGGGGCCGCTGGCATCACCCTGGCATCACCCGCTGGCATCACCCTGGGGGCCCGGGAGGGAGAAATGGGCAGCGGGTTGGCTCCTTTTCCTTTTCCTTCCTTTTTCCTTTCCCCTCCCCCTTCGCTTTCCTCTTTTCCTTCCCCTTCCTTTTCTCCTTTTCCTTTCTCTTTTCTCCTTTTCCTTCCCCCCTTTTAATTTTTTCTTTTTCCTTTTCTTCTCTTTTCCGTTTTTTCTCGTTTCTTTTTTCCCCCCTTTTTTTTGTTTTTTTTGGGGTTTTTTTCTCGTTTCTTTTTATTTTCCTCTCCCCCCTGCAGAGAGGAAACCCCTCTCCAAGCCCTCAGCAGAAATCTCGGGATCTGAGTCCCTGAGGGAGCAATGTCCTTGGTGACCGCTGTCCGTCCGTCTGGACACGAGCTCTGTCCCGCCCGCAGCCCGCGGGGCCGGGATCGGGATCGGGATCGGAACAGGGACTGGGATCGGGATCAGGATTGGGATTGGGGTCGGGATCGGGACCGGGACCGGGACCGGGACCGGGATCGGGATCGGGATCGGGACTGGGATCGGGATCGGGATGGGATGGGGAGCGGTATTGGGGTCGGGATTGGGATCGGGATCGGGATCGGGATCGGGATTGGGGTCGGGATCGGGACCGGGATGGGGATGGGGATCGGGATTGGGGTCGGGATCGGGACCGGGATGGGGATCGGGACCGGGACCGGGACCGGGACCGGGATCGGGATCGGGATCGGGACTGGGATCGGGATCGGGACCGGGACCGGGATCGGGATCGGGATGGGGATCGGGACCGGGATCGGGACCGGGCCCGCCCGGCGCTGCTCTGCGGCCCTTTCAGGGGGTGCGAGGGACCGGGACGGTCCCTGCCGTGAGGTGACACATGAGATGTCGCACCTCCCCCTCGCGGAGCCGCCGCCGCCCCTCGCTGGCGCATCCCGGGAAGCGGCCCCGAGGGTTCCCAGAGGAGCCCTTCACCCGAACTTGATTTTGACACTAAAATGTGGAGCGGAGCCCATTTGCCGCCCTATGAATATGTATTATTTTTTTTTAATAGCGTCTGTAGACAACTAAGGCGTGAATGAAGGCAATCAGGGAACACGATGAAGTGATAACTTAATAAAAACCAGACTACTGCTCTCGTGCTGGAAATCGCTCGGAATGTCGCTGGGTTATTCCTGGATGGGGTTCATTGCCCGCGTCCCCCCAGCCCCAGGGATGCCCTCGGCCCCACTCGGGCCGGGAGGAACCCGAGGCACCGAGGGACCGAGGCCGGGCTGGGAGCGGTTCGGGAAGTCAGAGCTCGGGCAGTCAGAGCTGTCTGCGCCCATCTGCGCTCCAGAGCCTCGGGGAGCTCCCAGTTCAGAGCGGGGTCTCCGGGGATCCTCCCCTGGGGCCACCCCAAACCCCTCCGGAGCTCAGGAGGGCGGACACCACAGACATCAGGGGGTGAGGGCGCAGACACGGAGAGAGAAACTCCAGCAGTCAGGTCTGGCCCCTTTTCCCCCTTGTTTCCCTCTTTTCTTTGCATTCATTTCCTTCTGGCTGCGTCTCCATCAGGTACAGATGCATTTTGCAGTTCGGGCTTGCAGGTGCAGCCCAGCCCTGGTGCAGCCCCACCTGCCCAATTAACACGTTTGATACCTGCGGGCTCCGGGAAGCAAACTCGAGTTCTGTGAGCGGGGCAGGCGCTGCTCCTCCCTCGGGGCTCCCCCTTTCCCAGCGTTTGTTTGTGTTCACACTCGCTCCGTGCGAGCGCTGCAGACACGCGCGCCTTGCCAAAATCGCAGCATGCCTTCCCATTCAGGCAGAGACGGGAAAAGCTTCTCATCTTCACAGGAGTCACCCAGAGGGAAGCCTCGGAAATACCAGAGCTGATGTTTGTGATATCCGCAGGATTGAAAACATGCGGGAGATTGGCCATCTCCTGCTCTCTCATTCAGCGGGAAAAAAACCCCTTTTTATTTATAAACTTTTGACACTCAAGAGCCCGCTGTCAGCGAGAACACAATAATTAAATTGCTATTTAAAAGGCAGGCCGGATCCCGGGTCTGGTGTCTGTCAGGCTCGGGTCCCTCCCAGGCAGGGCCATCGCTGGGACCATCCTCACACCCCGGATTGACGGGAATGGTTTGGGATTGCTCACCTGCACAGGAGAAGCTTTGGGCTGAGCTCAGGGTGGCCTTGCAGGGCCTGGAGGAGCCCCAGGAAAGCTGGAGAGAGACAATGGCCAGGGGATGCAGGGACAGCACACAGGGAATGGCTTCACACTGAAAAATTCCAGGTTTAGATCAGATACTAGGGACAATTTCCTGCCTGGCAGGGTGGGCAGGGCTGGGATGGAATTCCCAGAGCACTGGCAGCCATTCCCTGGGTGCTGTCCCTGCAGGCCTTGTCCCCAGTCCCTCTGCAGCTCTGCTGGAGCCCCTGCAGGCCCTGCCAGGGGCTCTGAGCTCTCCCTGCAGCTTCTCCTGTGCAGGTGAGCACCCCCAGCTCTCCCAGCCTGGCTCCAGAGCAGAGGGGCTCCAGCTCTTGGGGCATCCACAGCATCCCCTGGACCCATTCTGTGCCTTTCTTCCCATGAAATGCAGGATAAGTTTCCAGTTCTCATTGAAGTTTCCTGACCGACGTTTTCAGAACCCTTTGTCAGACTTTGCCACTTGTGTCACTCTTATACTCCCCTTCTTCCCTTTTCCACTTCCCATGGCTTGAGTTTGGCGGGGAGCTCCTTAAAAATGAGCCAGCCCTGGCAAAGCTTTAGTGCTGAGATAACCCAAACCCGTGGATGTGTTTTGCTTCCCTGCAAACACTCGCTGGAAATCACTTTTCCCTCAGGTTATCCCTTTGTCCTGTCCCTACCCTGCGCTCATGAGGAAAACTCCTCCAGACTCCTGAAGCTGCAGGTGAGTGCAGCTGTCTGACCGAGCCCTGGGGTTTGCTTGTGTGGGAATGGTCCCTCGGGCAGAGGGGTTGGTGCCCTCAGGGAGGGTTTGATGGGGAGGGAACAGGGGTTGGGCTCGTGTGGAAACACCCCCTGACCCAGGGCTTTGCACTGCCAGCCTTATGGGAGCTCCTTGGGGTGGAGAAGTTGGAATTGCAGAATGTCCTGAGGGCAGGGACCCCCAGGGACCCCCCAGTGCCAGCCCTGCCCTGCCCAGAGCCCACCAAGGCCAGCCTGGGCATCCCTGGCAGCGCTGGCCAAAGGCTGCTGGAGCTGTGGCAGCCTCGGGGCCGTGCCCATTCCCTGGGCAGTGCCAGCACCCTCTGGGCAAGAACCTTGCCCTGCTGTGCAGCCTGAGCTGGCCTGGCCCGGCCCCAGGCGCTCCCTGGTGCTGTCCCTGTCCCAGAGCAGAGCTCGGAGCTGTCCCTGCGCTGCCCCTCGGGAGGAGCTGCAGCCCCGGGGGGCTCTGAGCTCAGGCTGCTCCAGCCTGGGCTGCCCAGGGCACTCGGGGCCCTCCTGACCCTGCCCCAGCCCCGGGGAGCTCTGAGCTCAGGCTGCTCCAGCCTGGGCTGCCCAGGGCACTCGGGGCCCTCCTGACCCTGCCCCAGCCCCTGTCCCTGCTCTGGGCCCTTCCCAACAGCTTCTGGTCTCTCATTGACACACCCAGAGCTGCCCCAGCACTGGGGGGAGGTTGCCCCAGCCCAGAGCAGAGTGGGACAATCCCTCCCACCATATTTGTTAATTAATATGAAAAAAGCCCCTCCCCAGACGTCTGGAAATCCAAGTCTCCATCAGGAATTTCTCTATCAGAGGTTTCTCCTGGCGTACTGGCAGTTTTGGGGGGCCGGAGCCCTGGTGGGGCTGGCAGTGCTGGGGGAGCAGCCGAGGGAGGCGCTGGCATTGAACAGACCCAGCCCTGCAGTGAGCACACCCAGCCCTGGCAGTGACCAGACCCGGCCCTGGCAGTGAACACTGAGCACACCCAGCCCTGGCAGTGAGCACACCCAGTTGTGGCAGTGAGCAGGCCCAGCCCTGGCAGTGAGCAGTGAACAAACCCAGCCCTGGCAGTGAACAGACCCAGCCCTGGCAGTGAGCAAACCCCAGCCCTGGCAGTGGGCAGTGAACAGACCCAGCCCTGGCAGTGAGCACACCCAGCCCTGGCAGTGAGCAAACCCCAGCCCTGGCAGTGAGCAGTGAACAGACCCAGCCCTGGCAGTGAGCAGTGAACAAACCCAGCCCTGGCAGTGAGCAGTGAACAGACCCAGCCCTGGCAGTGAGCAGCGAACAAACCCAGCCCTGGCAGTGAGCAGTGAACAGACCCAGCCCTGGCAGTGAGCAGTGAACAGACCCAGCCCTGGCAGTGAGCAAACCCCAGCCCTGGCAGTGAGCAGCGAACAAACCCAGCCCTGGCAGTGAACAGACCCAGCCCTGGCAGTGAGCAGCGAACAAACCCAGCCCTGGCAGTGAGCAAACCCCAGCCCTGGCAGTGAGCAGTGAACAAACCCAGCCCTGGCAGTGAGCAGTGAACAAACCCAGCCCTGGCAGTGAACAAACCCAGCCCTGGCAGTGAGCAGTGAACAGACCCAGCCCTAGCAGTGAGCACACCCAGCCCCACCAGAGGACAGTCCCCGTCCCCAGCAGTGCCCCCGGCCGCCGTGTCAAAGGTTGCCGCAGTGTCCCCCCCGCCCTCGGGTGCCTTTGTTCGGCTCGGTGGCCCCAGCAGATGGCCCAAAACCCGCACCCCGGCCGGCAAAGAGGGACCACATGTGACGAACCGTGGATGTCTCATTAGCACACGGGGCGGGGGGGCTGGGGAGGGGAGCGAGGATGAGAAAAAAAAAAAGATAAAAAGAATACACAAAGACATTTACATATTTACATTGTTTCTCCCTCATTTCCAATTCTCCTTTCGCTGGAGTGGCGGTGGGCTCGCTTTTCTCCTTCTGTTTGTGTGTTTACTTGCGCTAAATAGATTATGATAATCAGGCACATAAATGCATGCAACTGTTATTATGGCATTTTAATCACAGAGGTTTTCACTGGAAGCCTTCATTAGAATTCTCATAATCTCACTTGTTAGTGTAACAAACAGTAATAAATGCCAAGGAACTGGGATTAAGTCAGAGACATTCAGACATTAAAGGAGGAATATGGAAATGTTGTCAAATCTCCGCATTATTTATTGAAATGTCACACAAACAGTTCGGGTCTTTCAATATCTCTCTCATTAGAAGGAGAGGCTGCGCGGCCACCTGAAGGCAGCAATTCCATTTTTAGGGGGTGCTGCAGCCATATGGCCCTGCTCGACTCTTCCCAACTTTCCCGGGCTGCTTTAACGCCGTCGGTTCCTCAGCCCCACCCCGGAGCTGAATTCGGGTCAGGGGGAGGCTCAGGGGGGCTGGGTGTGCCAAGGGAAGGTGCCCAGAGCAGCTGGGGCTGCCCCTGCATCCCTGGCAGTGCCCGAGGCCGGGCTGGGCACTGGGGACAGTGGGAGGTGTCCCTGCCATGGCAGGGGTGGCACTGGGTGGGATTTGGGGTCCCTCCCAACCCAAATCCTGACGGAATACCACGATTCCATGCAGGTGCCATCCGGCTTTCCTGTGGCTCTGGGATCTCTGCAGGGCGATGCCTGCTGCACCCCTGGCCGGTCCTGGGGGCTCCTCCAGCCGAGCCAGGGTTGTCCCTGCCCTGGCCAGGGTTGTCCCTGCCCTGGCCAGGATTGTCCCTGCCCTGGCCAGGATTGTCCCTGCCCTGGCCAGGGTTGTCCCTGCCCTGGCCAGGATTGTCCCTGCCCTGGCCCGGATTGTTCCTGCCCTGGCCAGGATTGTCCCTGCCCTGGCCAGGATTGTCCCTGCCCTGGCCCGGATTGTTCCTGCCCTGGCCAGGGTTGTCCCTGCCCTGGCCAGGGTTGTCCCTGCCCTGGCCAGGATTGTTCCTGCCCTGGCCAGGGTTGTCCCTGCCCTGGCCAGGGTTGTCCCTGCTGCTCCTTCCAGCCCCTGGCAGGGGAGGGGATCCGGCAGCCCCAGGGATCTGCCCCCAGCGCTGCTCCTGGGCCATGCCAGGCCGTGAGGAGGAGGAGAAAGAGCGGGATGGGGCTCGGGCTTGGCTTTGCCACCGCCTTTTCAGCCGCGACCCCGCGGGGCAGCCCTGGCAGCGCTGCGGGAACGGGGAGTGCTGAGCTGGGCCTGGCTGGGCCGGGTTGGGCCGGGCTGGGCTGGGCCTGGGCCGGGCTGGGCTGGGTTGGGCTGGGCCGGGCTGGGCCGGGCTGAGCCGGGCTGGGCTGAGCTGGGCTGGGCTGGGCTGGGCCGGGCCGGGCTGGGCTGGGCTGGGCTTGTCTGGGCCGGGCTGGGCTGGGCTGGGCTGGGCCGGACTGGGCCGGGCCGGGCTGGGCTGGGCTGGGCTGGGCTGGGCTCCCGAACCGGACCGGGCTCTCCGGACCGGGCACTGCCGGCAGCAGAGCTCAGCCTCCGGAGCCGCTCTCTCCGTGCCGCTCAGCAAAGCCGGCCCGGCCCGTGCAGGCCAGGCCCAGCCCATCCATGAATGCTCGTGAATATTCCCGGAGCCCTCCCCAGCCTCCCGCTCGGGGCTGGACCCCCACGGGAAGCGCTGGGGTTTCCACAGAGGTTTGGGTCCCCCCTCCTTCTCCTTTGGTGTTTTTTAATAAGAACCAGAAGGAAAATTGAATAGTAAAAGCAGCCAGGCTCGGCTGGGCTTTCCCATTTCCCGTGTTTGGCTTGGGATGGGGTGGCCTCGGGGCCCTCGCAGGTGTGGGACAGGGAACAGGTGAATTTCCCTCTTTTTCTGCCTTCAAACAGGTGAATTTTCCTCTTTTTCTGCCTTCAACCACACAGTGAGAGTAAGTTTTGCAGGAAGAGGTAAAACCATCCTATAGCAAATCTTGCTGCCCCAAGGGAGGTTTAATCAAACCTGTCCTGGAAGGGAAGTTTGGTTTCCCTTTCCAGAGAGAAGCCCCGTTTCAGAGGAGGCACCAGATCGTGCTTTATCAAATGAAACCCCACAGATGGAATGTCCCGAATTTCCACCTGTAGGAATGTGCCTCTTGTTGATGGACATACAAAACTCTCCTTTGTCCTTTTAAAAAGGAAATAAACCCACAAGTTCCTCTCTTTGATTAAATAAAAAGGCATCTCACAGGACTTGAGGGACTTCCCGTCAAACTTAAGGCTAGCCAATTGCACAGAAGCCAAAAAGTCCCACCTGGGCAATTCACTAGAAAAAGAACACAAACTGTTGGCTTTTGTGAGGTGTTTTACCAAAAGCAAAAAAGCCTCTTGCACCTAAATCAAATTTTCTCTATAAAAAGTTTGTTATTTTGTCTTTTATTAAAACCTTTTTGTTTCCAACACTGCAACAAAAGCCATCTCGCTGATTTTATGCCTCCAAAAGTAGCTGAGCTATCTTAGGTGTGAAACAGACCTCCAAGAGCTTATCAGGAAGAGCTTATCAGGCCTGGCTCAAAAAGGTTCCTGTTTGTCCCACTGGATTCTCAAAGGATCCTCCCGAGCTGAGGAGCTCCAGAGGGATTTTCCTCTCTTGGCAAAGGTTTGTGGGCTTGCTGTGGGGAAAAAATAAACAGGGGGAGATTCCTCCCTTTTGGTGGGGCTCTGGCAGAGTTTGGTCTTTCAGGACAGGCTGCATTTATTGCTCTGGGCTCCCTGTGCTGTTTCCCCTGTGAGGGTCAGCTGGAGCTGCTCCCCTGCCCGGAGCATCCCTGACCCCTCCCCAGTGTGCCTGCGCTTCCAGGCACATCTGGAACAGCTGGAAGGCAATGGAAATGCCGGGAATAGCAAGGCTGATTTAAATCCCTCAGGGAGCCTCCTCCTGGCCCTGGCTGTGAGCGAGCTCCTGGGGCTGCCCCCGAGCTGAGCGACCTCCAAAACCACCTCAGAGGGGCTGCAGGGGCTCCTCGCCTCTCGGGGTCTCTCACTGCTCACAGCGGAAAGTTGGAAAGTCTTTTTTCTCAGCTCGGTGCTTGACGAAGGAGTCAGAGCTCTTCAGTTCTCAGTCTCAAGGTTGTTTATTGTTCCTTATATATTAAATATTTTCTCCTGTCCAGCCCAGGTCAGTTCAGCAAGACAGCCCAAGGCACTCTGCCTGCCTCCAGGGCGGTGTTATCTTTTTATGCTAAAAACTACGTGTACAATATTTACAATTCCTTCCCAATCCCCATCACGTGTGTTAGACAGTGAGCTTCTACTCTAAACAAATCTAAAACTGCCACCATCCCAGCAGAAGATGGAGGCCAAGAAGAAGAAGGAGAAAGGCTGGACATGCCCAGATCCCTCCATCTTGCCCCCTGAACCCCTATTCCAAAAACCCCAAAATGTATTTTTCACCCTGTGATAAGTTCACTATCATTCTACTTCAACTGTTGTGGACTGCAGAACTTCATCTAAGGTTGGTAATTTTTTCCATGGGTCACAATCAAACCCACAGGGGCATTCTGGGCTCTGTGCCAGGGTCTCTGAGCCCCCTGGCAGGGTCTGGGCTGCTCAGGACAGACAGAGGGGTGTCCTGGGTTCCGACACTTGCCAGAACCTCACATGGCCAAGCCCTGCCCTTTGTGGCCACCTCAGTGTGAGGAGCCTGGCACGGAGCTGGGGATGGAGCAGGGAAACCAGGAGGGCTTCGAGGAGCCCCAGGAGAGGCTCAGGCTGAGGGACTGAGAGGGGGAATTTGGGGAGGAATCGGAATCGTCAGAGAATCCCAGCCTGGTTTGGGCTGGAGAGAGGGAAACAAGCAGGGTGGGACTGCCTGGGCTAAAGCTGGGATGGGACAATGAACTGCAAGGTGCAAATGGAGCAGAACTGATCCCAGGGACAGCCCCCGTGCCCGGCCGTGCATTTTGGGGCCATTTTGGTTCATCTTGGGTGCAGCCCTGGCTGGGCTCTGGTGCTGCCCAAGGTGCATCCACGGAGGAGATGCTTTGAATGAATCCCTGCTTTATTCTGGAGCTCTGCCCAGCCTCTGCTCTGGCTCAGCCTTCCCAAGCCCGGTTTTTCTGTAATTCTGGATTCCTGCAGCCCGGGGCTGGCTCCACTGTTCTCCCTGCTGGAGAGCTCTCGCCTTTCCCTTTTTTTCTCCTGCCTCTCCCTCTCTGTTCCCGGTTTCCTTGGCCTTCCTGGGTGGTGCTGAAGTTGTGATGTCTTGAATACCAATAGTGAAGCTGAACATATGTGAACCTTTCCTAATCCTGCTAATCTTCCTTCAAAAACCTTTCTGAAAGTGGAGGCAACATCCAGATTTAAAAAAAGAAGGAAAAAAAAAAAGGGGGAAAAAAAGAAAAAAAAAAAGCTCCTGAGCATTTTAATGACAAATAATCTTTGTACAGGGGGAGGGGGGCTCTGCCTCAGCTGGAGATGGAGCTTATGAACTACAGCAGGTAGAAATAACTGCTGTATTACCTCATGTAATCTCCGCTATTCAGGGTCAGATTAGGCCTGAATGCGAGCCCAAAGAGACTTCTCTTGTCAAGCGGGGACTTTGTCCCCAGCACGGCTATTAGGCGCTAATTAGTTGTGACACAGAATTACCCGCAGCACAATGGCCACCGCAGCCTTACAAGTCCTTTGAAAGTGCTCGGAGGAGCTCAATGGATGCCACTTTAATTTTCGGGTTCTGCTCGGAGGTGGGGATGGTTCCTGCGCCGCTCCCTCCCGGCCCAAGGGCGCTGGGTCCTGCGGGGTTCGGTTCGGTTCGGTTCGGGGACCGGGGCAGGAGGGGGGAGGTGGCAGCTCCTCCTTGGGTCCCATTGACACCCGAGTCCAGGGGACCTGTGACCATGTTCACAGGGGTGCGAGGATGAGGGAAGAGACGAGGATCTGACTCCATGTTTCAGAAGGCTTGATATATTATATTATATTATATTATATTATATTATATTATATTATATTATATTATATTATATTATATTATATTATATTATATTATGTATCTATCTAAAAGAATAGAAGAAAGGATTTCAAACTATCTCAAAGAATAGAAGAAAGCTAGTCTTCTGATGAAATCCTAAGAATAGAAAAAGAAGGAATGAATAACAAAGGTTTGTGTCTAGGACAGAGAGTCTGAGCCAGCTGACTGTGATTGGCCATTAATTAGAAACAACCCCATGAGACCAATCCCAGATGCACCTGTTGCATTCCACAGCAGCAGATAATCATTGTTTGCATTTTGTTCCTGAGGCCTCTCAGCTTCTCAGGAGAAAACTCCTAAGGAAGGGATTTTCCATAAAATGTGTCTGTGACAGGGACCCAATGCGATTGGTCACTGCCAAGCCGGGACCAGCTGGGGATGCCCTGTGAGGCTGAACTGGAGCAGAGGCTGGGCAGAGCTCCAGAATAAAGCAGGGATTCATTCAAAGCATCTCCTCCGTGGATGCACCTTGGGCAGCACCAGAGCCCAGCCAGGGCTGCACCCAAGATGAACCAAAATGGCCCCAAAATGCACGGCCGGGCACGGGGTCTGTCCCTGGGATCAGTTCTGCTCCATTTGCCCCTTGCAGTTCTGTGTGTTCTTGTGTTCTTGTTTTTCTGGGACCAATGGGCCATGCCCAGCCCTGCCAGGCACCCGCAGGCTGAACCCAGGGAGATCCCATTCCCACCTTGACGAGGTCTCTGCTGTCCAGATGACCCCGAGGTGTTGGAAAGTCTCTTTTTCCCAGCCCCGAGACTGAAGAAGAAGTCGAGATTCCTTGGCTCTGGTTCTCAATGTTGTTTATTTGCTGCTATCTATGACATTCTTTCTCTGACCTGTGAGATCTGTCTGGCAGGTTGGGTTGTGCCACACTGACCACTCTCAGGGTGGTGTTGGCTTTTTATACTAAGAACTACATGTACTTTATTTACAATAATTTTCCAATACTTATCACCTATGTTAGACAGTTTGTCTCTACTCTAAACCAATCCAAAAGTGTCACCATCACGGAAGGAAATGGAGGGCAAGAAGAAGGAGGACAGAACATGCCCAGATTCCTCCATCTTGCCTCCTGAACCCCCATTCTAAATCCCCAAAATTCTACTTTTTCACCCTTTGATAAATTCACTATCATTCTATTCAAACCCTTGTAGCTTGTAACTCCTCACACAAAGCTGGGAATTGTTTCCATGGGCTAAAATCAAAGGCATAGGTGTCTGTGACCCCGTGCCAGGGTCTCTGAGCCCCGTGCCAGGGTCTGGAGCCATCCAGGGCAAAGGAATTTCTTGGGTTCTGACACCCCTTCCCCAGTCCCACCCCACAGGCTGACCCCAGGGAAATCTCCTGCCCACATCACCAGTCCCAGCACAGCTGCTTCCCCCATCTGGGGACAGCCCTGAGCAAGGGGGAAACCCATCCCATCCCATCCCATCCCATCCCATCCCATCCCATCCCGTCCCGTCCCGTCCCGTCCCGTCCCATCCCATCCCATCCCATTATCCCATCCCTGGGGTTTGGGTGCCCTGGAGCAGTTCCTGGAGCTCCTGGAGCCACCTGGCCGTGCCCGTGGGGTCCCTGCTCCAGCTCAAGGCAGGAGCTGTGACCACACCTGGGGGCTGTGCCCAGTTCTGGTCCTGCAGGACAGACCTGGAGGGGCTGGAGAGTGCCCAGGGCAGGGAATGGAGCTGGGAAGGGGCTGCAGAATCCCTGAGGAGCTGGAAGGGGCTGCAGAATCCCTGAGGAGCTGGAAGGGGCGGCAGAATCCCTGAGGAGCTGGAAGGGGCTGCAGAATCCCTGAGGAGCTGGGAAGGGGCTGCAGAATCCCTGAGGAGCTGGAAGGGGCTGCAGAATCCCTGAGGGAGCTGGAAGGGGCTGCAGAATCCCTGAGGAGCTGGGAAGGGGCTGCAGAATCCCTGAGGGAGCTGGAAGGGGCTGCAGAATCCCTGAGGAGCTGGAAGGGGCTGAGGCTGGAGCAAAGGAGGCTCAGGGGCCCTTGTGGCTCTGCACAAGGCCCTGCCAGGAGGGCACAGCCGGGGGGGTCGGGCTCTGCTGCCAGGGAACAGGGACAGGCTGGACATTGGCAATGAGGAATTGTTCCCTGGCAGGGTGGGCAGGGCTGGGATGGAATTCCCAGAGCAGCTGGGGCTGCCTCTGCATCCCTGGCAGTGCCCAAGGCCAGGTTGGACATTGGATTTTGGAGCACCTGGGACAGTGGGAAGGTGTCCCTGCCATGGAATGAGCTCTAAGGTCCCTCCCAGCCCGGCCCATTCTGGGGTTCTGTGGTTCCAGCCCTCACTTTTGTGCTGATCCCCCCAAAAGAGCAGGACCTGAACCCTGCCGGGGCTCACACAGGGGCTCTGCTCTCCAAGATGAGGAAATATTTTCCATTTTCCAATAGGAATTATTTCCCATTTGAGTCCAGCACGGGTCCCTGTGCCTGCCCCAAAGCTCCTGACTGCAGTGGGACCCAGCACCCTCCTGCCCCTCTCCCCTGGCTCCTGCCCCTCTCCCCTGGCTCCTGCCCCTCTCCCCTGGTTCCTGCCCCTCTCCCCTGGTCCCTGCCCCTCTCCCCTGGTCCCTGCCCCTCTCCCCTGGCTCCTGCCCCTCTCCCTTAGTTCCTGCCCCTCTCCCCTGGCTCCTGCCCCTCTCTCTTGGTTCCTGCCCCTCTCCCCTGGCTCCTGCCCCTCTCCCCTGGCTCCTGCCCCTCTCCCTTGGTTTCTGCCCCTCTCCCTTGGTTCCTGCCCCTCTCCCCTGGTTCCTGCCCCTCTCCCCTGGCTCCTGCCCCTCTCCCCTGGCTCCTGCCCCTCTCCCTTGGTTCCTGCCCCTCTCCCCTGGCTCCTGCCCCTCTCCACCCCGGGATTGCTCCCACAGGGCCCTCGGTGCTCTTTGCAGCAGGGAGATAAATTGGACCAGGCAGGGAAATGCAAACCAAAATTCCAGGGTTTATTACCCTTCCCTTGCTGCAGAGCATCTCCTTCCCAAAGTATTCCTGGGGGTTTCAAAGGGAAATGAAACCTCTTGAAAGGGAGAGGAACAAACCCAGCAATCTGCCTGGGCACTCAGCGCTGTAATTTGTTAATTTTTCCCCAGTAAATCAGTTAAAGTCAGCACCTTTGATGTAAGCATGTGATAATGTGAGATTATTATTTTTCCTTAGGTACCATTTTCACAAAACATGTGAACCTAAGTTTTAATGAGGAGTAGAGCTTTAATGTTTTTGGAAAGCAAGAAAACATGCTTTAAATATTTTGCATATTTTATTTTATTTTATTTTATTTTATTTTATTTTATTTTATTTTATTTTATTTTTTACTTTATTTTTATTTTATTTTATTTTATTTTTATTTTATTTATAAAAAGTTATAATCCGTGTTCCCTGTTTTTAGCAGTTGGAAAGCCTTATAATCAAACACCAATCATTTCCCAGGCATTGGGGGTCCTAATTCCTGTACTTTGTCACCCTTGGGGAGGGGCTGTGTCACTCCAGAGAGTGCAGAGTAAACCCTGTGAGATTTCCTCGTGCCTTACACTGAGGTGCTGTGTCCTGACTGTCAGCACGCACTCACGAGTTTTTCACTAGTTAGTAGTAAGTATTCTTTAATATTCTTTATTACAGTATTCTTTATTTTATAGTATAGTATTCTTTATTTTATAGTGTAGTATTCTTTGCTTTACTATAGTATTCTTTAATATTCTTTATAGTATAAATACAGCATAGTATAATGTAATAGAATATAGATTTAATAAGGTGAGTGTTCAACATTCTGAAGCCTTAAAGCCAAATACTAATAATTTCCCAGGTGTTGGGAGTCCTAATTCCTGTACTTTGTCACCCTTGGGGTGGGGCTGTGTCACCTCCACGGACTGCAGAGTAAACCCTGTGAGATTTCCTCGTGCCTTACACCGAGGTGCAGCTCAGCTCTCCTGGGCTGTGGGGGCTGAAAGCCCCTCAGGGCATGGGGGCTGTGGGGTTTAATCACTAAAATTCACCATGGGCAGGGGCTGGAGGGACCCCCAGCTCCCAGCCCCTCTTGGGGGGCACAAACCTGGGCTTGGAGCTCGAGTGTCCCCTGTCCCTGTCCCCTGTCCCTGTGCCCTGTCCTTGTCCCCTGTCCCTGTCCCCTGTCCCTGTCCCCTGTCCCCTGTCCTTGTCCCCTGTCCCTGTCCCCTGTCCCTGTCCCCTGTCCCTGTGCCCTGTCCCTGTCCCTGTCCCTGTCCCCTGTCCTTGTCCCCTGTCCCTGTCCCCTGTCCCTGTCCCCTGTCCCCTGTCCTTGTCCCCTGTCCCTGTGCCCTGTCCCTGTCCCCTGTCCCTGTGCCCTGTCCCTGTGCCCTGTCCCTGTCCCTGTCCTTGTCCCCTGTCCCTGTCCCCTGTCCTTGTACCCTGTCCCTGTCCCTGTCCTTGTCCCCTGTCCCTGTCCCTGTCCTTGTCCCCTGTCCCTGTCCCCTGTCCTTGTGCCCTGTCCCTGTCCCCTGTCCCTGTCCCTTGTCCCTGTCCCCTGTCCCTGTGCCCTGTCCCTGTGCCCTGTCCCTGTCCCCTGTCCTTGTCCCCTGTCCCTGTCCCCTGTCCTTGTGCCCTGTCCCTGTCCCCTGTCCCCTGTCCCTGTCCCCTGTCCCTGTGCCCTGTCCTTGTCCCCTGTCCCTGTCCCCTGTCCCTGTCCCCTGTCCCCTGTCCCTGTCCCCTGTCCCTGTGCCCTGTCCCTGTCCCCTGTCCCTGTCCCCTGTCCTTGTCCCCTGTCCTTGTCCCCTGTCCCTGTCCCCTGTCCCTGTGCCCTGTCCCTGTCCCCTGTCCCTGTCCCCTGTCCCTGTCCCCTGTCCCCTGTCCCTGTCCCCTGTCCCTGTGCCCTGTCCCTGTCCCCTGTCCCTGTCCCCTGTCCTTGTCCCCTGTCCTTGTCCCCTGTCCCTGTCCCCTGTCCCTGTGCCCTGTCCCTGTCCCCTGTCCTTGTCCCCTGTCCCTGTCCCCTGTCCCTGTCCCCTGTCCCTGTGCCCTGTCCTTGTCCCCTGTCCCTGTCCCCTGTCCCTGTCCCCTGTCCCCTGTCCCTGTCCCCTGTCCTTGTCCCCTGTCCCTGTCCCCTGTCCCTGTCCCCTGTCCCTGTGCCCTGTCCTTGTCCCCTGTCCCTGTCCCCTGTCCCTGTCCCCTGTCCCTGTGCCCTGTCCCTGTCCCCTGTCCTTGTCCCCTGTCCCTGTCCCCTGTCCCTGTCCCCAGCCCCTCTCAGGTGCCCGGGCAGGCTCAGCCCCATCAGCAGGTGCCGAACACATCCAGGGTGCAGCCAGAATTCGTGCATCCACCCTCAAAGGTTCGGCTGATTTATTTTTGCTATAAACCCGTTTCTTTGGAGCGATCCGGAATTGATTTCAGGCTCGTTCCTGCTCGCCCCCATTTGGTTGTAATTTGGGACGTCAAGGAAATGGTGCTGAAAGCAGGGGATGGGCGGCTCTGGAAAGGGATTGTCTGTCCCATCTGGGCAGAAGATGCTGCAGGGGGGAGGAGGGAGAGGAGAAATTTGGGCTGGATGTGCTTGCACATGTGCAGGGCTGGGCAGGAGTGGCTTCCCAGGAAAGGGAAATAAAAGAGAATTTTAAACTCCACAGAACCGTCCCATGAGCCAGGAGCATCCCTGGGCAGGGAGGGGAAAGCAGGCAGGACCTGCTGGGCTCCGCTTTAGAATCCAACAAGGCCTTTCTGAGGACCCGAAGGGATAAACCAGAAAATAAAGAGGGAAAACAAAGGAAAAGGAAGAGGGAAAATAAAGTGGGAAACAGGAAAAGACTTGGTGAATTTCAGTGTTCGCTGGAATGGGCAGCTGCAGGTTTCTCTTATTTCTCCTTCCTTCTTTCTTGGTTTCTGCACCAATGGTAGAAAAATTCCTTGGTAGGAAACTTTTCCAGGAGTGAATACGGATCAAATTTCTCTCTGTTCACAGAAGTCATTGTGGAATCTCTCCCACACGGGGTGACAGACCCTTCAGCCTGGCCCGTGTCCCCTGTGCATTTTGGACACTGTGCAGCTGGGGCAGCTTTGTCACCCGGGCGTGTCACACCTGGCAGCTGCCCTGTGCCTCCTAAAATGGGGCATTTATTGCAAACTGGGCACTAGGAGAGAATAATTCAAGGAAATGATAATATTTGCTTTCAAGGAAATGATAATATTTGTTACAGCAGCTTGAGGAGCCAGCTGGGAGGCTCAGGTGGGGCTCACCTGGTGTGGTGTTGTGTGAGGGTCCCCAGGAAGGGGTGAGAGATGAGAATTGGCTCCAAGTCCTCAGAAGGCTGATAATATAATATAATATAATATAATATAATATAATATAATATAATATATATAATAAACATAATAAATATAATAAAATATAATATAATATAATATAATATAATATAATATCATATCATATCATATCATATCATATCATATCATATTATATTATATTATATTATACAATATTATATAATATAATATGATACAATATTATATAATATGATACAATACTATATTACACTATATTACACTATATTATGCTATATGATAATACACTATAATACATTATATTATAGTAAACCCCTTCCATCTGAACTATTATAATTTTGCTCTTGTTTTATTGTTATCTTGGTTTGAAAATCCAGGTGTCTGTAAGGAAGAGAGGAGTCTCCCTTGAAATGGGAAATGTAAACCCCTCCCTCTGAATTATTGTAATTTTGAAATTAAGGGGGTCTCAGGCAAAGATATGGGAATAGGAATAACACTTCTTTATCATGAAAAATAAAATTTTAAAAAATAAAATAAAATAAATAAATAAAATAAAATAAAATAAAATAAAATAAAATAAAATAAAATAAATGCAGCAACACAGAGCATCACTGCCAGAGCCAGACCATGCCCTGCCCCCTATGTGTCAGGGTGCTGTCCCAGCACCAGTTCCTCTGCCTTCCCTTTCCCACCTTGCCAGCCTCGCAGGGAAAAGCTGGACAGGTTTTCCAGAAAAATCTGTTCCTTGGAGTCCCCAGCAGTGGTGGCTCTTCCTGGGGAACCTGAGCTCCATTCCCACCTCAGGGAGGAAATTCAGCTCCATTCCCATTTCAGAGAGGAAATTCAGCTCCATTCCCACCTCAGGGAGGAAATTCAGCTCCATTCCCATTTCAGAGAGGAAATTCAGCTCCATTCCCACCTCAGGGAGGAAATTCAGCTCCATTCCACTTCAGGGAGGAAATTCAGCTCCATTCCCACCTCAGGGAGGAAATCTGGGACCCTCTGGGCTTGTGTTTATTCCTGAGAAGGAGCTCAAACCCTCAGGCACCAGTTTGGCAGGGAGTTCGTGCCAAAGGAGGATTTTCAAGGCTGCAGAGCCAAAGGAGGGATCGTCTTCCCAAAAAGTTCCTCTGGCTTGGGTGACCCAGGTAAAGACCAAGCAAAACCTCCCAGAAGTTTTGTTAAAGGGCTGGAGCCTGTGAAAGTAAATGGGAAATAAAGAGAAATTAAATGGAAAGTAGATCTGAGCAATAATGGAAAATAAAGGGGTTGGCTGCTCAAGGGGATGTCCCTGTGTTGGCCTTGTATTTATCTTGGGAATATTGGAAATATTGTGTATATTGGGAATGTTGTGTGTATTGGGAATGTTGTGTATATTGGGAATACTGGGAATATTGGGAATATTGGGAATGTTGTGTATACTGGGAATGTTGTGGATATTGGGAATATTGTGTATATTGGGAATATTCTGTACATTGGGAATACTGTGTATATTGGGAATATTGAATATATTGGGAATATTGTGTGTATACTGGGAATGTTGTGTACATTGGGAATACTATGTATATTGGGAATGTTGTGTATATTATGTTGGGAATGTTGCGTATATTGGCAATACTGTGTATCCTGGGAATGTTGTATATATTGGGAATATTGTGTATATTGGGAATACTGTGTATATTGGGAATATTGTGTATATTTGGAATGTTATGTATATTGGGAATGTTGTGTATATTGGGAGTTTTGTGTATATTGGAAATATTGTGTATATTGGGAATACTGTGTGCATTTGGAATGTTGTGTATATTTTGTGTATATTGTGTAGATTGGGAATACTATATATATCCGGAGTATTGTGTACATTTGGAATGTTGTGTATATTGGGAATATTGCGCATTTAACAAGAGGGATTTGTACCAAGGATGCTCAGCTTTAAATCCGGGTACAAAGAGATTTTTTGTGCATTTGTTTTTCTGGTTGTTTGGTTTGGGTTTTTTGCTTTGGTTGTTTTGGGGTTTTTTGGTTTTTTGTTTTTTTTTTTTTTTTTTTTTGGTTGGTTGGTTTTGGAGTTTTTTGTGGGTTTTGTGTTTTTCTTTTTTCTTTTTTTTTTAATTTTGGTTTGAGGTTGGTTTTTTTTTTGTCCTAGAAAAATGAAAGAGTCCTGGTTGTGTCTTATCAGGAAATAACTCACCTTTTTACCAATCCTTGCATAACAAAACACGAGGTTTTTTTATAAAGCCACTTCTGGAAGTTTTTTAGTATTTAATACACCACGGAGTTGTTTTTTGCTGTTGTGTCAGCCCGTTAATGCTTCTGGCTGGGCTCTCGTGCCAGTGCACAAAATTTACCACTGGCCCAGCTTTTTTAAAGGAAAGGAAATTATATCTTGGGTTTGGGGGGTTTTTTGGTGGCTTTTTTGTTTTTTGGGTTTTTTGCAAGTGATGATAGGGCTGGACCAAAAAGTGATGCTGAATTTCCGCCCCAAATTCTGCCCCTGGAGCCTGACCGTGCCTCTCCCAACGGGAGGAAAGCCTCCTTAATTTATGGGAGGGGTGCTCTTTGAGCTGGTGTTTCAGTGGGAATTTACAATGCGCCGTGCCCTCGTATTCACCTTCCCCTCTCCTCAAGTAGGTGCGCACAATGGGATTGTCTCGGCTCAGGGGAAGGGATGCTTTTCCCCAGCGAGCGCCATTAATTGGGAAGCAGCAGACAACCGACAGGAGAGCGCGGGGTGCGATTGTCAGCGCCGGGTGAGAGCCATTAACAAATGGAGAGTGTCATCTTCAGAGCACAAATATTTTCCCTGCCCATAATACCCTCTCGAGGGGACCTGAAGTGGGGCCGCATTGTCCGCCTGCTCCCGAGCCCACCGCCCATCTTTTTCCTTTTTTTTTTTTTTCTTTTTTTTTTTTTTCTTTTTTTTTTTTTCTTTTTTTTGCCACTGCAGGGTTTGGGAGCCGGAGCTGCCGGAGCTGCCGGCACTCGCGGGCCGTTGTGAATCTGCCCTCGGACAAAGCATTCCAGGCCCTTCCTCCGTGCCTGGAGCCGCACGGACACCCCAAAGCTGGGGATGGAACCCCCAAGGGGGGCATCCCCCAGAAGCGCTCTGAAATCTGGGGGATGAAATCCCCGGGGATGAATTCCCGGGGGATAAAATCCTGGGGTGCAAAACCCTGGGCATCCCCCAGAAGTGCTCTGAAATCCAGAGGGATGAAATCCCAGGGGATAAAACCCCAAGGGATGAAATCCCGGGGGACAAAATCCCAGGCATCCCCCAGAATCACTTTGGAAGTCGGGGGATAAAATCCCAGGGGATAAAGCCGCGGGCATCCCCCAGAAGAGCTCTGAAAACCAGGGGATGAAATCCCGGGGGATAAAACCCCGGGCATCCCCCAGAAGCACTTTGGAAGCCACAGGATGAAATCCTGGGGAGTTAAATGCCGGGGATGAAGCCCCGGGCATCCTCCAGACGCACTCTGAAATCCGGGGATAAACCCCCGGGCATCCCCATCGGCACTCTGAAATCCCAGAGGATGAATTCCCGGGGCATAAACCTCCGAGCATCCCCCAGAAGCGCTCTGAAATGCCGGGGAATGAAATCTCGAGGGATAAAATCCCGGGTACGTACCCCAGGACATCCCCATCCCGCCGTGGATTTTTGGGTACAAACCCCCGGGCATCCCCATCAGCAGCTGAGGATTTTCGGGTATAAACCCCCGGGCATGTTCCAGAAGCGCTCTGAAATGCCGGGGGATGAAATCCCGGGTATAAAGCCCCGGGCATGCCCCAGCCACACTCTGAAATCCCGGGGTACAAACCCTCGGACATCCCCATCAGCAGCTGAGGATTGTCGGGTATAAACCCCCGGGCATCCCCAGCAGCACTCTGAAATCCGGCTACGAATTCCCGGGCATCCCCATCCCGCCGAGGATTTTTGGGTACAAGCCCCCGGGCATCCCCATCCCCATCCCCATCCCGCCGAGGGTTTTTGGGTACAAACCCCCGGCATCCCCATCCCCATCCCCATCCCGCCGAGGGTTTTTGGGTACGAACCCCCGGGCATCCCCATCCCCATCCCGCCGAGGGTTTTTGGGTACGAACCCCCGGGCATCCCCATCCCCATCCCCATCCCGCCGAGGGTTTTTGGGTACAAACCCCCGGGCATCCCCATCCCCATCCCGCCGAGGGTTTTTGGGTACGAACCCCCGGGCATCACCATCCCCATCCCCATCCCGCCGAGGGTTTTTGGGTACGAACCCCCGGGCATCCCCATCCCCATCCCCATCCCGCCGAGGGTTTTCCCTCCGCTCTGCCCGCCCGGGCCGCATCCCCTCGGTGCGGCAGCGCCGCTCTCTGCGGCCGGCCCGGCGGAGCAGAGGGTGGGTTTGTGGGCCTGAATCGCGGCGATTGTTCCCCACCATCGGCCCATTGAGGCTCTCCCCTCCCCTGTTGTAAAACAGCGGCCCCGGCGCGGCGAACAGTGCGGGCTTTGTGCGGCCGCGCGATACCACCCAGATTTTACCTCGGCCCTCGCCGGTCCCGGGTTTTGTTCCCCCTCAAAAGAAAGCATTTGCTCGGGGGAGGGGAGGGGGTGTTCCTATTGCTTCCACTAACACGGAGGTTAAAGGAAAGATTGATGGGAGAAAGTTCACCTAGAAAACCAGGATAAATTTCTGGCCGGCCAAGGCCAGTTGTTTCATTGTCCGAGGGCCATGTTTTTTGTTAATTATCTCTCACTCTCGCCTTTTATCCAGGAAACTGGCAGCAAAGCGCGGAGAAAGGAACAGGATATAGAGGTCAGCGGGTCCCGTTTGGCCACCTAGGTATTCCATTGGGGATGGGCAGGGGAATGAGGAGCCGGGACGGGGGGAAGTGGGGACCCGCCAGCAATAACCGGGGGTAGCCCCGGGATTCACAGCCCAGAGTCGCACTCCTGTCTGCCAGCTAAAAGGGAAAGAGAAAAAAAAAAGAAACAAAACGGGGGGAGAAAAAAGGAGGAAAATAGGAAAAAAAATAAAAAGCAACACTGGAAAGGGACTTTTTCTTTCTTTCTTTCTTCTTAAAGGGAGGAAAGTTGCTTCAAACAAGCTCATGTTGTCAAGGAAATAAACCTTAGTGAGGGGAGGCATTAAACACACAGCTGCTGGACTTGGCCGGCCCGAGCCACTGGTGGCAGTGACAATGATTCTTGGTGGCAGCAAACCAGATCGAAACATAAATAGGGCTGCATGAAAGGAGAGGAAATGGAACAAAACAGTTCCTCGGGTACCACTGGCAGAGGAATAACATCAATTTCGATTAAAAAAGCAAAAGAATCCTCCTGTTTCCACACATTAGTAAAGGCATGCAAATTCATAACTGGCCAACAATGTACCTTTGAGACGCAGCTGCGCCCCACAAACGGGGCCTTTCTCCCCGCAGAGAAGCGGGGCTGTCTTGGGCAGAAAGAAAACAGCCATTGAAAGGAGCCACCGGGGTCCCCGGCAGCGGGAGGGGAGCGGGCAGAGGTGGGGGAACGTGTTGGCTTCGGCAGATGCGGGAGAGACGGGGCTGCCACCGAACGGAGCCCGCAGACCTGGCGGTGCCCAAAGCCGGCGGCGGTGCCCGGGCAGGGCGGCTCTGGGCAGGCAGGGCACGGCCAGGGCACGGCCAGGGCACAGCCAGGGATTGCCATGCCCAGGGACGCAGTCGGTGATTGTCCTGCCCGTGGGCACAGCCAGGGCACAGCCAGGGATTGCCGTGCCCAGGGGCACAGGGCAGCTCAGGGCAGGGCACACAGAGCCCCGGGTGCTGTCCCAGCCTCTCCAGGAGGGAGGGCTGCTCCTCTCTGTGGTGTTTCTGATAAAAACGAGAGCAGGCCCTCGGTGCTGAAGTGATTTCAGCATTTATTATAATAAAAGAAAGGCCCAAAGCAAGGGATACTGAAGTGATTTCAGCATTTATTATAATAAAAGAAAGGCCCAAAGCAAGGGATACTGAAGTGATTTCAGCATTTATTATAATAAAAGAAAGGCCCAAAGCCAGGGGGCCCGGGCCGAGCAGGAGCGTTCCCTCAGGGATGTGCAAGGCCTGTAGTGATGGCCCCGATGGAGCAGCACGGATTCCCTGGGTCAGGAGCCCCTTTTTATCCTGTTTTTTGTCCCTCTGGATTGGTTTCTGTTTGGATCCTTCATTTGGATGAGGGTTTTAGGCCTTGATTGGCCATTACAGCTGTGTCCAGGCTGACTGTGGTGCACTTTACTGAGGTGTGTGATGGTACCTGGAGCACTGGATTTCTTACAACTACCCTTTAACCCTTTCACAATGTAATAACCAAACTAACAGTACATGCTTAGCCATCTATCTACTATTTTACAGCAGTTTCTAACCTATTTTTACCATTTCAGGGGGCTGGGATGTGCTCAAGCCATCCTTCCCTGCTGGGGACACCTCAGGGAGCCACCGTGTCCCACCTGCAGTGACACCACCCCTGGTTTATTGGAGAGATGAACGGCTCTGAGCCCATTAGTCTGGGATGGAGTGGCAGAAATGGACCTGGCTTCCCTGGAATCCCTCATCCCGGGTGCAATGGGGCTCCTGGCAGAGCTGTCAGCCAAATTCCCAAGGGGCAGCACCAGGCCCTGGTTCTCCAAAGCAGCCCTGGAGCAGCAGCAGGGAGCTGAGCCCAGGGAGCTGAGCCACATGCAAATGGGCTTGGGGCTCCTTCTTGGTGTGTGTGGATCACTCCTTTCACTCCTTCTCCTGTTTTACAGCTTTGGGAGCCCGTTCCCACGGCTGGAATTCCATCCTGGCCGTGTCACTCAGGGAACACTGGGAATATCTGAGGTTTTGTGCTCTCCCCTGCAGCCCTTTTGGGTTCTGGGTTAAACCCAGACTCAGTGAGGGGAAGGCCCAGGGTCTGGCTCATTTCTGGAAATCAGGCTTTCTCCTGGAGCTGCCAGCCCATCCCCAGGAACGCTCCCTCGGGTTTATCTTCTTCATTCGATAGAAATCATTTGCGAGGGGACAAGGCCACTGTCAGGGAACAGAGTGGCATTGACACCCCCAAACAATGCGGCAGTTATTGCCCCACCACAAAATCAATGGCTGTCTGTTGGTGAGCCCCTGCTTGTAAGCCCCTAAACCGATTGAGAGCCCTTGCCTCGTCCCCCTGCCCACCACGGGGACAGTTGTGTCCCCGCCTGGGCCCGTGAGCGCTGGCAGCATCCGACAGCTCCCCGATAATTGGCACTTTGTGTCCTTGCACGGGCTGCGGGGACTGTGGCAGCATTGTCAGGGCAGATGGGGCAGAGCCGTGCCCGCGGGCACAGCCACAGGCACAGCTGAGCCCTGCCCTGGCACTGCCCGGCCACCGGCGCTGGCACACGGCTGGCACGGGCTCTGAGGGGGCAGTGCCAGGGATGCCAATCCCCCCTCCATGAGCTGCTCCTGAAGGGGCAGTGCCAGGGATGCCAACCCCTCCATGACAAGGTGCAGCTTTTGGCTCCTCCTGGCAGGGACCCTCTGGCTCTGCACGCGTGGATTTTTGTCCTTGTCCTCCAGACAAACCACCCGAATTCCCTCTGCACCTCCTCCTCAGATCCCTCTGCTTTAGCCCAGGCTGCTCTCTGCTCATCCTTGGTCCTCGAGGACCCTTCCCTTCCCTTCCCTTCCCTTCCCTTCCCAAACCTTCCCAAACCTTCCCAAACCTTCCCAAACCTTCCCAAACCTTCCCTTCCCAAACCTTCCCTTCCCTTCCCAAACCTTCCCAAACCTTCCCTTCCCAAACCTTCCCTTCCCACATTTCTTTCTTTTTTATTTTTTTTCTCTTGCTTTCTCTCTTACTTTTTCCATTCTTTTTTTCTGCCTCTCTTTCCTTCTCCCCTTCTTTCCTTCTCCATCCTCTTTTTTAAGTCTTTATTTATCTTCCTTCATTTATCTTCCTTCCTTCCTTCCTTCCTTCCTTCCTTCCTTCCTTCCTTCCTTCCTTCCTTCCTTCCTTCCTTCCTTCCTTCCTTCCTTCCTTCCTTCCTTCCTTCCTTCCTTCCTTCCTTCTCCTTTTTAGCCTCTTTGCCCCTATCTCTGTCAAACCCCCCCAGAGCCTGTAAGCAGTTTGAATTTCCCTTTATTCATTCCACGCCAGCCCGGATCCTTTTCCTCGGCGTTTCCCGTGGGGTTTGGGACCCGCGGGTTCCTCTCTGCTGCTGGCACTGGGGAGGATCCGAGCACAATTCGGATCCCAGCCCCAGTGCCGTGAGTTTCCTCCTTTCGCTGCTGTTTTCTCCCCACTGAGCTCTTTTAGAGCCCTGAGCAGAACTTGGAGCCCGGCGCTGTGCGGATGCTCCAGCAGAGCTCCCTGGGGAAGGCAATGGGATTTATTCCGTTATTATCGCAGCCGATCCCGTGTTCGTGCCCGCCTGTTTGAGGTGCCGGAGCGCCTCAGCGCAGCCCCGAGGTCCGGCAGGAGGAGATTTGCAGCAGACAGCGCCGAGCCGGGGTTAAACCCGGCCTTTTGTGCACCAAAACCGGCGCTGAATAAAAACAAGTGCAGCTGGAAATCTCCCCGCGAGTGATTCAGACAGCGAACAGCCCTACACCCATCGGGGAGAGAAAAATCATCTTCCTCGAGAATAGGGAGATACTGAGACGCCTTAAAGTATATCAGAGCAGCTTAGAGCTCTCGATGTGGGGGAGAAACCCCGGATATTATCCCCGGTGCTAAGGAGATTATCAATGGATTTCACTCCCCAATCCTTTTTACAACCCCCATCTCATTAGAATAAGTAATAAAGATGACATCACAGAGAGGTCTAATTGATCAAAAAGAGCTCCCTTTAACTGTGTCCAGATTCACTCCTGCCATTCAATGCCATTTTTTTTTTCCCTCCCCGCAGAAACTCAGCCCTGCCTTTGATGGAACAGTTGAAAAGTTTTAGTATCAAATCAAACTCGCGTCGTTATTATGCAAAGCTTCCCCCGGTACTCCGCTTTGGTAAATGACCTCTATTAGCATGCAGATTGACTGGGGATTACCAGAAGGTTTCCCAAAATAATCATCAGAAAATGTCTTTCTAAGGGCTGCGTTCCCCCTGCCTCGCCCCTTCTGCCGGCCCGGCTGGGCCCGGCCGGCCCCGGCTGTCCCCAGATGGTCGCGGGGCTCTTGTTGTCCCCAGCCCGGCTCTGAATGGGCCCAGGGGTTCCCAGCGGGGACAGCGGGTTTGTGCAGGGCAGCAGGAATTCTGCCCCAGGTGCCCCCACAGCCGGGATCGGACCGGGAGGAGATGGGGACAGGGCAGAGCTGGGGGGTGTCTCCTCCACATCCCGATGGAACTGCTCATTTCTGCTGGAATCAGCCCCTCAATGAGCAAAGAAGAGGCTGAGGGAGCTGGAAAGGGGCTGCAGAATCCCTGAGGAGCTGGGAAGGGGCTGCAGAATCCCTGAGGGAGCTGGAAGGGGCTGCAGAATCCCTGAGGAGCTGGAAGGGGCTGCAGAATCCCTGAGGAGCTGAAGGGGCTGAGGCTGGAGCAAAGGAGGCTCAGGGGCCCTTGTGGCTCTGCACAAGGCCCTGCCAGGAGGGCACAGCCGGGGGGGTCGGGCTCTGCTGCCAGGGAACAGGGACAGGAGCAGAGGGAGCGGCCTCAGGCTGGGCCAGGGCAGGCTCAGCTGGGACAGCAGCAGCAATTTGCCCATGGAAAGGGAGCTCAGGCCTTGGCAGGGGCTGCCCAGGGAGCTTTGCAGTGCCCATCCCTGCAGGTGTGCCCTGGAGGTGGCACTGAGTGCTCTGGGCTGGGCACAAGGTGCCCATGGGGCACAGCTGGCACTGCATGGGCTGGCAGGGCTGTGCCAGCCCCAGGGATTTGGGGGTTCTCGGGAATTCCACCACTTTCACTCCAGTGTCCCCCCTGAGGGACTTCAGCCCATGAGCATCTCCATGGGTGCAGCCAGGACTTTCCACAGCACCTCACACAAAAAATCCCAAATCCCCGGGATTGGCACAGCCCTGCCAGCCCATGCAGTGCCAGCTGTGCCCCATGGGCACCTTGTCCCCAGCCCAGAGCACTCAGTGCCACCTCCAGTCATTCCTTGAACAGTTCCAGGTGATTTCCCCACCTGCCTCAGGTGGCTGCAGGAGGCAGAGGGGCTGGGGCTGCACAGACATGGTTTGGTGATCACAGATGAGAATTAACTGATAATTAACGCCATTAAAAGATGACCAGCTGTGGGCACTGATGCAGAAAGTGTCAACACCGGCCCCGGGAAATCCTTGCCCCGTTTGGAGTGACCTGCAGGGCTCCAGAGCTGCCCATCCCTAAAGCTGGCAGCTCAGCCTGTGCTGCTGCTCCTGCTGCTGTCACAGCCCTGCTCTCCAGAACTGTCCCCACGGGCATCACCCTGCAGCTCCCCAGGCCCTGCCTGGTGCCAGGGCTGCCCTGGGGCTCTGGGAGGATCAAATCCCAGCAATGCCAACAGCAGAGGGGCCAATTATCCACTGAGTGCATCTGGAAGTGCCCCTGATTCCCTCTTTTCCCTGTGGTGGTGATGCCTTGGGAAGGCTGAGCCAGAGCAGAGGCTGGGCAGAGCTCCAGAATAAAGCAGGGATTCATTCAAAGCATCTCCTCCATGGATCCACCTTGGGCAGCACCAGAGCCCAGCCAGGGCTGCACCCAAGATGAACCAAAACGGCCCCAAAATGCACGGCCGGGCACGGGGGCTGTCCCTGGGATCAGTTCTGCTCCATTTGCACCTTGCAGTTCATTGTCCCATTCCAGCTTTAGCCCAGGCAGTCCCACCCTGCTTGTTTTTCTCTCTCCAGCCCACGGGGTTTGTGCTCCTGGGCTGAGATTTGGGTCATTTGTCCTTGGTGCCCAGCTGGAGCAGGAATTGTTTTGTGTCCCTGCTCTGTGCACAGAGCTCACCATCCCACAATGTGAACCCAGACCCACACACTAAATCTGAAAAATACAAAAGCCAAACCTGAGGCATCATTTCCCCGTGGCACAGCTGTGATGCTGTGCCTCAGGATCAGTACTGAAGCTCCCTGCAGCTGGGGGTTCCTCTTTCGTTCTGCTTTCCCCCCATTTTCTGCCCCAGGGGAGGCACAGGAGCCCAGCTCAGCATTCCCCATGGATCAGGGAATGTGCTCTGCTGGAAGGACCCCAAGGATCATCCAGCCCAGCCCAGCCCTGCACAGACACCCCAACAACCCCAACACTTTTCCATTGTCTGAAACCCAAGGGCTCGCCCAGCTCCTGCCATCAGCTGGGGAACAAACAAATTGGAAAAACTTGATGAACTTGAAAGCTTTTAGGCCTGAAACTCTGAGTGTTGGACCTTCTGACAGAACAAAATCCTTTCAGTTGCCAGAGGGTACCAATGGTTTATTGTGGAACAGATGTTTATGAAATTATTGGAATCATCTAATAATTCTATATAATTTTTCCCCTGTAAAGGTCTTTAAACATGACTGGTTTTCTGTCTTTGGGCATTTGGCTCTCCTGGTACCTTGGTGTCCTCCTTGTTCCTTCTCTCAGTCTTGATTTTGGGTCCCTTTTCCCAGTAGACCTGGACCCAACCTGGTGCACTTGCAGTAAACCATTAAAACAAACCAAATTGCAGAGCTCAAAATCTCCACAGCAGAGGAATTTCTCCTTGAAAGGATGAAGGTGCCAGTACTGAACTCCTGGGGCTTTTTGGGTTTGTTGCCTTGTTTTTTTGTCACTTTGATCATCAAGTATTTATTGATTTAATTGTTTTAATATGTATTTAATGTTGATATATTAAATTATTTTAATGTTGATTTATTAAATTATTTATGAAATTATTTTAATATGTATTTAATGTTGATTTATTAAGTTTTTTAAATGTCGATTTATCAAATTATTCATAATGTTGATTTAATAATTTTGTTATTAAAAATAATAATTTCAATTATTTAGTAATTTAAAAATAATTTATTTTAATTATATTAAACATTTTAATTTTAATTATCCCAATTGTTTAAAATTCATTTCATCTTTAAAAATATTTTAATTATTTTATTAAAAATAATTTTAAAATATTATTTTATCCTACGTGTGTGCATTAACAGGATTATTTCCAGGATCTGGGATTCCTGGTGGATAAACTGGGCCAGCAGAGTGTCCTGGGTTGGCCAGGAGAGCCCCTGGATCCATTCCCAGCATTGGGAAGGGCATTCCCAGCAGGTCAGGGAGGGGATCCTGCTCCTCTGCTCAGCTCCAGGGAGGCTCACCTGGAGTGTCCTGTTCAGTTCTGGGCTCCACAGCTCAAGGAAGACCAGGAGCTACTGGAGAGGGTCCCGGGAAGGGCACAGAGATGATTTGGGGTCTGGAGCATCTCTGGTGAGGAGAGGCTGTGGGAGCTGAGCCTGGTTGTGGCATTCACTTCTCTGAACAGAGAGAGACACAATTCTCTCCCAGGATTTTCCTGGAAAGGCAGTGAGAACTCAGGGAAGAAGAGAAAATACTGATCTCGATTCACTGCTCCTGTGGTTTGGCACCTGTGGAATGAGTTATGGAGATCGTTCACCCAAAGTGATTTGGGAATTGGACGCAGGTGAGGGTTGTTTGGATTTCCTTGGCCAGTTGGGTCAAAGCTGTGTCCTGGCTGTCCGTCCATCCATCCATCCATCCATCCATCCATCCATCCATCCATCATCCATCCATCATCCATCCATCCATCTATCCATCATCCATCCATCATCCATCCATCATCCATCCATCCATCCATCCATCTATCCATCATCCATCCATCATCCATCCATCATCCATCCATCCATCCATCCATCCATCATCCATCCATCATCCATCCATCCATCCATCCATCCATGCATCCACCCATCATCCATCCATCCATCCATCCATCCATCCATCCATCCATCATCCATCCATCCATCATCCATCCATCCATCCATCCATCCATCATCCATCCATCCATCCATCCATCCAGGTGTCAGGATGGTGCCAGACTCTGCTCAGTGGTGCCAGTGGCAGGACAAGGAGCAATGTGCGGGGACTAAAACACAACAATTGCAGCCCAGCGTGAGGCAGAACTTCCTTCCCTGGAGGGGCAGAGCCCTGGAACAGCTGCCCAGGGAGGGGCTGGAGTCTCTGGAGACATCGCAAACCCCCTGGTCACGTTCCTGTGTCCCTGCTGCCCTGACCCTGCCTGGGCAGGGGCTCGGTGACATCCAGAGCTCCCTCCCCTCGCCCTGCGCTGACTGAGGGATCCTTTCCATCTCCCCAGGATGAACCCCGGCATCATTCCCAAGGCAGGGCCGGTTGCTGCCCCCCAGCCGGGGCAGGCAGCACAATCTGCTCCCTGCGGGCCGTTAATGGCCCATCCCGCAGCCAGGGACCGAGTTTGCGACGGAAAGAGCCCGTATTGTTTGCTTAACAGTCAAGTGACAAATTATTTAATTAGCACATATGCCATTTGTCTCCACAGCTGTGTTCATCGTTCTAATTGCAAAGCAGCCCTAATTTATTGCGCCTATATTGCTCCCTAATACTAACACGGTAATTATATGCTTCCATTAGCCCACTACACCCTATGGAAGCAGGAAAAAACCCGGGAAAAAGAAGATTAATTCCTCCACACGATGTGTTCCTCCTCTGGCAGAAGTATGGGTGGCTCTGCGGGAAGGGGAGCTCAGGCAGCAGCTGGAAAAGCGACACCTTCCCCGGCGTTTTCCTGCCAGCCGCTTTCTTTATAAACTTTGCATTGCCGGGATTTGTCCGTTTGGGCTTTGTTTTGGGAAGCGTTTCCTCGGGCGCACAACCCTGCTTTGAGATCTCCACCTGCTGGAGAAATCCCTGCACGCAGGAAGGAGCTCCGGAAAAACCCCGGCTCCTCCGCGGCCGGACCCGCTTCTCCTCCTCCTCTTCCTCCTCCTCCTCCTCGGCAGAGCTGCTCCGGCCGGGCAAGAAGCGGTGTTTCCCACCTGTCCCATCTTCCCCACCTTTCCCACCTGTCCCACCCTTCCCATTTGTCCCACCTGTCCCACCCATCCCACCTGTCCCACTTTTCCCACCTGTCCCACCTTTCCCACCCATCCCTCCTGTCCCACCTGTCCCACCCGCAGCTATTCCCCTTCCCAGGTGTGTCCCTGGCACTTTGGGACGCTCTGCTCCGGGCAGGAGAGCTCCAAGCCCTCCTCAGGTCACTCTGGAGAAGAACAGAACACCAGCTGATGTTCCTGCTCTGGCAGCTCCTTGGGAACCATCCCAATTTTCTCGCTCCGATGAACCTGGGGTAGTGGAGGGGATTGGAGCTGGATGAGCTTTAAGGTCCCTTCCAGCCCAAATCATTCTGGGATTCTGACATTCTGGAGTTTGGGCATTCTGGAATTCTGGGATTGTGGGGTTTTGGGGTTACAGAATTCTGGGATTCTGGGGTTTTGAGGCTCTGGAATTCTGGGATTCTGGAGTTTTGGTGTTCTGGAATTCTAGGATTCTGGGGTTCTGGGATTCTGGGGTTTTGGGATTCTGTGGTTCTGTAATTCTGGGGTTCTGGAATTCTGGGATTCTGAGGTTCTCAAACGATGCTGTTTCTAACAGGAGGGAAAGCTGGGAGCCAGCACCTCTGTCCGAGCCCCCTCACCAGGACTGGTCCTTGTCCTGAGGGGTGGCCTGAGCCTGCAGGGACGGGAATGCCACTGTCCCAAAGCACAGCAGGAGCTGAGCCGGGGATGCTGTCCCGGGAATGCTGTCCCAGGGATACTGCTCCGGGAATGTCCCAGGGATGCTGTCCCGGGAATGCTGCCCCGGGGATGCTGTCCCAGGGATGCTGCCCCGGGAATGTCCCAGGGATGCTGCCCCGGGGATGCTGCCCCGGGAATGTCCCAGGGATGCTGCCCCGGGAATGTCCCAGGGATGCTGCCCCGGGGATGTCCCAGGGATGCTGCCCCGGGGATGCTGCCCCGGGGATGTCCCAGGGATGCTGCCCCGGGGATGCTGTCCCAGGGATGCTGTCCCAGGAATGCTGCCCCGGGAATGTCCCAGGGATGCTGCCCCGGGAATGCTGTCCCGGGGATGCTGCCCCGGGGATGCTGCCCCGGGCTGGCTCTGCCTGAGCCCCCAGCCAGGGCAGGAAGGCCGGGCCCGGGGCTGCTGTCACCTCAGCCAAGGGGGATCAGATCAGATCACCCCGGACCCCAGCCCAGCCCAACAGCTGCTGCAGCCTCTTCTGCTTAGGCTGAGCCTTTGAGGGCGTCCCCAGCTCGGCAGAGCTCAGCTAAGCCCGTCTGAAGTTGAGAGGGTTTAAGCACATGCCCCTCTCTCCTTGAGGCCGGGTTTAAGCCCCTTGAAGGGCTGCGGAGCTGCTGGGAGCAGGGGCAGCTGCAGGACCTTTTCCTTTCCCCTTTCCTTTCCCCTTTTCCCTTCCCTTCCCTTCCCTTCCCTTCCCTTCCCTTCCCTTCCCTTCCCTTCCCTTCCCTTCCCTTCCCTTCCCTTCCCTTCCCTTTTCCCCCTTTCCTCTTTTATTTCCCCCTTTCCTTTCTCCCTTTTCCCCTTTCTCCCTTTCTCTTTTTCCCCTTACAGACAGTCCGGGGGAAGAGAAGGGAAAGGAAAGGGGAAAGGGGGAAGGGGAAAAGGGAAAGGAAAGAGGGAGGAAAGGAGGAAAGGGAGAAAAAGGGGAAAGGGGAAAGGAAAGGGGGGAAAGCAGGAAAGGAAAGGAAAGGGGAAAGGAGGAGAGGGGAGGGGGTAAAGGGAGAAAGGGGGGAAAGGGGGAAAGGAAAGAGGGAAAGGGGAAAGGAAAGGGGGAAAAGCAGGAAAGGAAAGGGGAAAGAGCGAAAACGGGAAGGGGGAAAGGGGGAAAAGGAGAAAGTGGGAAAGGAAAGGGGGAATGGGGGAAGAAAATGGGAAAGGAAAGGGGGAAAGGGGGAAAGAAAGGAGGAAAGGGTGAAACAGGAAAAAGGGGAAGGGAGAAAGGAAAGGGGGAAAGGGGGAAAGGGGGAAAGGAGAAAGGGGGGAAAGGGAAAGGGGAAAAAGGGAAATGAAAGGGGAAAGGGGGAAAGAAAAGGGGAAAGTGGGAGAGGGGAAAAAGGGAAAAGGGAAAAAGGGCAAAAAGGGAAAAGGGGCAAAAAGGGAAAAGAGAAAAGGGGGAAAAGGAAAAGGGGAAAAGGAAGGGGGAAAGGAGAAAGAGGGAAAGGGGGAAAGGAGAAAGGGGGGAAGAAAAGGGGAAAGGGGGAAAAGGGAAAGGGAAAAAAGGGAAATGAAAGGGGAAAGGGGGAAAGAAAAGGGGAGAGGGGGAAAGGGCAGCGCTCTCAGGTGGCTGCTCCAGCCCTGCCTCCCGCCAGACGCCAGATCCAAGCCGGCAAATGCAGCTCCATTCTTTTTCCCCCCTTTTTCTCCCTTCAATGCGGGCTACAAGGCTACTGCCAAAAACATATCCAGCACAATCAAACATCAGATGGTGACTCCTTTCCCACAGCTTGTGTGAGTGAAAACAGTGAAATTATACCCATGTTTTAGCGGCGAATCCCCTGGTGTTCGAGCGAGGCAAGCCCAGCACAGGGCTCTTGTTCTCCTGCTTTTTGTTCCTGGACTTGCACTGTTTTTAGCACTGGACACCATTCAGCCCCCATTCAGCATTGTATGTCACTTCACATATGGTTCATCCGCTCCAAATGTGTGCATGTACCCAGAAAATGCAGCTTTTCATTATGTATTCTCTATGTAACAGAAAAGATTAAGATGTAAGCCCGGTGAATGCAGCAGGAATTAGTTGGACAGATGAATAAGGGAAAAATGAATCTGGAATGACGGCGGATTTAGTCTAATGATGGTGGGAGGGCGGTAAGAACTTGGTGGTAGGTTTCAGCCCTTTTAATCCCAGCCTGTGTGTGTATTTTGGCAGGAGAAATGTTTCTTCAGAACTGCATCCAGAGGGATACAGTAAAAACACTTTTAACCCGATCCACATGAAAGGCATCAAAATTGTCAGGCAGCGCAGCGCCCGCGCCGCCCCAAACTCCGCTCAAATCTGGGGCAAAACCCCGCAGAATTGGGACAATAAACATAAAAACCCCCCACCTCCCTGAAAGCCTGCAATATCAGCCCTGAATTTATGCATTTCATTCACTTATTCCTCCTCTCGAGATACGATTTCCATGAATATCCGCTAATGAGGAAGCCTTTGATGCCGCTCGGAGAGGGGATTTCGGTTTTTAAAGGAGAATAAAGGGACTGAAGTTTCCTCTCCCCCTCTGCCCACGAACGCTTCCCTCAAACGTGCCCGACGGTGAGTTAAAGGTGCTTTTAAAATTCAGGCGTTTGTGCCACTTCAGGCTGGAAGTGTCAAGGCGTGGATAAATAGAAAAGCGGCTCGTTTGCTAGCGGCCGTTTCCAGCGCTCGACAGAAAACAAGGAGGGAGAGAAACGCCGGCCCTCAATGGGAGCATTTGGAGTTAAGCTCACTTCCTACAACACTTCGCACAGGGAGAAAGAGAGATTTCTCTTTTTTTCTTCTTTTTTCTTTTTTTTTTTTTTGGGGGGGGGGGGGGATTGAAAATGAGCATTTGCATGACAATGGAGATATTTCAAAAGTATAAACACAAAGGGCTGCAGCCTCAGAGGCTGCCGGGTCAGCTGCGCCCCGCTCCCGGGTGTGCGGCGCATCCTCCGCGCCCGGGAAGGGACAGCGGGGCCGGGAATGGCCGGGGCCCAGCGGGGCTGAGGGCTCCCTCAGCGGCTGCTGGGCCCCACAGGGCCTCTAGGGACATTTCTGGGTCTCACAGATCCTTTAGAGACATTTCTGGGTCCCACAGATCCTTTAGAGACATTTCTGGGTCCCACAGATCCTTCAGTGTCCCACAGATCCTTCAGCGACTGCTGGGTCCCACAGATCCTTCAGTGACATTTCTGGGTCCCACAGATCCTTTAGAGACATTTCTGTGTCCCACAGATCCTTCAGTGTCCCACAGATCCTTCAGCGACTGCAGGGTCCCACAGGTCCTCTAGAGACATTTCTGTGTCCCACAGATCCTCTAGGGACATTTCTGGGTCCCACAGATCCTTCAGAGACATTTCTGTGTCCCACAGATCCTTTAGGGCTGCTGGGTCCCACAGATCCTTTACTGACATTTCTGGGTCCCACAGATCCTTTAATGACTTTTCTGTGTCCCACAGATCCTTTAGCAACTTCTGTGTCCCACAGATCCTCCAGTGACTTTTCAGGGTCCCACAAATCCTTTATTGACTTTTCTGTGTCCCACCGATCCCTCAGTGATTTCTGTGTCCAACTGATCCCTTCAGTGACTTTTCTGTGCCCCACAAATCCTTTATTGATTTTTTTGTGTCCCATAGATCCTTCAGTGTCCCACAGATCCTTTAATGACTTTTCTGTGTCCCACAGATCTTTTATTGACTTTTCCGTGTTCCACAGATCCTTTAATGACATTTCTGCGTCCCACAGGTCCCTCAGGGATTTCCGTGTCCAACTGATCCCTTCAGTGACTTTTCCGTGTCCCACAGATCCTTCAGTGACATTTCTGTGTCCCACAAATCCACCAGTGACATTTCTGTGTCGCACAAATCCAAAGCCACCCCTTCAAGTCTGAAATTGAATTTGAATTTTCCCTCCCGTTAGGATTTTAAAATAAAGATTTCATCCAATAGGATTTCAGTGAATGTCACCCTGTTTTTTTAAGCTTTCCCAAGCCTTCTGATGTTTACATTCTTGTAACGAACTTTCACACACACTTTATGTAAATAACTCATTATTTCGCATTCTTTTATGGGAGAAGAGAAATTTGATGTACTGCTGGTTTGTCCAGTGTCATTGGGGAGGTGGCACTGTCACCTTCCAACCCACTGTCACTTTTAGAAACCTATAAATGTTAAAATCAAAAATTAAAAAGTCCCTTTTACCTTGAAAAGAGCACCATGTCCACATCGTGTTATTTCGTGTCCTATAGGAGCAAGTGAATAAAGTTCTCCATTCGAAAAATAAAAACAAATTGATCTGAGCAGGGAAACCTCTGGATAAATAACAATTCCTCCTGCCTGGCACCAAAGATATTCTGACACATCCTGTGCACATGGGTGGCTTTCAGCTGTCCCTGTTAAACACTGACAGCCTGAAAAATAAGGAAAAAAATTCTCCTCCTGGGTCTGTTTGGTACATTTTGACTGAAAAGAAAATCAAGTGGTTTAGAAATCCTGGTAATTTTTTTTTAAAATATCCCTCTGCTTCTCCACAAAAGGATTTTAAGGATTAATCCCTCTAAGAAGCTGAATAAAACCTTTCTAGTCAGTAAACTAGAAAATTAAACATATTAAATATATCTTAAATAACATAATTACACGTATCCTAAATAATATAATTAAATATTTGATTCTGTGAAGAAATTATCTCTTTTTCAAAGCAAAATAAAATTTAATTTTTAATTGAAATTCTTCAATGCCAGAAGGTCAAAATGTGTCAATTTGGTCTTGAGAAATTTCACCACCAAGCCCAGGGGCCTACTCTTTGGGTGGTGGTTGCAGAACTTGGGCTAACATTGTTATATTTGATATTTTCACCTAAATTTCACCATTCTGACAACATTTCCAAAAACTGACCAAAAAAATCAGTGGCCCGACTAAGACAAACCAGTTTGCTTCACCAGTTAATTTCATCAGTTCATTTTACCGGGTAATTTCACCAGTTTATTTCACCAGTTAATTTTACTAGTTAATTTTCACCAGTTAATTTTACCAGGTAATTTCACCAGTTAATTTTGCCAATTAATTCTACCAGTTAATGTCACCAGTTAATATTATCAGTTAACTTTACCAGTTAATTTCACCAGTTGATATTATCAGTTAATTTTAACAGCCAATTTCACCCATTAATATTGCCTGTTAATTTTACCAGTAAATTTCACCAGTTAATATTACCATTTAATTTCACCACTTAATTTTACCAGTTTATTTCACCAGTCTATTTCATCAGTGAATTTCACCAGTTAATTTTACCAGTTAATTTTGCCAGTTAATATCATCAGTTAATTTTACCAGTTAATGTCACCAGTTAATTTACCAGTTATTTCACTAGGTAATTTCACCAGTGAATTTCACCCCCTTTTCCCACCCTCCCACAAGGACTCACACCATGACCTGCAGCTCCTTTCAGCTCCCCCAAACCTGGCTCCTTTTTTGCCTCTTTTCTCGTGGGTACGGATTTAAAATTCAGAACCAGAAACCCCAGCTTGGCACAGCCCAAAGTCAGGCTCACCGCGTGCCCTGCAGCTGCTTTAAGCCAGGCTTAAATCAGGCTCATTTTTGCCTTAAATCAGGCTCTTTTTTGCCTTAAATCAGGCTCATTTTTGCCTTAAATCAGGTTCATTTTTGTCTCTTCCCCCCCAAATTCAGGTTTAGAATGCAGAACCAGAGCAGGGATTCCAGCAGTGCAGTTCCCCTGTGCCAAACTCAATAATTGCAATAATTCCTCCTGAGGATGGGAGGGCTCAGGTCTTGGCCTTTATCCCAGTTTCAGGTCATTTCAAACATTGAATTTATGGGGTTTTGGCCCTGCAGGTAGTTTTCCAACTTTTGCAGTTTTGTTTGTGTTTCCCCCACTTGTCCACCTGGAATTTTTTAGGGGATATTTCCTCCCGTAGGATCGAGTGGCAACTCATTAAGTCAAAATTCTTCATTAAACCAAACTGGAGGCTGCAGGTGCCACCCACAGGGCCCTGGGCTTGTCCTCAGCCTGTTCCTCCTGTGCTGTACTAATAAGTAGATGGGACTTCATTTTTTTGTGTAGAAAGTCTATTTCTTATTTACATAATTCATTTTTCATACAGTTTTTCACATACTTAGTGTTGAATTGTCTAGTAGTTTTCTCCTTACTCAATTTATTGCTTAGTAAATGGCATTTTACATGTTTATTAAATCTCCTTATTCTTGGACTGTTTACATATCTTCTTTATTGATTCTTATGGGATCGATTTCTTGGGTTTTAGGGGTAAAGTTATTTTTCACACACAAACAAATTGGCGTGTTAACTGATTTTTATTTTCATAATTTTTTTCCACGGTAACAAATAGATTAGCTGTTATCTGTGCTTAGATGAATTAGTAGGTTATGATATTATAAGGCTTTTTTAAATAAGATTTTTACTTGTAAACAACAATTATCTGATTGCTTGGAATGTGGTCTGGAGGTTGCTCGCCCACAGGTGCATCCTTGATTGGTTCCATGTGAATTGTTTTTAATTAATGACCAATCCCAGCCCAGCTGGGTCAGACTCTGGTCAGTCACAGGTTTTTATTATTCATTCTTGTCCAGCCTTCTGATGTATCCTTTCTCTTTCTTTAGTATAGTTTTAGTGTAGAATTTTGGTAGGGTAATATATAATATAATATAATATAATATAATATAATATAATATAATATAATATAATATAATATAATATAATATAATAATCAGCCTGCTGAGAACTTGGAGTCAAATTCTCATCTCTCACCTCATCCTGGGCACCCTCACACCTACACCACAACACTGATCCATCAAAGTAAAAATGGAAGAATTTAATTTTTTATGTCATTTTCTCCAGGAAAGCTGTGCCTGACACATTTGGTGCCTTGAGAGGCAGACCTGGGACAGAGGCTGGACAGAGTTACAGGAATAAAGCAGGGATTTATTAAAAGGCCTTTAAAGGATGCACCTTGGGCAGCACAAGGGCCTGGCCGTGGCTCCACCCAAGATGGACCCTCAGTCAGGAGCTTTCACACTTTTATAAGTTTTGCTCCATTTCCTTATTTGGGTTAATTACAATTACAGCCCCAGGTGATGCAGTCGCACCCTCACAGTTTGTTCTCCTCAATTCACTGTTTTTACTCTTTTTGGGGCTGAAGCTGCAGCCCCAGGCAAAACCAGATCTCCTAAAACCATAAAATGTTTTTTATACCCTTTTGTGTCATTAAATAAAAAGTCCCCATTGTGGGCATGGATGGTTGGGTATTGGGTTAAAAGTGACAATAATTGAGGTGTAATTTCTTAATTGGACAGTTTATCCTTCAAAGGCCTTGGAGAGAGAGACAGGGCTGCTCATCCCTCACTGCCCTGGCACCTCTCTGGGCTCTGAACATTCCCCAGCCCCTGGCCTGTGCCAGCTGCCCTGGGCACAAGTTCCCAGTGTGAAAAACACCAATCACTTGTTTTTAAAATGTTAAAAGTTTATTAGTAATAAAATGGTTATTAAAATAGCTATATCATTACAGTAATAATAATTTGGACAATTTGGATTAGGACAATATGAGACCATAAAAACAAAGAGTTACAGACAGTCTGGGTACCTTTTCTGGGCAAAATAAGCCCAAAAAAGGACCCACGTTAACAGAGGATTAACCCTTAAAAACAAAAACCTGTTGCATATTCATACAGCTCATCCATGATGCATAAATTCCATTCAAACACAGGATTCTGGCTGGGCAGTGTCAGCTCCTTCCTCTGAATCCTGATGGTGTCTCCAGGGCTGAGTGAGGCAGGAGGAAGTTCATTTCTTCTGATAATGGAGCAATAAATTCCCTTTCTCTGAAAGATTCAGGTGTCCTGTGGCTGCTATCTGGTGTGAGTCCTTTCTTTAAAAAGTATATTACATAGCAGAGTTTCTACTTTAACATTTTGTTATAACCTAAACTCTATTTAACATGCTATTTAAAAAAATTAACACAGCATAAGTTTCTAACATAACACAAAAAATATTTATTTTAATATTTGCCAAAAGCCCATCATAAAGTACCCATTTTTGAGAGCAGCCTGGTGGCAGCCCTGCAGGCTGGAGCTGGAGCAGTTTGACAGAGCTGAGGAAATCTGGCGCCGCCGTTGGGCCCTTTGAGCTCGCCCTCAGCTGTGCTCATTTTTTGTCACCATATTGGGGCAAGCCGGGCTGTTTTGTCACTGCACGCTAATCTGACATCTGATGTCTGCCTCGCATCATTGTCTGGGGCACAGCTGGATCCAGCCCAGCAACACCCACCGCACTCGCACCCTTTAATTCTCATTTTCCAGCGCTCGGGGCCTTGTTTGTGGGAGGCCAAAAGGGCTGGAAAAAATCAATTACTGCTGCAACAGCCCTTGGCACCCACTCTGCACGGGCAGGTACGAGGGGGAGCAGTGTGGGGATGGTGCTGCTGCCCCTTGGCACACGGGGGGCTGAGTCCGACCAGTTAAACCAGTGAGTTAAACTGGGGGAGCGCTTTAGGGGGTCCCAAAATCTTCTGGCAGCTTTGCTTGTAGGGGAGCAGCCTTTGAGTTGTGTTTCTTTGAGTTGTGTTTCTTTGAGTTGTGTTTCTTTTAGATTTTCCTCCTGTTCCTTTTCCCTCTCCCCAGCCTGGCAGCCCCAGCCCCTTTGAGCGGAGGACTCGATTATCCCGGTTATTAGTAGGAATCTCCAGTTGGACCTTTAAGGAAAGGCAGCGACTCCAAAGCATCTTTCAGCTGTGTTTCTTTGAGTTGTGTTTCTTTGAGTTTTGTTTCTTTGAGCTGTGTTTCTTTTCCTCCTGCTCCCTTTCCCTCTCCCCAGCCTGGCAGCCCCAGCCCCGCGGCACGGATGACTCGATTATCCCGGTTATTAGCGGGAATCTCCAGTTGGACCTTTAAGGAAAGGCAGCGAGGTGTCAGTTGTTAACTTAACACAGCTCTGCAGCGGGCTGAGAGCTCGGGTCGTGACCCTATAATGGCCAGCCAGCCTATTAGTTCAGCAAAGCCGGGCTCAAATGTCATTTCAGCACCCGGCGGATGCTTGAATTTATTACCCGGGAAGCTCCCGACTTGAAAACGATAGGATTTCTCCTCCAGCAGCTGCTGGAAGTCCCCTTTTTCAAAATAATAGGGACAAATCTGCACTTTCAACGTTCTTAACTGGTGGGGTGACCTGTGGTGAACGAGGAGGCCGAGCAGGTACAGCAGATCATGGAACCTCCAGGAAAAGGGGGGGCAAAGGAAGGATAAAGGCAAAAAGAAATGCCAATCAAATTGAAATGATGAGCCCATTAAAGAATGATTTTCGCTCGGGCCTCACCTTCCGCAGTGCTCACATTTTTATGGTTAAAACCCACAGGAAGCAAACTCTGCCCCTTCATGGCACTCCCTCCCGCCCGTTATTAATTCCTGATATTTGGTGATAATTTTAGTCGAGGGGGAGAGAGGGGAGAAAAAAAAAAAAAAAAGAAGAGGAAAAAAACCCAACCCAACCAAAAAAATCTCGCTGCATTCAGTCCCCTGAGAATGTTGGGTCGAGTTTTTTGATCCCTGTTGCTCATTGATTTGAGGGCTGATGTAGTGCAAGGGGTCCCTATTAGTGGCGTCTGTCACTGCTGTAATGTTTTTGTTATTTTTCCTCATTTGTTCGCTCTGACATCATGTCATTACAGAATGGTGCTGTTCAGGCCCTGCCTTGGCTGTTCGTTAGCGTGTGTTTAATGAGCAGCTTAATTGAGCTGTCTACTAGGCCACCTGTCACCCTCCGGACTTATTAACATACTAATGGCCTGACATTGTCCTCGCTGACAGGCAACAGGGTTTACCGATTTGATGTCTGGACATGGGGATTTTATGCAGGAATGAGAGAGGATATTGGGAAGGAGGTTTAAAAACGCAAATTAACTCTTTGGTATCTCCGTATTTACGGCTGGCTCGGAAAAGTTCAACACAAAGTGGCCGGGGGTGGGATGGGGTGGGCTGGGGGGAGCAGCCCTGCTTAGGCAGAGCCACTTTGTCACCGATGGCAGCACGTTTGTGCAGGGGAAAATCTGCTCGGGGTAAGAGGAGCGGGCTTTACTTCTATTACAGTATTATTGTTGGGGCTGCTTCAAAGGAGAAATCTCCTTAAGCCCACAGGAAAGTTTTGTGACTGGGCTTTTCTCCACTGTGGCTAAACAAGTGAAAGGCACGAAATTTTCCAGTGAAGGGATTTAAGTGCACGACATTGTCCCCACCTTTTAAAGCCAGATGAGGACATTCATCCCCGCTGAACGCTGGGCTGGGCTCTAAAGGTTCAAAGGGGTGCCTTAAGTGCGTGCAAGTTTAATAAAAACACTTGTTTTTGCTTGTTTCTGCTGGTTGCTGTTGGATGGGTTTTTCCCGACCTTCTGCCGGCGCTGAGCTCGGCTTTGCGGAGATCCCACATCCAGATGGGGCTTCCCTGAGCCCGGCCTAGCTGTAAACCCAGCTCTGGGGCCGGGGGCTTGGGTGCTGGGGGTGTTCTTGCAGGAGGGAACGTTCGAGTTGGTGGGGCTCGTGAAAAACGCCTATTTGATCATTGGCTTTTGGCAAAAACTAAAATGAATGTTACATGTGTTGTGCTAGAAACTTATGCTGTGTTAATTCTCTTAAGTAGCGTGTTAAATATATCTGTAGGTTATAACAAAATGTTAAAGTAGAAACTATGCTATGTAAGATACTTTTTTCCTAAAGAAAGGACTCGCACCAGACAGCAGCCACAGGACACCTGAATCTTTCAGAGAAAGAGAATTTATTGCTCCATTACCAGGAGAAATGAACTTCCTCCTGCCTCACTCAGCCCTGGAGACGCCATCAGGATTCAGAGGAAGGAGCTGACACTGCCCAGCCAGAATCCTGTGTTTGAATGGAATTTATGCATCATGGATGAGGTGTATGAATATGCAACAGGTTTTTGTTTTTAAGGATTAATCCTCTGTTAACGTGGGGCCTTTTTTGGGCTTATTTTGCCCAGAAAGAGGTAGCTGGACTGTCTGTAACTCTTTGCTTTTATGGTCTCGTCCTAATCCAAATTGTCCAAATTATTATTACTCTAATTATATTGCTATTTTTAAATCATTTTATTACTATTAAACTTCTAAAATTTTAAGAACAAGTGATTGGCGTTTTTCACAGGCTCAGCTGGAGCTTCCAGGAGCCAGAGGGAGCAGAGCAGGGGGAACCCTGAGGAGCAGTTTGCTGCTGGGCACTGGTAAAAACAAGAGCAGGCTCCCGGTGCTAAAGTGATTTCAGCATTTATTAAGAATATAATAAAAGAAAGGCTAAAAGCCAGGGGGCCCGGGCTGAGCAGGAGCGTTCCCTCAAGGATGTGCAAGGCCTGTAGTGATGGCCCCGATGGAGCAGCACGGATTCCCTGGGTCAGGAGCCCCTTTTTATCCTGTTTTTTGTCCCTCTGGATTGGTTTCTGTTTGCACCCTTCATTTGGATGAGGGTTTTAGGCCTTGATTGGCCATTACAGCTGTGTCCAGGCTGACTGTGGTGCACTTTACTGAGGTGTGTGATGGTACCTGGAGCACTGGATTTCTTACAACTACCCTTTAACCCTTTCACAATGTAATAACCAAACTAACAGTTCATGTTAAAAACGAGAGCAGGCTCCTGGTACAAAAGTGAGTTCAGCATTTATTATAATAAAAGAAAGGCCCAAAGCAAGGAGGCCTGGGCCCAGCAGGAGCGGATGCTGCAGGGCCTGTAGCGATGGCCCCAATGTCCCAGGGGAACTGCATGGATTCAGTGGGTCAGAAGCCCCTTTTATCCTGTTTTTTTGTCCCTCTGGATTGGTTTCTGTTTGGATCCTTCATTTGCATGAAGGTTTAAGGTGATTTGATTGACCCATTACAGCTCTGTCCAGGCTGGCTCGTGATGCACTTCACTGAGGTGTGTGATGGTACACTGAGTGCCATATTTCCTATAACTGCCATTTTAACCCCTTTTACAATATAAAAACCAAACTAACAGTACTGTGCTTAACGATCTATCTACTATTTTACAGCAGTTTCTAATCTATTTTTACCATTTCAGGGGGCTGGGATGTGCCCAAGCCATCCTTCCCTGCTGGGGACACCTCAGGGAGCCACCGTGTCCCACCTGAGGCATCAGGACAGTGGAAGAGGAATGAAGGTATGAATGAGCTCAGGGGAAAAACCGAGTTCCAGGCCTATTTATCCCAAAACAGGCAGCGACGCTCCCAGCCTCCAGCAGCTGGGCAGGACCTGGAGCTGCTGCAGGAGAGGGATGGGACTTCCTCAAAACCTCCCTGCTGAGCCAAACTGCTCCTGCCAGGAGAGCAGGAGAGCTCTATCAGCAGCTTGGGACCCTGAGCCCAAACCTGCCTTACCCCACACCAGGACCTGCCTCCTCCTGCCTGGCCCTGCTGCCCAAAATGTGTGATGTGGATCCTGCCCACCCCAGAGCCTGGCTGGAGGGATCAGCCCTGCACAGGCAGAAATTCAACAGGAACTATTAAATTCATCACTCTCACTGTCAGCAAAGGAGTAATTTCTGTTGGTTTGAAAAATCCAGCCCTGAGGGACTTGTAGGAAATGGGGATGTGGCACCTCTTTCCTTCCTGCAGTTTATTGTGTACAAAATGCAGTTTATTGTATACAAAATGCAGTTTATTGTGTACAAAATGCAGTTTATTCTATACAAAATGCAGTTTATTCCATCCAAGGCATTACAGCCGCCCAGGGTTGTGTGTGACAGAGCTGTGCCCACAGCTGTCAGCTCCAGCTGCAGGCAGGCCTGGAGACCCTTTGGTTTTGGTTCCAACCCATTATATACTTTTCTTTTGGTTACAATGCATTATTTACTTTTCTTTTGGTTCCAATGCATTATATTCTTTTCTGTGCTGAGCGTCTTCATACAGCAGAACCAATCTATACCTGAACTATTATCTCTAGCCCATCATAACTACTGGAATTACCATATTCATGTTACTGTTCTCCAGCCACTCAAAGTCAGTACATTATAATTTAAGCTAGAAGTTGTTTTTCAGTTTTCTTGCAGTGGAAAATTCTGAGACCTTTTTTCTACTTGCAACTTTGCTGCCTTGTTTGCCTGTGCTCTCTTTCTGCTTGGTAAAAACATCTTCTTGCCTGAGGTGGGTTTATCCTTTGCTCTAAGACATAAAAACTCCTCTAACTAACACACCTTTGCCTCCTTGGTTATCCAGTGAGACTGGCTCAGCAATTCTTTTCTTCTCTATCAAAACTTGCTTCCATCTCTATTCTTTCATCAGACTCTACATTCAAAAATCTTTCTGCCAAGCATCTGTGAGACTTTCTTGTCAAAATTTTATCCTTCCCAGCACTGTTCCCTGAGGGGGGGTCACATCCCAGCAGCATTCCTGATCCCTCTGTGCCTCCCTGAGCCCCATCCTGGGGCTGCCTGAGGTGAGCAGATCCCTCATTCCCAGAGATCTCCATGGGAATTTGTGGCATTTTCAGGGTCCCCAGGACAAAGGAGGAATTGAGAATCTGACTCCATGTTCTTAGAACGTTAATTTATTATGTATATATTATATTATATTATATTATATTATGTTATGTTATGTTATGTTATGTTATATTATATTATATTATATTATATTATATTATATTATATTATATTATATTATATTCAAAACCTATACTAAAGAACAGTGAAAGGACACAGACAGAAGGTTACCAAGAATGACAGTGAAACTCATGACTGCTTCCAGAGTCCTGACACAGCTGGACAGTGACTGACCATTAAGTCAAACCAATTCACATGAAACCAATCAAACACCCACCTGTTGGATAAACAATCTCCAGACCCCATCCCAAAGCAGCAAAACAAGGAGAAGCAATCAGATAATATTGTTTTCCTTTTTCTCTGAGGCCTCTCAGCTTCCCAGGAGAAGAACCCCGGGCAAAGAGGATTTTTCAGGGAATGTGATGGGGACAGGAACCTGCTGTCCCACAGGAGCCCTCCCAGCAGCAGCTGCCCTGCACAGGGACAGCCCCAGTGAGCACAGAGAGCTCATCCCAGAGGGCAGCCCTGTGCCCTCCTGTGCTGCGGGGCAGCCTGGGCCATGCTGAGGTCAGGCCAGGGCTGCTCGCTGCTCTGAACCCTGCTCTGAACCCTGCTCTGAACCCTGCCTGGGTCACCATGTGGCTCTGGCTGGGAACGGAGCCCCAGTGACCCTGGAAGGGGCAGGGCTGGGGATGCTCCTGCAGGCATGAGGAAATGCTCCTGCAGCACTGAGGGGGCTGGGGGTGCTCCTGCAGCCATGAGGAAATGCTCCTGCAGCACTGAGGGGGCTGGGGATGCTCCTGCAGGCATGAGGAAATGCTCCTGCAGCACTGAGGGGGCTGGGGGTGCTCCTGCAGCCGTGGGCAGGGCTGGGGACGCTCCTGCAGCCATGGGCAGGGCTGCTCCTGCTCTGGGGAACACGGGGACAGCAGGACAGCAGATGGCAGGAGCAGCCAGCGCAGATGGCCTGGAGCCCTGTCCTGCTCCCAGCCCCACAGCACCAGGTCCTGCTCAGAGGTGCTCTCAGGGAATGCTCAGCCTGGTGCTGTTTTTGCAGTTCCTGTGCCCAGGGAGCAGGAGCAGACAGGATCCACTCTGCTTGGATGGAATTTGGAAGAAAGGAAGTGGCAGCAATCTGTGATGTCCCAGTGCCCACCTTGTCAGTGGCTGCTGTTCAGTGCCACAGCTGGGAGATTCATTGTCCCCACAGCTTGGGTTTGGGACCCTCTTGTCCCCTCCCTGCAGCCAGCCTTTGGTCACAGCCCCTGGCAGGGCCTGCAGGGGCTCCAGCAGAGCTGCAGAGGGACTGGGGACAAGGCCTGCAGGGACAGCACCCAGGGAATGGCTGCCAGTGCCAGAGGGCAGGGCTGGGTGGGATCTGGGCAGTGAGGAATTGTTCCCTGGCAGGGTGGGCAGGCCCTGGCACAGGGTGCCCAGAGCAGCTGGGGCTGCCCCTGCATCCCTGGCAGTGCCCAAGGCCAGGCTGGGCACTGGGACAGTGGGAGGCGTCCCTGCCATGGCAGGGGTGGCACTGGGTGGGATTTGAGATCCCTTCTTCCTCCTCTTCCTCTGCCCTCCTGGACTGGCCAGATCCATCACTGGTGAGTGACCCAAAATTACCAGTGGTGGTAGCTCAGTGCTCCTGTTCCTCCCTGAGGATGGGGCCTGGCCATGGCAGCCCCAAGGACAAAGCTCCTGTCCCAGGGAGCAGCTCTGGGTGCTGTCACCTCCACAGGAGCCAGCGTCACATCCCCTCCCTTCCCTGGGGGCTGTAGGACAGAGGGACAGTGGGGACAGGGGGGTCTCATCGTGGTGCCCTGTGAGGCTGAGCCAGAGCAGGGCTCCAGAATAAAGCAGGGATTCATTCACAGCATCTCCTCCGTGGATGCACCTTGGGCAGCACCAGAGCCCAGCCAGGGCTGCACCCAAGATGAACCAAAATGGCCCCAAAATGCACGAGCGCTCTGAGGGCACCTGTGCAGGTAACCCAGCTGCTCCTGCCGGGTGGGCACGGGCAGAGCGAGGTGAGGGGCTGCTGCCCCCACCCTCCTGCCCCAGCCCCTCCTGCCAGGGAATCCCTGCAGGAACCAGGGGCAGAAAAGTTGGGAGCAGCCCTGGAGAGGGGCAGTGGCGACCGAGGGCTCCCAGGGAGCTTTTCCTGTGGATTCTTTGCTCTTTTCAGCCAGGGTGGGGATTAAATGTGTGAGAGGGGATTTCTTGTTGGCACTCAGATGTTTATCAGTTCTTGTCTCTGTCACAGTCCCACAAACCCTGAGTTCTGCAGCACTTCACTCCAACAAACTAAAAATGGAGCCCTGTCTCTCTCTCTCCCTACAAGGCCTTTGAAGGATAAATTGTCCAATTAAGAAATGAAACCTCAATTATTTTTGCTTTTAACCCAACACCCAACCACCCGTGCCCTGCAATGGGGACGTTTTTATCCAATTCCACAAAACAGCCCGGGGGTAAAGCTGGTACTAATGCTGGGGACGCCTGGCCTGGCCCAGCCACTCCCTGAGCCCCAGAGCACAGCCCAAACTGAGCCTGGCCTAACTCTGAGCGCAGCCTGAGCTGAGCTGGGACTAACAGTGAGCACAGCCTGAACTGAGCCCAAACTAACGCTGAGCTCAGTCCCTGAACTGAGCCTGGCCTAACGCTAAGCGCAGCCTGAACTGAGCCTGGCCTAACACTGAGCACAGCCTGAGCTGAGCTGGGACTAACAGTGAGCACAGCCTGAACTGAGCCCAAACTAACGCTGAGCTCAGTCCCTGAACTGAGCCTGGCCTAACACTGAGCGCAGTCTGAACTGAGCTGGGACTAACAGTGAGCACAGCCTGAACTGAGCCCAAACTAACGCTGAGCTCAGTCCCTGAACTGAGCCTGGCCTAACGCTGAGCGCAGCCTGAACTGAGCCTGGCCTAACACTGAGCACAGCCTGAACTGAGCTGGGACTAACAGTGAGCACAGCCTGAACTGAGCCTAGCCTAACACTGAGCGCAGCCTGAACTGAGCCTGGCCTAACACTGAGCTCAGTCCCTGAACTGAGCCTGGCCTAACGCTAAGCGCAGCCTGAACTGAGCCTGGCCTAACGCTGAGCATGGCCTGAACTGAGCCTGGCCTAACGCTGAGCATGGCCTGAACTGAGCCCAAACTAACGCTGAGCACAGCCTGAGCTGAGCTGGGACTAACAGTGAGCACAGCCTGAACTGAGCCTGGCCTAACACTGAGCGCAGCCTGAACTGAGCCTGGCCTAACACTGAGCTCAGTCCCTGAACTGAGCCTGGCCTAACGCTAAGCGCAGCCTGAACTGAGCCTGGCCTAACACTGAGCATGGCCTGAACTGAGCCTGGCCTAACACTGAGCGCAGCCTGAACTGAGCTGGGACTAACACTGATTGCAGCCCAAGCAATCCTCCAGCAGGAGGGGATGCTCACGGGATGCAGGAGGGTGTCCCCATCGTATTTTCTGGAAAAATGCCTTTGCCAGGATTCTTTACCTGGGAAGCTGAGAAGCCTCAGACAAAAAGGAAAACAATATTAAACAATATGATCTGATTTGCTTCTCCTGTGTTTTGCTGCTTGGGAATGTGGTTGGAGATTGTTTATCCAACAATTGTGTGAATTGTTTTGACTTGATGACCAATCACGGTCAGGCCGTGTCAGACTCTGGAAGGAGTCAGGAGTTTTTAGTTAGTATCTTGTTAAGCCTTCTGTCTGTTCCCTTTCTCTGTTCTTTAGTATAGTTTAGTATAGGATTCTATAATTTAATATAGATCATAAAATAATAAATGAGCCTTCTGAGAACATGGAGTCAGATTCATCATTTCCTTCCTGCCATGGGGGACCCCAAAAATACCACAGGAGGGGATGCACAGGGGATGCAGGGGGAGATGCAGGAGGGGATGCAGAGGAGGCTGCAGGGAGATGCAAGGGGGGATGCACAGGGCATGCACAGGGGATGCAGGGGGGAATGCAGGGGGATGCAGGAGCCCGAGCTCACTCCCGCATCCTCTCCCCGAGGCACGGAACCATCCCAAACCCTGCCCGATCCCAAACCCTGCCCCATCCCAAACCCTGCCCCATCCCAGACCCTGCCCCGTCCCAGACCCTGCCCTGTCCCAAACCCTGCCCCATCCCAGACCCTGCCCCATCCCAAACCCTGCCCCACCCCAAACCCTGCCCCGTCCCAGACCCTGCCCCGTCCCAGACCCTGCCCCGTCCCAGACCCTGCCCCGTCCCAGACCCTGCCCCACCCCAGACCCTGCCCCATCCCAGACCCTGCCCGATCCCAAACCCTGCCCGATCCCAAACCCTGCCCGATCCCAAACCCTGCCCCGTCCCAGACCCTGCCCCGTCCCAAACCTTGCCCCGTCCCAGACCCTGCCCGATCCCAAACCCTGCCCGATCCCAAACCCTGCCCGATCCCAGACCCTGCCCGATCCCAGACCCTGCCCCGTCCCAGACCCTGCCCCGTCCCAGACCCTGCCCGATCCCAAACCCTGCCCGATCCCAGACCCTGCCCCGTCCCAAACCCTGCCCGATCCCAGACCCTGCCCCAGCCCAAACCCTGCCCCGTCCCAGACCCTGCCCGATCCCAAACCCTGCCCCACCCCAAACCCTGCCCCGTCCCAGACCCTGCCCCAGCCCAAACCCTGCCCGGCCGTCCCAGCCCTTCCCTTCGGGACCATCATCTCTCGCCCCTCCCGCTCTGACAATTAGTCCCTATCATTCACACTGTGCAATCAGCTGTTAAATCCTCGTTTATGCTAATTGGAATGTGAATGTGCTGCTCGGCGAAATGTTAGATTGCCATGTTTACAAATATACTCCAGGTATTTGGAAATTTAGATGATCCAAACCATACTGCTTAAGCTACTGGTGCTGCCAGTTTAAAGAACTTAAGCCTATTTATCGGTTATTTAACAATTCTTTGCACATTCCGCCGTTTTATTTGTGCAGCCCCTTGCCACACGATCTCGCTGCTTTAAAAAATCCATATATAATCTAATAATTGGTAATTTCAATGGCAGGATTTAATTGCCTGCAGCCTCGACGTGGGTAGCACGATTTACCCAAAACATGTTTTCCTAATCCATGAAAGCGTCCTTTAAAGCTGTTGCATTTGGAAATAAAGAGGAAAATCACCTCTTTGGCTTAGCTGCACCTCGGAGACCGCAATATGTCCGCGGAAAGTGATTTCCCCGAAGCTATTACAGCATAATAAGCTCAAGAATTAGTTTCAAGTGAAAGTTTATCTCATTATGAGCTCTGACCTGTGTGCAGCTCACACTCCCATCAAAGGCTGAGCTCTCCTAATGGCTCTGCTGGGATGGAGAGGGGAAGGTGAGGCCACCCAGAGCCACGGAGTGCGCTGGGCCTGGAACATCCCCTGGTTTAGGAACATCCCCTGGTTTAGGAACCCTCCCCTGGCCCAGGAACATCCCCTGGTTCAGGAACTCTCCCTGGTTTAGGAACATCCCCTGGTTTAGGAACATCCCCTGGCCCTGCTGCAGCAGCTCCGGAGCCAGGGCAGCTCCTGATGGGGGTCAGGGCCCCATCGTGCTTCCCCCGAGGGGTTTGGTGGGTCCAAAACAAAATCCCCAAATCCCCGGGGCTGGCACAGCCCTGCCAGCCCATGCAGTGCCAGCTGTGCCCACCTTGTGCCCAGCGCAGAGCACTCAGTGCCACCTCCAGGGCACACCTGCAGGGATGGGCACTGCAAAGCTCCCTGGGCAGCCCCTGCCAAGGCCTGAGCTCCCTTTCCATGGGCAAATTGCTGCTGCTGTCCCAGCTGAGCCTGCCCTGGCCCAGCCTGAGGCCACTCCCTCTGCTCCTGTCCCTGTTCCCTGGCAGCAGAGCCCGACCCCCCCGGCTGTGCCCTCCTGGCAGGGCCTTGTGCAGAGCCACAAGGGCCCCTGAGCCTCCTTTGCTCCAGCCTCAGCCCCTTCCAGCTCCCTCAGCTGCTCCTCACAGGATTTACAATTTGAGGAGTCAGGGTGAGACCCAACCTGCTCCTAATCCCCTCCTTGGGAAAACAATTAATTCAATAACGAGGAGTGGAAGCTGCATCTCGCTCTGGAGGCTTCTGATAAAGCTGTGGGTTGTGCACCAGGCCCTGGGCAGCCCCTGCTCACTGGGGGTCCCACTTCCCTTTGTCCCTGGGCACACTGAAAAGAGCAAGTCCCTAATTCTGGCTGTGAGTGGATCCTCACCGCAGCAGTGCCAGACTTCCCTGGCGCCCTGCTCCATCTGCAGCCCCACGGGCACCCCAAACCTCTGAGAGAGGCAGGGGGTGAATCCATGGGATGGTTTGTGTTGGAGGGACAGCACAGCACAGAGCTGCTCTGGGCACCTGGGGCTGCCCTGCATCCCTGGCAGTGCCCAAGGCCAGGCTGGACACTGGGGACAGTGGGAGGTGTCCCTGCCATGGCAGGGGTGGCACTGGGTGGGATTTAAGGTCCCTCCCTACCAAAACCAGTCTGGAACCTCACAGTCTCAAAAGGAAGCTGCTGAGCAGAACCTCACACAGGGAGCTGGAAACATTCCAGGGAGCAGGGCTGAGATCCTGGGGCAGGGGAGCCGTGCAGGAGGCACATGGGCAGTGCTGGGGCAGCTCCAGGGCAGCAGATCACAGCACCCACAGCCCCTACAGCACCCACAGCACCCCAAACACCCCCAGGTGTGGCACAGCAGCACCCCCAGCGCACGTGGGGCGGCATCCCCCACGCACATTCACTGAATCCCCGAATCCCTGGCGCTGGCACAGCCCTGCCAGCCCATGCAGTGCCAGCTGTGCCCCATGGGCACCTTGTCCCCAGCCCAGAGCACTCAGTGCCACGTCCCCTCACGCAGGGACAGTTTGCTGTGCCAGTCTCTGCCCACATCTGGGAGGTGTCTGTGTCTCTTTGTCACCTGCAAACAGACACAAACCAAGGTCAGGTCACTCTCGGGGTGTTTTGGCTGAGCAGGGCAGGAGCTTTGGGGGTCCCAGCTCCATTCCCACCTCGGGGTCTCTGCAGGAAGGACCCAGGCCCAGCCTGGCAAAACTGCCAGCCATGGGAACGAGGAGGATGAAGATAAAAACCGCTCAGGGCTTCAGGCCAAGCCCTGGAAGCAGAACAGGGAGCTGGGATCCACCTGGGTGCTCTGGGACCTGCGCTTCCCACCTGGAGTGTTCCCCACAACCTCTGTCCCTTTCCACCTGTCCCACTGGGGGACTGTCACCTGAAACTGGGACTGACCCCTGGCTTATCCCAGAGCCTGGCATCATCCATGCCTGGCATCATCCATGCCTGGCATCATCCATGCCTGGGCCTCCAGGAGGGCAAAGAGGTGCAAAGAGCAGCGGTGCAGGGAGGAGGCTGCTGTCCCCTCTGCTGTCCCCTCTGCTGTCCCCTCTGCTGTCCCCAGCCCTCTCACCCCAGCTGAGTGACTGCAGAACCATGGAACAGCCAGGATTGGAAGGAGCACACAGACCATCTCATTCCAGCAATATTCCAGCAACATTCCAGCTCCCCAGTGCCCACCAGAGCAGGAGAGCTGCACAATTCCTGCTGTCCCAGCACCCCCAAGCCCTGGCCTGCAGAGCCCTCCCTGTGACACATCCTGGCTCTGGTTTCTGATGTTTTGGGTCCATTTCATGCCCTTCCTTGCCTCTGTCCTGGGTGGGAGCTGGGACGATCGGCAGAGCAGGGCAGCTGAAGGCGCTCCAGGTGCTTTCTGTCAGCAAATCCCTCCCTCAGAGAATCCTCCTGCAGCCTCCCAGCCCAGCAACGGGCGCTGCTGGGGAAAATAACATATTTGTTACACTTATTTAGAAGTAGAACCAAGGGGGGGAAAACCCAACAACATTTTTTTTCCCCTAAAACCACCTCTTTTTTAAGGATGAAAAGTCAGTCATTCAGCCAACCTTCAAAGTGCTCGACTTAATCCTCGGGGGGACCGGGTCTCGCTTTTCTCGGGCCAGCTTTTCGCCCCTTGTTCACACACCTTGAGACAAAGGCCGCAGGAAGGAAGGAAGGAGGCGGGGGGGGAAGCCAGGGGTGTTTTTTGTGCGGGACTCGGAGCAAATTTATTCCGGAGAGCGCCTGAAGCGGCGCCCGGCAATGCGAAGTGTCCTCGGCGAGGAGAAAAGGAGAAAAGAGCCCCGAGCAAAGCGGGCCGGGCCATTCAGGAGATTTGCTCGGGCACTCGAGGAGCGGGGCGGGAAGAAAGGAGAAGCTGTTGTCAGGTTCGGGGCGTTTATCGGCTCCCCTCGAGACACTTGACCCGCGCTGGGACCCCCTAATCCGCGCTCTGCATGCGCGGCCGGCCGGGCGCTGCCGGCGCTGCCCATTGTGTGCCCATTGTGTGCCCATTGTGTGCCCGCCGCCCCCCCGGGGCCGTTCCGCTCGCAAGCGCTCCCACAAGTTGTTTGGGCTGGCTCTGCCGAGGGGATTGTGCTCCTAATGAAACAGTCTGGTCATTATACAGCGGCCGGGCCCGGGGACAAAGGGGCAGCGGCGGGGACGGCCTGGCACACAAAGAGTTACTGCCCGTGCCGCGGGACCGGGGGGATCACGGCGTGGGGCTGCCTCGGTGGGACACCCTGGTGAGCACAAAGCGGCCCCGGGGTGTTCGCTGAGGGGGGAAAAGCACCAAAAACCCCCTGGTTTGGGGCTGGTTCCTTCCCAAGGAAAAGGGGCAAGGGAAGAAGGAATCACCTCCGCTGGATGAAGATGGAAAAGCACCAATACCCTCGGTTTAGGGCAATTTCCTTCCCAAGGAAAAGGGGCAGGGGAAGGAATCACCTCCGCTGGCAAAGAACCCCCTTGGCAGAGCTGCTTCTCCCCTCAAACACCCCGATTGAGTTAATTCCCAAAGCCTGGGGAATTGTTGTTTGCTGAAGGGGGAGAAGCACCAAAAATCCTTGGTTTGGGGCAGGTTCCTTCCCAAGGAAAAGGGGCAAGGGGGAAAGGAATCACCTCCTCTGGATGAAGGGGAAAAAGCACCAAAAACCTGGTTTGGGGCAGGAGAAGTTTCCTTCCCAAGGAAAATGGGCAGGAGAAGGAATCACCTCCGCTGGATGAAGGGGGAAAAGCACCAAAAACCCCTGGTTTAGGGCAATTTCCTTCCCAAGGAAAAGGGGCAGGGGAAGAAGGAATCACCTCCACTGGCAAAGAACCCCCTTGGCAGAGCTGCTTCTCCCCTCAAACACCCCGATCGAGTTAATTCCCAGAGCCCGGGGATTTGCAGCATTCATTTCCATGATTTTTAATACCTGCTGATCAAAACTGTTTGCAATATTTTTTTAGGTTTTTAATTGCATTAATCATTAGCTGTAATTATTTCGATTTAGGAGCTCCTTTGTTCAGCAGCCAAGCGCAAACTCGGTGGAAACAGCTTGATTTTCACGAGGCAGGGTGACTTGCTTCACTTCACGGATTGAACCGAGCGGAAACCCCAGAGCAGGAGCGGGCCGGGAAATTTTCACCAGGTGATTTATCACCGGAGGGACACTTTAAATCTGGATCAGTTTTATTAAATCTGCCAGGCATTTATTAAAGCCAGAGCAGGAATAATAGCTGGCTGCAATATCACATAATGACCGTCATTGCACAAAGCCCCAAAATAGCAGCTGAATATGGTTTGGAAGTAACAAACAAGGATAATCCCGGGACGTGTCTGAAATAACTTGTGAGCTCCTGAGCCGGGTTGGGATCCCAGCCCCTCCAGGGCTCTCCTGCAGGACCAGAACTGGGCACAGCCCTCGAGGGGTCCCAGCACAGGGGACAATCCCAGCCTTGGTCCCCACAACAGTTTGGAACAATTCTCCATGCCGGTGCTGTTGAGCTTTTCACCTCTTAATTTAAAGCGTTCAAACCCTCTTGATGTGAATTTACCTTTTGGTTTGGAGCTCTCCCAGACCCCCAGGCAGCAGCTCCTGTACCTGGGACGTTTCTGTGCTGCTAAACCAGGCTGGAACTCTGTTCCCACTGAACACAGAGAGACAACAGAGCCCAGGGGTGTTTATTAGTGTGAGGAAGAAGGGAAACAGGGATTTTTATTCACTGCAGCTAAAGGTCTGTGCACAGGAGTTCAACAGTAGGATTTTTAAAATTCAAAACATACGAATGAGCAGCACTTCATTGCAGAGTTGAAAGATAATTGTGCAATTAACGGTAGAAGGTCAATCATGCCAGAGCTAGATGCTTCTGACAGATAGGGATAATCAATCCAGCCTCCATATGAAAGGCTCGGAGGTAGCAATGGAAAAATAACACAGTGCCAATGTTTCTGTGCCCTAATGAACACCAGACTAGTCATTATTGACTGGTTTTTACTTATTTTAAGTGCCAGAGCACAAGTATCTGCTTTGATTAAATGGAACTTCAGAATTCAGCCTGCAGTCCAGCTTGTGTCCTGGTGTAAGCAGGGACATTAATTTGGGAATGCAGCAAAGTCTCCCCATGGCAGCTGCAGTGTTTGCTCAGGAAAAGCCTCGTGGCAGCATTGCAGCTGCACAGGAGAAGCTGCAGGGAGAGCTCAGAGCCCCTGGCAGGGCCTGCAGGGGCTCCAGCAGAGCTGCAGAGGGACTGGGGACAAGGCCTGCAGGGACAGCACCCAGGGAATGGCTGCCAGTGCCAGAGGGCAGGGCTGGCTGGGATCTTGGCAATGAGGAATTGTTCCCTGGCAGGGTGGGCAGGCCCTGGCACAGGGTGCCCAGAGCAGCTGGGGCTGCCCCTGCATCCCTGGCAGTGCCCGAGGCCAGGCTGGGCACTGGGGACAGTGGGAGGTGTCCCTGCCACGGCAGGGGTGGCACTGGGTGGGATTTGGGGTCCCTCCCAACCCAAACCTTTCCCTGTTTCAGTGATTTCACTGAAAATAATGAACCACCCCCCAAAGAAGGCAGTGTCAGTACAGATAATTTGAAGGCTGGTGCTAAAGCTGGGCAGGAGCCTCACCTCTTCCATTTGTTCCCCCTTGGCTGTGCTGGGCATTGGGGCCTGCCCAGCACCTGCAGAGCAGAGCTGGGATCCCCCTGTGACTCCAGCTGGCCCTGAGGGTGCCCCAAACCCCAAACGTCCCTGTGGGGGAGCTCTGGGCTGTCCTGGGCCACTGCAGCCCCCTCTCTTGGCCCTCAGCTGGGACAGCAGCAGCAATTTGCCCATGGAAAGGGAGCTCAGGCCTTGGCAGGGGCTGCCCAGGGAGCTTTGCAGTGCCCATCCCTGCAGGTGTCCCCTGGAGGTGGCACTGAGTGCTCTGGGCTGGGCACAAGGTGCCCATGGGGCACAGCTGGCACTGCATGGGCTGGCAGGGCTGTGCCAGCCCCAGGGATTTGGGATCTGTGGAACTGCAGGACACTGTCACTGTCACTGTCCCATTGTCACTGTCCCACTGTCATTGTCCCACTGTCACTGTCCCGCTGTCACTGCCCCACTGTCACTGTCACTGCCCCACTGTCACTGTCCCACTGTCACTGTCCCGCTGTCACTGTCCCACTGTCACTGTCCCACTGTCATTGTCCCACTGTCACTGTCCCGCTGTCACTGCCCCACTGTCACTGTCCCACTGTCACTGCCCCACTGTCACTGCCCCACTGTCCCACTGTCACTGTCCCACTGTCATTGTCCCACTGTCACTGTCCCACTGTCACTGTCCCGCTGTCACTGTCCCACTGTCACTGTCCCACTGTCCCACTGTCACTGTCCCACTGTCACTGTCACTGTCCCGCTGTCACTGCCCCACTGTCACTGTCCCACTGTCCCACTGTCACTGTCCCACTGTCATTGTCCCACTGTCACTGTCCCGCTGTCACTGTCCCACTGTCACTGTCACTGCCCCACTGTCACTGTCCCACCACACAATCCCAACCCCTCCCAGACCTTTCCCATCCATCTCCTCCCTTGGCCAGGACCCCCCTGCAGGTGCCCACCCCACACATCCCCTCCTGCCACCCCTGCCACCCCCAAACCCCCCAGAGCCAAAATCCCTCCTTTTCCTTGGACAGTGGTGCACAATCCCGCTCCTGCTTGGATGGAGAAATCGGGAACTGCAGCGGGAGTGAAGGAAAGGGAAAGGCTCGGCCTCACCTGCGGTCCGGGGCAAAAATCACCTCCCTTTTCCAGCGGGATGGGAGGAGGAAAAGGAGCTTTTGGGAGCTCTTTCTCATCGGAGAGCGAGTCGGCAATTAAAGCTGACTCCGCTTATTCATTAGATCGCATTAAAAACCGCAGCAAAAGCGGAGGGGGAACTCTCTAAACAAATTTGGGCCACTCTGCCCTCATTCATCGCCAGTTAGGAGCCGTCAATGCGCTCCATTTGTGCTCTAACTGCTTCTGAAGCGCAACCATATGGTTGCGTTAAAAACATCTTTTTCGTGCTTAATTTGAGGCACTGATGGTCCCTAATCAGCCGTGTGCGGATGAGCCCCCTAATTGATGGCTAATGAGTCACGTGCGTCCCGAATTAATCCCGTTAATCACCGGCCTTGGGTGGCGCTTCCAGCGGCCGCGTCCCGGCTGCTGCAGGTGGAGGGGATGGGGATGGGGATGGGGATGGGAATGAGGATGGGGATGGGAATGAGGATGGGAATGAAGATGAGGATGGGGATGGGGCTGGGGATGGGGCTGCCCCTTTCCCTGCTCCTGTCCATGTCCCTGCTCCTCTCCCGCTTTTCCCGGGCTCAGAGGGGCTCAGCAGGACTTTGGGATGGGGCTGTGGCTGTGCTGGTACAGAGGGATTTGAGTTCCCTCGGTGTCAGCCGTCCCCGTGATCCCTGTCCCAGCTTATCAGGGAAAGGTTTGGGTTGGGGGTGACCCCAAATCCCACCCAGGGCCACCCCTGCCATGGCAGGGACACCTCCCACTGTCCCCAGTGCCCAGCCTGGCCTTGGGCACTGCCAGGGATGCAGGGGCAGCCTTTCCTTGTGTCCTGGAGCGAGGAGGGGACGATCCCTGAGGGCTGGATTGGACACCCTGGGGATGGATGGATGAGGAGGAACAGAGGGATCTGGGGGACCCTCGGGGGTTCCCTGGGGCTGATCCCTGCAGGGCTGGCTGGGGAGGGATCCCATCACCTTCCCCAGCAGCAGGAAGGGACCCAGCTGCAGGTGTCGGTCCCACCTGACCTTCCCCAGCAGGATTTGCAGGTGTCGGTCCCACCTGACCTTCCCCAGCAGGATTTGCAGGTGTCGGTCACACCTGACCTTCCCCAGCAGGATTTGCAGGTGTCGGTCACACCTGACAAATCCCAGTGCAGAGGGACTCGGTGGCAGTGGGGACACGGCTCTCCTGCCATGATGCCATGTGGGCACTGTCACCACCGGGTCCTTCCCATCACCTGGCTCTAATGAAGCCCTGAGCCCCCTGTGCTGTCAGCGGGGCCCTCAGGAGAAGCCCCCTTGTCACAAAATTTGGGAACAAGCTGCTCTTGAATGGGCCCAGGAGCAGGAGGGGGCTGTTCCCTCCCTAATCCCACATCTCATAGCACGGGCTGGGGACAAAAGGCAGCTCCTGCAGCTTCCTGTGCCCTGACTGGCTCGTGTGACACATCCCTGCTCGTGTGACACATCCCTGGCTCGTGTGACACGACCCTGACTCGTGTGACACAGCCAGCCTGCCCCGCTCCAGCCCCACGCTGCTCCTGGAATGTCCTGGAGCTGAACCAGCCCCAAAAGGGACCCGGAACACCCCTGGAACACCCGGGCTGGTCGGGCTTTCCCCCTCCTGGTGCTCCTGGGAGGATGTGACTGCACCCACGAAGTCCAGGATGATCAGATTTTGCCATGGCAACGCGTTATTATAAATGCAAATGGGGAGCGGGAAAGGGGGAAGCCTTTGGTGCTCCTAATGAGGTGACAAAAGGGGATAACAGGGAAATATTCCATGTACTTGGAATCTGGAAAAATCCTCCTCTCCTCTGCCATCTTCTTTTCTGGAGAGCTGCTCAAGAGCTTTTGGCTGCAGCCCATGGAAAAGATAATGTGGTTTAATGTTATTTTTCTTTAGTGAGTGGCGGGGTTGACACTCACCTGCACCACTGGAGGTCTGAGTGGCTGCTGCTGCTTCGGGGATTCGATCTCCAGAAGGACCAGAAGGAAAAGATCAGTGGGAACATCACTCCTTTTAAAGCAGCATCTCACCACCAGAAGCTGCTCTACCCTGACCTTTCATCTGTGTTTACAGCACCTGAGCCACTCCCACGTTCATTAGGCATTTTCTGCATGTGGAACAAGGGAACTAATTGGGTTTAATTGTGACAAAGAGAAGCCCTAGTTCGTTAAGAGTGAAATGCTGTGCAGGACCTTGCACAGAGAGCACCTGTAGCACGGTTTTTTCCTAATTATCCGTCAGTATTTACCTTCTTCACTTGTGCAAAAAACTTTGGGGAGCACCATGAAAGCGGCAGCGAGCAGCCTCAGTGCCAGGTAGGGAGGAGAGGTTGGAATCACTGCACGCGCCAATCCCAGCCCCTTTCCATGGAAAAGAAAGGCAAACTCCGGATGCTGTCACGGATTTCCACATGCGAACAGCAGCGTGTGGGGACGCTTCCCCCTTGGGGCTCTGCAGAGATGCTGTCTGCACAGCCAGCAGCCCTGCAGGCACTCCCAGAGGTTCGGGGCTGGGTACCAGGGCTGGAACAGCTGCTCCTCACTCGCTGCCCTGCTCCGCCTGCAAACCAACCGGGGGCTCCCCCATTCACGAGCCCCTTTCAAGGTCCTTCCAAAATCCATGTCTTTAATGCTCCTGCAAACTCTCCCTGCCGCACAGCCTTTTTTTTTTTGCCTTTTTTTTTTTTTTTTGCTAATTTGATGAAGACCACACACATAAAATCAAACGCTTTTGTCATTTGCTTCTCATTGTCGCCCCTCGGTGAAAGGGAGCATCGCCTGCGTGGCGCGATCATAAACATGGGAGCCCAGAGCCTGGCACCTCTCCAAATGTTCATTTCTCGGGGCAGCACTGCGGATAACCGGGGGCTGCGTGGTAACTCTCACCTTGGGAGTGGCCGGAAGCACCGGGACAGTTCTTGTGTGCTGGGAGTGTCCAGGGCAGGGAATGGGGCTGGAAGGGGCTGCAGAATCCCTGAGGAGCTGGGAAGGGATGAATAACCCCCCATGTTTGTACAATGTCTGTATTCATTTTCTGTGCTTTATCTATTCTGCAGAAGGGATTTTCTCCAGAACTGTTCCCTCTGACTCGCAGGAATGGCACACAGAGGTGAGCCCCTTCCAGCTGGGAACATTCCTGCTCTCTGAGGATCCACCTGCTCCCTGAAACTGGGAGATTTTCCCTTCTCAGTCTCTATTTCAGCTCCTCACTTCTTGTGGCAGGTGGATTTGTGGGTGGGTTTGTTCTTTGGTTGGGAATCGCTGCTGGAGGAATATTTGGGATCCGATAAACTGAAATAAACCTGAGTTTGTTCCTCTAAGTGCCTAAAAATGGTCACATCCAGAAAAACAATTACACTTACACTAGTTATTCCAAAGGACCAGACACAGATCCCAGAATTCCCAAATCCCTGGGGCTGGCACAGCCCTGCCAGGAGCCCATGCAGTGCCAGCTGTGCCCCATGGGCACCCTGTCCCCAGCCCAGAGCACTCAGTGCCACCTCCAGGGGACACCTGCAGGGATGTTTCCCCTGCCCTGAGCTGTCCCCTCAGTGCCCCTGTCTCCTTCTCCCTGTCCTATATCCCCAGTGCCCTGTCTCATTTCCCCTGTCCTGAGCTGCCCACCCAGTGCTCCTGTCCTGTCTCCCGTCCCATTCCCCCATTCCCCACTCCCCCTCTCCAAGCAGCTCCCACGAGGATCTGCCCTGGCAGCCCAGCAGCTGCCCCGGGCCCGTCCCCTCCGGTTTGCGGTGACAGAGCCGTGCCCCGGGGGCCACCGGAGCATCCCGGGGACCCAGCGGGGGCTGAAGGGAAATTCCAACACGAGGAAAACCCGAGCCCCCTCCGTGCTGCCCGGCTGTCCCGCACGGCCAGGGAAGGCCAGGGAAGGCCAGGGAAGCCGGGCTGGGCCGGGCAGCGCTGCCGGAGCCCCCCGGGAGCTTTGGGGCGGCCCCAACTGCAGAGCCCGCGGGAGGAACCGGGACTGAGCCACGGCGAGCCCTGCTCGGGGCCGGGAGCTCGGGCCGGGCTGGGTCACGTTCGGGGAGGTCAGGGAAGGTTTTGGGGCCATTCGGGGCCATTTGGGGACGGTCGGGACCGGGACACCCGGGGGGGGGCGGGGCGCGCGCCCAACGGCCCCGCGGCGGCCGCGCCACCAGCGCCCCCCGGCGGCGCCGCGCGAAACTGCAGGAGCCGCGGAACCACCGGGACCGGGACAGGGAACAGAACCGGGACCGGGAACAGAACCGGGACCGGGGAACAGAACCGGGAACGGGGAATAGAACCGGGACCAGGGAACTGAACCGGAACCGGGAACAGAACCGGGATCGGCACCGAGACCAGAGCCGGGACCGGGAACAGAACCGGGATTGGGGAACAGAACCGGGACCGGGGAACAGAACCGGGGAACAGAACCGGGAGCGGGAACAGAACCGGGACCAGGGAACAGAACCGGGGAACAGAACCGGGAGCGGCACCGAGAACAGAACCGGGAACGGGAACAGAACCGGGACCGGGGAACAGAACCGGGATCGGCACTGGGGAACGGAACCGGGACCGGGGCACAGAACCGGGACGAGGAACAGAACCGGGAGCGGGAACAGAACCGCGACCGGGGACCAGAACCGGCACTGGGGCTCGAATGCTGGGAACAGAACCGGGACCGGGGTTTGAGCACTGGGACAGAACCGGCACTGAGGCTCAAGTGCTGGGAGAGAACCGGGACCGGGACTCGAGGGCTGGGACAGAACCGGCACTGGCACTGGGGTTCGAGTGCTGGGAACAGAACTGGGACCAGCACCGGGGTTTGGGTGCTGGGGACAGAACTGGGACCAGGGTTCGAGTTCTGGGACAGAACCAGGACTGAGGCTCAAGTGCTGGGGACAGAACCAGCACCGGGGTTGGTGAGCTCAGGACAGAACCAGAACCAGAACCAGCACCGGGGTTGGTGAGCTCGGGACAGAACCAGAACCAGAACCAGCACCAGCACTGGAGTTGGTGAGCTCAGGACAGAACCAGAACCAGAACCAGAACCAGCACCGGGGTTGGTGAGCTCGGGACAGAACCAGCACCAGCACTGGGGTTGGTGAGCTCAGGACAGAACCAGCACTGGGGTTGGTGAGCTCGGGACAGAAGCAGCACCGGGGTTGGTGAGCTCGGGACAGAAGCAGCACCAGCACTGGGGTTGGTGAGCTCGGGACAGAACCAGAACCAGCACCGGGGTTGGTGAGCTCGGGACAGAACCAGCACCGGGGTTGGTGAGCTCGGGACAGAAGCAGAACCAGCACCGGGGTTGGTGAGCTCGGGACAGAAGCAGAACCAGCACCGGGGTTGGTGAGCTCGGGACAGAAGCAGCACCAGCACCGGGGTTGGTGAGCTCAGGACAGAACCAGAACCAGCACTGGGGTTGGTGAGCTCGGGACAGAAGCAGCACCAGCACCGGGGTTGGTGAGCTCGGGACAGAAGCAGCACCAGCACCGGGGTTGGTGAGCTCGGGACAGAAGCAGCACCAGCACCGGGGTTGGTGAGCTCAGGACAGAACCAGAACCAGAACCAGCACTGGGGTTGGTGAGCTCGGGACAGAAGCAGCACCAGCACCGGGGTTGGTGAGCTCAGGACAGAACCAGCACCGGGGTTGGTGAGCTCGGGACAGAACCAGCACCGGGGTTGGTGAGCTCGGGACAGAAGCAGAACCAGCACTGGGGTTGGTGAGCTCGGGACAGAAGCAGAACCAGCACCGGGGTTGGTGAGCTCAGGACAGAACCAGAACCAGCACCAGGGTTGGTGAGCTCGGGACAGAACCAGAACCAGAACCAGCACTGGGGTTGGTGAGCTCGGGACAGAACCAGCACCGGGGTTGGTGAGCTCGGGACAGAAGCAGCACCAGCACCGGGGTTGGTGAGCTCGGGACAGAACCAGAACCAGCACCGGGGTTGGTGAGCTCAGGACAGAACCAGAACCAGCACTGGGGTTGGTGAGCTCGGGACAGAAGCAGAACCAGCACTGGGGTTGGTGAGCTCGGGACAGAAGCAGGCCCAGCCTGGGGCCGTTCCCTCTGCTCCTGTCCCCTTCCCTGGGAGCAGAGCCCAGCTCCCAGCTGTCCCCTCCTGCCAGGAGCCCTGCAGACGGACAGAGGGACAGAGTCTCCGTGCCCCTGTGGAAAGCAGCCCAGGAGCAGCAGCAGGAACCTGTGAGCACAGCACAGATGCTCGGTGTCCATCCCCACCAGGAGCGTTCCCAAGAGCAGCAGCCACTCCTTGGACATTCCGTGTTTTATTGAGCTGGGACTCGGGGTGGGTGAGGTCCATGAGTTCAATAAATACTGCAGAACTGCCTGAAGCCCCACGGAGTTCGAGCAGGGAGGGAATGCAGGAGCAGTAAATTGGTAAGAGGTTTAAAAAATCTAACAACTACCTGAGGAGTGGAGCTCCCTGAAAAGAGATGGCAGGTGACCTTCAGCAATGGCACGTGGCCCTCACAGAATGGCACCTGACCTGTGGCCAAGGACAGCACTGGCTCCCCTGCCGGGAAACTGCCAAGCAATTAGATCAAATTAGTGAATTTAATGCAGAATTAAACGCAGGGCAGCAGCTCTGCCTTTCCTGGCCCCGCTGGAGGACACTCAGGCAGTGCCAGGCTGTCTGGCCAGCTGGGGGAGAAGAGCCCAGGAAGCAGCACCCCTTCCACCCACCTGCTCCTTCCAAGGGCGCTCTGGAAAGGCAGAGCAGGGACAAGGAGAGGGAGCAGCAGTGGGACACAGGCTCTGGCAGGGTGGGGACACTGCAGGTGTGCCAGCAGCTGTCCCTGTGCCCTGGCAGCCACTGAACACACCCACCCTGGGGGCTCCCAGCCAAGGAAAAGGGACCAGCCAGGTGTGCCGCCCCTCTGGCACACCTGGAGCAGTCTTTGGTGACTGCAAGGCACAGTGTGGAGCGCCCAGGACAGACCTGTGAGTGGCACCAGCACGTCCCTGTCCCCAGTGCCACCTGCAGGGCTCCATGGAAGGCCACCCAGAGCACTGAAACGCCTGGTAACCCAGCTACTACAGCTATGCTCACCCCATCCCTGTGCGTGGGGAAGCCACAGCACCCCTCCCAGCCCAGCCCAGCCCCAGCACCCTCCCGTTCCTGCAGACGCTCCTGTCCCAGCAGCTCCAGCCAGGGGCAGGGGCTGTGCCGGATCCCTGGGGGGGCCCTTAGGAGCCACACATGAGGCACTCCTCCCTGTTCTCCAGGGAGCACACCATGGCTGCCTTGTTCCTCTCCTTCTCCTCCTCCTCCCTGGACGCCTTCTCCCGCTCGCGCAGCTTCTCCTTGTTCAGGGTGAACTGGATGGGGTTGGCAGCCGGCTTCGTCCTCAGGTAGTACATGCCAGTCTTCAGGCCCTGGGGACAGGGGAGCTCAGGGCTGGGACAGGACAGGGACCCCAGCTCTGGGGACAGGACAGGGACCCCAGCTCTGGGGACAGGACAGGGACCCCCAGCTCTGGGGACAGGACACGGACCCCAGCTCTGGGGACACTCCAGTGCAGCACCCCCAGCTCTGGGGACACTCCAGAGAGGCACCCCCAGCTCTGGGGACACTCCAGGGCAAAACAGGATTCTTGGAAGAAAACAGCCATTTGCCCTTCCCAAAATCACTGAGACCAACTTGCTGTGCCAGAACTTACCAGTCCCTGTGTGCCAAACTCACCAGGCCCCACTTGTTGGGAACAACCTCCCCCAGTCCCAGGTACAGCTTTTGTTTTTTGGGAACAGGCCCTCCAATCCCAAACACTGCCCCTGTTTGTTGGGAACAAGCCTTAATCCCAGGTAATGCCCCTGCTTTTGGGAACAAGCCCCCAGCCCCAGCTGATGCCCCATTTTGGGGAAGGAGCCCCAATAATCCCAGTTGATGCCCTGTTTGTGGGCAAGGAGCCCCAGTAATCCCTGTTTATGGGGAAGGAGCCCCAAGAATCCCTGTTTTGGGGAAGGAGCCCCAAGAATCCCTGTTTGTGGGGAAGGAACCCCAATAACCCCAGCTGATGCCCCATTTTGGGGAAGGAGCCCCAGCAATCCCAGCTGATTCTCCCATTGTGGGAAAAGAGCCCCAAGAACCCCTGTTTGTGGGGAAGGAGCCCCAGTAATGCCAGGTGACACCCCATTTGGGGAAGGAGCCAGCTGTACCTGTTTCCAGCCATAGAAGTGCATGCTGGTGAGCTTGCCGTAGTTGGGCTCAGCAATGTGGATGTTCAGGGACTGGCTCTGGTCGATGAAGGCCCCTCTGTCTGCAGCCATCTTCAGGATGGTTTTCTGGGAGATCTCCCACACGGTCTTGTAGAGCTGCTTCAGGTCATCGGGGATCTCGGGGATGTTCTGGAAGAACAGGAGGAGTTTGGCAGGGTGGGAAGCACTGAGTGCCCATATATCCCCATTTATAACATGGAATTCTTCAGTGACTGCTGGGGCTCCAGCAATCCTGACTGGAACTGAGGCCTGTACAGCTGAGCTCTATCCCTGAGTCCAAACACAGAATCCCAGACTGGTTTGGGTCTGGAGGGACCTTAAAGTTCAGCTCATCCCTGGCAGGGACACCTCTCACTGTCCCAGGCTGCTCCAGCCCCAGTGCCCAGCCTGGCCTTGGGCACTGCCAGGGATGCAGGGCAGCCCCAGCTGCTCTGGGCACCCTGTGCCAGGGCCTGCCCACCCTGCCAGGGAACAATTCCTCATTGCCAAATTCCCAAAAAACAGAGTCCCTCATCCTCTGGCACTGAGAGCCATTTCCTGTGTCCTGTCCCTCCATCCCTTGTAAACTGTCCCTCTCCATGTTTCCTGTTGGCTCCTTTAGGCCCTGGAAGGCCACAATTAGATCACCCTGGAGCCTTCTCCAGCTGAACAATCCCAATTCCCTCAGCCCTTCCTTGCAGGAGAGGTGCTCCATCCCTCTGATAACCTGGTGGCCTCCTCTGGACATCCTGGGTCTGTGAGCACCTGCAAACCCCCTCAGCTCCCCCTCAGCACTTACACGTGGAGATCAGGAAAGGTTCTTGCCCAGAGGGTGCTGGCACTGCCCAGGGAATGGGCACGGCCCCGAGGCTGCCACAGCTCCAGCAGCCTTTGGCCAGCGCTGCCAGGGCTGCCCAGGCTGGCCTTGGTGGGCTCTGGGCAGGGCAGGGCTGGCACTGGGGGTCCCTGGGGGTCCCTGCAGCTCAGGACATTCCATGATACTCCCTGCTGTGGAACCAGCCCTTTGTCTGCTCCTGCTGAGGGGGAATCCAGAGGGAGCAGGAGGTGCCTGGCAGCAGTGCTGCCCCTGTACCTGGATGGAGCCGTTGTTGGCGATGATCTGGTTCTTCATCTCCTCGTTCCACAGGCCCCTCTCCGTGAGGTCCTTCAGCAGGTGGGGATTCACAACCTGGCAGGGGCAGAGCCAAAGGTTTTTAAATGGCTGAACAAGATCCTGCACGTTCCTGACTGACCCTCACCCCTGGGAGAGTCCCAGGCCAGGCTGGAGGCACCCTGGGGTGGTGGAAGGGGTCCCTGCCATGGCAGGGCTGGAGCTACATGATCTCTGAGGTCCCTCCAAACCATGCTGGGATTCTGCTGGACATGGCAAATGAGAAGGGGGCTGCATGGAACTGCCCTGCATGAGGAACTCCAAAAGATGGGAAAAGGAGAGATCTCACCCTCAGTTACAGGGGCACTGGCCACAACCTGAGCTCCTAAAGAAGAGTGTGAACATCCAAGACTGATGTCAGGAGGGGAGAGAACAGAACAGGGGCAGGCTGAGTACTGGGAAGAAAACACAGCCCCCTTTTCCTGCTTTCCTGCTGGGACTGGGGTTCCTGTCCCCCAGCCCCACACAGGGAGGCAGGGCAATGATCCTCCTGTTCCACCTCCCCACTCCTGATCCTGCAGCCAGCAGGAATGGAGAGCACTGAGACACCCCAGAGGGGATGGACACACCTCCCAAACAGGGACAGCCTCCCTTTGTCTGCACAGGGGGCTTTGCTAACTCCAGCCTCCAGAACCCAACCTGTTTCACTCCCTTTCCTGCCTGACAGACCCCTCTGAGCCCGTGGAGCTCTTCCATGGCCCCTTCAGACCCTCGAGTGCTTCACAGCTCGTTCTCAGGACCATGGTCTCAGCTTCTCTTCCCATATCCCTCCCATGACATCCCCACCCCCTCAGCAGTTATTCCTGCAGCCCACCCTGAGGCCCCACAAAGGCTTTTCCCAGACAAAAGCAGCACTTGTTCATCATTTCTCCTATTGCCTGGCGACTGTGGGACACACAGAGCTGGACTCCTGCAGCAGCCAGTGCTCCAGGTCCCCTTGGGCACAAACACCAGAATGAACCGAGCCCCAGGTGTGAGGCCTCCCCTTGTCCTCCTGAGCCATAACACGTCAGGCAGGAGCAGAGCTGGGGCCCAGAGCTCACCTGGAACTCCCCCGAGAGCACCCTGCGTGTGTAGATGTTGCTGGTGTAGGGCTCGATGGACTCGTTGTTGCCCAGGATCTGGGCAGTGGAGGCCGTGGGCATGGGGGAGATGAGCAGGCTGTTCCTGACACCGTACCTGGGGACAACAGGACACGTCAGGGACCGGCAGCCAAGGGACACAGCACAGGGAAGGGCCAGGGACAGCAGGGAAATCAATCTGGGATAACCTGCAAAGCCTCACATCGCCCACAGGGAGCAGGGAAGCACCGCTGAACTGGCACGGGGGGTCAAGTGCAAGTGGAACTGGGGGCTTTGCTGCTCTCATCCTCACCAAATGATTCAGTCATGGGAGGGGTGCAGGGAAGACAATCTGCCAGGCACTGCACCATCCCCAGCCCTGAGGCAGAGCTGAACCAGCAGCCCATGAAGAGGCTGAAACCTCTCCACACACAGGACAGGGGACAGATTTACCACGTTTAAAACTCAGAGCCAAACAGCCAGAATCAGTCCATGAGAGGCACTTCACACTTCAGGGATTCCTGTCCTCAGGATGTTCAAGGCTCAGCTTTTCCCTGGCAGCAGGGAAGAGCCCCAGGGCCAGCTCATGGCTCACTCCTCACTGTGTTTGTTCAATGGGAACACAAATCCTCCTGCTGGATGCACCCAAAATGGAATTAGAGCTCAGCTAAAGCAGAGCAGTGAGGGTGGGCTCCTCGGCTTTGGAAAGACAAAAAGGAAAGAAAGCCACCCAAAAAACAGCTCAAAGGAAAGATCTGCTGGGTGGGGGGGACACATGGGGCTGTTTGCACACTTGGGCCCTGCCTTCAGCTCTCAGTAGACAGAACACATCAAATCCTTACCCAAAGCCAGGCTGGATGGGGCTGGGAGCAGCCTGGGACAGTGGAGGTGTCCCTGCCATGGGAGGGGTGGCACTGGGTGGGCTTTGAGGTTCTTCCCACCCAACCCGGTCTGGGTTTTATCTGACATCTGCTACAAACCATGCAGGGTTACTCACTTGGCAATCTTCTCCTTCAGAGCCTTCCAGTCCCACAGGTCAGAGGGGGTGACATTCCACATGTCATACTGAAGGATCTGAGGAACACAGTTTGGTCCAAGTTAGAGAGGGCACTCTTTTCTCCATTTTTTATAAAGCCCATTGGAAATGGACCTGTCATTCCTCTTAATTCGTCTATCCCATTAGATCTCAGTGAAGCTCTGGTATGACCTAACAAACACTCCATCTTGTGACTGCTCCAGGGCACAGCCAGCACAGGCTGAGTCTGCTTGTCTTTTCAAATCACAGAATCCCAGAATGTCCCGAGCTGCAGGGACCCCCAGGGACCCCCCAGTGCCAGCCCTGCCCTGCCCAGAGCCCACCAAGCCCAGCCTGGGCATCCCTGGCAGCGCTGGCCAAAGGCTGCTGGAGCTGTGGCAGCCTCGGGGCCGTGCCCATTCCCTGGGCAGTGCCAGCACCCTCTGGGCAAGAACCTTGCCCTGCTGTGCAGCCTGAGCTGGCCTGGCCCGGCCCCAGGCGCTCCCTGGTGCTGTCCCTGTTCCAGAGCAGAGCTCGGAGCTGTCCCTGCGCTGCCCCTCGGGAGGAGCTGCAGCCCCGGGGAGCTCTGAGCTCAGGCTGCTCCAGCCTGGGCTGCCCAGGGCACCTCGGGGCCCTCTGACCCTGCCCCAGCCCCGGGGAGCTCTGAGCTCAGGCTGCTCCAGCCTGGGCTGCCCAGGGCACTCGGGGCCCTCCTGACCCTGCCCCAGCCCCGTGTCCCTGCTCTGGGCTCTCTCCTGGCTCTCTCTACTACTGAGACACCCAGAGGTGAGGTGAGGCCAGCCCAGCCCAGAGCAGAGTGGGACAATCCCTTCCCTCTGGGCAGCGATGGTGTCCCCAGGACAGGGATGTCCCTCCTGCTGCAGGGCACTGCTGACTCAGATGCTGCTGCCCAGGAACCGGGTCCCTGCAGGTCTCTGCAGCAGCCCGGGCACAGGATCAGCTCCCAGCTGCCCATCCCCGGCACTCACCCCCTGGCTGACCGGCGAGCCCTGGTAGGTGTCGTAGGGGCCCTGCTCCCTGGCCAGCTCACAGCTGGCCTCCAGGGCCCCGTAGTAGATGGTCTCGAAGATGTGCTGGTTGAGGCGCTGAGCCTCGGCGCTCTCGAAGGGGAAGCGCATCAGGATGAAGGCGTCGGCCAGGCCCTGCACGCCGATGCCGATGGGCCGGTGCCGCCGGTTGGAGCGCTCCGCCTGCGGGACAAGGACATGTCACCTAGGGGACAGGGCATGTCACCTCCGGCATGGACACATCATCTCCAGCACAGGACATGTCACCTCCGGCATGGACACACGTCATCTCCAGCACAGGGCATGTCACAGCACGGACATGTCACCGACAGGACAGGGCATGTCACCTCCGGCACGGACACATAACAGCACAGACACATCACCACCAGCACAGGGCACGTCACCTCCAGCACGGTCACACCACCTCCAGCACAGGACACATCACAGCACGGACACATCACCTCCAGCACGGACATGCCACCACCTCCAGCATGGTCACACCATCTCCAGCACAAGGCATGTCACCTCCAGCACAGGGCATGTCACCTCCAGTATGGACACATCACAGCACACACATGTCACCTCCAGCATGGACACACCACCACCTTCAGCACAGGGCATGTCACCTCCAGCACAGGGCACACTTCACCTCCAGCACAGGACATGTCACAGCACAGACAGTCACCTCCAGCACAGGGCACACGTCACCACCTCCAGCACAGGACATGTCACAGCACAGACAGTCACCTCCAGCACACACAATGTCACCACCTCCAGCACAGGACATGTCACAGCACAGACAGTCACCTCCAGCACACACAATGTCACCTCCAGCACAGGACATGTCACAGCACAGACAGTCACCTCCAGCACAGGGCACACTTCACCTCCAGCACAGGACATGTCACAGCACAGACAGTCACCTCCAGCACACACGATGTCACCACCTCCAGCACAGGACATGTCACAGCACAGACAGTCACCTCCAGCACACACAATGTCACCACCAGCACAGGACATGTCACAGCACAGACAGTCACCTCCAGCACACACAATGTCACCACCAGCACAGGACATGTCACAGCACAGACAGTCACCTCCGGCACACACAATGTCACCACCTCCAGCACAGGACATGTCACAGCACAGACAGTCACCTCCGGCACACACAATGTCACCACCTCCAGCACAGGACATGTCACAGCACAGACAGTCACCTCCGGCACAAACAATGTCACCACCAGCACAGGACATGTCACAGCACAGACAGTCACCTCCGGCACACACAATGTCACCTCCAGCACAGGACATGTCACAGCACAGACAGTCACCTCCGGCACACACAATGTCACCTCCAGCACAGGACATGTCACAGCACAGACAGTCACCTCCAGCACACACAATGTCACCTCCAGCACAGGACATGTCACAGCACAGACAGTCACCTCCAGCACACACAATGTCACCACCTCCAGCACAGGACATGTCACAGCACAGACAGTCACCTCCAGCACACACAATGTCACCACCTCCAGCACAGGACATGTCACAGCACAGACAGTCACCTCCAGCACACACAATGTCACCTCCAGCACAGGACATGTCACAGCACAGACAGTCACCTCCGGCACACACAATGTCACCACCTCCAGCACAGGACATGTCACAGCACAGACAGTCACCTCCAGCACACACAATGTCACCTCCAGCACAGGACATGTCACAGCACAGACAGTCACCTCCGGCACACACAATGTCACCTCCAGCACAGGACATGTCACAGCACAGACAGTCACCTCCAGCACACACAATGTCACCTCCAGCACAGGACATGTCACAGCACAGACAGTCACCTCCAGCACAGGGCACACTTCACCTCCAGCACAGGACATGTCACAGCACAGACAGTCACCTCCGGCACACACAATGTCACCACCTCCAGCACAGGACATGTCACAGCACAGACAGTCACCTCCAAGCACACACAATGTCACCTCCAGCACAGGACATGTCACAGCACAGACAGTCACCTCCGGCACACACAATGTCACCACCTCCAGCACAGGACATGTCACAGCACAGACAGTCACCTCCAGCACACACAATGTCACCTCCAGCACAGGACATGTCACAGCACAGACAGTCACCTCCAGCACACACAATGTCACCACCTCCAGCACAGGACATGTCACAGCACAGACAGTCACCTCCAAGCACACACAATGTCACCTCCAGCACAGGACATGTCACAGCACAGACAGTCACCTCCAGCACAGGGCACACTTCACCTCCAGCACAGGACATGTCACAGCACAGACAGTCACCTCCAGCACACACAATGTCACCACCTCCAGCACAGGACATGTCACAGCACAGACAGTCACCTCCGGCACACACAATGTCACCTCCAGCACAGGACATGTCACAGCACAGACAGTCACCTCCAGCACAGGGCACACTTCACCTCCAGCACAGGACATGTCACAGCACAGACAGTCACCTCCGGCACACACAATGTCACCACCTCCAGCACAGGACATGTCACAGCACAGACAGTCACCTCCAGCACACACAATGTCACCTCCAGCACAGGACATGTCACAGCACAGACAGTGACCTCCGGCACACACAATGTCACCTCCAGCACAGGACATGTCACAGCACAGACAGTCACCTCCAGCACACACAATGTCACCTCCAGCACAGGACATGTCACAGCACAGACAGTCACCTCCGGCACACACAATGTCACCACCTCCAGCACAGGACATGTCACAGCACAGACAGTCACCTCCGGCACACACAATGTCACCTCCAGCACAGGACATGTCACAGCACAGACAGTCACCTCCAGCACACACAATGTCACCTCCAGCACAGGACATGTCACAGCACAGACAGTCACCTCCAGCACAGGGCACACTTCACCTCCAGCACAGGACATGTCACAGCACAGACAGTCACCTCCAGCACACACGATGTCACCACCTCCAGCACAGGACATGTCACAGCACAGACAGTCACCTCCGGCACACACAATGTCACCTCCAGCACAGGACATGTCACAGCACAGACAGTGACCTCCGGCACACACAATGTCACCTCCAGCACAGGACATGTCACAGCACAGACAGTCACCTCCAGCACACACAATGTCACCACCTCCAGCACAGGACATGTCACAGCACAGACAGTCACCTCCAGCACACACAATGTCACCACCTCCAGCACAGGACATGTCACAGCACAGACAGTCACCTCCAGCACACACAATGTCACCACCTCCAGCACAGGACATGTCACAGCACAGACAGTCACCTCCAGCACACACAATGTCACCTCCAGCACAGGACATGTCACAGCACAGACAGTCACCTCCGGCACACACAATGTCACCTCCAGCACAGGACATGTCACAGCACAGACAGTCACCTCCAGCACAGGGCACACGTCACCACCTCCAGCACAGGACATGTCACAGCACAGACAGTCACCTCCAGCACAGGGCACACGTCACCACCTCCAGCACAGGACATGTCACAGCACAGACAGTCACCTCCAGCACACACAATGTCACCACCTCCAGCACAGGACATGTCACAGCACAGACAGTCACCTCCAGCACACACAATGTCACCTCCAGCACAGGACATGTCACAGCACAGACAGTCACCTCCAGCACACACAATGTCACCACCTCCAGCACAGGACATGTCACAGCACAGACAGTCACCTCCAAGCACACACAATGTCACCACCAGCACAGGACATGTCACAGCACAGACAGTCACCTCCAGCACAGGGCACACTTCACCTCCAGCACAGGACATGTCACAGCACAGACAGTCACCTCCGGCACACACAATGTCACCTCCAGCACAGGACATGTCACAGCACAGACAGTCACCTCCAGCACAGGGCACACTTCACCTCCAGCACAGGACATGTCACAGCACAGACAGTCACCTCCGGCACACACAATGTCACCACCTCCAGCACAGGACATGTCACAGCACAGACAGTCACCTCCGGCACACACAATGTCACCACCAGCACAGGACATGTCACAGCACAGACAGTCACCTCCAGCACACACAATGTCACCTCCAGCACAGGACATGTCACAGCACAGACAGTCACCTCCAGCACACACAATGTCACCTCCAGCACAGGACATGTCACAGCACAGACAGTGACCTCCGGCACACACAATGTCACCTCCAGCACAGGACATGTCACAGCACAGACAGTCACCTCCAGCACACACAATGTCACCTCCAGCACAGGACATGTCACAGCACAGACAGTCACCTCCAGCACACACAATGTCACCACCTCCAGCACAGGACATGTCACAGCACAGACAGTCACCTCCGGCACACACAATGTCACCTCCAGCACAGGACATGTCACAGCACAGACAGTCACCTCCAGCACACACAATGTCACCACCAGCACAGGACATGTCACAGCACAGACAGTCACCTCCGGCACACACAATGTCACCACCTCCAGCACAGGACATGTCACAGCACAGACAGTCACCTCCAGCACACACAATGTCACCACCTCCAGCACAGGACATGTCACAGCACAGACAGTCACCTCCAGCACACACAATGTCACCTCCAGCACAGGACATGTCACAGCACAGACAGTCACCTCCGGCACACACAATGTCACCTCCAGCACAGGACATGTCACAGCACAGACAGTCACCTCCAGCACACACAATGTCACCACCAGCACAGGACATGTCACAGCACAGACAGTCACCTCCAGCACACACAATGTCACCACCAGCACAGGACATGTCACAGCACAGACAGTCACCTCCAGCACACACAATGTCACCTCCAGCACAGGACATGTCACAGCACAGACAGTCACCTCCAGCACAGGGCACACTTCACCTCCAGCACAGGACATGTCACAGCACAGACAGTCACCTCCGGCACACACAATGTCACCACCTCCAGCACAGGACATGTCACAGCACAGACAGTCACCTCCAGCACACACAATGTCACCACCTCCAGCACAGGACATGTCACAGCACAGACAGTCACCTCCAGCACACACAATGTCACCTCCAGCACAGGACATGTCACAGCACAGACAGTCACCTCCAGCACAGGGCACACGTCACCACCTCCAGCACAGGACATGTCACAGCACAGACAGTCACCTCCGGCACACACAATGTCACCTCCAGCACAGGACATGTCACAGCACAGACAGTCACCTCCAGCACAGGGCACACTTCACCTCCAGCACAGGACATGTCACAGCACAGACAGTCACCTCCAGCACAGGGCACACGTCACCACCTCCAGCACAGGACATGTCACAGCACAGACAGTCACCTCCGGCACACACAATGTCACCTCCAGCACAGGACATGTCACAGCACAGACAGTCACCTCCAGCACACACAATGTCACCACCTCCAGCAGAGCTGGGAAGGGCCCCAGGGAGCAAAGCCTCCTGCTGCAGCGTGCCGTGAGCTGTGCATCAGCACTCCTTCCATCCTGCCACGGCTTGCTGAGCCCTGACTGAGTTTGTCACACCTTAGCACAGACTGGGATTGCTTAACCCAGGAAAGGGAGCCAGGATTTAGAAGAAAACAGTCAGCATTTTCTGATAAATGAAGACATTTAATAGGGCAGAATCACTGAGGTTGGAAAACCCCTTGGAGCCTACCAAGTCCAACTGTTCCCCAGCAGAGCCAAGGCCACCACTGACCTGACACATCCACATGGATATTAAATCCCCTCCAGAGATGAGGACTTCACTGCCCTGGGCATTCTGTGCCAGGGCTGGACAGCCCTTTCCATCAAGACATTTTTCCTAATGTTCAACTTAAACCTCCCCTGGCACAGGTCAAGGCCATTTCCTCATGTCCTTTTCCTCGCTTTCTGTGGGCAGAGTATGACCCCCACCTGGCTGCCCTCTCCTGTCAGGGAGCTTTAAAATCAGCCAAAATGAGTTACACTTTCTCAGGATCTTTCCAGGATCCTTCTCTCTGTTCTGCTTCCCTCTTTGTCCCTAGTGCTGGTCTGTGCTTCATGGAAATCCCCACACATGCAAAAATTCCAGTGGCAGAAGCAGAGTGGAAAGCTCTCTTACAACTGCTCCCCCACAGAGCTGCACTGGGCTGAAGCTCAGGCAGGCACTGACAGGTCCCACCTGGGAACAGGGGGTTCACAGAGCTCCCAACAGGTCCATGGAGTTCCTCTGTGACTCCTGGTGTCCCAGACTGCTCTGGGATTGCCCTGGGCAGGACTCAGCCCTACTCACCTCTGGCACAGGGTAGTAGTTGATGTCAATGATTTTGTTGAGGTTTCTGACGATGACCTTGGTGACCTCAGCCAGCTTCTTGAAGTCGTAGGTGTGCTCAGGGGTCACGTACATGTTCAGGGCGATGGAGGCCAGGTTACACACGGCCACCTGTGGGCAGAGACAGGGGATCACTGGGAATGGGCCCAGAACACACAGCTCTGCCCCAAACCCATGGGAACAACCTGCCAGGGAACCTGCCAGGCTGGGAAAGTGCACCCCTTGGTCCTCTGGCACGTCAGAACTTGTGCAAAAGGCAACCACAGTTCAGGAAGGTTCAATAGAAATTGGTATGACCAAAAAAATCCTGCCCTGGTCAGTCCTACTGCCTGGAAACCATCCTTACACAGAATCCCAGAGGGATCTGGGTTGGAAGGAATTTTTAAGCCTGATTTGTTCCTTGTCACTTTCCCTTTGAAGGGTGTCTCGTGTCATCCCAAATCCCCCATGGGAGTGGGAAGGGAACCCACAGTTAGTGGAAGGGCTGTGAGTACTCATCAGGTCAGGAGTTTCTCAGCTGCCTGCTCCCTTCCTAAGCAACATCAGACATATCCCAGAGAGCTGCCCCAGGAGCACAGCCGGGCAGGCAGGGAGCTCCACAGGAGCATTCCCAGGCAGAGCTGCCCCAGGAGCCCTCCCAGCCTGCCCAGCACCCCGAGCTCCCGCTCCGCACCCACCTCGTCCTTGCTGGTGTACTCCACGATCTCGGTGCACAGGTTGCTGCACTTGATGGTGCCCAGGTTCTGCTGGTTGCTCTTCCTGTTGCAGGAGTCCTTGTAGAGCATGTAGGGGGTGCCAGTCTCGGTCTGGGACTCGATGATGGCGTACCAGAGCTGCTGGGCCTTCACCACCCTGCGCACGCGGCCCTGCCGCTCGTAGCTGCGGCACACGGGGAGGGAGCCCCGTCAGCCCCCAGCCCCAAACACCGGGGAGAGGCTCTGAGCTCCTCGGCACCTCCTCCCTGGGAGCCCTCACAGCAGGGCAGCAGCACTGCCCTTGTTTATGGGAGCCAGTCTTTCACCACAGCAGCCACACAAAGCCACGGAGTGCCCTGAGTGGGGATCGCTCCAGGATGTCCCTCTAAGGGGGCACTGTCCCCCTAACAGGCTGAAATGGTCATCCACACACAGCTCCACCCTGACAGGTCACAGTGTGGAGGACACAGCCCCATCCTCACACTTTTATCCATCTGACAGTGAGCCCAGTGGGCACCTCTGAGCCCTTGCCACAAACCTGTGCCACGGCCCCACATCCCACAGGACACAGGCAGCTCTGGGAGAGGATGGCACCACTTCCAGGTCTGCTCCCTCCTCTCACCTCTCATAGAGCTTCTCAAATTCCTCTCCCCAGACATCATCCAGGCCAGGACACTCATTTGGGCACATTAAGGACCAGTCCTGTACGGGGGAAAAAATATTCAGAGGAAATCTTTAGGCACCCTGTTAATTAAAGCTGTGGCTACCCCACCCCTGGAAGAGTCCAAGGCCAGGCTGGATGGGGTTTGGAGCAATCTGGCACAGTGGAAGATGTCCCTGCCCACGGCAGAGGGTGGCACTGGATGAGTTTTAAGGTCCCTCCCAAACCAAACCAGTCTGGGATTCTGTGAAATACAAGCAGGCATAAGAACAATTTACTGAGAAAACGCTGATGCTTCAAGGAAACCCCAGAGCCCAAAAATCCAAGAACAAGTGAGATTAAGGCCTGAAGCAAAACATTGAGTTGCAGCTGCCCAGTTCCATTCTCCACCTGCACAGCCAAGTTCTCAAACAAGGTGCAACAGCTCCTCCAGGAAGGTCCTGGAAGGAACAAGGAGCAAAGCAGCTCTGCAGCCCTTGCTGAGCTCCTTCAGGGCTGCTCACCTGCTCCTCCACTACCAGACCTTTTCTGTGCCAGCCAAGTTCTCACCTGGTTGGTTTCCACTCGCTTCATGAAGAGATCAGGGATCCAGAGGGCAAAGAACAGGTCCCTGGCTCGCTGCTCTTCTTTCCCTGTGTTCTTCTTCAAGTCCAGGAACTCAAAGATGTCCAAGTGCCACGGCTCCAGGTAGATGGCAAAAGCGCCAGGTCTCTGGAACACAATCTGGGTCAGAACAAACTGTCCTTGGAAAGAAACCTCCTGCCCTTCTATTGAGTGCCCACAACACCCCAAACCAGCTGGGAACTGGGGGCAGCACCCGATACCAGCACAAGGGGAAAAACGCCCCGTTATGATTTATAGAACACATTTATGATGTGTCACCCACAGCCACCCCATCAGCTCCCTGACGGTCATGGGACAGCCCCTGCAGTGTGGAAGCTCTCCCACTACCCCAGGCTCCCTGCTGGACCTCATTTAAGGTACCTTGTTTCCACCTTGATCCACGTAGCGGGCGGTGTTGTTGTACACCCTCAGCATGGGAACGAGCCCGTTGGAGTTCCCGTTTGTCTGCAGAGGCACAGGAAAACCATCAGCCAAACTCCCTGCAGGGCTGCCCTGCACCTCCTGTGGGTCTTCCTCAGGCTGCAGAGCTCTTACACTGAGCACCACCAATTATTTCTAGTCCCTTCCCCACACCTTTTATAACAAATATGTATATTTGAGCCACGTGTCCCAGAGTTAATAAAATGTCCCTCCTAACTTCTGTGCCCTACATTATGTCACCTAAAGGCTTGCAGGGTTTACCCACACTGTGACAAGAAACCCCAAACGTCTGGGGCAGTCAGAGACACAGAAAGGCAAAGGGCTGGTGCACAAATCTCTGGGCATACTCCTAGGCTGCTAACAGACAAACATGGAATTGTCTGACCAAACAGTGCAATAAGATCCTCTTTCTGGAAAGGTTTCTGTGAGGAAGCCAAAACCCCGAGGAAAACCAACCTTCCTGCCTTAGGCCAAGGGACACCTGAGGGAGGCCCAGTGATGTAAGGGAGAGGCAGCAGTGGTTTGGCATCTCCTGGGAGCAGCAGCAGTGTCCCTGTGCTGTCCCTGTCCCTGGGGTGCCCCAGAGCAGGACAGGCACTCACCCCAGCAATGTAGCTGCCCGTGGCACGGATGCAGCTCACGGCAAGGCCAATGCCCCCAGCAGACTTGGAGATGAGGGCACACTGCTTCAGGGTGTCGTAGATGCCTTCGATGCTGTCGTCCTTCATGCACAGCAGGAAGCAGCTGAAGGACACAAATGGTTTCAGCACACAGAGGTGGGAAGGAAAAGTCAGAAGTGTTTCAACAGGCTGCAGAAACCAGGGCAAACACGGGACCTTTAGCGTGCTCCACAAAGCAATCCCACAAGTGTGGAATAAAGGACAAACAAGAAAATATCATGAGCAGTACTTGTACTGCTGATACCTCTGCTACCAAACATTTTTAATCAAGGAATCGTGCAATACCCTGAGCTGGAAGGGACTCACAAGGATCAGAGTCCAATTTATGGTCCTGCACAATCCCACCCTGGGCATCCCTGGCAGCCTTGGGGCTGTGCCCATTGCCTGGGGAGCCTGGGCAGTGCCCAGCACCCTCTGGGGAAGAACCTTTTCCCAATACATTGATACAAACCTTTATAAAAATATAATCCTTTTCCTGATATATATGATATCAAAAAACATATCAGATATGCTTTTAGGAAACTAAATTTTTAGAAACTAATTTTTAGAAAATTACCAGGATTCATTTGGTAACCCATAGCAGACTGTGCACATCAGGAACTTTCTAATATAACAGAGTCATGCAAAGGTTTCTAATATCTCTAGAGCTGACAGAAACCTGGGCATTATTCCCCAAAGACAGCTAAACCTTGACAGCAGCCCCTGAAAACATCACAAAACACACGCAGGAACTCAGCTGCTCGTTTCAGAGGCTGTGCTAGCATCTCTCTTGAGCAGATGTGATCCCGAGGGGCTCCCTGTGGCCAGGGGGCAGGCAGAGCAGAGCAGAGCAGAGCAGAGCACCTGGAGAGCTGGGGGCGGTTGGTGCCCGCGTTGAAGAGCGTGGGCGAGGCGTGGGTGAACCAGCGCTCCGACAGCAGGTTGTAGGTCTCGATGGCCGCCTCGATGTCGCCCTTGTGGATGCCCACGGCCACCCTCATCAGCATGTGCTGGGGACGCTCAGCAACTGCAGGGACAGAGCCAGCAATGCCAGGGCTGCCCTGGGAGAGACCTCACAGACACCCAGTGCCACCCCTGCCACGGCAGGGACACCTCCCACTGTGCCAGGCTGCTCCAGCCTGGCCTTGGCACTGCCAGGGATGCAGGGGCAGCCCCAGCTGCTCTGGGAATTCCAGCCCAGCCCTGCCCCCCCTGCCAGGGAACAATTCCTCATTGCCAGGATCCCACCCAGCCCTGCCCTCTGGCACTGGCAGCCATTCCCTGGGTGCTGTCCCTGCATCCCCTGGCAATTGTCTCTCTCCAGCTTTCCTGGGGCTCCTCCAGGCCCTGCAAGGCCACCCTGAGCTCAGCCCAAAGCTTCTCCTGTGCAGGTGAGCAATGCCAGCTGTGCCAGCCTTTCCTGCCAGCAGAGCTGCTCCATCCCTCTGCCCATCCTGGAGCCTCCTCTGGGCTCTCTGCAGCAGCTCCAGCTCCTCCCTGCGCTGGGGCAGCTCTGCAGGTGGGGAATCACCTTTGGGGGCACAATCCCCCTCTCCTGCTGCCCACCCTGTGGGATCAGCCCAGGGCACAGGGATTTTGGGATGCCAAGGCAGGTGGCTGGGGCATGCCCAGCCCCTCAGCCACCAAGCAAACCAGAAGGCGAGGGAGGAACAAGACTCCATGTGACAGTCACAGGGTCACAGCTGCAAGCTCCCAACGCTGCAGTGGGACACCTGAGCCAGAGTTTTCATGGAATCACAGAGTGATCAGGGTTGGAAGGAACTTGAGTTCTCCAGCCCAACTGCTGCTCAGACAGCACCAGATCTGTTTATTCAGGACTGCATCCCATCAGGCTTTGGAAAACTCAAGGAACAATCTGCTCCAATGCTCAGCTGCTCTCATGGAGGAGGGAAAACCCCCACCTGTATTGACAGTTTAATTCAAATATGCAACCCAGAATCCAATTATGTTTCAGCTTTATGATATTATAATTAATCTCTGACCCTTCTGGTGTCCCAGGATATCCAAGCCGAGGGCCTGCATCACAGTACCTAAACTTAGCTTTAATTGAATTTAAATTTACTCAGATTTTTTAAGAAGTGCTCAGCACTAGGAACAGCCCTTACCTTTGGAGTTGATTTTCAGCAAGTAGGAGCGTTCCAGAGTCTTTAAGAGAGAGGATGGATTTTAGCAAACAGGCAGATTTGAATTTTTTAAAAAACACTGTCAACTCTAAACTCAATCATCCACATAGCCCTCATCCCAGGCTTCACCAGCCCTGCACTCTGCTGCTCCTCTCTTTATCAGCTTAATGAGGTGATTAATGACTGAAAATACACAATTCCATGGGAAGATTCCAACACTGCTTTGGATTACAGAGTGTGGAGCAGGGCAGGAGGTCCCACAATGTCCTGGACCCACAGGAGCTCCCTGCTCAGAACCCTAAACCTGAGGCAGAGCCAAAGCACAGCAGCACAGCTGAGCTGGGTGTGGGGCGGCAGAGCAGCCCCTGGGGTGCTGTGGGGAGATGTTCCAGCAGCACAGGGAGGATAAATGTGAGATGTGAATGTAAACCCTGAGAGAACTGCTCCACTGAACAATGGGAACAGCAAAAATCCCTTCTCTGGCTAACTGAGGATTAGAGTATTTCCTTTAGGAACGGCATCCTACAACGCTGACTGGGATCTGCTGTGAAAGCCAGCCCAACAGTTAGAATATTCCAGCAGCAAGGAAACTCCATGACTCATCCCACTGGACATCTTCACAGCCCCACTGGTGTGCCACCCCCTCCTGTGCCCCCCTTTGCCCAGTCCAGATGATTCCACAACGATCCCACCCTTCCCAGCAGAGTCAGGAGCAACGTGCTCTTTACCTTAAAGCCAAAGTAGTTGTAGGAGAAGTCCCTGTCGTAGATGATGGCAGAGTTCAGGCGCTGGCAGGAAATAACAAAATTGATTTTTACAAGGTGTAACAATGCTATCTACACCTGTTGGCATCCCTGGCCCCAGAGCTCAGGTGTGCGAGGGGCACCAGAGCACAGGAATGAAGCAGGAACAGCACTTCCCCCAAAACAACAAAAGCACAGCTTCAACAACTTTTCTCACTCAGTTTTTGGCTGAATTTACTGAAATCTGATTGGACAACAAGAAACAAAACACAGAACCAAAGGACAAAAGGAACTTCCCAGACAGAACACAGACCTGGAATGACCTGGAGACTGAACCCAAATCTTTTATCTCCCTCCTGTGCTGCCTCACTTTGCTGCAGCACGAGGTACTTCTTCTCAAATTAATTACTTGTGCTGATCATGGCAGTGGGAACACCCAAAGAAACAAATTTTACTACAGAAAAGCCCATAGAGGAAGAAAACTCCTGTATCCCCCCTTACACTCTCCACTCGTGCCCTGCACTGGCTTCTGTGTTGGCTTTTTACTCTAAAACAGCATGGCTTGCTTAAAAAAATAAGAAAAGCAAAGGATTTAAGTTTTCAAAATTCAGTGCAGTGGTTCAGAAGTGAAAAGAACCCCAGAACTTACATCTTTGTTGGCCAGAACTATGTCCAGAGTCTCTTTGGAGATCATAGGGGAGTGCTTCCCGTTGTGGGGGTTGATGTAGGTGTAGAGATCCTCCATCACATCTGCAGGGAAAGGGATGTGAGCAGGACATGTCCAGGCCTGTCCCTGCAGCACCTGGCAGTGGGATTCAGGGGCAGGCAAGGCAGGAAAGCCCTTGGGAAGAATCCCTCCAGCCCTTCAAACACACAGCTGCTCTTCTGCTGCTCAGCAATGCCAAGCCGAGCAATCCCCTTCTACTACATATTCTGTCAAAACCCCACTGTGAAAAGTAACAAATGGGGAGGAAGGTGGCTAGAACCCGATCTCAATCCATCACACTTTTCACCATGCCATTTCTACAACTGCTTTTCACAAACCAGGCAATTCTGTTTGCCTTGGGAAACTCGTGGGTTTCATCTCCATGGCGTTTTCAGCCAGCCTGGGCTCTCAGGAGCTCCCACTGGAGAGGTTTCCCTGTTTCTGTGCCCCAAACCCGTCCCTCTGTGTCTCCCCCCAGCAGCTGGAGGCGATCACCCACCACTGAAGACTTTCTTGGTCTCCTTGTGCAGGTTGGAGACGGCGATGCGGGCGGCCAGGATGGCGTAGTCGGGGTGCTTGGTGGTCAGCGTGGCCGCGGTCTCTGCGGCCAGAGTGTCCAGCTCCACCGTGGTGACCCCGCTGTAGAGCCCCTGGATCACCTTCATGGTGATCTGAGCCTGCAGGAGGGAGAGGCCGAGCTCAGGGAGGGCCTGGAACAGAGGGATCCAGCACCGCGAGCTGGGTGGGGGAGAGCAAACTGGGACAGACTGGGACAGGGACTGGGAATGGAGCAAACTGGGATAGAGACTGGGAATGGAGCAAACTGGGACAGGGACTGGGAACGGAGCAAAGTGGGACAGGGACTGGGAACGGAGCAAACTGGGACAGGGACTGGGAACGGAGCAAACTGGGACAGACACTGGGAATGGAGCAAACTGGGACAGGGACTGGGAATGGAGCAAACTGGGACAGGGACTGGGAATGGAGCAAACTGGGACAGACACTGGGAATGGAGCAAACTGGGACAGGGACTGGGAACGGAGCAAACTGGGACAGGGACTGGGAATGCTCCAGGACACGGACTGGGGACAAGGCCTGCAGGGACAGCACCCAGGGAATGGCTGCCAGTGCCAGAGGGCAGGGCTGGGTGGGACATTGGCAATGAGGAATTGTTCCCTGGCAGGGTGGGCAGGCCCTGGCACAGGGTGCCCAGAGCAGCTGGGGCTGCCCCTGCATCCCTGGCAGTGCCCAAGGCCAGGCTGGACACTGGGGACAGTGGGAGGTGTCCCTGCCTTGGCAGGGGTGGCACTGGGTGGCTTTAAAACTTCATTCCAACCCAAACCCTGCTGGGACTCTGTCAGGATGGTTTCCTGGCAATAGGATTGACCAGTCTCTACTGAACTGCTGCTACTTTTGCACAACTCATGGGATTTACAGCCTCACAGGGAGCATTAGCACAGGGTTTGGGAGGGGCACTGCTGGCCTGGGAAGCTTCTGGCACAAGCAGGTCCAAGTGCCAAAGGAGAAACTGAGCTCCAGGGAAAGAGGTCACACACAAGTGCAGAATAAATAAGAATTCAGGGGCACAAGGCGGCAGGAGGACTCGGAATTTCCCTTCTGTCCTCAGCATCAATTTCCAGTCACTGGGGGCAATTCAGGGCACTTCATGCTGTGGTCACCAAGTCACCAGTGTCCTTCTCCTGCCATCCATCCCAAAGAGTTTTGGGTACAGGACCAATGAATGGCAACTGGAATTTTAGACAGGAGAATGGATCATGAGAAGATGGGAGATGTGAAGAGCCTTAACTGGTGACTCCAGATGGCCAGAATGGGTCTGGAACCTGCATAAACATCTCACAGACCCAGTGGATCCAATGGGGAGTTATCCTGGGCACAGGCTTTGGAAGGAGAAGCCTCCAGGAGTGGGATCAATGCCCACCCCAAATCAGCTCAGAAAACCAAGCAGAGATGTGGCAATGGCAGGGAATTCTGTCCTGCTGCTTGACCAGGAGGGGATCCAGAGCTACTTCCATGTGGCATTGCTCCAGCTTTGCAGGCTGACCCTGGCAGCAACTTACCAAATCCAAAATATGGGAACTGGAGCAACACAACTTGTTTTTTAACTACCAGGGGCTCAATGGCTTCTCCAAGGTCGGAAAGGGATCTATGGCACGGAAAGGGGATTTTCCCCTCCACAGTCTCTGCAGCTGGGAAGCAAAACACCTCAGAGCACAAAAATTCCAACAAACCCATTGTGGATGCGCCTGCCAAGAGTTCAGGGAACCACAGAACGTCCTGAGCAGGAGGGGACCCCCACGAACCCCCAAACCCAGCCCGGGACACCCCAGGAACTCCTGCCCAGGAGAGGAGGGGTCAGGCAGGGGATGGCACTCACGGGATCCACGAAGTCGGCGTTGAGGCCGTAGCAGAGCTTCTGGATGCGCGAGGTGATCTTGTCAAACATGACCCGCTCCTGGCGCCCGTCTGCAACACACACACACACACACACACGGGGCAGCCCAGTGAGAGCCAGCTCAGAACACAGCAGCCCCAGTAAGAACCAGCAGAGCACAGAACAGCCCCCACCCCATCACACCAGTGCAGCCCCAGTAAGAACAAGTTCAGAACAGAACAGCCCCGCCCAGGCTCACCAGTGCTGCACCAGTAACAACCAGCCAGCACAGAGCACCCCAGTGCTGCCCCAGTAAAAAACAGCCAGCACAGAGCACCCCAGTGCAGCCCCAGTAAGAACCAGTTCAGCACAGAGCACCCCAGTGATGCCCCAGTAAGAACCAGCCAGCACAGAGCACCCCAGTGATGCCCCAGTAAGAACCAGTTCAGCACAGAGCACCCCAGTGCAGCCCCAGTAAGAACCAGTTCAGCACAGAGCACCCCAGTAAGAACCAGCCAGCACAGAGCACCCCAGTAAGAACCAGTCCAGCACAGAACGCCCCTGCCCAGCCCCTCCTGTGTGGGAATTCGGTGTGGGAATCACCAGGGAGTAGGGTGGGGTGCTTGGGTGGGGTACAATGAAAGGGGAGGCTCCCCCTCCACCCCAAGAATCCCCACCTAAAACTGCACCGACCCAATTCCCAGGGTGGGGAACCAGCTGAGGGTCACCTCCCACCTCAGCCTGGGGAGCCCTGGGACCAAATGGGTGGGGACCAACCCAAAGCTCCTGCCATGGCACCCAAACCAGAGGAGAGGTCTCACCCCTCACTCTGGGTGTCGGGGGGAGCTTCCTCACTCTGGGCTCCCCCAAAGCCGAGGGGAGCCCATCTCCTCCCATAGGCTCCCCTCAGAGCCGAGGGGATCCATCCTCCCATGGAGGAGAGGGGGCACCCCCTCTGCTCCCTGTGGTGCCGTGAGGGGGAGCCCCAAAGCCAAAGGGGTCACACCACACCATGCGCCATAGGGTACCCCCAAAGCTGAGGGGGACCCATCCCTCACGGGCCATGAGGGACCCTTCCAAAATGGGGGGATCCCCATCTGCTTACCTTGGGTGCCACGCAAGGGCCCCCCAAAGCAGAGGGAATCCCAGAATGGGGCAGGGATTCCCCTTCAGGTGTCCCGAGGGACCCCTAAAGCCGAGGGGTCTCGTACCCACCCCTGGTCAGGACAGAGCCCCCCATCCCCGACACTCGGTACCCCCAGGGCAGCGGGGCTCCCCCTCATGGGCCCCCCGGCACCCCCGGGGCGGGGGAGTGCTCACCCCGCTTCACGACGTGCATGGTGGCGGCGGGTTCCCCTCAGCCCCTCTCGATGTCCCCCTCGGTCCCTCCCGGTGCCCCTCAGCCCCTCTCGGTGCCTCCGCGCCCGCCGCTTCCCGCGCCCGCCGCGCGCGCCCCGCCCCGCTGAGGCGGCCGCCGCCATCTTGCCTGCGGGCACGGCTCCCTGCCTGGCCCCTTCCCGCACCGCCCGGCTCTCGGCGCTGCCCGTGGCCGCGGGCGGACACCGATCCCGGCCCTCATCCCGATAGTGTCCCCGCTTTTCCCCCGGGAATCGTCGCCGCTCCGGGAAACAGCACGGATCCTGCCCGCTTCAAAGATGGCGGCGCCAGCGCTCCCCCCACCACCACCGGGGAGGAGCCGGAGGGACAGGACGGGACTGAGGGCGCCAAAGACAGAGCCCGCCGAGGGACAAAAACCTCGAACTGAAACGCTAACACAGTAATTACGTTAAATTTAATTATCCTGAATCAAGGCCCAGGCGTGAAATGTGTGATTAAACTTTGAGTCCCACTGCCTAGGGAGCTGGTGGAGTCCCCGTCCCTGCAGGTGTCTAAGGAACAACTGCACAGGAACATCTGAGGCTCTGCTGTGGAACGGGCCCAGGGCACAGGAGATGCAGGGAAAGAGATTAAATTACAGAAAGTTCTGTCCCAAAAGCAGCAGAGCTGCACCTGCAGAGCCTCCAGCCCTGGGACACCAGCAGCAGGAGCACCTGGAGCTGCTGCAGAGAGCCCAGAGGGGCTGGAGCCAGGCTGGGAGAGCTGGGGGTGCTCACCTGGGGAGGAGAAGCTGCAGGGAGAGCTCCGAGCCCCTGGCAGGGCCTGCAGGGGCTCCAGCAGAGCTGCAGAGGGACTGGGGACAAGGCCTGCAGGGACAGCACCCAGGGAATGGCTGCCAGTGCCAGAGGGCAGGGCTGGGTGGGATCTTGGCAATGAGGAATTGTTCCCTGGCAGGGTGGGCAGGCCCTGGCACAGGGTGCCCAGAGCAGCTGGGGCTGCCCCTGCATCCCTGGCAGTGCCCAAGGCCAGGCTGGGCACTGGGGACAGTGGGAGGCGTCCCTGCCATGGCAGGGTGGGATGGGATGAGATTTAAGCTCCCTCCCAATGCAAACCATTCCATGGATCTGCAGGTCCCGTCAGGGCTCAGGGCAGCAGCACCAAAGCCCTGCTGAGGTTCCTGTGCAGAACCCAAACCCAAACACCATCAGCTCTCCCCCAGTCCCACTCTTGAGTGTCCCTGTGGCACTGGGGAGCCCAGGCTGGCAGGGACACACCTCCTGGCTGTGGTTGCAGCCTGTGAGGTTCCCCCTTCCCCACGCTGGGAGGAACAGGAGCCACAGCCAAATGTGGCAGCACACCAGAAATGCTGAGGTTTGCTCCCTGACAGGACAATGAACCATCAACCCTTGGGCTGAGGCTGATCCTGAGGTGCTCAGAGAGACATCCTAGGGCTCAAAGGGGCTGGAAATTCTGTTTTTTATTGCTTGTGGATGGGGCTCTGTCCCTTCTGAGGTGAGGGCATTGGTTCAGGTTCCAAGTTCAGATTCCAAGCCAGAAGCACTGGGGGTTCCTCAGCCCCCAGGGTGGGTGGGAAGTGCCCAATGCACCAGGTGAGCCTGGTCCTGCTCAGAGAGAGCGTCCCTCAAAGATGGGACACAGGGAATGTTTGGAACTGACCAGGAAATGGCAATGAAGCTGGGCTGGTGCCTCTGTTTACCAGAAAAGGGCCTACAGAAGGAAAATAATCCCAAATGGCATTTTGGGCTGGCTGGAGCCCAAGCTGCACTCACAGATGTTTGCCCCCATGTTCTTCTCTGAGTTTTGATCCCCTGCTCTGAGAGCAGGAGGGCGTGGAGCAGCGGGTTCATTTCTGAGGTGGCTGCAGAGCAAAGGAAAGCCTGGGTGCTGTTCCAGGACAGCTCCCACGGGAGGGCCGCGGGCAGGAACCGGAGCCATGGCACCCCCTCTGAGCCCTGCCAGGCCTCACCTGCTGCCAGCCCTGCCAGAGCCCTGGGCCCTGCTCCCACAGCGAAATGGAGACGTTATCCCTGCCCAAACTCCCTGCCGGGAGGGCTGGGGACAGAGCCAGCACCACGGGCAGGGCAGGGACACGCCAGTGCCAACGCCCCAGAGGTGTCCTGGTGCCCTGAGCCATTCCTGGGGGCTGATCCCCTGGATGGCCGCGTGGAGGCAGCAGGCCCTAATGAGTGTTAATGAGCGCTAATGAGCGCCAGGCTAAAGAGGATGCCAGTGTGCTGTGGGATGGATGCTGCCCTTGTGCCATCCCATGGGATAACTGCTGCCCCTGTGCCTTCATCCTGTGGCATTTCTGCGGCTGCTGTCCCTGTGCCATCGCCATCCCCCAGCCCGGCTGATGCCACCCACAGATGCCAGTGTGTGTTTCGCTGTTTGTCCTGGGCACGTCCTGCCCCTCAGAGGTGACTCTGGGGCACCCTGGGAGCAGCACCCAGCTCTGGGCCCTCAGTTTGGGAAGGACACTGGGACACTGAGCACATCCAGAGGGGCCAACGAGGCTGGAGAGGGAACACAAACCCTGTGAGGAAGCCCTGAGGGAGCTGGGGGTGCTCGGCCTGGAGAAAAGGAGACTCAGGGCTGCCCCCATCACTCTCACAGCTCCTGAAAGGGGCCTGTGCTCACCTGGGGCTGGGCTCTGTCTGCAGCAGCACTGACACACCCAGAGCACACAGCCTCGAGCTGCACCAAGGGAAATACAGGCTGGAGAGCAGGGAAAAGGTTTTTCCAGCAAGGGTGAGAAAGTTCTGGAATGGCTGCCCGGGGAGGTGGTGGAGTCCCCATCCCTGGGTGTGTTTAACAGAGCCTGGATGTGGCACTGGGGGCCAGGGTTTGGTTGGGGCTGGGCTGGACTCGATGGTCTTGGAGGTCTCTCCCAGCCTGGTCATTCTGGGATTCTGTGACCCGCTGCCCACGGAGCTGCCCCACCTCCTGAAGCAGTTTGGGGGTGGCTGTCCCTGTCCCAGCTGTCAGCAGTGTCCCCATGGCAGTGACAGTGCCAGGATGTCCCCGGGGTGGATCCACTGTGCCTGTGGATCCAATTCCCACGGCAGAGGACACTGGCAGGGCCCTGGTGCAGGGGGCAGCCAGGGTGTCCCTCTGTCCCCACTGACCTGGCCAGGAACACATCCCCAGCAGGCACAGAGTTCCAACCCCACTGTGCTGGAAGCCTGGCAAGGGCTGCAAGAAAAAAGCAGCAGCCATGGGCTCGTAAAATAGACTACATGCTTTATTGGATTGAAAAGTTTTATGAAATGACAAAAAACAAAAAACAAAAACCACCTTAAATCAAGAGTTGGCAGATGTGTCAACAGTTGCCGTTTGGTGGATCCCCAACCTCTTCTCCAGAAGCATCCACAGGTCTCTGCCACCACAAGCAGCTCTGGCCCCGACCCCCCTGGCCCCGCTCCCGGGGCCCTGCCCGTGAATGCAGGGTGCCCACAAATTGGGGTGCCCACAGATCAGCGTGCCAATAAATTGAGGTGCCCACAGATTGGGGTACCCATACATCAGGGTACCCAAAAACTGAGGTGCCCACAAATCAGGGTGCCCACAGATCGGGGTGCCCACAGATCAGGGAGCCAATAAATCAGGGTGCCCACAGATTGGGGTACCCATAAATCAGGGTGCCCATAAATTGAGGTGCCCACAAATCAGGGAGCCAATAAATCGGGGTGCCCATAAATCAGGTTACCCACAGATCAGAGTACCCATGAATCGGGGTGCCCACAGATTGCGGTGCCCACGGATCAGGGTGCCCATGGAATCGGGATGCCCAGGCAGCAGCCCCTGTTGTGGGGCCGAGAGCGTTTCCCCCATCCCCAGGGAAATGCAGGCACTTAAAGTCATTGAGAGGAATTTTTCACTTATCCCAAAGCAACAGTGAAATCATTTAACTCCCGCCTACGGAACATAAAACACCTTTGTAGCCCTTCCCGAATTGTCAAGACACAAATATATTACTCTGGCATAAAGCAAGGCCCCGGGGGCTCTCGGCCTCTTCTTCCTCCTCCCCCCGTCGTGCATCCTCCTCTGCCTCGGCAGGAGCAGCCCCTGCCCACCCCAAGCAGTGTGGGACGGTGGTCTGGGGACGGAGGGGGTGCTGAGGACAGGGACCCCGGGCTGGGGAGTCCTGTGGTGCCAGGGAGCCCCCTCGAGTGGGGTGGGAGGGGGCTTGGGGGGCAAGGGATGGGGCAGGACCCAGGGATGGGGCAGGGCTCACCCCTCGGTGCTCGTCCCTCGGGCCGGGCTCGGCCCTCGCAGGGAGTGGGCTCGCTGCAGCTGCTGCCCTCAGTGGGGACCCCGCAGTGGCCGGGGCTGTGCTGGGGGCTGTGAGCAGCAGGATGTGACCCCCAATGTGCCGAGGGAGAATGGGAGAGCCCCTGGGAGCGGCTCAGGCTGGACTGAGCCCCGGGGCAGGCTGGCACAGCCAGGGACACCCCGGTGTGTCAGGGCAAGGGGGACGCTGCCTGTGTGAGCGTCCCTCGGGGGGCACAGAGCCCTCAGCGCCCGGCCTGCTCCAGGGGAGGACTCTGTCATGGTCCTGCCCCCCAGGCACAGCCTGGCCCCTGCCCCGGACAGCCCTGCTGTGTCCTGGTCCCTCCCTCTGGCCCTGCCCAGCCACGACAGGGGACACGGGACAGGGGACAGGCTCTGCTCCCGGGAGCCTTCTCCTCTCCATGTGGATGTGGCGGCTGGACCTGGCTCTGCACCCACATCCCTCGGGACGGCCTTCCCTCACCATCCCTGCCACCAGGGCCCTTCCCTCCCTGTCCCTGTCACCAGGGTGGTTCCCTCACTGTCCCTGTCACCAGGGCCCTTCCCTCCCTGTCCCTGCCACCAGGGTGGTTCCCTCACTGTCCGGGTGGTTCCCTCCCTGTCCCCAGGGTCCCCAGCCGGGTCCCGGGCACGGTGGGTTCGGAGCAGCGCAGGGCACCGGGGAAGCACAGCCGGGGCCAGGCGTGTCCCTGCCCCGTGTCCCGACCTCCCCGGGCACCGGGCAGGACAGTGCGGGGACGGCCCCGTCCCCGCGGCCCCCGGCGGCACCGGGAGCACACAAGTACCGGCGGCAAGGGCGGAGTCCTCCCCTGCTCCTGCGCAGCGAGAGCTGCTCGGGACGGGATCCAGGGAAAGCGACTCGGAGCAATGAGGGAGAGAGAACCGCTGCGAGGGGAGTCACCCCGGGGGCAGCGCCGAGCGGCCCCGGCCCGCCCTCAGCCTGTGCAAAAGTCGGAGGAGGCAGGAAAACAATAACAATAATAAAAAATAAAATTAAAAAAAAATAAAACCACATTGAAACCAAACCCAAAGGCCGCGTGGCTGAGCAGAGCAGGAGTAACTGGAAGCCATGCACAGCAAAGCCGGGACCGCAGCGGTCGGAGGGAGGGCAGGGGCGGCTCTTCTCGCGAGGAGCCGGCGGCGTCGCGCTTCTCGTCTCGGAGATGAGGAAATAAATAAGTTTAAATAGCTCCTCCCGTGCCGGCGCCGGGGTGACTCGGGGAGCGGAGCGAGCCGGGGCCGCGCTGCGTTCCCGGTGCACGGCCGGCCCCGGGCCCGGCGGGACGCGTCCGGGGGGCTCCCCCCCTACTTCTTGGGCTTCTTGAAGATCTTTAGGGGGAACTTTTTCTTGCTCTGGCCGAGGTCAACCTCGTCGCCCGTCAGGCTGCTGTCCTCGTCCCCCGGGCTCTTCTTGGCGGCCAGCTGCGGGATGCGGGTGTTCCTGGCGCCGCTGGGCCGGCAGTCAGAGATGGGGGAGGGGGTGTCGGGGTCGGTGGAGCTGGGGCTGTGCGACCGGGACGAATCCGAGTGGCTGGGCTTGCCGCCCGTCGGGTGGTGGCTGATCTCCCCCAGGCTGGAGGACTTCTCCATGCCGTGGTTCACCGTCATCATCTTCTTCATCGCCATGGGGCTCTCGGGCAGCCGCTCCTGCAAGGCCGCCAGGGCGGAGGGCTCCCCGTGCCGGCTGCCGCCGTTGGGCGTGGGCGCGCCGGGGCCCGGGGCCGCGGGGGCAGCCTCCTCCACGGACCGGGTCAGCAGCGTGGGCCGCGCAGCCAGCAGCTTGGGCGCCGAGCTGGGGATACGCTGGTGGTCGCTCAGGTGCGGGATGGAGGAGTCGGAGTCGCAGCGAGTTAAATCTCTGCGGTGGAGAGCGCGGGAGAGAGCGGTCAGTGCCCGCCCGGCCCGGCCCGGCCCCGCACACACGGATGGCAGCAGCGGCTGAGGGCACCCAGTGACCCCGAGGGGCTGGCACTGAGCCCCTGAGCCCCTGCCCGCCCGGCCCCCGCTCGGCCCCTCTCTGTGCCCCAGGGTCGGGGATCCCCAGGCGGGGGCTCACCTCGAGCAGCTCGAGGGAGCGAGGCCATGGAACAGGGATGGAAGCTCAATCCTCCCCATGGATACAGGAGATCCCTCAGTGTGTGACGGGATCCATCCTCCCCATGGATCCCTCGGTCTGAGCTAGGATCCATCCCTCCCCGTGGATCCCTGGGGTTACCCCAGTCCAGGATGGGATCCCCCCCTCCACCTGGATCCCAGCTGCCCCCAGGCCCGGTGTCCCCCCACATTCCCCGCGGGTCCCTCAGCCATCGCCCCATCCGTGTGTGCCCGCGCCCCCCGCGCCCCCGCCCGTGCCCCACGCCCGGCTCAGCCGGCGCCAAGCTCCAATCCCGGCGGGAGGAACTGGAGCTTGGCCATGCCCACACGAAGCCATGCCCAGCCCCGCCGCTGCTCGAGGTTTGTGCCCAGCCTGTGCCTACCGGTGACGGCCCACGGGGCTCCGGAGCCCCTCTGCGGTGGGAGGCAGGAGCACGAGGGAAATGACAAGTCACAGCTCGCTCCTCCCGGCTGGATGCTGCTGGCCCCCTCCCCAGGGCCCCTGTGCAGGTGCCAGCGTGCCCAGACAGCCAAACCGGGGGCTCCAGTGCTGCCCACGGACCCCAGGGCACGGGCAGAGCTGCCCCCGGCAGGGGATGGGTGAGGGACCCCGGCCCTGCCCACGCACAGGAGGGAGCAGCGGAATGGAAGGCAATGGAAAGGAGCAGGGGAAGAGAAGCGAGAGGGGGTGGGAAGAGGTGGGAGGTGCTGACCTGTCCCTCACCCTGGAGCCCCCCGATCTCTGTTCCTGGCACAGACCCCTGCACACGGCCCACCAAACCTGCCTGGCACTGCACAGAGCCCCCAGATCATCTCCTAAGGTACCACCATCACCATCAGCCTGGAGGCAGCCAAAGAGTCCAGAAAGACGAGGGAAAACCTCCTCAACAGAGCTGGAGACATCCAGGGAGAACTGCAGAGATGTTCAGGAATCCCAGACTGGTTTGGGTGACAAGGAACCGGGAGGATCATCCAGTGCCACCCGTGCCATGGCAGGGACACCTCCCACTGTCCCCAGTGCCCAGCCTGGCCTTGGGCACTGCCAGGGATGCAGGGGCAGCCCCAGCTGCTCTGGGCACCCTGTGCCAGGCCCTGCCCACCCTGCCAGGGAACAATTCCTCATGGCCAAGATCCCACCCAGCCCTGCCCTCTGGCACTGGCAGCCATTCCCTGGGTGCTGTCCCTGCATCCCCTGGCCATTGTCTCTCTCCAGCTTTCCTGGGGCTCCTCCAGGCCCTGCAAGGCCACCCTGAGCTCAGCCCAAAGCTTCTCCTGTGCAGGTGAGCAATGCCAGCTGTGCCAGCCTTTCCTGCCAGCAGAGCTGCTCCATCCCTCTGCCCATCCTGGAGCCTCCTCTGGGCTCTCTGCAGCAGCTCCAGCTCCTCCTGGGCTGGGGCAGCTCTGCAGGTGGGAAATCACCTGGACACAGGGACACAATCCCAATGCCTTTCCTGCTGCCCACGCTGTGGGATCAGCCCAGGGCACAGGGATTTCAGGTCCCAGTGCTCATGGCCAGGGCCTGTGCAGCTTCTCCCACCAATCCCCAGCTCCTTCTCCCAGGGCTGCTCCCAGCCCATTGTCCCCAGGCTGTGTTTGTGCTGGCATTGCCCCCAGCCAGCTACAGGCCCTGCCCTTGGTCCTGCTGGGCTGCACGAGGCTGGCACGGTCCCAGCTCTCCAGGCTGCCCAGGTGCCTCTGGATGCCCCATCCCTTCCCTGCAGGGTGTGCCCACAGCACCAGCTCTGTGTCACTGCCAGGCTGGGGCTGCCCTGGATCCCAGTGTCCCTGCCCTGGATCCCTGTCCCTGTATCCCTGTCCCTGTCCCTGGATCCCTGTCCCTGCCCAGGATCCCTGTCCCTGCCCAGGATCCCAGTGTCCCTGCCCCTGGATCCCTGTCCCTGATGACGTTTCCCCGCACTGGCTCCAGTCCTGGCCTCCTCATGCTCTCCACCAAGTGCTGGCCCATGCTGGAGTCCTGCTGGTGCCGGGACAGGCCCAGAACCTTCTCCTCGTGCTGGAACAGAGCATTCCTTTAACAGAGCCCATGGAATACAGCCGGGCCCTCCTTCAGCAGCTCCGGGGAACACGGAGAGGAAAAGGGGATCCTGTGCGTGGCTGGCACTCAGCCCTGGATCTGCTGGGGGAGCACAGCTGTGCAGACACCTCAGCTCTCCTCCTGCCCAGCAGCAAAGAGCCCTGGGCACGGCTGGCATTGTCCTTGTCCTTGCTGGAGCCCAGCCTGGCCGTGTCCGAGCCACATCCCGGGTGAGCTGCTGGGAGAAGGGAACAGTCCGGTGGTGTGGGATCCCAGCGGTTCTGAGTGGGCAGCTGCAGCCCTCCGAGGGACACGAGTGCCACCATCACATGCGTGGGGCCACCCAGCTCCCAGGGCCACCAGGGGATGGTCACTGTCAGGAGGCCACTGTCCCAGCCGATGGCCCACAGCTGTCACTGGGGGAACTGCAGTAACTGGGACAACTGGGGTAACTGGGGTAACTGGGATCACTGGGGAGCAGCAGCAGCCACAGAACACAGTGGGGCTGAACTCGGGGTGTTGGAGCTGACCCCCAAAACGGGGACACACGCACAGGCCTGGGCTGGGACACCTGGGGATGCTGCCAGTGCCTGCAGACAGGCTGTCACTGCCATGGCAGCCTCCAGCCCCTTCAGGGAATTCGGGAATCTCCTGCCCTTCCCAGATGTTTCTACTCGTGGCTTACCACACCTGCAAAGGGGAATTCCTGCTGGAACTCCTGCCTGGACACTACTCTCCCAGGGAAGGTGGCAGAAGCCCTCACCTGCACACGCTGAGCCCTTGCTGAGAACACCCAGTTCCAGGGGTTTGTGAGCTCCACAAATCCCTGGAAGGTGCCCCTTTCCAGGAGAACAAGGCAGCCCTTGGCTGCAGGGGCTGGCACCAGCCCAAGGCCGGGAGTGGCCGGGGCTGGGTCCCAGCAGGGCTGGAGAAGGAGCCAGGCTGTGGGCAGAAGCTGGGCACAGGAACGGTGCTGGGCAGAGGCAGGGTCAGGGCCAGGCAGGATGGGATCCTGGCAGGAATGCAGGGCCCACTCTGGACCCACGGAGGGAGTGGGAGAGCCCTGAGGGGCCCTGCGTGCCCTGGCTGGGGATGGGGGCACAGCAACACCCGCTCCCTTCGCAGGCAGTGCCCCAGCTCCACCAGGAAATCCAGAAATGCAGCCCGTCCCTTCTGGCTGCCACAGTCCCACAGGGAGAGAGAGATCCGGGTCAGGGTCTGTGACAGAAATCCTTGCTAACAGCAAGAGGGCAGCAAATACAGGAGAAAATGGATTTCCTTCAGACCGAGGAGACTCCAAGGCTGTGTGGGGAGGGCGAGTGCTCCCTGCGGGGCTCCGTGGAGCTGCTCCCTCTCCTGCAGGTTTCAGTGCAGCAGGGACCAAAGCAGCGCTGGCAGCGGGCGCAGCAAAGGACAACAGCAGATGGGAGCCATGCTCTGCTCCACGAGGCTCTTCTGTCTGGAGAGCAGAGTGGGAACCTGATCCCAGGACAGCTGCTCCCACACTGCAGGAGTGGGCAGGGCCTTGGTGCCAGCAGGGCCACCGTGTCCCCTCCTGGGCCGCTCTGGCTGCAGCACAGGCTCCGTGTCCCCCCTCCGGGGCTGGCTGTTCTCTGGGATCCTCACCCTGGAGCGGGTGCACCAATGGGTTCCACCTCCTGCGAGCCCCAGCTCAGCCCTCTGGGCTCATCCAGGGGGCTGATGCCCAAGGGAACACAATTCCCAAATATTCCTGCTCTGCTCTACACAATCCCTCCAGCTCTAAGTCAGGACAATATTCCTGAAGGACACAGGGAGGAGCTGGTGACTGCAGCACCCACCAGAGCAGCTGCAGTGCCCACCCTGCTGTGCCAGGCTCTGGGGACATCCTGGCACACAGGACACAGCCACCACAGCAGGGACAATCCAAGGGACACCTGGCACAGGCACAGGGACCTCCTGCATTCCTACTGGAGCACCCACGGGCTGATTTTGGGAGCTGAACACCAATGGCCAGGAATTTCTGGGATTTTCTTCAGCCTCAAATGAGCCTTTTCCTGGTGGTTCCCACAAGGAAGTGCACAACAGCAGGGACAGGACTCCTGCGATCACACTCACAGCAAGAGGAGTGGACACTCCTCAGTCCATGCCAGGACAACAAGGAGGAAAGAGCATTCCCAGGATACTGCCATCATCCCCGATGAGGCTCAGCAAGGCCTGGGCTATATCCCACTGATTTCCATGAGGATTATGCTCCTGAAATGTTCCAGCACACTTTCAAGAGGAAAAGCTATCCCAGGACAGGCTGGCCTTAATGGGATCCCAGGCAGGGATCAGAGGAGGTGTTTTTGTGGAGCAGCAGGAGCCCCTGACAGCTCATCCCTCCTGGAAACCAGAGAGCAGCAACTGGACAGGGAATTACCTGGGATCCCGAGCTCTCCTCCATGCCAGCAGTGCTCCCTGCTCTTTTCCATGGATCCAGGCACCCCAGCACCTCCAGAGTGACCCTGCCTGAGGCAGGACGGACCTGCTTCCTCCTGGCTTCCTCCCACCCCACCAGGATCCACCCGAGCCGGGAGGGAGGGAGGGTGAGGAGATGGGGATGGTGGACAAAAGAAGCAGAGAGCAAAGCATGGAAAAGGAAAGCCTGGAGTACAGGAAGCCTGGGAGGGGAGGAGGAGCAGGGGAGGAGCAGCAGGAGGATGGAGAACAAACACCTATCTTTCCCCAGCTCTGCAGCCCACGAGGGATTTCTCTGGGTGTTCCCCCTGGGGTGTAGCCCAGCATGGCCCGGGAGCTGCCCTGGCTGCCCCATCCCCCTGTGTCTGGCTCTGAGAGCACCCTCGGCTGCTGGGCTCTGTGTGTGGCACCAGGGACCAAGGCTTTTCTTAAGGCAAAGTCCCAAATTTGCTGTGGGGCTGAGCTTGGCACAGCCTCAACGCACACCCAAGAGCAGCTTCCTCCGTTCCCCCCTGCTTGAGCTGTGAATTACTCATTTCCCTGGGTTCCTGATCTCTCCCTTCCCTGAGCTTTGGCTGCCGCCTCCCTTCCTGGTTGGAGGAGGGCCTGGGCATTTGGTGCCACGCTCCCATCTCCGTGGGTTCCGTGCACTGAGGCAGGCCCTGGCAGCAGAAACCCCTGCGCACACGCAGCCCCCCCAGCCCCTCTCCCCCCGGGGACCCCGCAGCCGCTCGGGCCCGGAACCGCTCTGACCTTATTGGCGCCGGATCCTCTGCAGCCAATTGCAAAAGAGAAGCAGAGAGTGAGGAGGTGAGGGAGAGGCTCCCTGCCAGGACAGCCCCAGCAGGACTCCGGAGACAGCGATCCCCAGCCTCGCTCCTCGGGGAGGACTCTCCTGCGAGCTCTGCCCAGCCCGGGCTCTGCTGGGCGTGCAGGGGCTAAAGAGCTCCGGCAGCCCCAGGGTGGCACCTTCCTCCTACCAAGGGAGCCGGGACTCTGGGGCTCTGCTCCTTGCAGCGGCTCCCTGAAGGCCTTTCCGAGCTCCCCAGGAGGCTGAGGGATGTAAGGAAAGGCCTCCAGGAGCGGGGGTGTCAGGGAGGGGCAGCAATCCATCGGCCTGGCAGCGGCGCTTTAGGGGTGCATCAAAGCAGGCTCTGCTAGTGATGCAGCTGCATTAAACAGTTATCAGCACACCACAAACCCACATCCCGGGGCACCCAGCTCCTCATGCCTGCTGCCGGCCTGAGCAGGGATGGTGAGGTGGGGGAGCTGCCTGCTGAGGCGCAGCTGGAGCGAGTCCCAGCTGGGAGGTTCTGACTCCATCCCCTCTCCTGTATCACCGGCTGGCTTTGCCATGGAGCAGGGACAGGACAGATCTGCTGGCACCCAGCGGTGACCAGCTGGGCTCTGACCAGGGCAGGCCCCACTTATTCCCTCCTCTGGCACTGTGCCCTTCCCTTCCTGGGGTCCCCACACTGGATCCTGTTTCCCTCTGCCACTCTCAGGGGGTCTGCAGGGACTCAGGCTGTGTCCTGGGCAGGAATTCCACGTGCCAGGGGCCTCGGTGGAAATAAATCACATTTAAACAGCTGTTGTGGACACGGGACATGAGCCCCAGGCTGGCAGGATGAGCCCTCCCTCCTGCAAGTCAGGGAGGCAATGGAAGCAGGGACCAGCAGCCTTCCCAGCTCTCACCAGTCCAACTGGGACAGCTGCAATTGAGCTCCCACTGGTAGGAGTTAATTAATTACACTGCTTCTCATCATCCCCAACCAACCATTACTGAATTAACTGAGATGCTGCTCTTTAATTCTCCATTGTGGAGCAGGTGCAGCAATTTCCCCCTCGGTATTCCAGACTCCAGGATGTGCCTGGGGCTGCTCAGCCTGGAGACACAGGGACAGGGAGGGGGTGGAACATCCAAACCAGAGACTGTGAACAAGGCCAGGAGAGATCCAGCACCTGAGGGCCGGGGACCCACAGGTGAGGGGACAATGGGACATTGTGCTGGGATGGGTGAAGATGTGGTGACTGGGAATGTTTGCCTGCCTGGAGAAATGATGGTGGAAGGACATTTCCCCTCTCCCCTGCCTCACCCAGGGACTTGCAGCCTTCTCCCAGCAGCCGGCTCCCAGTACTGAGGGTCAGCAGACTGGTTTTAACTTTGCCATGGAGAAAGCATGGAACGGAGATGGAATGACCTGGCAGGGACAGGATTCCCTGGCCCATCACAGCCTCCCCACTGCCTGCATCGAGTGCCTGGCACAGCTGAGGCCACGGGCACACACCCCAGTGCCCCAGGGGGATCCCACAGGGACACAACGCCTCGGGACTGGCTGCACCCAACCCTGTGGGACCAGGACGTGTGGGGTCTCACTGGGGTGAAAGCCACCCCAGGGCCTGACCCTGTGCTTGGGACACACAGCATTCCTGCCAGGCTGTCAGGGCCCCCTTGGAGCACCAGGCAGGATTCCTGCGGCTCCCTGTCACCAGCACCATGAACTGGGACAGCTCTGGCATTGAGGGATGCAGGATAACCAGTCCCTAGGATGGACCAAAGAGCCAACTGAAAGGGACCAAGCTAAAGCCAACAGGAGCAGCTCCAGCTCCCTCCTCAGACATTCCCTGGCCAAAACACCCCATCCTCATCCCTACAGACCAGAGGAGGAGTCACTCCAGAACACATTCCTGAACCGCCACTCTAGCACCTCTGAAAACATCCTAGACTTCTCCAGCTGCTACCTGGTGGTCCCCACCCACCAGGTTCCCTTTGCAATTCACTTGTGAGGACCCCAGGGAGGTCCAGGCTTCAGATCAGGTCAGGTTTGGTGATGAGCTCTGTTACCTCCTCACATGCCCTTGTTCGGGGAACACTGAGCACCTGGGAATCCTCACTTGCTCAGCTGCAGTAAAACAGCAGCAGAGCACCTCGGGAACGCCCCCTCTGAGCTCCTGGGCGTGGGGATGGCCCACGGAATCCTCCTGAGAGGCTCCAGCGGCTCGGGAGAGCAGCGGGAGGAACGAGAGCGGATGAATCACGGAACAAAGGCCCAAAAGAAAAGGGCAGGAGGAAGGCGAGAGAAAGAGCACCCCAGCAAGCATCGGCTCCGAGGCACGGCAGGCAGGAGGCAGCTAGAAAAGAAACAGCAATATACCCAAAGCTCCCAGCGCGACAGCGAACTCCAGAGGTGACATCAGGAGGGGGCAGGTCGGGGATGGAATCCATCTGGAGGAAATAAGAGGTGGTGTGATGGTAATAGATAGGGTGGACATGGCAAGCAGGAGCAGGCGCGGTGGTGGCGGATGAGGAGCAGGAGGTGGAGGAGGTGGAGGCAGGCGATGGGCCGGAGCCGGGCGGGTCGGAGCCGAAGGACTGTCCGGAGGTGAGGCTGTGCATTCGGCGCAGGGACGCTCGGCCCGCGCGCAGCGGGGCCACGGGGCCCGCCTCGGGCTGCCCCGGCACGAGACTCTCTACCAACCTCTGCGATCCGTGGCCGTGCTGCGGCTCCACCAGGCGCTGCCGGACTGTGCTGGGCAAGGCCGGAGCTGCAACGACACGGGGGGACGGTGAGGGGAGGGCACGGCCCGCGGAGCTCCACAGGAGAGGGCGAGGGCACGGCCTGCGGAGCTCCACAGGAGAGGGCGAGGGCACGGCCCGGCCTGTGGAGCTCTGCCAGCAGAGAGTGAGGGCACATCCCAGTCTGTGGAGCTCCACCAGGACTGAGCGAGGGCACAGCCCAGCCCAGCCTGTGGAGCTCCACCAGGTCTGGCACTGGCCCGCTGGCACCATGAGAGCAGCACCACCCCATTAGCACCACCCCACTGGCACCATCCCCATCCCACTGGCACCAACCACAGCAGCACCACCCCACTGACACCATCCCACCATCCCAGTCCCACCGACACCATCCCAGCAGCACCATCCCCGTGCCACCAGCACTGTCGCACCTCGTGCCAGCAGTTAAGGCCTGTTTAATGCAGAAGCAGCTTTAAGCTGGTGCTGAACATGCTGGATTAATGCCCAGCCCACGGAGAACTCCAGCATTGCTGATGTAGGTGCCTCTGAACACCTTATCTGAGCATCTTGCCTGACGCAGAGAGCGGCTCTGTGTGATCCATCCCACCTAGAGCCACCAGCCGGCTCCTGGAGAGCCAGGAACGGGGCACTCCCAGGGCCACTCACCCTCACAGCCCTCATGGCTCCAGTCCTGCTCCTGGCTGGGACCGCACAGCCCAAAGCAGGAGCCCCAGGTGAGCAGGTCAGTGTTGGCACCTGAAGCTCCACTCACAGAGCTCACTTCTGCTCAGTTCACTGTGCAGGGGCAGCACCAGGAGCAGAGCCCTGGCAGCATGGAATCATTCAGGGATTGGGCTGGGAGGAACCTTAAAGATCACCTCTTCCCAGCCTTGCCATGGCAGGGACACGTCCCACTGTCCCAGTGTCCAGCCTGCCCTTGGGCACTGCCAGGGATGCAGGGGCAGTTCCCTGGTTGGTTGAAAATATTGGGGTTGAGGATATTGGCAATGAGGAATTGTTCCCTGGCACAGGGTGCCCAGAGCAGCTGGGGCTGCCCCTGCATCCCTGGCAGTGCCCAAGGCCAGGCTGGGCACTGGGGACAGTGGGAGGTGTCCCTGCCATGGCAGGGGTGGCACTGGGTGGATTTAGGGTCACTCCCAACCCAAACTTTCTGGGATTCATGCCTGATTCCCCTGTGCCTGAACTGATGACTCTGGCCCCAGAGCTCCCAGCCTGTTCCACGACCACTGTGACTGATCAGAAACCCCCTCAACCTGAGAAATATTCTCCTGTGGTTGCCAATTCCCCTGGGTTTGGGGAACCACACGGGAATGTCCTTTGGAGCTCCAGCACCAGTCCCTGAACTGCCTGCAGAGCTCCCTGGGCTCTCTCCAGCCCAGCACCCCCTGAGCAGCTGCCTGTGCCCCACACCTGCCCCAGGGCCACCCCCAGAGCCAGGGGAGGCCCCTTCACCTGCCTGGAGCCTGGGCAATGCTCCCCTCCACCATGGAGGGCTGCACCCCATCCCCAGCTGGCTTTATTCCATCCCCATCCCACACAAGATGATCTCCTCTGGCAGGAGATAAGGTGTTCAGGATTGCTCAGGATTTCTTATGTGCATGAGAAATTAATGTACAAATGGGTTAAAAGATGCAGAGACAGGAAAGCTCAGAAAGGGAGGAGGAGGAGAGCTCCTTTGGGAGTGGAAGAACCAGCAATCCCTGCTCTGGAAAATCCCAGCTGAGCACGCAGGGCTCCTCTGGCAGGACTGAAAAGATCCACAGGGACATATTTCCAGTGGAAGGAAGAATAAGAAGGAATAATTCTGGCAACTTGGCTGTCTCCAGAGCCCCAAGGTGAATCCCAGTCATCCCCACTGCTCCTTGCTCCCTACAGTGCCCATCCATGAACTTGGAATTTTACACCATCTATTCTATTGCAAGATTTTTTTTCAGCTCCAGAGCTGCAATTCCAATTTGGGAATCTCATCGTGGAGGGTTCACAAGGATCTGACTGCAGAGTAGCTCGCTGGGGTGATGGGTTTCTGCTACACTTTTTCTTCCCTTGGGCCAAGCTTTTTTCCTTAAGGATTCCCCATTTTTTCCTGGTGTTCCACCCCTCATTTCCCAATGAGGAATGCAATCTTCCCATCTTCATGCTCTCCAAGACTTACCCTGCAATGAGCTCTGGAGCAGGGGCTGGGACCTCACTTCCCAGACCCACCACTTCCCTCCAGACACCCGTTTTACCAACATTCCCCAAATTCCCTGCCCAGCATCCCAAGGAAAAGCCCTCCCTGCTCGAGGCTGGCACATCCACCTGCTCTGTCTCCCTCTGAAGGGGAGGTTTCCAAAGGAAGCCAAGGCCTGGAGGCTGTGTGCCATCCCCAGGTTCAGGATTCCCTAAGAGTGTCCCTGCTCAGTTTATTTAGGGATCCTGAGGGAACAGGGCACCAGCAGCACCTGCGGGCAGGGATGGGGCAGGGAATGCTGTCACCGCCTCCTGGCCTCACTGGCTCCTTCATCTCCTCCTCAGGGGTAAAATGGAGCGAGTCCAACCCCCAGATTCCCCAACTGCTCCCGGCAGCACGTGGGAGCTGCAGCTGAGATTCTTCTTCATCCCACCAGACTCTTCCCGGGGTTAGTGCAGGTGGCTCAGTGAGGACAGATACATTCATTAGTTCCCGTGCCAGAAAGATGGAAAATTGGTGGATGTATTTTAGTCCAGAAAAAGGCCAGAAGGCAGAATAAAAAAAGGAGAATAAAACTGAAGAGAACCAAACCAGGGTATTTCCAGAGGGACTGATCCTCCGAGGACAGCGAGGAGCGGTCGCTGAACCTGCGCCCGAAAAGCCAGGCTGCATCTGGGGGGCAGCCGGGGGGAACAGGAGAGAGAGAGATGGCATTTACTGGGAGCAGCACCACAGCCCTCACACCACACCTGGGCAGCAGAAACGCTGCTCTGCCGAGGCAGGGATTGCACACAAAGCAAGGAAATCCTACAGGGAAAGGCTGCCTTGCTTTGGGAACTGGAGTGCCCAGTGCTTGCCACAGGTGTGTCACCTGCAGGTCAGCAGCTGGGCACACAGGTGGGCACGAGGCTGGGCAGGCTCTCTGCCCACCTCTGGCATGATGGAACTGAAGTGCTCCCTGGAAATGTCTCACTCGAGGTGTCTCGAGTGCCAAGAAGCTGAAATTGGGGCTGGAGGCTCACAGCTGGGCCAGCTCAGGGCCTCAGGTGTCACCTGGGACTGCCCCAGCATCCCTGCCACCAGTGCCCAGCTGGGGCTGGGCCAGGGCTTTAGCAGAGATGTCCTGATTCTGAGGGTGACCGGTAATGAACAGGAGCAGGATGTCTCCATTCCCTGCAGCTTTAATGGCCCCAAGCACAGCTGACCCCACAAACTGCGGCTGCAGCCCCCGTGTCTGCAGAGCCCTGGGAACACACAGGTACCCCCATGTCTGCAGAGCCCTGGGAACACACAGGTACCCCCATTCCTGCCCCAACTCCTGGGAACACACAGGTACCCCCATTCCTGCAGAGCCCTGGGAACACACAGGTACCCCCATTCCTGGGAACACACAGGTACCCCCATTCCTGGGAACACACAGGTACCCCCATTCCTGCCCCAACTCCTGGGAACACACAGGTACCCCCATTCCTGCAGAGCCCTGGGAACACACAGGTACCCCCATTCCTGGGAACACACAGGTACCCCCATTCCTGGGAACACACAGGTACCCCCATTCCTGCCCCAACTCCTGGGAACACACAGGTACCCCCATTCCTGCAGAGCCCTGGGAACACACAGGTACCCCCATTCCTGGGAACACACAGGTACCCCCATTCCTGGGAACACACAGGTACCCCCATTCCTGCCCCAACTCCTGGGAACACACAGGTACCCCCATTCCTGCAGAGCCCTGGGAACACACAGGTACCCCCATTCCTGGGAACACACAGGTACCCCCATTCCTGCCCCAACTCCTGGGAACACACAGGTACCCCCATTCCTGGGAACACACAGGTACCCCCATTCCTGCCCCCTTCCTGGGAACACACAGGTACCCCCATTCCTGGGAACACACAGGTACCCCCATTCCTGCCCCAACTCCTGGGAACACACAGGTACCCCCATTCCTGGGAACACACAGGTACCCCCATTCCTGCCCCAACTCCTGGGAACACACAGGTACCCCCATTCCTGGGAACACACAGGTACCCCCATTCCTGCCCCAACTCCTGGGAACACACAGGTACCCCCATTCCTGGGAACACACAGGTACCCCCATTCCTGCCCCCATTCCTGGGAACACACAGGTACCCCCATTCCTGGGAACACACAGGTACCCCCATTCCTGCCCCCTTCCTGGGAACACACAGGTACCCCCATTCCTGCAGAGCCCTGGGAACACACAGGTACCCCCATTCCTGGGAACACACAGGTACCCCCATTCCTGCCCCAACTCCTGGGAACACACAGGTACCCCCATTCCTGGGAACACACAGGTACCCCCATTCCTGCCCCCTTCCTGGGAACACACAGGTACCCCCATGTCTGCAGAGCCCTGGGAACACACAGGTACCCCCCTTCCTCCTGCCCTACCCAAAGCCTCCAAGCTCTGCCTCCCCTGGGCCCTGCCCTGAGCTCCCCCAGGCTGAGGGGACGTGGGCCTGGCATAGAGGGCACCCCTGCAGCACACAGTGCCAGCCCTGACACCCTCCTGCTGCTCCAAGCAGCCCGGCTTGGATTAAATTGTCCAGAGTGGCCCAGAGCAGCTGGGGCTGCCCCTGCATCCCTGGCAGTGCCCAGGGCCAGGCTGGGCACTGGGGACAGTGGGAGGTGTCCCTGCCATGGCAGGGGTGGCACTGGGTGGGCTTTAAGGTCCTTCCAAGCCAATCCACTCTGTGATTCCATGATCCCATGACAGTGCCTGGATCAGGGAGTTGTGCCCTGCCAGGTGCTGCTCCTGTGCCCCCAGGCCCTGTCCCTGCTCTACCCAAAGTGAAACTATTTGGAAAATGCCTTTTGGGAGAAGGAGGCAGGACCTGAGCCAGCTGCAGGCAGGAACAGCAGCCAGGGCTGGCTCCCAGCTGCTGCAGAGAAGGTGACAGTGCCACCCAGCCCTGTGACACTAATTCCAGCAGCTGGGGGCTCACAGGCACAGGGTGATCCATGCTCTCCCTCTCTCTGTGGGGTCTGGGCTTGGCAGAGCAGGGAGAGCCACCCTGGGAGTGCTGCTCTCTGTCACCAACCCAGAGGGCCAGGAGGTGTCCCTGGCTGAGCCCAGGCCTGCACAGAGCTGGGATCTGGGGCAGCCTGGGCTCCAGGGAGTGTTCAACAGCTCCCTGAGGCTGGAGGAGGGCTGCTCCCACCTGGAATGCTGCAGGTCCAGCTGGGCCCCAGGAGGGGCACCTTTGAGTCCTTTCAATCCCAAACACGTGCTCAGGCCAAGGGGACACGGGGATAATCCCCTTTCCTGTCCCACTGCCATGTCTACCCATGCCTTTGGTTGGGGTTTTTGGTAAATGCTTAAATCACTGAGCTGACCAGAAAAGCACAAATAGAGGGAAATGATGATCAACAATTTCTAAATTACCAGTCATGCTGAAATCATCAGGCTCCAAACCACCCCAGCAGTGGGGCCTGGCCTGTTAGGGATGTTCTGACCCTGATGGACTAACTGTGGCCTTTGGGCATGGAAACCCCAGCTTGGATCAATTAACCCCTCCTGATACAGGTGAACTACAGATCCAGGTCTGCTCTGTGCCACAGCCCCAACCCCTGCACACACAGCCCCTGCTCCCAGGGAGCCCCCATTGCCCCATTCCCAGGGAGCTCCCCCATTCCCAGGGGGCCCCCCATTCCCAGGGAGCCCCCAGAGCCCCACTCCCAGGGAGCCCCCATTGCCCCATTCCCAGGCCCCCCATCCGTTCCCACGGCTGCCTACATTGCATGGACATGGGTGACACCAGCTCCTCGTCCAGGTCATCCACGTCGTCGGTGATGATGAAGTGCGAGGGGTTGGGCCGGGGCGTGCCCATCCAGCCCGGGTCGATGTTGAGGGCCGAGGCCAGCGAGGGGATGCCGGGGTTGTTGACGATCTGGAAGCCGCAGAGCAGCTCGATCTGCTGCCAGCGGTGCAGCCGCTCCCGCAGCGCCGCCGTCACCTCGCTCAGCGCCTGTCTGTGGGGACAGGGACAGGGGACAATGCAGGGAGGGACGGGGACACTGACCCTGCACTGTCTGTGGGGACAGGGACAGGGGACAATGCAGGGAGGGACGGGGACACTGACCCTGCACTGTCTGTGGGGACAGGGACAGGGGACAATGCAGGGAGGGACGGGGACACTGACCCTGCATTGTCTGTGGGGACAGGGACATGGGGACAATGCAGGTGGGCACTGGGGACACAGCCCTGCACTGCCTGGGGACAGGGACACGGGGACAATGCAGGTGGGCATGGGGGCACTGACCCTGCACTGCCCGGGGTGCACTTGGATTTTGTACAAAACAAGGCCACAACTGAATTTTCTTTTGTTAACACACAGATGTGAAGATTAAAAAAAAAAAATCTAAAAAAAAGTATTTTTAGTTTTTAAAATTTATAAATAAAATTATTTATAATTGTATAAATATATATTTATATTATATATATAGATATATATAAAATAATGTAAGAATAATTAGGTTGGAAGAGACCTCTAAAATCATCAAGTCCAACCTATAATGTAATGCAATATAATATAATAGATATATATATATATATATAATTTATATATAATGTATATAGAAATATATATTAAAATTTTATCTAATCACTCAGTATCTATTTACAAAAACATCCCAACAAAAATGTATCAAAAATTAAAGTTGATAATAAAACTTAGTTAAATAGCTGATTTAATAAATAAAATCTAACATCGTAAATAAAAAACACTTAAATGAATTTATAGATTTTAGTCATCATAATAGTTGTACTATTATACAACTAGTAGTACAACTATAATAGCTGTACCATTGTAAAACTATTACAGTTGTACTACTAGTTGTACTATAGTCGTACTACTAATCATAGTACCTTATTTACTCCAATACATTCAACAAATAATTAAGAGAACTATTAAAAAAGTCTTCATAGTTTAAAGAGGAAGGGGAGATATCGGGGTCAGCTGGGCATCCTGACATGTGAGACACTTTTCATGCCATCTCCAGGAATACAGCAATTAAAAAATGCAGCAGCAGCTGAAGCACCCAGGGACAACAACAAGGGGGAATGGCTGCCAGTGCCAGAGGGCAGGGCTGGGTGGGATCTTGGCAATGAGGAATTGTTCCCTGGCAGGGTGGGCAGGCCCTGGCACAGGGTGCCCAGAGCAGCTGGGGCTGCCCCTGCATCCCTGGCAGTGCCCAAGGCCAGGCTGGACACTGGGGACAGTGGGAGGTGTCCCTGCCATGGCAGGGGTGGCACTGGGTGGGATTTGGGGTCCCTCCCAGCTCAAGTCATTCCATGACAATCCCTTAAGCGTCCTGCAGCCTCCTGGAACCTCGTTTGGGCAGGACTTTTAATTGCTCCATGTCACTGTGGTCCCGTTTCTCACAGGTAAAATCAGGTTATTGATGAAGAAGAGCAAGTCCAACCCCAGGTCACTGAGGACAACAGAAAATGAGCCCCAGAGCCCCTGCAGAGGTGAGGTCACTCCTGCCTGGGACAGGGGAGGGGTGAAGAGGGAGGTGCTGAGCAGACACTCACTTTGCAGTTAGGATTTTATGATCCACATCATCCAGAGAGGAACTGTGAGCGACGTGGAACGTCCCAAAAAGGGTGTTTCGCTTCTTTTTGATCTTTTCAGCCTGGAATACCAACAGAGAAAGGTCAGAGGAAGAAGAGAACCTGAAGTTTCCTCCAGGCCATGGACGTCCTGGATGGGCTGGGACAGGAACAGCCCCTGCAGCTGCCTGCACATGTGGGAATGGTGGGAATGGTGCTGTTACTGAGGAATGCTGCTCTCCCTGGCACTGGCATGAGGAATTCCCCAGCAGCAAGTAGCAGGTTGGGGATTTCATGCTCCCTTCTCCCAGCTTCCCAAAAATCAGAGGGAACTGCACTGAAAGGCTGAACTGTCAGAGCAGAGCTGGAGCCCCCATCCCTGGAGGGATTTCACAGCCCTGTGCACGTGGCACCTGGGGACATGGGGCAGTGGTGGCCTTGGCACTGCTCAGGGAGTAGGTGGACATGAAGGTGTCCCAGGGTTTCTCCAACCCAAGCCATTCCATGATTCCATGAGGCAGTACCTCACCCAGTGAAGGGCTCTCACACACTGGCTCATCCCTCCCCGAATAACCACCAAACACACCCAGGGCGTGGGCCGAGGAGGATTTCTGGTTTGAGGCTGAGTTTGCGCCATTGTATCAGAAATTAAAGTCTCCTCCCACAGCTCTTCCACTCCCAGCTCCAGTGCATGAACCTGGCACTTAGGAGAGCCAAGGATGCGGGTGCAAGAAGTGACACAGCCAAAGGAAAACTGTTGGAATGTTAAAATGCTCCCAATCAAAGCAGATGAAGGCAGACAGATTTCCCTGCTGCCAGCTCAGCTCCATATGGCCATGGGGACGAGTCACAACAGCTCCCTGGGCTCATCCCTCAGGGCTGGCACACAAATCCCAGAGCAGGAATGCAGCGATGATTCAGGACCTGGGGTTCCACTGCCTGTGCATGCTCATCACCCTGAGCAGGGACGGTGCTCAAAGCCTCCTGCTCACCCCAGCAACCCCTGCCCCAGATTCCCAGGGCTCCAGGCTCCAGCAGTGCCCAGGGTGGGACCTGCCCACCCTGAGAGCCCAAGGCTCAGGAGCACCATCCTCATCCTCATCCTGCTCGGCCCCTGCTCACACCTCTCTTGTGCTGCACTTCTACAAGATGCAAATTTAAGGCATGAAGAGAGAAACTGCCCTTGAGCTGAGGGAAGGCAGGGCTGGGTGGGATCTCGGCAATGAGGAATTGTTCCCTGGCAGGGTGGGCAGGCCCTGGACTAGAACTCCCAGAGCAGCTGGGGCTGCCCCTGCATCCCTGGCAGTGCCCAAGGCCAGGCTGGACACGGGGCTGGGAGCAGCCTGGGATAAAATCAAAGGTGTCCCTGCCCACAGAATGAGATGAACTTTGAGGTCCTTCCTAACCCAAGCCACTCTGGGACTCCACGATGCCACAAAGCCAAGAAGATGAGGAGATCCATCTCTGCAGGTTCAGCCCCCAGACCTCCCCAGGACTCAGCATGAGGCTGCTCCAGCTCTCACCCCTTCCTTGGCCACCAGCAGCTGCTTCTCCGCGTTCTGCTTCTTGATGTTGTAGTACTGCACCTCCACCTCGTGGGTCAGCTGCAGCCACTTCTGCAGGGCCTCGGGGGCAGCCCAGCTGCAGTGGGACTCCAGCTCCTTCTCCGCGTTCTTCAGCGCCATCCGCACCTGGGGAGAGGCACCGGGACACATGGAGCGGCTGTGGGGACGTGGTCATCCCACAGCTCATCCCCTCTGCTGCCACCCCCTGCCCAGGCACCTGCACCAGGCCTGGCAGCAGGAAACCCCTCTGGAGGAGTGCTGGCATCCTGGGGGCTGCAGGAGAGGAGCCCCCCACAGGGCAGGCTGCTGCTGCGAGCACCAGAACCTCCCACAGACCATTCCTGCCACCCTGAGCTGAGCTCCTTCCCCAGAAACTGCCAGCCAGCACCGTGCTCCGAGCACCAGAACCTCCCACAGACCATTCCTGCCACCCTGAGCTGAGCTCCTTCCCCAGACACTCCCAGCCAGCACTGTGCTCCAAGCAGCAGAACCTCCAGAACCGCCCAGGAACCATTCCTGCCACCCTACAACTGAGTTCTTTCCCCAGAAGTTCTCAGCCAGGACCATGCTGAGCTCCCTCTCGACCCCTCCTCATCACCAGGAGCCACAGGAAACCCCTCTGGAGCCCATGGCACAGCGCATGAGGTGGTTAAAAGGGAATGAAGCTCGCAGAGGGGATGCTCTGGGGTTTCTGCAGCCTCTAGAAGCTCTGCAGAGCTTGCTGCCTGTCTGTAACTCCCCCTGCGGAGGCAGAGCCCCTGACAGGCAATCCCTGTCTCACCACAGCTCCCAGACAAGCCCAGGGAGCTCGTCAGGAGACGACTTCCACACTGCACAAAGTGAGAAAAATATTTAGACACAAAACATGTGCTGCCGGTCAGGAAAAGAAACAGCCTGGCTGCATCAGCCACTCCTGGGGCGTCTCCCTCATCGCAGCCCAGGCTCCTGCACACCCTGACACCCACAGAGACAGGATTAGAAGGGCCTGGCTGGGAAGCCAGCTGAGCACACTGCAGCCTCACAGAAAAGCTGTAGTGGTGCAGACCCCCAGGAATGAACTGGTGTGCTGCAGTGCCCACCCTGTGGAGAGGCTCTCACAGCCTGGCCAGCCCTGCAGGAAGGGAAGGTGTGCCAGCCTGGAGCGGCAGCAGGATGGCACCACAACCCCAGGGCACACTGCAGGGATGGGCACTGTGCCACCACAGCACCCTGGGGCTCAGGGGGCTCTGTGGGTGCACCCTGCACAGCAGCTCTGCTGCCACCCCAGCACTGCCCTGCTCCTGCCACCCCAGCCCTGCCCTGCTGCTGCTCCTGCCACCCCACACTGCCCTGCTCCTGCCACCCCACACTGCCCTGCTGCTGCTCCTGCCACCCCAGCCCTGCCCTGCCCCTGCTCCTGCCACCCCAGCACTGCCCTGCCCCTGCTCCTGCCACCCCACACTGCCCTGCTCCTGCCACCCCAGCCCTGCCCTGCTGCTGCTCCTGCCACCCCACACTGCCCTGCCGCTGCAGCTGCCACCCCACACTGCCCTGCTGCTGCTCCTGCTACCCCACACTGCCCTGCTGCTGCTCCTGCCACCCCAGCCCTGCCCTGCTCCTGCCACCCCACACTGCCCTGCCGCTGCAGCTGCCACCCCAGCCCTGCCCTGCCGCTGCTCCTGCCACCCCACACTGCCCTGCCGCTGCAGCTGCCACCCCACACTGCCCTGCTGCTGCTCCTGCCACCCCACACTGCCCTGCTGCTGCAGCTGCCACCCCACACTGCCCTGCTCCTGCTCCTGCCACCCCACACTGCCCTGCTGCTGCTCCTGCCACCCCAGCCCTGCCCTGCTGCTGCTCCTGCCACCCCAGCACTGCCCTGCTCCTGCTCCTGCCACCCCACACTGCCCTGCTCCTGCCACCCCACACTGCCCTGCTGCTGCTCCTGCCACCCCACACTGCCCTGCTCCTGCTCCTGCCACCCCACACTGCCCTGCCGCTGCTCCTGCCAGCCCAGCACTGCCCTGCTCCTGCTCCTGCCACCCCACACTGCCCTGCTCCTGCCACCCCAGCACTGCCCTGCTCCTGCCACCCCAGCCCTCACCTGCTCCTGCCACCCCACACTGCCCTGCCGCTGCAGCTGCCAGCCCACGGGCACGGCCGTGCCTGGCGGCGGTGGGCGGATGCAGAGCAGGGTTTTTGTGCAGCGTTGCTCACTCTTGGAGCTTTTCCCTGCAGCTTTTCCCTGGATGTGCTCTTCCTTAACTCAGGCACGTTCCACCCAGCCCAGCCTGGGGGTTTAGGGAGCCAAGAGCCCCGGGGTCCAGGCAGATCTCTGAAATTGTGTATTTTACCCAGAAGGAGCATCCATCCAGAAGCAGCCCAGAGGCACCACACACCACAGGTCAGACACTTGTACCACTTGTGATACCAGTTGTACCTGTGTGGTTTAGGGCTGTTCAGTATAAAACTGCCTAAATCAGTCCCAAATTCAGTCCCAGCCCCTGGCTTTTCCCATTGGGCACCAGCGGCACCAGCCAGGTGCTGCTCCCACCTCAGCAGGACTCTGACCATCACCCACAGGCATCTGGGATTTGGGAATACAGAGGAAACACGGGTAGGAAATCTGGTTGTTATGGGTAGAGGAGTGCTCATAACACTCACAGGAACGAGGTTTTTAGGGAATGGTGGGAAAGGGAAGTGCTGTGGAACAGGCAAGGACCAGTGGCTAAAATGAGTGTCCACAACCCAAACTCTTGTGGTTCTGCAGGGAATCTGTGCAAACACGAGTTATTTTGTGTGTGTCTCCATTCTCCTGGGAAGACCTTTAAGACCCCATTTGGATCACTAAGAGCAACAATTTATAGGGAAATTGATATGAAAGTTATACTGAGCCCTGATGAGACCCCACCTGCAGAGCCTGCAGCCTGGGGTGCAGGAGGATGTGGGGCTCCAGGAGCCAGCCCAGAGGAGCCAGGGAGCTGCTCCAGGGCTGGAGCCCCTCTGCAGCCAGGCTGGGAGAGCTGGGGGGGCTCACCTGCACAGGAGAAGCTGCAGGGAGAGCTCCGAGCCCCTGGCAGGGCCTGCAGGGGCTCCAGCAGAGCTGCAGAGGGACTGGGGACAAGGCCTGCAGGGACAGCACCCAGGGAATGGCTGCCAGTGCCAGAGGGCAGGGCTGGGTGGGATCTTGGCAGTGAGGAATTGTTCCCTGGCAGGGTGGGCAGGCCCTGGCACAGGGTGCCCAGAGCAGCTGGGGCTGCCCCTGCATCCCTGGCAGTGCCCGAGGCCAGGCTGGGCACTGGGGACAGTGGGAGGCGTCCCTGCCATGGCAGGGGTGGGGTGGGATGGGATTTAAGGTCTCTCCAGCCCAAACCAGTCTGAGGTCCTGTTCCTCAATTCCCTCAGTGCTCTCTGTGGCCCCACTGGGGTCTGTGGAGGGTGCCCCAGTGAGGAGGGAGGGAGGGAGGGATGGATGAAGATCCTGGGAACAGGACATTTCCATCCCATACACCCAAGTCCTGCAGCGCGGCCTGGGTGCTCAGAACCCTGGTGCAGAGCAGGTCTGTGTCACCTCTCCCTGGAGCAGGGGCTGTGCTGGGGGGCCAGGGGGTGACAGGTTAATGTCACAGGTGTCCTGGGCAGGGGGGCAGTGCTGGGGTTACGGTCACACAGTGCTGTGGGACACCGCAGTACTCACCTGCCTCCGGCCTGGCAGCTCTCAGCTCACATCAGCTCCTGGGCTCCTTGATGGCAACGCAGGGCAAGGGCAGGGTGAGAGCTGGGCTGCTCCAGAGTGGGCACCCAGCCCACTGTGCCCAAACACACTGCCCAGGGTCTGTCTGTGCCAGCAGGGACACCCCAGAACCCAGGAGGATGGATAAGGGCACTCCCGAGGGGCTCGGGGCTGCTGCAGCCCCAGGCAGGAAGGGAATTTGCTGCCTGTCCCCCTGCACTGCCACAGGGCTCCCAGGACAATTGGTCCTGCCTTGCCAGGGGAAGCCCTGGATTCCTGCCTTGGTTTCCTCCCTGCCCTCCATGGTGGCAAAAAATCCTGGACACAGCTGGGAGGATACATACACACACACACACACACACACACACACACACACGGCCTTGGAACACCCAAGGAACCTGCCTGGCTCCTGCAGGTCTGGCTCCAGACTCAGTTTAAACTGATCTGTGACTTGCAGCCAGGTGAGAACTGTCCCTCAGGTGAGACAGGAAGCAGCTACTGGGATTGTGTGTTTGGGCTCCTTGTAGGTTTGGGGAGGTTAAGGTTGGACACTGGGTAAATTTCCTCATGGAAAGGGTTGTCCAGGCCTGGCACAGCTGCCCAGGGCCATGCTGGGGTCACATCCATGGAGGGATTTCACAGGATGTGCCAACTGGGGACATGGTCAGTGGTGGCCTTGGCAGTGCTGGGAAAGGGCTGGACTGGATGGTCCCAGAGGGCTGCTCCAACTCTTGCACACCCTCTGATCCACGAGAAAACATGGAAAGTAACTGAACTCATTCTAAATCTGTCCTAAATCCATGAACAGAGATACAGAGAGACTGCACAGGCCGGGGAGGGAGTCAGAAATGCCAGAGGCTGCAGCTCCAGGGCACGTCCAACCCCTCTGCTCCTGCTGGGATGTCACAAGGTGCCAGCACCTGCCCTGTCCAGCACCACAGCAGTGACTGGGATGAGTAATGGACACCATGGAAAAGAGGTTTGGAGCTTTCCCACCACAAAGGAGAGTGGGAAAGCAAAGGCAGAAGAGCAGCAGCATCACTGGATTCAGGGAGTTGGAGAGCAGTGAGGACTGGAGTCCCTCAGAAGCCAAGACTGGCACTGGAAATGTCTTTGATGGTGACAGGAACAGGGATCCTGGGCAGGGACAGGGGGATCCAGGGCAAGGACAGGGTTACAGGGACAGGGATACAGGGCAGGGACACTGGGATCCTGGGCAGGGACAGGGTTACAGGGACAGGGATACAGGGCAGGGACACTGGGATCCTGGGCAGGGACAGGGATACAGGGACAGGGATCCAGGGCAGGGACACTGGGATCCAGGGCAGCCCCAGCCTGGCAGTGACACGGAGCTGGTGCTGTGGGCACACCCTGCAGGGAAGGGATGGGGCATCCAGAGGCACCTGGGCAGCCTGGAGAGCTGGGACCGTGCCAGCCTCGTGCAGCCCAGCAGGACCAAGGGCAGGGCCTGCAGCTGGCTGGGGGCAATGCCAGCACAAACACAGCCTGGGGACAATGAGCTGGGAGCAGCCCTGGGAGAAGGAGCTGGGGATTGGTGGGAGAAGCTGCACAGGCCCTGGCCATGAGCACTGGGACCTGCAATCCCTGTGCCCTGGGCTGATCCCACAGGGTGGGCAGCAGGAAAGGGACTGGGATTAAATCCCTGTGCCCTGTTCAGGTGAGAGCAGAGCAGCTGGGGCTGCCCTGCATCCCTGGCAGTGCCCAGGGCAGGCTGGGCACTGGGGCTGGAGCAGCCTGGGGCAGTGGGAGGTGTCCCTGCCATGGCAGGGGTGGCACTGGACGGGATTTAGAGCCCTCCCAAGGCAGCATTGTGCGTTTCTGTGACTCCTCACGGGATGCAGCAGCACTGCCCTCAGTGGCAAGCGTGTGCAGGTGCCTGCCCAGGTGAGGCTCACCTGCTCCAGCTCCTGCTCAGCGTATTTCTGCCGGCTGAGCTCGTTCTCGGTGCCCTCGCGCAGCTCCCGCAGCCGGTGCGCCTCCTGCTTGGCGATGCTGATCTCGTCCTGCAGCTTCTTCTCCAGGTGCACCTTCTCCACCTCCACAGAACGGTGCTCCTCCTGCGCCTTCTGCAGCCTGCAGCACACACAGAGGGACAGGGCTGGGCTGGGACAGCTCCCTGAGCCCTGCAGGGCCAGGACCAGGGCTGCCCTCCAGAAACAGAAACATTTCTGCTCTGCCCTCCAAAGCCAGCTCTGCTCTGCCCACCAGAGTCATTCCTGCTCTGCTCTGCCCACCAAAACCAGTTCTGTGCTCTGCTCTGCCCTCCAGGTCTAGCCCTGCCCTGCTCACAGAACCAGTCCTGTGCTCTGCCCACCAAAACCAGCCCCGCTCTGTTCTGCTCTCCAGAGCCGGCCCTCTGCTCTGCCCACCAGATCCAGCTCTGCTCTACTCTGTCCACTAGAGCCAGCCCTGCTCTGCTCCCCAAAACCAGCTCTGTGCCCTGCTCTGCTCCCCAAAACCAGCTCTGTGCCCTGCTCTGCCCTCCAGAGCCAGCCCTGCCCTGCTCTGGCCACAGGCATGGCAGGGAGAGTTCAGTGTGGCTGGGAAGAAAGGAAATTGTCAACTGCTTGGTCTCAGTTTGATTCATTTATCAAATGCTCAGGATGCATTTTCTTCATTTCCCACAGCACACCCAGATTTCCTCTAATGAGTCTCAAATTAAGCTCAAGTTTTGGTATTTTCACCCAAGTGAAGACTTTGATAAAGGAAAGAGGGGAAGATCTGCCAGAGCCCATCAGACCCCCCAGATGGGATGGATCCATGTTCCTCCCACAAAATCCTGCAAATTCAGACATGGCTTAATCCTGCCTGGACATTCTTCTTCCTCCTCATGACAGACTGAATCAGCAGGAATAGATGGCAGCAATGAAAGCCTGGATCCCCATGGATCAGTGGGATCTTCCCCGAGGAGCTGGCCTGTGCTGGGGCTCCCTGCAGGGCTGTGAGGCTGGCAGGGCACCAGCTGGGCCAGCGACCCTCACAGAGGATCCAGTGTCACCTGTCCCAGGGAGACTGCACCCACCTGGGGCTGTCCCCGGGGAGACTGCACCCACCTGGGGCTGTCCCAGGGAGACTGCACCCACCTGGGGCTGTCCCCGGGGAGACTGCACCCACCTGGAGCTGTCCCCAGGGGAGACTGCACCCACCTGGGGCTGTCCCCAGGGGAGACTGCACCCACCTGGGGCTGTCCCCAGGGAGACTGCACCCACCTGGAGCTGTCCCTGGGGAGACTGCACCCACCTGGAGCTGTCCCAGGGAGACTGCACCCACCTGGGGCTGTCCCAGGGGAGACTGCACCCACCTGGAGCTGTCCCCAGGGGAGACTGCACCCACCTGGGGCTGTCCCAGGGAGACTGCACCCACCTGGGGCTGTCCCCAGGGGAGACTGCACCCACCTGGGGCTGTCCCCAGGAGACTGCACCCACCTGGAGCTGTCCCAGGGAGACTGCACCCACCTGGAGCTGTCCCCAGGGGAGACTGCACCCACCTGGGGCTGTCCCAGGGAGACTGCACCCACCTGGAGCTGTCCCAGGGAGACTGCACCCACCTGGGGCTGTCCCCAGGGGAGACTGCACCCACCTGGAGCTGTCCCCAGGGGAGACTGCACCCACCTGGGGCTGTCCCAGGGAGACTGCACCCACCTGGGGCTGTCCCAGGGAGACTGCACCCACCTGGAGCTGTCCCCAGGAGACTGCACCCACCTGGAGCTGTCCCAGGGAGACTGCACCCACCTGGGGCTGTCCCCAGGGGAGACTGCACCCACCTGGGGCTGTCCCCAGGAGACTGCACCCACCTGGGGCTGTCCCAGGGAGACTGCACCCACCTGGAGCTGTCCCCAGGGGAGACTGCACCCACCTGGGGCTGTTCCTGGGGAGACTGCACCCACCTGGGGCTGTCCCAGGGGAGACTGCACCCACCTGGGGCTGTCCCAGGGGAGACTGCACCCACCTGGAGCTGTCCCCGGGGAGACTGCACCCACCTGGGGCTGTCCCAGGGAGACTGCACCCACCTGGGGCTGTCCCCGGGGATTGAACAGACACCAAGAGCAGCCCCAAGGGACAGACACCATTGGCCAAGACCATTACCAAGGGGAATTGAACAGAGACACGGAGCTGTCCCAAAGTGAAGATGACAGTGACAAAGAGCTGCTGCCAAACTGAGAACACATGTCTGACACCAGCTGGGACAGGCCCTGCTGGCACAGGCTGGCACAGCCCTGCAGTCACCAGGACACCCCACATGCCTTGATGGCACAGCCCTGCAGTCACCAGGACACCCCACACGCCCGGCTGGCACATCCCTGGGTCCTGCCATGCCCCACACCCAATGCCCACTCACACAAGTGACACACTGGTGACGTGTCCCCCTCATGCCTGGCCATGGGGATCTGGGGGCACAGTTGAGGGGTCGGTTTGGTCATTTTTAGCTGAGCAGGCAGCACACAAGGACAGGCCATGCCCAGGCACCAGGGCCCAGCTGCTGCAGCTGGCTCAGGGCGGTGCCTGAGGCTCCCACTCCTGCAGGCTGGAACAGAACAGACCTGCCCCAGCACCAGGACCAGCAGTGAGGCCACCCCTGCCACGGCAGGGACACCTCCCCCTGTGCCAGGCTGCTCCTCAGTGCCCAGCCTGGCCCTGGGCACTGCCAGGGATGCAGGGGCAGCCCCAGCTGCTCTGGGCAAGCAGGGAGCTCACATTCCAGGAGCTTCCGTCCAATCCACACATCTCCAAAACAGACATGCCCACTCCTTTCAGTAGGATGTGCCGAGGCTCGATGATGTTGATGAGTCACTTAATGGCCTGGGAAGTGTCACTGCTGCAGGGTGTTCTCCAGGGTGCTCTGGAGATGAATAAAGGCTGGGGGTTGGTAGGAACGTTCCCAGCTCCTCAGGAGCAGGTCTGAGCTGCTCAGCACATTCCAGCAGCACTGGCACTGCAGGGGCACCCCGTGCCTTCCAGAGGGCTGCTCAGCACCGAGCCTCACCCAGCCAGCACAGCAGGGCCTTCAAGCTCTGAAAGTGAAGTCTCTGAGCAGAACTGCAGCACAACTGCTCCACAAGTCCTGGAGCACTGGGGCTGTCTGGAGTTTTCACTGCTCCTGGGGCAGCTGAAGACCCCAGCTGGACCCCTCTGGGCAAGGATGAGGAAGAGAAGGGACATTTCCCTCTAGAGGCCTCCCAAGGCCCCAGTTCACCTCTTTTCCTCCCAAGGATGAGGAAGGGAAGGGACACTTCCCCTCAAGAGGCCTCCCAAGCCCTCAGCTCTCCTCATTTTCTCCCAGGAATGAGGAAGGGAAGGGACATTTCCCCTGGAGGCCTCCCAAGCCCCCAGATCTCTTCCCAGCCCCTGATCTCCTGCTCAGTGCCCTCTGTGGAGGACAGGCCCTGCTGAGCTGCTCTGGCTCAAGGCTGTGCCGAGTCCCAGAGGTTTTGTGTTTCTTCCTGAGGGGCTTTAGAGCATTAGTTGAACTTCCCAGGAACATCCATCCACTTGTTTACGTGGCTGTGCCCTCAGCAGCAGGGCCCAAGGTCGTTCCTCACAGGCTCATTCCAGTTTGGAGCTCAGAGGTGACACCCAGCCCTGGACAGCGCTGCTGCAGGGATGGACACGGAGAAGGGATCCCTGTCTCCTTCCAGATGCAGGAAAAATCCATCAAACCTTCTTTGGGAGCGCTTCCAAGCTGTAACATGAAACTCCACGAGGCTGTGTGGAACCAGCTGTGGGCTGGAGCCACAGAGGGGAGCGGGTTTGTGCCAGGGGAACGTGCCCAGCGTGGCTCCATCACCGGGGAGCTCTCTCCTCAGGGACACCAGCTGGTGCCACCTCACTGGGGACAGGAGCCCTTCCAGCAACACTCAGGGGCAGGGTGAACCCCTGCAGGCTCTAATGGGCTCCTAGGCCATTGCAGTGGGGCTGCAGAGCTGGGGGTGCACAGCACACACTCCCAAAAGCTGGCTGGCTGCAGGCCTGACACCCTCAGGACCCTGGTGCCTGCACAGGGCACTCCTCACACCCCGTGACTGGCCTGGCATCAAACCCATGCTCACAGAAGGCACTGGAAATGCAGCCATCAGCTCGCAGGGCAGCCTAGTTAATGTTTATCCTCCCAAATTCCACTGAAACCTCACAGAAAATAGCTCAAGGCCCACACCATCCTGCTCTGTTATTTGCAAAATCTGCCCTTAAAATATTCCATTACCAGAGCACCCCACGGGTTTGTCACCACCAGGGCTGAAGGCTCTTCCCTGTCCCAGAAGATCCCTATGTCCAGAGGCTCTTCTGGAGCCTGTTCTCCCATCAGTAGCTCTACTGGAACCACTGCAGTGATTCCTGTGAGCAGAGACCCCATTCCCGAGGCTGCAGGCTTTGATCCATATGCCAAGAGCCCAGATATTCCTGTTTAATACTCCAAAATGATGTATTTTTTTCACTTTCCAAGCAACACCCTTCGACTCAGGTATTGCTTCCCCACACAGCTCCAAGAATTCAAGAGGGGATGTGTAAATCCCCGATTGCTCCCACACACTTTTTCCCCACCAAAAGCCAAGGTGAAAGAAGCTTGGATGACAAATTCCACGTGAGATGGATTGCACGGCAGGAATGGGACTGGACAAGCTCTAAGGCCCCTTGGAACCCGAAGCATTCCCTGGTTCTGTGACTAGGAAAGAACAGCCGGTCCAGGAGTCCCTGCAGGAGGAGGCAGGCCCCATCTGAGCTCCAGAGGCTGCTGGCAGCTTTGCCAGTCCCTCAGGAAGGGGCTGACTCTGGTGTGAGGCACCAGGACAGCCAAAAACAGCTAAAAACAGCTCAAAACCGGCATTTCCTGAAACCCGAAGGAACAGAAGCGTGCAGGAAGAGCTGAGCGCTCCAGCTGGATGGACAATGGGAACCTACCTCTCCTGCAGGTCATGGAGAGACTGCTCAGCCCTGTGGAGACCCTCCAGGTCCTTCATCATCTTCTTCATGTGCTCCTTGGAGTAGCGGTTCTGGATGTAGGCGAACCAGCAGCCGCCCACGCCGATGACGATGGACACCACCAGCATGAAGTCCTTGAGGTGGTTGTGACGAGTCACTGCAAGAGACCAGAGACACGGCTGGGGCCAAAGGAGCACTGGAGAGCTCCAAAGGGCTCCAAAGAGCCAGGGTGGGACAGCAGAACTCAGGGCAGTCCTGTAAGGAATTGTGGCACAGGATTCACCGAGGGGAAAGTTGAGCTGTTTCAATGTTTCAGGAGAAAAACAGAAGCTTGACAATATTTATTCAGTTTGGAGACAGCAACAGCAACAATGGAGATAAACTCCAAATCTTCCAGCTCCAATTTGCCTGGCAGTAAGCGGTACAGGGGAAACTGCACAGAGCCACTCCCCACCAGAATGGCTGTGATCTCACAGGGCAGCACAGGTGACTAAGGACAAAATAAACACTTGGAAAAACACTGCAAGAGACCAGAGACACGGCTGGGGCCAAAGCAGCACTGGGAGACTCCAAAGGGCTCTGCTGCACCAGAGCAGGACAGGAGAACTCAGGGCAGTCCTATAGGGAATTGTGGCACAGGATTCACTGAGGGGAAAGTTGAGCTGGGTCAATATTTCAGAGGGAAACCAGAAGCTTGACAACACTTATTCAATTTAGAGACAGCAACAACAACAAAAAAGGTGAAATTGCAAATCTTCCAGCTCCAATTAGCCTGGCAATAAGTGATAGAGGGGAAACTGCACAGAGGAACCCCTCCAGAATGGCTGTGATCTCACAGGGCAGCACAGGTAACTAAGGACAAAATAAACACTTGGACAAACACTGCTGAGATCACAGAGCTGGGGCAGCTCAAGTGTCCAACTGTCAAGCTGCCAAGCTTTCCATCAGAATCACAACTCAGTGTGGAAATTCCCTTATTCAACAGTAAATTCAAAAAAAGGTGTTGATGCATGTGAGAGGATGAAAGTAATTAAGTGGGGGCTCAAGTGCTAAACAAAGCCCAAAAGATGAGTCAAGCAGATTTTTTCCTGTAACTCAACCAAGTGTGTGGTAGAAAAGCCACAAATGAAAGAGCAGCTCAGTCCAGAGAGCTGGGACTTAATGATCAGTATCCACTGGTTTTGAACAAACAACAGGCAATTCACACCAGATCCAGGGAAAAAAATATCTGTACTGAGGGGGCAGGCCTTGGCACAGGGTGCCCAGAGAAGCTGTGGCTGTGGAGGAGTCCCTGCCATGGCAGGGGTGGGTTAGACGGGAGCTGCAGCCCCTCCCAAGCCCAGCTGTTCTCTGGTCACAGCTAAATCACATCTGGCACAGCTGGGGGGACACGAGGGGACCTGGCAGGTGGAAACCTGAACTGGGAAGGCAGAGCACAGCACAGACTGACCTGGATGGACACATGAGGACAGGGCTGCTGCTCCCTGCCCACACTGCAGAGCCTTCCCCTCACAGGGAGAGGGACAGGAGCCCTCCCCAGGCCCAGGAGCCAGGCAAGCAGCACCTGCGATCCATCAGTCCCTGCAAGCAGCCCGGGTAACTCCAGCCCTCAGAGCCAAACAAGGGGAGCGCTGGCCCCGCTCCCCTCCGGACGGATCAGCACAACATCCCCTTCCGAGGGAGCAGCTCCTGGCAATGCCTGCAGCTCCCAGCTGGGGAGTGCTGTGTGTCCCACCCTCCCACAGCCCCGCTCTCCGGCCCCCCTGGGCCATTCCCTGCCAGCCCCCCCAGCTGGGCCTGCCCCTGGTGCCAGCGGGGCTCAGCTCCGGCACAGCAGCACTGCACACATCCTGCCTCTGCACCAGCCCTGGCCAAAGACATGTGTCTCCCTGATTTTTTAAGTTTCTCTAAGCCTTCTAATGTTTACATTCTTGTAGAAAACTTTTTCACACACTTTATGTGAATAACTTATTCTTTTATGGAGGAAGAGAAATTGATGGACTGTTGGTTTGTCCAGTGTCATTGGAGAGGTGGCACTGTCACCCTCCAAACCACTGTCACTTTTAGAAATCTATAAATGGTGGAGTCAGAAAATAAACTTCCCTTTTTTGCCTTGAGAACAGCAGTGTGTATGCACATCGTGTCATTTCGTGTCCTATAGTGACAGACACGGGCATGAGGAAACTCTGAGGAAAACTCAGCTTGGAAGGAAATGTAGAGCATGAAATGCCAGGATGGTTTGGGTTGGGAGGGACCCTAAATCCAGCCCAGTGCCACCCCTGCCATGGCAGGGACACCTCCCACTGTCCCCAGTGCCCAGCCTGGCCTTGGGCACTGCCAGGGATGCAGGGGCAGCCCCAGCTGCTCTGGGCACCCTGTGCCAGGGCCTGCCCACCCTGCCAGGGAACAATTCCTCATTGCCCAGATCCCACCCAGCCCTGCCCTCTGGCACTGGCAGCCATGCCCCCTCGGCCTGGCACCCCAGAGCAGAGGGGCTCTAACCCTGGGAGCATCTCCATTTTCTCACCTTCATTGTAGATGCTTTTTTCTGGTATCTAATCCCAACCAACCCTCCTGCAGCTCCAGACCTTCCTCCCTTTTTGAATCATTTCACTTATTTCAAACACCAAGCCCAGGCAGAGCTGCAAGCCCAGCAGGACATCAAGTCCTGCAGCTGAGCACAACAATCAGTCTGTGATAAAACTGTGCCCGCTCTCCCTCCTTTCCCAAAACAAGGCAATGGGGAAGTGGGAGAAGCCTGTTTTCCATGGGGCACGTGGCTGTTCCTGCAGCCTGTGCAGGTGTAGGGTGAGCCCAGGCCTGCCTGCTGCTGGGAGCAGGACAGGCCGTGCCAACCCTGCCGAGGGCCAGGGACAAAGCCAGGGCATTTAAATCACAATCCAGTGCACAGGAACAATCTGAGGGTGCCCTCAGCCTGTGGCCCAGGGCACAGGAGCAGCAGGGAAAGAGATCAAATTACAGAAAGTTCTGTCCCAAAAGCAGCAGAGCTGCACCTGCAGAGCCTCCAGCCCTGGGACACCAGCAGCAGGAGCACCTGGAGCTGCTGCAGAGAGCCCAGAGGGGCTGGAGCCAGGCTGGGAGAGCTGGGGGGGCTCACCTGGGGAGGAGAAGCTGCAGGGAGAGCTCCGAGCCCCTGGCAGGGCCTGCAGGGGCTCCAGCAGAGCTGCAGAGGGACTGGGGACAAGGATGGAGGGACAGCACCCAGGGAATGGCTGCCAGTGCCAGAGGGCAGGGCTGGGTGGGATCTTGGCAGTGAGGAATTGTTCCCTGGCAGGGTGGGCAGGGCCTGGCACAGGGTGCCCAGAGCAGCTGGGGCTGCCCCTGCATCCCTGGCAGTGCCCAAGGCCAGGCTGGACACTGGGGACAGTGGGAGGTGTCCCTGCCATGGCAGGGGTGGCACTGGGTGGGATTTAGGGTCCCTCCCTACCCAAAGCAGTCTGGGATTCCATGTTTCACCTGAAGTTGTGCTATTTTGTGCCAGATCAATTCCTGAACCACAGGAACCGGACCCCAAAGGGACAGACACAGGAGGAATCATCTCATGTTGCTCAGATTATAATTGCACCACGCACCCTTGCACTTGGATTAATTACAGAGCTGAAGTGGTCAGACCTGTTTGCTGGAGGAGATGGCAGGGCTGGAGCCTGGCAGCAGGGACCAGACCTGGAGGGATGGCAGGAGCCTGCAGATCCACATGGAAACCGGCCATGGAATCTGGCTGGAACCTCTGCCACGGGCCAGACACCCACCCCTGGAGGCCTGGGCTGGGAAAGCTTCCCCCAGCAGCAGGAACAGCACTGTGTCCACCTGCTGTGATCCCCATGGGCAGCAGGTCTGCATTTAGGAGCCTGCAGGACGCCTGGGGCTCCAACTGAGGCTGCTTTTATCAAAGCTTTTACACCAGTGGTGAACAGAGCTTCAAGGGAGGAGACAAACCCTTGAACTGTGCACCTGTGCACCACATCCCCCTGCCAGCAGCTCAGAGAGCCCCAGAGCCCAGCTCCCCTCCAGAGCCACCTCCCCTGAGCACGGCAAGGAGGTGTAAAGCAGCTTCTGCAGCTTGGAAGGTCACCGAGCACTGCCCAAGCTGCCACTTGCTGCTGGCTCCTGCAAGCGTTGTGCAATCCATTCCTGCAGGAATTGGTTTAGATAAACAACCTCTCCCCTTGAATGGAGACAAAGCCATTCAGGTGACCAGAAACCAGCCAATTTTGCCTTCTGAAAAGGGATCAATCCCTCCTTCAGCTGCAGATTTAAAGTGTATTTCCACTTCTAAGACACCCTGGATATAGAACCATGGAATGGTTTGGGTTGGGAGGGACCTCCAAGCCCATCCCACCCCAGCTCCTGCGAGGTGCTGAGAGCAGGGGCACCTCCCAGCAGCCCAGGCTGGCCTGGAGAGCTCCAGCAGGAGTGAGAGGGTGTGAGCAGCCCCACGGCTCCCTGCACACTCTGATCTCTGTGCCCAGGGAGGGCCAGGCTGCAGGGCCAGGGAGCTGCAGGGCAGAACAAACAGCTCCAGCGTGGCAACGGCCATTAACTCCCAGCCAGCACAAGCCATTCACTCTGCCCTTTACACAGCACAACGACTCTGCAGAAGTTCTGCCCCCAGCACAGGAGTCGCTGGGCTGGAGCCACCCAGGCATCAAAAAGCTTCACATTTACCACAGGCAATAAATAAACACCAAACTGTGCCTGTGCAAAAAGAGGCTTGTCAGTAACTGTGACCAAAATGGCTGATTGTGCAAGCCAGGCTGGTGATTTGCTCCCTGTGGCCCTGCCAAGCCTCACACTGTGGCTCACACTGCTCAGGCAGCTTCCCAGGATTGGGTGGGAATGGCTGGAGAGCAGCCCTGGGCAGAAGGACTTGGGGGTGCTGGGGTGGGAGAGGCCAGAAATGCCCCAGCCATGAGCACTGGGACCCCAAAATTCCCCAGCATGGGCAGCAGAAAGGGGGGTTCCACCCCTCTGCACCCAAAGCCCAGAGGAGCAGAGAGACAAAAGCGCCTTCAATAGGGAGCAGACAGGAGCCAGAGGGAGCACCTGGAGCGTGGAGACACACATCAGAGAGCTTGAGATCCTGATAAGGCATCAAAGGAGCCCCGGGCCTCCCAGCACCACCCTAAACTTCCCATCCAGCCTGCTGCCCCTCCCCTCCTCCAGAGGTGGGCAGGTTTACAGCCTGAGTCACCAGCAGAGCCTCAGGACAGGACAGTGGAGCCCCAGGAAAGCCCAGGAGATGCTGACAGAGCTCCAGGACATGGCAGCAGCTGCCCTGGGAGCAGGCAGGATTGCTGCCCTCCAGCACCATCAGCACCACAGAGGGGCAGCAGGCTTTATTTACCCTGTGGACACAGGAGATCCCAGCAGCACAGTGGGAGATGCCAGCTGCACCTCTGGGAGAGCCCTCTGAGATGGGAATGCCAGCCCAGGATGCTCCAGGCTACAGAGCTGCTCCCACAAACCCAGGACCAACCATTCCTGCTCCAGGGTATCTGTGCTGGGATGACTCCCCTGGTGAGGCTGTGCTGGGCACTCTGTGTCACCCAGAAGTGGCTCCGGTGGCCCTGGGGGTGGTTCCCAGGGCTGGCAGGTGGGGTTGGGTACTCACACAGAGGAGGCCCAAAGAGCACCGTGTCCAGGGCCTTGAGCTGCAGCTTCTGCCGGTGGCTGCGGTCGGTCATCTTCAGCACCGTGCCCATCATGGTGGCGTTGTTCACTGCCAGCCTGCACAACAGGGGACAAAAACTGCTGTGGGCACAGCCACCAGGGCCGGCAGGCATCAGGGAGATGCACAGCGGGGCCTGGAGCTCCCTGCTACCAGGGCACATCCCTCACTGCTGTTGTCTCTAACCACACACTTTGCAGCAGCATTTCTAGGACTGGAAGAGAGCAGGAAAAACCAGGGCCAGGCCTAATTCATTACCTGACAGCATGAGGAACTGATATCCCATCAAAACCCATCTTTTGGTGTCCTACCAATCACTATTAAGTGTTTTTTAACCAAATCTCCATTGGCTTTCCATCCTGTGTCACAGACCACAAACCACAGTTCTCCCTTGGAAGGGATGTGGACACTCATTGTGCTGCCTCAAAACCATCCTCATTTTATCCCCAGTAATTCTCTCCTTCCCAGTCAGCTGAAAAGGCCCTTTTCCAGCAACAGGAACCTTTATCCAAAAAAGCTGCACTGACATTTTTCAAACCTGTTTATGTTGAATCACAGCCAGTGCTACTCTTCCATGGAATCATGGAATGGTTTGGGTTGGGAGGGATTTTAAATCCCACCCAGTGCCACTCCTGCCATGGCAGGGACACCTCCCACTGTCCCAGGCTGCTCCGACCCCAGTGCCCAGCCTGGCCTCGGGCACTGCCAGGGATGCAGGGGCAGCCCCAGCTCCTCTGGGCACCCTGTGCCAGGGCCTGCCCACCCTGCCAGGGAGAGCACAACTGACCTGGCCATGGCACTGACCTGGGACTGGCACTAACACAGGCCTGGCACTGCCCCTGGCACAGCACTGACCTGGGCATGGCACTGAGCCAGGACGGGCACTGACCTGGGCATGGCGTGGCCGCTGAGCTGCAGCTTGCGGAAGGTCTCCTCGTACTGGGGCAGCTCCACGTAGGAGATGAGCCACTGCACCACCTCGTCCACCGTCCAGTTGTACACTGCAGAGAGCACAACAGCACAGCTCGTGGGGGGCACGGGCACCAGGGAGCCACAGCCTGGGGCTGGCAGGGACCTCACAGCCACCCAGTGCCACCCCTGCCATGGCAGGGACACCTCCCACCGTCCCCAGTGCCCAGCCTGGCCTTGGGCACTGCCAGGGATGCAGGGGCAGCCCCAGCTGCTCTGGGCACCCTGTGCCAGGGCCTGCCCACCCTGCCAGGGAACAATTCCTCATTGCCAAGATCCCACCCAGCCCTGCCCTCTGGCACTGGGACAATCCAGGTAGTCCTGCAGGACCTCAGCCTCCCCCCTGTGGGACCATTTTTGCCCATGAGGAGCTCCTGAGGTTCTGCTGCCCCTGAGCCCCCACAGACCCCTCATGCCATGGGAGGAGCTGCCTGGAGCTTTCTCTGTCACAACACACCTTTCCCAGGGCTGCTTTGCCCCCGTGCTCCCAGTTCCCAGAATTAACACATGCAATGAGGCCATCAGATAGAGGAGCAGAGGAGGCCCCACCTCGTGCCATCGCACCAGCAGGGCTCGGGCTGGGCACCCTGGCAGGGCAACACCCAAAGCACTGGCAGGTGACCCAAAGCTGGCATCACTGGGGTTTCCATCAGCCAGGGGATCCTGCTGCCTCCACACTCCAACAGGGAAAGCTCATCCTCAGCACGTGCCCAAAGGTCCTGAATTCTGGGGTCAGCTCCCAAAGCCTCACTCCCTGCTCCAGGCTCTGGCACAGGGTGCCCAGAGCAGCTGGGGCTGCCCTGCATCCCTGGCAGTGCCCAAGGCCAGGTTGGACACTGGGGACAGTGGGAGGCGTCCCTGCCATGGCAGGGGTGGCACTGGGTGGCTGTGAGGTCCCTCCCAACCCAAACTGGGACCTCTGTGATTCTGGGATTCCCTGAGCTTTGACTAAGCAAAGCTCACGGAGCTGTGCTGGAAAAAAACCCATTGGAAGCAGCTTGAGAAAGGATCTGAGGGAGGAGGTGGAGCAGGTGCTGCAGCCCAAGTGAACCAGGTGAACTCTGCTCCCTAACCTCCTCCCCGAGCATCTGTGCATTATTTATGGAGCCATAAGTGAGGAAACCTTAGGAAATCAAGCTCCTGCCTTTGCTGCTTTGTTGTGCTGCACTTAGAGCAATGATCTGAAGGCAAACACAATCCCAGAATCCCAGACTGGTTTGGGTTGGGAGGGACCTAAAATCCTACCCAGTGCCACCCCTGCCATGGCAGGGACCCTTCCGCTGTCCCAGTGCCATGTCCAACCTGGCCTGGGACACAGCAGATGTGTTTGTTGGACAGAAGGGACTTAATTGCACTTGAGTTTATCATCCCCTGGCCCTGGCAGGGCTGCCTGGCTCTGCTGCAATGCAACCCTGACTGGGCACACGAGCACAGAAACATCTGCTCAAGCTCCAGGGAGCCCAGTGCCTCCCATGGGGAGCTGAGGGGTGAGGGAGAGGAGGGATGGGTGATCTGGGAGAGACGAGGGAGCTGGGGGACACAGAGGAGCTGAGAGAGAGGAGGGAGATGGAGCTCAGAGAAATGAGATGAGAGATCTGGGAGAGATGAGGGAGATGGAGCTGTGACAGATGGGGGAGCTGAGAGAGATGAGCAAGCTCAGAGAGCTGATTGAACTGATGAAGAGGAGAAAGATGAAGATGAGGAAGCTGAGAGAGCTCACAGAGCTGAGAGAGATGGAGCTCAGAGAATGACACAGATGAGAGAGACGAGGGATCTGGGAGAGACAAGTGAGCTCAGAGCTAACTGAGTGGATGAAGCTGAGATGATGAAGCTGATGAAGCTGAGGGAGCAGAGGAAGAGCCCAGCACCAAGCAAGGATAGCAAGGCTCCAAAGGAAGGTGCCATCCCCACAGACGCTGGCACGGTGACCCAGGTGGAGGGTGGCACAGACGAGGCCACCAACCCTCCCTACAGTGCTGGTCACTGTCCCACACATGGGGTGACACCTGCGGCTGTGGGCACCAGCAGGATGCCAATGATGGGAGGATGGGAGAAGCCACCTCTCCCATGTGGCACTTGCCACAGGGAGTGAGGCCACATCCCCAGGCAGCAGCACTGCCAGTCCTGGGCTCCTCTCACTGCCATGAGGCCACATCCCCATCTCCAGAGCCCCTGGCTCCTCTCACTGCCATGAGAACACATCCCCATCTCCAGAGGCCCTGGCTCCTCTCGCTGCCATGAGAACACATCCCCATCTCCAGAGCCCCTGGCTCCTCTCACTGCCATGAGAACACATCCCCATCCTCCAGAGCCCCTGGGCTCCTCTCACTGCCATGAGAACACATCCCCATCTCCAGAGCCCCTGGCTCCTCTCACTGCCATGAGAACACATCCCCATCCTCCAGAGGCCCTGGCTCCTCTCGCTGCCATGAGAACACATCCCCATCTCCAGAGCCCCTGGCTCCTCTCACTGCCATGAGAACACATCCCCATCCTCCAGAGCCCCTGGCTCCTCTCACTGCCATGAGAACACATCCCCATCTCCAGAGCCCCTGGCTCCTCTCACTGCCATGAGAACACATCCCCATCTCCAGAGCCCCTGGCTCCTCTCACTGCCATGAGAACACATCCCCATCTCCAGAGCCCCTGGCTCCTCTCACTGCCATGAGGCCACATCCCCATCCTCCAGAGCCCCTGGCTCCTCTCGCTTCCATGAGAACACATCCCCATCTCCAGAGCCCCTGGCTCCTCTCACTGCCATGAGAACACATCCCCATCTCCAGAGCCCCTGGCTCCTCTCACTGCCATGCACAGCCGTGTTTCTTTGGGGAAGAATCCCTGAGAAGCACAGGCACAGATGGGCAGGACCCTGCCCTGCCTCCTCACCCAGGGGCTGATCTGCCATCACTTCCAACAGCTTTGGCAGAGCCAGGCTCACGCAGGTGCCATCCCTCAGACCCAGCACCTCGTAAGGGCATCACAGCCTTTATCTTCTGCCATAACTCACGGGCAGAAATATCTTTTTACTTTCCACATGTGCCCAGGAACAGCAGCAATGGAAGGAAGGAAAAGCAACGCCCTGAAAAGAAATGACACAGGCCCAGCCACCCCATCCCTGTGGGATGTCAGGGCCCTTCACAGCTGCTTTTCACACGCCCAGGAGGGAGCAGACCTTTCCTACAAGCCTGATTCATGACTTCAGCTCAAACTCCAAAATCAGGCTTCACGTTTCCCTGGCAGTGTCCCAGGCCAGGCTGGGCACTGGGGCTGGGAGCAGCCTGGCACGGTGGAAGGCTCCCTGCCTGGCAGGGGTGGCACTGGCTGGGATTTGAGGTCACTCCCATCCCAAACTCTCTGTGATTCCATGACATCAGGGTGCCCTTCAGAATCCAGTCACTCATTCTATCAGCCAGATCTAAAGATGATGAAAGGCAAAACAAGAGCAGGAGCTGAGTGCAGCACTGGACACCCACAGTGCCATGGCAGCCCTGCCAGGCCCTGGGTGTGCTGGGGGCAGGGACAGAGCCAGGGCAGCTCAGCAGTTAGGGGCCTGCTGAGTATCAAGGGATGTTCTCCTCCGTTCCTTAATGGTTTCGACCCTTTCCCAGCTGACAGCAAAACACACTCCAGGCAAAGCCACATGTAAACAGCCTGTAATGGGATAAATATTTCTTACAGGAGACACTCCTGGCATACAAGAGGCACAGGGACTCAGTCATGGAATCACAGCACCCCTTTGGCTGGAAAACCCGTCTGAGCCCAGAGTCCAGCCACCCTCAGCACGGCCAAGGCCACCCCTGACCGTGTTCCCAAGTGCCACATCCAGAGGGCTGTGACATCCCCCCAGGATGTGCTTCCCTCCCTGTCCTGGGCAACTGTGCCACTCTCCTAGAGTGCTGTGGGCAAGAATTGTCAACACATCCCTGTCCAGCTCCATGGGAGAGTCTGGTCTGGGATACACAGCTCTGGAATTGTCACACGGATATCACAGAAACAGGGAAAGCTTTGGGTTGGCAGGGACCCCAAATCCCACCCAGTGCCACCCCTGCCATGGCAGGGACACCTCCCACTGTCCCCAGTGTCCAGCCTGGCCTTGGGCACTGCCAGGGATGCAGGGGCAGCCCCAGCTGCTCTGGGCACCCTGTGCCAGGGCCTGCCCACCCTGCCAGGGAACAATTCCTCATTGCCAAGATCCCACCCAGCCCTGCCCTCTGGCACTGGCAGCCATTCCCTGGGTGCTGTCCCTGCAGGCCTTGTCCCCAGTCCCTCTGCAGCTCTGCTGGAGCCCCTGCAGGCCCTGCCAGGGGCTCGGAGCTCTCCCTGCAGCTTCTCCTCTCCACTGTTTCCAATCCCTGCTGCAGATGCTGCCCCTCACTCAGAGCTCCTGGGAATGGGAGGGGCTGCTGCACTCCCTGCAGCTGCACCCACAGCTCTGAAACACAGAGCACATCCCCCCACAGGAATTTAAGGGCTAATACAGAAAAGTCAAACACCAACAGGACACCAATGAGAAACTGAAATTTCTGTGGCTGGTGAACTGATTAGAAGATTAACATCCATTATTTCAGGGATGGACATACACAGAACTCCTCTTTTAGAGATGAGGAGCACTGAAAAAAAACTGGATTAATGATTTCTGTGGAATTCAGTGTGAAAGCACTGGGGAAGCACTTGCCAATCTTAAACTTTGTTCCAAGATTCCCAGGTTTCAGGAAGTTTCTCAGCAGAGGCTGAACTCCCACCACCTCCCTGGGTGCTGGGATAAATAACAGCATTTTGGAACAGCTAAAAGTTATTTCCACATGGAGTGTACTTATGACACTTCCTGGATTTTATTCTCCCTTCTTTTCACTGTGAAGGAGCTTTTCAGGTTAAAAACATTTCTTTTAAAGAAAACACAACCTGCAGAAAAGCTCCCAAGCAGCTCTACTGAATATTTAGGATATCTACTGAATATTTAGGATAAATCACTCCATTACAATTCCATCTGGAACTAGGTGTGTGAAGAACCTGAATTTGGCCGTATTTTACACACATTTCTAGGGCAGAGGAACAAAACAAGAACTGATCCTTTGGTGGCCACCCTCAGGTGCAGCAGGAACAGTTTGGAACGACCAACCCTGAGGAAATCCTGGGAATCCACACCTCAAAAAGGGAGCTGGAAGGGCACAAGGCCTGGTACAAGGGAGGAAAAGCAGCACAATCCTCTTGAGATGCACGCCCTGCCCAGGGCATCTGCAATCCAAACTGTCTGGCACTCTTGGGAAAGGATTTCTTGGCTTTTTGCCCTTTTTTACCTTCTGATGTTTTCCAGGCCTTCCAGAGGTCCTCCACACTGATGAGCTTGTCCTCTCCATGGAAAGTGCTGTGCTTGACTGCTGGGTCATGGTAATTCAAGTCTTCCCTCAAGAACTAGGAGAGGAATTAACAGCAGGATTAAGCTTTGGTTCATCTTTTAGGGAGATGAGGAGCATAAAAAAATTCTGAAGAGTAATAGTTTTGATGGGAAAGTCATAGCAAATCTGAATTAAAAAAAACCCCATAAATATAATAGATATACTAGATTTATACATCTATCTTTTATACAGATATAAGTATATTCCCTGCAGTACCCCTGAAAATCTCTGTTCCTGGGAAGATGAGCCAGGAAGTACTCAATAAGTAAATACAATAAATTCCTTTTAATACAGAGAAGGGATAATTAATTAGAACCTTCAGTCTTGGGATTCCAGACTTTTCTTTGAATTATAGTAACACCAAAAATTCACCTAAGTGGCACAATGAAACCAGCTTTATGTCACTGGAGTAAGAACCCAAGAATTATTACTGGATTTGACCTGCACCTTCAAATCCAAGCTGGAACAAATGCCACGGGCAGGAGGGGAGGCAGTTGCACTGAAAAATAGAAATAAATCTATGTATCCCAGCTCAGTGGGGGCCCAGAGCAGCTGGGGCTGCCCCTGCATCCCTGGCAGTGCCCAAGGCCAGGCTGGACACTGGGGACAGTGGGAGGTGTCCCTGCCATGGCAGGGGTGGCACTGGGTGGGCTCTGAGGTCCTTCCCAACCCAAATCCACCAGCAGACAGAGAACCACTCACACTCCAGTGCCCAACAGGTGGGACCAAGTTCAAGGATAATTCCACATTCCCACTCCCCAGGACATGATCCCCACACACACAGCTTCATCCCTGGGCTCTTCCACGTCCAACAGGATGATACCCACACCCAAAAAACACCTCAGAGCCATAGATGGTGTTTTTACATCATACAGGGCAGAAAGGAGATCTGGGCAGCTTTAGATGCCAGGCTCCCTGCAAAGCCAGGGAGGCAGCTCCAGCCTGGGGCTCTGCCCTGCTGCCCAAAGGCTGCCAGCGCAATTCCTGCCCCCCAGAACACAGGAAAATGGAAAATGTGGGGAAACGTGGGGAAACGTGGGGAAACGTGGGGAAACGTGGGGAAACGTGGGGAAATGGGGAAACTGGATAATTGGGGAAATGTCAAAACTGGAGAATGTGGGGAAATGTGGAAACTGGATAATTGGGGAAATGTGGAAAATTGGACAATTTGGGGAAATGTGGAAAATGGGAGAATATGGGGAAATGTGGAAACTGGAGAATTGGGGAAATGGGGAAACTGGAGAATTGGGGAGAATGGGAGAATAGGAGAATGTGGGGAAATGTGGAAAATGGGAGAATTTGGAGAAATGTGGAAACTGGAGAATTGGGGAAATGTGGAAACTGGAGAATTGGGGAAATGGGGAAACTGGAGAATTGGGGAAGTGGGGAAAAATGGGAGAATGTGGGGAAATGTGGAAACTGGAGAATTGGGGAAGTGGGGAGAATGGGAGAACGTGGGGAAATGTGGAAACTGGGAGAATGTGGGGAAATGTGGAAACTGGAGAATTGGGGAAATGGGGAAACCGGGAGAATGTGGGGAAATGTGGAAACTGGGAGAATTTGGGGAAATGTGGATAATGGGAGAATGTAGATAAAATGTCTGTCTCAGCAGGGGCTGAGCCTCGGGGCTCCAGCTGTGCCAAGCCCTGTCCCCGTGGGTGCCGCCGTGACCGAGTGGGAACATGGCAATGTCACCAATGTCACCGATGCCACCAATGTCACCGGCCCTGCTCCAGCCCCAGCTCCCAGCACAGCAGTCAGCTGCTGCTCTGTATATTTAGCTCGGGAGCACAGAAAGGAAAGGTGATCCCTCAGCCTCCCTTGGGCTCATGGGGGCCAGAGCAAACCTGAGGACTCGGCGCAGGGGACGGAGCCAGGCTGGGGAATGTCCCGATAAATGAGCAGGGAGAGGATGCACGATGGGGCTGGGGGAGCTGGCTGAGCCCACCAAAGCCCAGACAGACCTTAAAGCACATTTGCCACCAGTAGCTTCTGGGGAAAAGACAAAATCATGGAGTCCCAGACTAGTTTGGGTTGGGAAGGACCTTAGAGTCCACCCAGTCCCACCCTGGCACGGACAGGAGCACCTTCCACTATCCCAGATACTGCAAACCCCAGGCACACGAAGCACTGTGCAGAGCACTGCCCTCCTTGCAAACCACTGACAAGCAGCACTTCCCAGTGTTAAAGATCCCACTGCTCCCGGGCCTGGAGACACCCAAAGCTCTGAGCCCTGGACACAGGGTGGGCCAGACCATTGCCAAGGTCCCACAGACCATCTCCGGGATCCCATCCAGACCGCCCCAGCCTCAGCCAGGCTGTGAATCCACAAGGAAACTCAGTCAGACCTGAGTCTCCCCACCAAGTGCAGGAAAGGCAAACCCTGGTCAAACCAGCCAAAAGCAACAGGACCAGAACCACTGGTACAAACCCCAGGAGGAGCTGGGATCACAGTGGGAAGACTCAGCCTGGGAATGCTGATCTTGGTGCTCTGGGGCCTCCAACAGCAGGAGGACCTGCAGCTGCTGGAGAGAGCCCAGAGGAGCCATGGGGCTGTTCCAGGGCTGGAGCCCCTCTGCAGCCAGGCTGGAGAGCTGGGGGTGCTCACCTGCACAGGAGAAGCTGCAGGGAGAGCTCAGAGCCCCTGGCAGGGCCTGAAGGGGCTCCAGCAGAGCTGCAGAGGGACTGGGGACAAACATGCTGGCTGAAGGCACACTCAGAAATGAGCAGATCCACTAAATGGGATTTTCTGGAGGGTTTTTTTTCCATAGAATCACAGAATCTCCTCAGTTGGGAGGGACCCAAAGGGATCAAGTCCAAGTCCTGGCTCTGCACAGCCCCAACAACCCCACCTTGTGCCTGAGAGCCTTGTCCAACCTCCCCTTGAACTCTGTTCTGTGGTTTTTTTATCTGCAGAAACTGCAGCTACTGGAGTGATTTTTCAAGGCTTCCCATCCCTCCCACAGCCCTGGATGTGTGCCACCCTCCTTCCCTAGCACCAGCTCCTGCTGAGCCCAGCCAAGGGCCGGACCCAGGCACGTGCTGGCAGCTCCCTGTGCTCCCCAACCCCAGCAGCTGCCCCAGAGGGACACAAAGCTCCTGGCTCCAAGGCCTTCCCCAGCCAGCGAGCCCAGGCAGCGGGACCCGGCTCTGGGAGGAGCTGGGCAGCAACACAAACCTTGTTTCCTGAGGAAACCAGGCTGGCAGCATCCCAGAGCCCTGGCACCGGGCAGCCACAGCCCGAAGAGCCAGAGCTGCCTTTGCTGTGAGCGTGCAGACAGGAATAGATCCCTAATTAGAAGATTTCCCCATGAGGGACAGTTCTTTTACTTTAATTGAGGCCATTGATGTCATCTGAAACTTCACTGAAACTGCAAGGATGATGTATGGACAGCGTGAAGCTGTGGGACACAACCCCACCCATCATTTATTTTAAAAATACCTGTGCTGTCTGTGTGTCCCCTTCTGCCCAGGCAGGGGTGTCAGCCCCAACAAAACACTCCCATCACTGACCCCCAAAGGGTAGGGGCCAAAATAATAAATGAAAATATCAAGTTCTCAGCCAATCAGGAAAATGCCCATCCCTGGAAGTGTTCCAATCCAGGCTAGACCAGGCTTAGAGCAACCTGGGATAATGGAAGGTGTCTCTGCCCATGGCAGGTGGTGGGGCTGGATGAGGCTAAAAGTCCCTCCCAACCAGAGCATCCTGGAAGCCCACGAACCCCATAAAAGGTTTAAATTTGAGCCTCCTGCATTCTTCCCAATAATCCCCCAGCAGCTGTCCCCCCACAGCCCAGAGTCAAACCTGACTGCAGGGTCCATGTGGGGGACAGTGATAACCTTGACAGGGAGAACACGGCAGAGCCAGCTCAGAGAGGGAAATTCCTGCAATGCCTCACTGAGAGGCTCCAGAGCTCATTGACAGGTGAGCCTAATGCAACTTCAATGAAAGCTTAGCAGAGGTAAAGCAGCAGCTGCATGGATGGAATCCAGGGACAGGGAACCACTAAGTCAGAAAAGACTTCCAAAATCATGGAGTCCAACTGTAAATGCAACAACCTGAGTGCTCTGGCTGGGGGCAATGCCAGCACAAACACAGCCTGGGGACAATGAGCTGGGAGCAGCCCTGGGAGAAGGAGCTGGGGATTGGTGGGAGAAGCTGCACAGGCCCTGGCCATGAGCACTGGGACCTGCAATCCCTGTGCCCTGGGCTGATCCCACAGCGTGGGCAGCAGGAAGGGGATTGGGATTAAATCCCTGTGCCCTGGGCTGATCCCACAGGGTGGGCAGCAGGAAAGGGATTGGGATTGTGCCCCTGTGCCCCACTCAGGCTGGACAGCCCTTTCCAGGAGGAATTTTCCCAGTGTCCAAGCTGAACTCCCCTGGCTCAATTAAGGCCGCTCCCTCTGCTCCTGTCCCTGTTCCCTGGCAGCAGAGCCCGACCCCCCCGGCTGTGCCCTCCTGGCAGGGCCTTGTGCAGAGCCACAAGGGCCCCTGAGCCCCCTTTGCTCCAGCCTCAGCCCCCTCTCAGCCTCTCCTGGTGCTCCAGATCCTTTTCCAGGCCTGTTCTGTGCTGAAAGCAGAGCAGAGGTGTGGGAGCAGGAGCAGCCCTGCAGGGCTCAGAGGGGTTTGGGGAGTGCCTGTAGGAGCACCAAGGCACTGATTCTGCAGCCTCCTGGAAAATCCCACTGAATCCTCCCACCCTGGCAGTGTCCCTGTGCCAAGGCTCTGAGCACACGTTCCCAGCAGGGTTTGTACCAGGGGCTCCCAATGACTCCAGTGAGAGCAGGGGCAAGATTTGCTCAGAGACATAATACTGCCAGCTCAGCCCAGCCCTAAGGACACGAGAATTATTCCTAATTTAATGCCAGGGAACAGCACACTTGGGCTGAGCTGGGCTGCCCGAGGCTGCCCCAGTCCCTGGGAGAGGCTGAGCCACCCAGGCCAGGGAGCTGCCTCCAGGGAAACACCTCAAGAGGTGGAGGACATGCAACTGGAAGCCTTTCAATTGTTTTCATTACTCAGTCAAGTGGGATTGAGGCAGAGGGAACAGCCCTGCCAGCTGGGAACAGCCACCCAAAACCAGCAGCTGCTGGCACCAGGGCCTGTGCCGTGTCCCTGGGGACTGCCACTGCTCCAGAGGGACACTGGGATGGCTGGGCTTGCAAGAGCAGCTGGGGCTGCCCCTGGATCCCTGGACACTGGGGCTGGAGCAGCCTGGGGCAGTGGGAGGTGTCCCTGCCATGGCAGGGGTGGCACTGGGTGGATTTAAGGTCTCTTCCAGCCCAAAGCAGTCTGGGGTTCTGTCACCTGGGACTGCAGAGCTACCCCTGAGTGGCAGCACATCCCTGCACCCACGTGCTTCTTTCTGCTTCCAACACTCTGCCTTTCCTGTTTAGCTGCCAGTCCTCCCTACAAGACAGAATTCCTCACCTCCAACGAGCACCCACCACAACTGAGGCAACACTGCAAACAAAGAGCTTTCCCTTTTCCTGCAGACTCTTGTTTCCATCGCTGCTTGTGTAAACAAAGAACAACAACTTCCTTTCTCTTCAATCTTTTATCAGCTAAAATCTCTAAGGCTAACACAACAAAAAGCTGCTCCTTTTTTAGCAGTGAGCACACACGGACTGAAACTGCTTTAGTTGGCTGCCGCAAGAATGCAGTAAACATAAAATCATGGAATGGTTTGGGTTGGGAGGGACATTAGAGCTCATTTAATTCCATCCCCTGCCATGGGCAGGGACACCTTCCACTATCCCAGGTTGCTCCAAGCCTCATCCAACCTGGCCTTGGACATTTTTAGGGATAGGACACCCACAGCTGCTCTGACAACAATGAAGTGACTACAAACCCCCAGCAGGGAGGAGAAGCCCCAGCCAGCACTGGTGACAGTGCTGAGACATCCCCTGGATCATCTCAAGGTGACACGTGGCTTCCTCTGTGCTGAGGAAGAGGCACCAAGCCCAAGTGCAGCCTCACTGTGAGAGCAGGCCCAGCACTGGGCTGGACAAGGCCCTGGTGATACCTTGGGTTTTAGGTTTCTCTGTTCTGTTTTGGTGTGCAGATTTTACCTTTATATTAAGTGTTACTAGGATCTTTTCACAGGGTGGGGAAGACAAAACCATCCTATTCCAGCTGGAGACTCAAGGACAATCTCTTCTAACTTCAGGCCCAAAGCACAAACAACATAAAAAGATGAGGGTGGGCAAGCGAGCAAGGAGGATGAAACTTCATCATTTGAAGCTATTAGTTGGACAGTTAGCTCCTGTATGCAAATGGACTAAAACTTATAAAAATGTGACATCTCATGACCAAGCTCTTTTGCTTCCATCTTGGAGCCGCTTGGGCAGAGCCAGGACTGTGGCTGCGGTCCTGCCAGGGTGTGGCCTTTGAAGTCTCTTCAATAAATACCCTCTTTGCTGCCCATAACTCCATGTAACCCCTGTTCCAGCTGCTCAAGGCCCCACCGGGCACAGCTTAGCCCTGCACCAACCTCGTCGCTCTCCTCCACGTCCACGTTGCCGTTGGCGTCGTCGTCCATCTGTTTGTGGATGTTGCGCACGGCCTCGAAGCTCAGCTGCTCGTCCTCATCGTGGCACAGGGCCTTGTCGATGCGGCAGAACTCTGTGGGGCAACAGCAGCACATCAGGCAGCAGAACCGGCCCCTGAGGCAGCACCGACCCCTCAGGCGGCAGCACCGACCCCTCAGGCGGCAGCACCGACCCCCTGAGGCAGCAGCAATCCCCTGGTGGGTCCCTGCAGCTGGCCGGGCATGGAGCCTGGCTCCAGCAGAGCAGGGCAGGGGTTCCTCTCACCCCAGCCCTCCACACTCCACCAGGGCAGCTCTCCCAGCACGGGCTGCCCCCTGCCCACAGCCCCAGCAGGGCAGGGCAGGTGTTCCTCTCACCCCAACCCTCCACTCTCCCAGCAGGGGCTGGCTCCTGCCCACAGCCCCAGCTCCACGTCTCCCTTGGAGGCTGCTGGTGTTGGCACCAAGAGCAGTCAGGGCGTTTGGGGAGGAAGAGCTGCGTGTTTATAAAACATGGCAATTAAAACCCTTCCCTCTTCCTGATTATCGAACGGGCTCTTCTGGCTGCTTTTCACATAATTTTCTACTTTCTAAGACTAACACTTGATGTTTTGCTGTGTGCCCGAGTCCACGCAAGCACCAAACAGGGCTGATCCAGCCCTTCCATGGCACTGCCAGGTGGTGACAGAGACCCAGGGATGGGCAATCCTCAGGGACCTGGGCAGGCTGGAGAGCTGGGACCATGCCAAGGCCATGGAGTTCAGCAGGGCCAAGTGCAAGGTGCGGCAGGGGCTGGGAGAGCTGGGGGTGCTCACCTGGAGAGGAGATACCTGAGAGCCCCTGCCAGGGCTAAAGGGGCTCCAGGAGAGCTGGAGAGGGACTGGGGACAAGGGAATGGCTTCCCACTGACAAGAGGGCCCGGACAATGATGCAGCCTCCTGCAGAGGCAGGGCTGGTGCCCTGCTGCTCCCAAACCTCGGGGAGTTCACTCCCTGCTAACTCAGGTCTGCCCATGTGGCCAGGGGTGCCAGCAGTGCTGTGAGCTGGGGACCAAACCAGTGAGTGAACTGGGGCCCTTCCCCAGGGCTCTCTGCTGCCCCAGGCCGCTCCTGAAGGGACACCCAGAACCACATGGACCTCGGAAGAACACTGCACACCCTGGGGCTGATTTGGGGAGATCTGGGGCTCCTCTCCTCCCCTGCCAGAGCTCTCTGGTGGCTCAGAGCTTTGGCTGGGCCTTTCTGTGCTGGCTGCTCCCGTTATCTCCGAGGCAGCGAGCAAGGACACGAGATGGTCTCTGTGTTTATGCTGCCCTTGGACACGACTCCAGAAGGAAAAATGAAGCCAGGCTAAACGATATCTCCCAAAATATGACATGGTTATCTTGTTCCGAGCCTGTGCTTGTTGTTGCAGGGGAGAATGTGGCAACGCCGTAGCAAAGTTTGGATTATAGGAAGGGAAGGTCATGTTATTGTAAAAGTGGGTTTATTCAGATTAACCCCCTCCTGACCACGGGACTCCTGAGCCTTGGCTCACATCTGTCCAAGGGTTAAACCAGGGAGAGACCTGAAGGGATGAAGGATTGGGGGAGTCGAGGATTGACAGATCGTGCCACCCCAAGGACAGCCCCCGGGTATTTGCAGCACAAATGCCAGGAATGAAGATTGACTGAGAGCAGCAGCAAGAGCAACAAAACAAGGCTTTCAAGAGCTGCCAGGTGCCGATAATCAACTGCACCATCAACAGCAATCAAACCAAACCCGAGAGGAATCTGGTGCTTTCATCAAGACCAAAAGGAGCCTGAATATGGGGCACAAGTGATTTAATCAGCAGACAACCCTGAAGTGACAACAGAACGGTCCCAACCTTTCAGCAGCCACTCTGGGCTCTTCATTCCCCTCCCTGTTATCTCCCTTCCTCTCCCTGTTATCTCCACGGGCACGAATACCCAAATGAAGGAACAAAGACCAGCACCAGCCACTTTGCCTGTGACTGATGAAAGATTAAGCCTGAAGATCATAGCATAGAACCGTCCTCTGTGTGGGAAGGGACCTTTAAAGCTCATCCACACCTTCCACTGCCCCAGGCTGCTCCAAGCAGGCCTGGAATACAGCAATCAGGCTATTCCAACACACCTTCAGCGAACAAAAGTCTCAAAATGAGTGCGAAATTGGCTTTGTTTAAGTAAATCTCCCTCTCCAGAACGTCCAGCCCTGACTTTTGGTCCAGCAGCTTGCCCAAGAGACACCCGCTGATCGTGCCTGGTCCTCAGCGGGGCAGTGACTCCTGAGGAGCAGCACCATCACCTCCACTCCCACCCCGCCCTCTGAGTCACGGGGAGCCTTCTGTCTCCATCCCGCTGTTCGGTGGCTCCAGGCTGCTCCTTATCTCCCACCGTCGACTCACAGGCTGCATCTGCCCCGCCGGGCAGAACAAAGAGTCCCTTGTCCCTCCCAAGGGGTGTCCTTGATGGGCCATTCACCGGGCCACACCAACACGGGCCGGCCTCACAGCCCTCCTGCTGCTCCTTCCATCCCTCCTTGCCCCTTCCCTCCCTCCTGCTGCTCCTTCCATCCCTCCTTGCCCCTTCCATCCCCTCCTGCTGCTCCTTCCATCCCTCCTTGCCCCTTCCATCCCTCCTTGCCCCTTCCATCCCCTCCTGCTGCTCCTTCCATCCCCTCCTGCTGCTCCTTCCATCCCCTCCTGCTGCTCCTTCCATCCCTCCTTGCCCCTTCCCTCCCTCCTGCTGCTCCTTCCATCCCTTCTTGCCCCTTCCATCCCCTCCTGCTGCTCCTTCCATCCCCTCCTGCTGCTCCTTCCATCCCCTCCTGCTGCTCCTTCCATCCCCTCCTGCCATCCCTTCCATCCCTCACCCCTCGGGGCTCGCTGTCCCCACCAAAGGCTCTCTGCAGTCCCCACCAAAGGTCGTGCTGCCACTCCAAAGGTGCCCCCACCCAGATCATCAAAGGACCCTGAGGCCAAAGTGCTAAAGCAGAGCTGGAATTTCACCAAGCCATCGAGCTTGGAAAAAGCTTGGACACCATCGAGTCCAGGTGTTCCCCAGCACGGGGACCAAGGCCAAGGCCACCACTGACCGTGTCCCCAGGTGCCACCACACCTGTGAAATCCATCCAGGGATGTGGCTGCACCTGTGCCACGGCTGGACAACATCTTCCATTAAGGAATTCTTCCCAATACCCACCCTGAAGCTCCCCGGTGCAATTTGAAGCCACTTTCACCTCCCATGGAAGGCAGTTGGGGTGCTTTTGTAACAGATGACAAAGATGTGCCTTAAGGTGGTTCTGGCTGGCACAAGTCACCCAGACTTGTTTTGTTACTCTTGTTTTGGGGGGCTCCAGCCATTAGCCACCCAAAACTCAACAGGACATGGACATGGCCCTGGACCAGCAGCTCTGCCTGGGGAGGGGTGGAGGGGACGATCTCCAGAGCTCCCCTGCAACATCACTTCATTCCAGACCTTCCCTTTCTCATGGGAGAGTCTCTCTAACAAGGATTTTGTTTGTTTAATTTCCCTTGATTTCCTTCTTTGAGGTCCCATTATCTCCAATAATGCCCCAAGCCCCTGCAGCTCCAAGCTCTGCAGCAGCAGCAGCCCTGGGGACAGCACTGAACAGCAGCTTAATTATTACAATTGTCATTTACATAACTGGCTTTTATAAACACCGGGAGGGCAGCCAAGGAAAAAAGCCCTATATTTGGGGAAAAAGAACTGTTTACATATTTCACCCGTGTAAACAAGGGCTCAGTTGAACTTCCGTGCTCAGGGTTCCTCCCCTGGAACTCTGGGTTTCAACTAAAAAATGCCAAGGACAACTTCAGGAATTTTAACGAAGGCACTAAGCTGTGAGGGATGCATCCAGAGATTTCCATTCCCTGTGGGGGGTAAGGAATAGCAAGGGGAACCCTGGAAACCCTGACATCTTGCAAGGCTCAGAGCAGCAGCACACAGAGCAAGGCTCAAAGGGCACAGCAATAATCCTGGGTTTGCAGCTCTGGTTCCCAAACATCAGAGCCTGATGGAGCTACGAGAGCATCCAGCCATTCCCACTGTCAGGAAAGTCCTCAGAGGGGTTCTATACTTCAAGCTGACACTGACAGCTTGTTTACTACAGAGACAACTGTCAGACCACACTCGGCCACACGTGAAATTCACATACAAATACTTTCTGTCAAAAAAAGAAAAAAGGATTTACCAAACAGAATCGGGATTTTAGTACATGCTCGTTCTCCTGCTCCTTCTGACCTACTTTCCCTGGCAGACTCCTTTCCTGGGAGGGGCAGAGCCAGGGCACCGAGTCCTGCTCTGGGCAAGCAGCGACCCAGAGGGCAGGGCTGGATCAGGGATTCTTGGCAACGAGGAATTGTTCCCTGGCACAGGGTGCCCAGAGCGGCTGGGGCTGCCCCTGCATCCCTGGCAGTGCCCAAGGCCAGGGTGGACACTGGGGACAGTGGGAGGTGTCCCTGCCATGGCAGGGGTGGCACTGCGTGGCTGTGAGGTCCCTTCCAACCCAAACCAGCCTGTTCCATGACCAGCAGGGACCTCATCCATGTTCCCACCTCCCTCCTAGTGTGGAAACTCCTAGAGTGACTCTCCCAGCAGTTTTGGGATGTAGGACCTGGCAGCTGAGGGGAGTTTGCTCAGCGCAGACCAAGGAGAGCATTCAATTATCTGCTCAACAGGGTCTGGAACAGCTCAGCAGGGACTCACTGCACTCAGCCAGCTTTCCATGGAATCACACACTGGCTGGGGTTGGGAGGGACCCTAAAGCCCATCCAGTGCCACCCCCAGCCAGCCCCAGGTTGCTCCAACCTTCAGTGACTGTTGAAGTTTCAGCAGGAGTTCAAGGAGACTTTTTTTCCCTCTAAGGGAGCTCCTTGCACAATGCAAAAAACCAAATCCTTGTACCCAAGTCAGATTAAACAGTCTAGAAAAAATGTAAATCCAAGCAGAGGTTGGGCTGTTTGATCTCCCAGAGACTTTCAAAGAAGTACCAACGCCCTGGGGTGTCTCTGCTGGAAAGGCCAACCCTGAATGCTCACAAACCATTTACTAACAGTGCCCAGGGAACCAGGCTGTACCCAGCTCCTGGGGCCAAAGCTGTCTGTGCTGGGAGTGCCCCTGTCTGAGGATCAGCATGACAAAGCCACACCGGTCACACACATGCAGGAGGAAGCCCTGTGAGATGTGGAGCCCTTGTGCACCACCACAGCTGAACAGAGCCACAGGAAGGAATTAAGCAGCAAAGGGAGGTTATTGTACAGTCATGAACTTACACTCAATTAAAACCTTAAAATTCCTTCCCCAAATGGGCTCCTCTCCTTGGCACACGCTCAGCATTTATTTACTACCATCAATTCTCTCACCACCGAGTGCAATCAGCCTTTTTCATCCTCTCCATGCACCAATTTACTGATTTAATGTCAGCCCATTGCTTCCAGACATCCTCCCCCTTCCCGCTGCAGCAGCACAGCCCTTTCATTCCTGGCTTCCACCCAGTCCCCCCACCAGAACTCTGTCACCCTACTTTTCATTAAGTGCTTCGCTCTTTCCACCCCATTAAAACAACACACACCCCCAAATCACACACGACCCCCAACAAACAAAGCTGTTCTCTGTCGGAGTGGGAACACATGGCCCCATGCCATCCCAATCCCCATGCCATCCCCAGCCTGTCCTGGCAGTGCCCACCCCTCCTGCCCATGCTGTCCCAGCACACCATCCCCTCTATCTGGGAACACCCCCCCGTGTCCAGCAGAGTTTTTGGGAATGACTCCACCCTCTCTGTGGCTCCCAAACCTCCCCAGAGCAGATCTGGGCACCCTGGCCTGGGTGCTCTGGCCTCCCAGTGCCAGCTTCACCCATTTCCTTCCGCAGGGATCTCGGTGTGCTTTCCTCAGCCCAGCCTGGGGGACATTTCTCCTGGGCTGAACAAATAAGATAACAGAGGTGGTTCTGGTACCACCCTGTCAGGCACAGCGGCTCTGCCCACGGGCAGCTCCAAATACCACGTCAGGGCCTTCTCTGAGGAGCAGCAGAAGCCAAAATATCCCGTGGGCAGGGAAGTTGAAAGGAGCTGAAATAACTGGAGATTGGGTTACTTCATAACCATAAACCACGTAATCTGAGCGCTGACACATTCCTGCCCCACTGTGTGGAACAAAACTGAATCATTTGAACTGCAGCCACAGCCAGGGCCATCCAAAACTGACGGGAGAGGGACTTTTCACATGGGCAGACTCTAACAGGACATGGCAAAATGGTTTTAAACTAAGAGGGGAGACTTAGATTGGAGCCTGGGGGAGGTCTTCCCCTGTGAGAGTGGTGAGGCCTTGGCCCAGCGGACGGCCCAGCTGTGGCTGCCCCTGGACCCCTGCAAGTGCCCAAGGATGGGCTTTGGAGCAACCTGGGAGAGTGGAAGGTGTCCTGCCCATGGCAGGGGGTGGCAGCAGATGGGCTTTGTGGTTCCTTCCAGCTCAAACCACTGTAGGATTCTGTGATTCCATGTGTTGGGAATGCTCTGCAGAGCCCTGGCAGTGCTGGGCACCAGAGGAATCCACGGGACTGCACAATCGCAGGGACCCAGGATCAACATTCCCACTCTGCAGAGAGACAGGATTATCCCACGGCCCTCACCAGCTCTCCAGTGACTTTCACAGAATCCCCAAACGGTTTGGGTTGGGAAGAACCTCAACAATCATTGAGTCTCACCCACTGCCATGGGCGGGGACACCTTCCACTGTCCCAGGCTGCTCCCAGCCCCATCCAGGGTGGCCTTGGACACTTGCAGGGATCCAGGGGCAGCCAGAGCTGCTGTTCAGGGTACTCTGACAGGCTCCCAGTGAGGAGTGGGAAGGAATCCAAGTCCCCCTGAGCCCCGTGCCAGCCGTGAGTCACCGCTCCAGGCAGCCCCAGCCCACGGCACCCAGCACCGGCTGCTGCACGCTGGGATCCAAAGCCATAATCATGGAGTGAAAGAGAAATCTGAAAGTCAGGAAACCACATAATGGATGAGTGAGTCATCCCTGCCTGAAAAACTGAAGATGCCAAAGAAAGCTTAGAAATCAAAGAAAAACCCACACCACCATTGCTGCTGTTCCACCCCGCCACCCCTGAGCCAGGAGATCCATCCCTGCAGCACTGCCTGCCCAAGGCCAGCATTCCAAGGACAGCCCTGGGCCAAGAACACCTGGAGCAGGAAGAGCTCAAGAAACAGAAACAAAAACTGTGGTAGCTCTGACAAGGTAACAGAAGTACAGAATTGCTCTCTTGCTGTCAGGATTTACTGAGAAACCACGGAATGGCAGAAAGGCTCATGCTGGGAGGGACCTCACAGCCCACGCAGTGCCACCCCTGCCATGGCAGGGACACCTCCCACTGTCCCCAGTGCCCAGCCTGGCCTTGGGCACTGCCAGGGATGCAGGGGCAGCCCCAGCTGCTCTGGGCACCCTGTGCCAGGGCCTGCCCACCCTGCCAGGGAACAATTCCTCACTGCCAAGATCCCACCCAGCCCTGCCCTCTGGCACTGGCAGCCATTCCCTGGGTGCTGTCCCTGCAGGCCTTGTCCCCAGCCCCTCTGCAGCTCTGCTGGAGCCCCTGCAGGCCCTGCCAGGGGCTCTGAGCTCTCCCTGCAGCTTCTCCTCTCCAGGTGAGCACCCCCAGCTCTCCCAGCCTGGCTCCAGCTCTTGGAGCCCCTCCGTGGCCTCCTCTGGAGTTGTTCCCACAGCTCCATGTCCTTCCCAAGCAGGAGGCCCGGGATGGAGAGCTCAGAGCTGACCCCAAATCCAGGCTCACAGCCCAGTTCTGTCTCACCATCACAGCCTCACAGGATGGCTGAGGGAGCCCAGGGCCCCAGGAGCAATGTGGACCTTCAGGGGAGCTCTTGCCTGCATTTCCTGGCCTCTTCCTCCTCCTCCCCAGCAGCCCAGGCCCCAAGGACTGCCCTGCTCCCTTCCCAGACACGCTCTGCATAGTCAATCCCAGGGCAGCAGCGCCATTCCCACACTGCCGTACAAGGACAGCTTCTCCCAATTCCAGCCTTATTTATCCCTCCTGTGTCTCCCCAAGAACTGATGATTCTCATGTTCACAGGAGCCCTGCAGAGCAGGACACAGGGTGACAACAGCCCCTGCCTTGGCCATGGCACACGCTGCACAATCTGCTTTTCCTCCAGCCAGAAGGAACGAGCTGCTCCCAAGCCACCCACACTGCTGCAGCCAGCTCGTGCCTTTCCCAGCAAAGCCCTTCCCTTCCATTGAAGAACAGGATTCCAGGAGGGCAAGGTGCTGCCTGTCCCCAGATTGCTGCAGCTCATCCCACAGGAAATCCCTAACCTCAATTATCCAACCTCAACAACAGCCTGCAGCCATCACCTTGACTTCTTTGGGAATGAAAACCCTTCCCAGTGATCCCGTTATCCTCTACTTCTCCAAACTCCAGCAAAGCCGCTCTCCTGCATAATTCCCTTCCCACAAGGATCAGGACAGCAGCAAAGGGGGGCCCAAGGCAGATGTGGATCCTGGCACACACGGAGCAGGAGAAAGCCAAAGGCACGGGAAGAAGGCAGAGGAAAGGAGGAGGAGGAGGAGGAAGGAAGGAGCTTGTGAATAACACAAGTCCACAAGAAAGCCAAGTTCTGTTATTCTTGGTGCTCACAGACCTGCTCAGTTCCAGGCACAAATGGCCACAGTGGGAATCCCAAAAGAAGAACAAGATCCTGGATGTGCCAGGCACAGCCTGTGCAGTGCCTCAGCAATGGAATGCCACCAGATCCCACATGGGACAAGCTCAGCGACATGGCAGGACAAGGGGTTAGAGGTACATGGGGAAGAAAGGAACATCTCCCTGCAGGACAGGCTGCAGCAGAGTGGCCACACTGCTCCCCAAGGGGAACCCTGACCTCCACTCACACATGGGGAGGAGAAAGACTCTTCCCACAAAACCCCACTCATCTTTTTTCCACTAAGTGTCACTATAAAAAATCAACCCAAATCCCAAGTACCTCCTTTCCCCATGCCCAGTCACTGCTAGGGAACACCACACAGCACACGGGGTGGCAGAGTGTGAAAAGCAGCAATTTAGGGGCAGCACCAGCAGCACAAATTAATATAAATCCCTGTTCTAGCAGGGAAAGATCATTCACATTAGGAAAGCAGCAGTTTGAAAGTATTTTCCCTTCCTTGCCAGCCAGACACGAGCACTTTGGGTTACATCAGGACCACGAGAATGAGAAAATCCCAGAATATCCTGAGCTGCAGGGACCCCCAGGGACCCCCCAGTGCCAGCCCTGCCCTGCCCAGAGCCCACCAAGCCCAGCCTGGGCATCCCTGGCAGCGCTGGCCAAAGGCTGCTGGAGCTGTGGCAGCCTCGGGGCCGTGCCCATTCCCTGGGCAGCCTGGGCAGTGCCAGCACCCTCTGGGCAAGAACCTGTCCCTAAAACCCAACCTAAACCCCTCCAGGCCCAGCCCCAGCCACTCCCTCAGGTAGAAAAAAATCTCCCCTGGATGGGATGGGCAAACAGCACTGATCCCAAACGTGCTGCTACAAGGCAGGTGTTCCTGAATTCTAGACTTCTGCCCCAAGGTGAGACTGCTGGTTTTGAATCCAATGGGGAAATGAGAAGCCCCCCCAGCTCTGAGTGGCACCGTGCCAGCAGTGAATGAGCCCTGCCTGCCTGGAGCTGCCTCACTGAAAAGGTTGTTACTAAAAAAACAATTTAAAAAGAAAGTCTTGAAATGAGTCACTGTGGAATCAGGATTAAATTGTGAATTTTATGCTTTGCTACACTGGAAGATGGAAATGCTACTTTTGGAGGAGGCAGTGGGGAGATTCACCCCTCGGATAAAAAACACCTCCTGAAGTGGCTGTTTTCTGAGGGTGCTGAGGGAAAGAGGAACTTTCTAGAACAGATACAGACCAAGAGCAGCACTGGGACCCTGAGGCTCCTCATCCCAGCAGGGCCCTGGCAGTGCTGGGGCAGCAAAAGGTGACACAAAACGCGAGGTGTCACTTCTAGGCCATGAAACCTGGGGGGTGAGAGCAGGAGCTGCCAAAACCAGAAGTGAATCCCCAAATCCCTGAGGCTGGAAAAGACCCCCCAAGCGCCCATGCAGTGCCAGCTGTGCCCCACGGGCACCTTGTGCCCAGCCCAGAGCACTCAGTGCCACCTCCAGGGCACACCTGCAGGGATGGGCACTGCAAAGCTCCCTGGGCAGCCCCTGCCAAGGCCTGAGCTCCCTTTCCATGGGCAAATTGCTGCTGCTGTCCCAGCTGAGCCTGCCCTGGCCCAGCCTGAGGCCAATCCTCTTGTGCTCAAGAGGGAAGGAGAGATGGGAGTAGTGGAAGAGGGAAGGAGGGATGGAGGGAATGCTTTCCAGAGATGACAAGTGCTGATTCCATCAGCTCAGCAGCTCCTGAAACCTCACCCTTGGTCTGAAAGTCCCACATGGACAGGTAGCTCCCACACCTGGCTTCCCTGAGGACCAGGAGACACATGGCCACTTGTGCTTTAGGAACAGCAGGGATTCCAGAGTGATCCCAAACCTCAGATGCTCCTTCCTTAAACCTGGACTTTCCAAAATCCTCCAGGCCCTTTGCAGTAATGAAGAGGCTTCAAAAGACAAGCTGGGAACTTGAACAACATGCTTTTCACCCTTAGCACACAGGGAAGAGGTCTGGCATGATGTAACCCCTGTACAGCACTTTAAACTGATGTTGTGTAACCAAAAACCCAAGGAAGGAAACCCCCAAACCTTCCCTGAGCCCAGCTCCAGTGCCACCTCACAGCTGCTCCTCCTCTGCCTGTGCTAAACCCAGCTCAACCCTCCCTGAGACTGTCCAGAGTCACCTGGGAACACTGAGTGTAGAATGTCCAGAAACTCCTTAAATTTGAGCAGATCTGGGCTTCCCCCAGATCAGGCAGCTCTCACCTTTTCCCCATCATTCCCAAACCATGGTTTAGCTGTGGCTTTCCCCAGATAGCTGGAGAGGCACTGCAGGGTTTGGAATGTGCCCTTGTTCTAAGCCCTGTGCGGAGAGGAGTTGGTTTTAGGGGAAGTTGAGGCTGGAAAGGGGCATTTTCCAAAGCCCAGTCACTGGGATTCAGACTGGGACAGCCCAGCCATGGAAATGCCAGACTGGTTTGGGTTGGGAGGGATCTTAAATCCCACCCAGTGCCACCCCTGCCATGGCAGGGACACCTCCCACTGTCCCCAGTGTCCAGCCTGGCCTTGGGCACTGCCAGGGATGCAGGGGCAGCCCCAGCTGCTCTGGGCACCCTGTGCCAGGCCCTGCCCACCCTGCCAGGGAACAATTCCTCATTCCCATGAATTCCCGATCCATCCCTGCCCTCCATCCCTTGTACCACATACCTGCACACGCACCTTTTACTGCCCCAAGTGCCCCTGAGGCCGCAGGGATGTGCACTCCAGGAGCTTCTTTTCTCCCTGTCCTACAGCTCACTCCATGCCCAGACCCCACTGTGCTGCTGCTTTCCCCACAGCCCACCCAGACCCCACTGTGCTGCTGCTTCCCCCACAGCCCCACAGCTCACCCAGACCGCACCATGCCGTTGTTTTCCCCACAGCCCCACAGCCCACCCACACCCCACTGTGATGCTGCTTTCCCCACAGCATACCCAGACCCCATTGTGCTGCTTTCCCCACAGCTCACCCAGACCCCACCATGCCGTTGTTTTCCCCACAGCCCACGTCCCCCGTGGTTCCCCAGCGCTGAGGGGGAACGCGCCATGCAGAGCGCCCCAGCAGCAGCCAGGCCAGCGCGGCTGGCTCTGCCCCCACAGCACCGGGGCTGAACAAACAGAGCCTTCCCACAGGCAGTGCCTCGCTAAGGAAATGCCCCCCGGAGCTTCAGTGAAAGGATAAATCACTCGGAGCTTCAGGGAGGGGATAAATCACTGCGCAGGGAACGGCACAGGCACACGGCCTGCAGGGACCCGAGGCACAGGCAGTGCTCGGTGCAGCACTCCAAGGGCAAACAAATAAATTCCTCAGGCGCCTTCCTCAGCGCTCCATAAATCCTTCAGGCACACAGGGGCAGAAGGTGGGAGCTCTGTGCATGGGAGCCGTGCCCAACAGAGCTGCAGGTCTGCTCTGGGAGCAGCGCGGCTCTCCCTCCCCTCATGGCCCCGGCCCTGCCTCACAAAGCACAAACCCAGAGCTGAGGGGGCTCAGAGCCATGGACAGGGCTCTGGGATCCCTCTCCTGGAAGGATGGGGCTCTGGGATCCCTCTCCTGCATGCACAGGGCTCTGGGATCCCTCTCCTGCATGCACAGGGCTCTGGGATCCCTCTCCTGCATGCACAGGGCTCTGGGATCCCATTCCTGCATGGACGGGGCTCTGGGATCCCACTCCTGCATGGACGGGGCTCTGGGATCCCATTCCTGCATGCACAGGGCTCTGGGATCCCACTCCTGCATGGACAGGGCTCTGGGATCCCATTCCTGCATGGACGGGGCTCTGGGATCCCTCTCCTGCACAGACAGGGCTCTGGGATCCCATTCCTGCACAGACAGGGCTCTGGGATCCCATTCCTACATAGACAGGGCTCTGGGATCCCACTCCTGCATGGACGGGGCTCTGGGATCCCACTCCTGCATGCACAGGGTTCTGGGATCCCATTCCTGCATGCACAGGGCTCTGGGATCCCATTCCTACATAGACAGGGCTCTGGGATCCCATTCCTGCACAGACAGGGCTCTGGGATCCCATTCCTGCATGCACAGGGCTCTGGGATCCCTCTCCTGCATGGACGGGGCTCTGGGATCCCTCTCCTGCATGCACAGGGCTCTGGGATCCCTCTCCTGCATGCACAGGGCTCTGGGATCCCCTTCCTGCACAGACAGGGCTCTGGGATCCCATTCCTGCACAGACAGGGCTCTGGGATCCCATTCCTGCATGGACGGGGCTCTGGGATCCCTCTCCTTGTTCCAATCCCGAGGCTGGGCAGCTGCACTGGAATATTCCCCGTGGGAGCAGCGCCCTGGCAGTGACAGCCCTGTCACCCAGAGCAGCCCCTTAGCAGAACACACAGACCACAGGACAGCTCAAACTGCCCCAGACCACAGGACAGACAGCTCAAAGTGTCCCAAACTGCAGCTGGGGAGGGTTTGGGACCACCCTGGGAACACAGCACAGTGTCTGTGGCTGCCATGGGCACAGAACACTTTGTTTAGCAGAATTAATTACAGACCAGCACAGCTTCCAGCGAGCTGAGGCTGCCTCGGAGATGTGCTTCAAATCACAGAAAGTGGCCTTGACTTATTTGAAAATATTCTTGTTCCCAAACACAGTGGGAGGGACCAAGACTTTCTGCATGACATCAACCACCAAACTTGAGAATACAGCAGCTTTCCATGTGCAAATTAAAAATAAAATAACTTCATTACTGAAAAAAAAGCCAACCAACAAAACAACAAGACTTAGCAGAACATTATTATTATTGTCATGAACAGCTTAAAAGTTAAATTCTTAAAAAACCTACACCTCGTCTCTTCTTCAAAGAGACACTGAAATCCATCCAGTGCCACCCCTGCCATGGCAGGGACGCCTCCCACTGTCCCCAGTGTCCAGCCTGGCCTTGGGCACTGCCAGGGATGCAGGGGCAGCCCCAGCTGCTCTGGGCACCCTGTGCCAGGGCCTGCCCACCCTGCCAGGGAACAATTCCTGCCCAAGATCCCATCAAATCCTACTTTGAAGCCATTCCCTGGGTGCTGTCCCTGCAGGCCTTGTCCCCAGTCCCTCTGCAGCTCTGCTGGAGCCCCTGCAGGCCCTGCCAGGGGCTCTGAGCTCTCCCTGCAGCTTCTCCTCTCAGGGCTGGCCCAGAGGGGCTCCAGCCCTGGAGCAGCTCCGGGGCTCCTCTGGGCTCTCTCCAGCAGCTCCAGGTCCCTCCTATGCAGGGAACCCCAAACTGGAGCAGCTCTGCTGTGGGGTCCGCCCAGGGAAGGGGTTTTGGGACTGGAGGAGAACAGAGCCCATCCCAGCCAACCCCACTCCCAGATCACCTGGCTGGAAGCTTTATTTGCCCAGAGTTTTGGACACTTCACTTGGAGGGGAAAAAAGCCTTATTTGTAAGGAAAAATAAATGTTACTTCTTCATGTAAGTCTTGTATCTTCTCAGGCTACATCAGCTGATCTGAAAAAAGTCCCCAAAAGCCAAAAAAGGAAGCTGAGTCTCTCTCTATCAGCTCTCCGGCCCAGTAGCAGCACAGGACACAGGCACTGGCTGTACTGGTGGTATTTCTTTCCCAAGAGCAGAAGTGTCACCTCTGCAGCACTTCCGTGCCCAGCCAGAGCACACAGGACTAAGTTTAGCCATCGTTAGGCCACAGAGAAATCCCTGCTAAGCCCTGTCCCCTCCCAGAGCCAAGGAGGCACCGGCAAACCAAACCATCTGCAGAGGGCTCTGCATTCACCCCAATCTGACTCCTTAAACTCATTATTCAGGGCTGATTCCTTGCAGCCCTTCCAGGAGCAGAGGAGCAGCAGCCCTGGGGTCTGAGCAGCAACACTTGGGGATGTTGGGCTGCAGAAATCCTGCCAGAGTGTGAAATTCTGGGTTATTCCTGCGGGGCTGTGCTGACTCGGCATCCAGCACCAGCCACAGCCACGCTGAAGGACTGTGTTTACCAAAGGGATAACTCTGGCTACCAGGGAAGCTCCCTGCCAAATCCTAACACAAACACTCAGGTGACTCAGGAGGATGAGCCCAGACTCCTCTGGATCTTCTTTAATACCTCATTAATTCAGGGAAAAAACACTCCATACCCTCCAGGCAGAAAATATTCTTCCCAGCAGCTGCATAAAGGGGAAAAGGAGCCACGAGCTTTCTTTCCTTCCTCCTCTGCTGCAAACAGGGAACTTCCCTGCAGCTTCCCTGAAAATTCCTGTCCAAACCAACTGCAAGTGGCCCAGGCTGCCAGGGCAGGGAGGCAGGGATGGAATCCCATCCCTGGAGGGATCTAACAGCGCTGTGGATGTGGCACTTGGGGACATGGCTTAGTAAACTCTGCAAGGGCTTTCCCAACCTCAATAATTCCAGGATAGTCCCCAGTAAACCCAGCCCTTTCTCACCTTGTGCACCAAAGCCTGCACGAGTATTTCTGCCAATGCTGGCACAATGACTCTAGTGAACAATAAAGCCTTTTTGCTCCTCCTTTCCAACACAAATTCCCTTGTTTCTCTGGGACAGAAGGTGCTGGATTCCCTCCCAGGGCCAGGGCAGGTGTCAGTGAAGCCTTACTGGGAATGCTGGATGTGCCGCCCTTGGGGAGGGTCTCAGGTCCCTGCTCTGCCAGGTGACTCCTGCACAGCAGTGACATCTCTGCACGTCACTCCTGCCTCAGGAACAGGAATCCTGCCTTCCACACCCCACAGCACCACGAGCTTACACACCCAGAGCCCATGCGGAACTCCAAGGAGCTGAAGTGACATTCCCAGCACAGGTGGTTGGCAGACACTGAAGAAGCCACCTGAGCTTGAACCACAGAGCAAGACTTGGGTCTGGTTGAACAATTCCTGCTCCCAGAGTGAACAGCAGCTGGAGTTTCTCCCAACCCCAAGGGAATCATGAGAATGAACCCACTACACATTGTCAGTGGGAGTAAGGATGAGCTGGGGTGAAACGTCCCCTTTTCCCTCAGGCAACCTCCACCCCAGTTCCAGTGCTCCTGGAACAGCACAGCTCCAAGAGCAGCACATCCCACACCCCTGGGGGCACTGCAGGCCCGGGCTGATCCTTGGCTTTCCTGCCGCTTCTCCCACCTAGAGCTTGCCTTTGTCCTGGATCCTGCCACGCTCCCAGCCTCAGGAGGGCACCAGGGCCATCACACTGCTGGGACTTGGGGCTCCCTGTGCTCTGGGTGCCTGTGCAGAGCCCAGGCAGCTCCTCCAAACCCCTGAGTGCTGCCAGCACAGCAAACAGCCAAAGGTGCTGCAGAGCTGGGATGAGCTGGGACAGTGGGACAGCAGGATACTGCGACAGCAGGACACCTCCTCCCAGCAGAGTCCCAGGGACAGGCAAGCATCTCAGCCATTTCACCTTGTTAGGCTGAGCACTGAAAATAGCCCCGGGATGAAAAACAAACCAGCTGGACAAGCTCTCCACAGCAGGAGGCTCTGGCCAGCAGTGAGCGAGCTCTGTCCTGCCCTGAGCTCTGTTCTGTCCCCTGCCCAGGAAGCTCTGTCCTGTCCCCTGCCCTGAGCTGTGTCCCCTGTCCTGAGCTCTGTCCTCTGCCCTGTCCCCTTCCCTGAGCTCTGTCCTGTCCTGAGCCTTTGTCCTGTCCCCTGCCCTGAGCTCTGTCCTGTCCCCTGCCCTGTCCCCACCCCAGGGAGCTCCAGAGGGGTCAGTGCCACTGCAGCACGCCCCCAGGCCAGCCCTGGGGAGGGAGGGCTGGCAGGGAGGGCAGTGCCCCATCCAGCACACCTCTGAAGATATCCATCTGCAGGATGGCCCAGCAACGCCAGACATTCCCAGTAAGGACTAAGGACGTGACAAACTCCAAGGGCTGAGCCTCACCCTTTGAAGCATGAAGCACTTTTTCTCCTTTCCCAAGAAGAAAAATAAAAGATGGGAGAAAAAATAACCAGCAACCCCACTTATCACACCAATTGCTGTCAGGAAAACTTCTCTAGGAATCATCCTGCAGTGTGGGAGAACAGCACTGAATGGCCCCCAAATATCCCCTTCCACCCTGTTTTTGTGTTAATGATACAGCAAATGAAATGAACAGGAAAACCTGTTTATCTCCAAAACCCAGCGTGCAAATCTCCAGGAAACAGTGTGGTCCATGAGAAACCTCTGAGAGCAGCAGGAGGGCAGGGATAGGATGGGATAGAAATGGGATGGGATGGGAACAGCCTTGGGGTGGCACAGGGACAGCACCCACGGTGGGATGAGTAGAGCCCCCATCACTGCCCCTCCAAGAGATCCCTGTGCCAGGTGTGCTGCCATCACCATTCCCATAAAACCAGCAGCATTCCAACTCAGCTCCCACACTTCTGGAGCATGCCCTCTTTCACCCAGAGGCCCTCCAGGACACAGCTGAGTTCACTGACCCTCAGCAGGCCAGGCTGCACGAGTGGCACTCCCTGAGGAAGCTGAGGCCCCCCTTCATCCTGCCAGCCCTGCAGGGCACACTCACTCCTCTGGGGACAGAGCCAGCCTGGGCTCCAGGAGGCAGCTGGGAAGATAAAAACTCTGAGACCCCGGCTATCAGGCCAAAGCAGAGCTGGGGCTGCTCTGGCAGAGCCTGGCACAACCCGCATCCCCTGGCAGCAGCAGCTGGGCTGGGTTTGTGCCTTGGTCCTGGCTGGGGACAAACCAACGTGAGCCCCCAGGCAGAGCCTCCTGGATGCACACACCACACAGATAAATGCATGGCATGGACAAGAACGTCCTTCCTGGCCCTTCCTCAGGTTTGGGAAAGATCTCCTGGATTCTGCAGTTGACAGCCCAGACCCACTGTGAAAGCCCAGAACACCAAACTGCTGCCACCTTCCCAAACACTCCGAGGTGCTCACACCTTCCATCAGCCACGCCCCCATGAACACGTCATCCCTGGACTTGCATCCAGCTCCAGAAATGCCAACCAGAGGAGGAAGCTGGGAAGCTCCAGAGGGATCTGCCCTGCCTGAGATGGGATCAGGTCCCTCAGCAGCATCCCCTGAGCTCAGCCCCAGCAGGTGGGAAAAGCACCACACGGGGATTAAAAGGGAATAACCCTTCTGGCCTGGAGCTCTCCTCACCCCACCTGCAGTCCTGGAGCTGCTCTGTGACAAGCACGAGGCCTTCAGGCCAGCACCTGGATTTTTGCCTTCCAGCTGCCAAACTCCAGAACAAACCCACCCAGGCACCCTGAACGACAGCAGCTGCTTGGAGCAGAATACTTCCAGAATTATTGCTGTCCCCCCAGAAGTTCGTTTCTATCCTCCATCCATCTCTATCCAGTTAAAAAAATAACTTTTTTTCCCTTTGGCTTACTCACCCATTAATTATGTCCTGGCACTCTTACAGATCTAAACACATGCATTGCTTAGCAGCTTTAATCCTGAATTATTCCTCCCTTTCCTGCAATCCAAAGCCTGCCTTGCCTAGGAAGGGGCAGGCTGTTCCAACCAGCAAGCTGTTCCTTTGTAACTCAGAGAGGAACATTCCTCAAGTTCTCCTGTTTATTGCGTTTTTATCCTCCCAGAGCAGCCGAATTTACGGCACCGGAGCTCCAAACCTGCAGAGAAGAATTAAACTGACCTTAAACTCCATCCTTCAGGGAAAAACAAACACTGGGCTACAAAAATAGTGCCTTTTCCTGCAAGACGTGTGTGTGTGTTACCAAACATCCCCGTTTCCACCTGCACTGCTGCTGCTCCCACTGTGTGAGAGCTGCTGGGAAAGGCCAGAGGAGGGGAAGGGGTGGTGGCACTGACAACAGGCAGAGCTCCTTGGTGGGATAAAGAGCACTTCCAAGGAGCTGCCTCTGTGCATCCTGCAAGTGTCTCTTGTGGCAAACCTCAGCAAGGTGGGGATAAAAACATATATACCAAATAATATATAGATGTGCCAGAGGCAGCCCCTCTCCCCCTCAGGGTGGTGAGAGACTTGCAAGGAGCACTTGGTGGCTCCCAAAGTCAAACCCCACAGATGTCCGTGCCACACAGCGAGTTAATGCATTTTCCAAAGTGGAAAAAATAGGTTACTTAAAAATAGGCCCATAATCCAAACAAACAAGCACCCCGGTACTATTTCACAGAGGGAAAACAAGCAGGCAGGGACAGTCTGGGACACAACCAGGCATGGCTCCCCTGTGACTTCTCATGCTCCCTTCAAGGCTTTCCATCCACTGCAGGGCTGGGCACTTGGGCCAGGACAAGCTCCTGGGCACAGTCCTGCCATCACTCCTGACCATTAATTATATTAATTAGGATTATTGCAGAGAGCTCCGAGCCCCTGGCAGGGCCTGCAGGGGCTCCAGCAGAGCTGCAGAGGGACTGGGGACAAGGCCTGCAGGGACAGCACCCAGGGAATGGCTGCCAGTGCCAGAGGGCAGGGCTGGGTGGGATCTTGGCCATGAGGAATTGTTCCCTGGCAGGGGGGGCAGGCCCTGGCACAACGTGAGGCAGGAGCTCCTCAAGGCTCCCATGTGCTGCACAAGTGACAGAGCAATGGCTTTAATTAAAGAGTCCTTGTCCCTGCCAGCACCAGCTCCTAAAACTGAACCGGAGCTCGGGAGGTGCCACAACATTAATCAGGCACGGCTGCAGGGGCTGGGGAAATGAAGGGGAGGGACAATTAAAGTGCTCCAGAGAGCCCAGCATGGATCAGCCATGGGAGCAGAGCAGACTCAGCACGACAGTGATGCCTCCACAGGAAACATCCCCAAATTCCAGCAGCCAAGAGTCTGGAGAGCAGGAGGGAGAAGCAGCAGGTCCCAGGGCTGCACCTGGCAACAGGGAGAAGGCAGAAAAGAGGCCAAACCCCACTGTTCACAGCATCCCACACTGGACTGGGCTCAGAGGCCCCTGAAGTCACCCCATCCCACCCCTGCCATGGCAGGGACACCTCCCACTGTCCCCAGTGCCCAGCCTGGCCTTGGGCACTGCCAGGGATGCAGGGGCAGCCCCGGCTGCTCTGGGCACCCTGTGCCAGGGCCTGCCCACCCTGCCAGGGAAGGATTTCTCCCCAGTAGGACCTGACTGACACAAGGAGGGCTGATGGAATCTCCTTCCCCAGCCGGGGGCAAGGGGATCCCCAGAGCCTCACCCAAGGACAGTGAAGGTGCCAGCTCCTGTTTCCAGAACGTTCCTGCCCCTGCAGTTACCCACAGCAGGGCTGCACACAGCGGGGCCGGCCAGAACAGGAACCAGCCTGGTCCCAAAGGGCCTTCCCAGAGGCAATCCCGAGCTGCCCAGGGAGAGCCACGACTCCTCCATGGTAGCTGGTGTCAGTCACACTCTCCTGCCTGCCAGGAGTTTATTTCTCCCTCTCTGGATTCAAAGCAAAGCTAATTAATGGAGGAAACAGCCTTTTTAACACTAATCAGTTTGTGCAATTAGGGCTCTGAGGAGCAGGATGCCAGGCTGGGCACGGTCCAGCACCGAAGGGTGGCCAGGGCTGGCACTGCCCCCGGGCTTGGAAGCACCAGGGCCATGAGGCACTGCCAGCACAGCCTCCAAGTGGGACAAGCAGCAGGACAGGGATAACCCCAGGGAAGTGCTGCTGATCACCCACCAGCTCACAGAAGCGGATATTTTACTAAGAAATGCCCAAATCCCTGGGGCTGGCACAGCCCTGCCAGCCCATGCAGTGCCAGCTGTGCCCACCTTGTCCCCAGCGCAGAGCACTCAGTGCCACCTCCAGGGCACACCTGCAGGGATGGGCACTGCAAAGCTCCCTGGGCAGCCCCTAAATACCAGGATGGGCTTTTAGCTGCCCTCCCTCCCCAAAGGCAGGCAGATCATGAACCACAGCTCCCTGGAGGGCACCTCAGCTCCCCTGGGCTGTCCCCAGACACTCACCCATCCCTCCAGGCCCTGCCCCAAGGAGGAGAGAGCTCCCACAGGGAACTGTGGTGTACCAACACGCCCAGGCAGCCCACGGGCCACAGAAACACAAAGTGCTTCTCTTCTCACCCTCCTGGGATGAGGCTCTGCTCCAGGACCACCAGGGCATCCCAGAGCCTGCAGCTGCACCACAAGGGATGCCAGGAGGCTCCTTCCTCACACACTGTGTGCTCCATGCCCTCCTGAGAGCAAAGGATGGAAAGGACTGAGGGATTGCTGCCTTGGACATCCACGTGGGAGTGTGTATCCCTGCCCCACGGTGGGAAAGGCCAACCCAAAGCCCGGTTTGGAGCAGGAGCTGCAGCCCCAGCCGTGCCCCAGCAGCTCCCCCTGCACCCTCCTGCAGGAAGGGACCACCCCAGGGGCACAGCAGACATGGAGACAGCTGCTTTCCAAGGCAGCAAATAAATAAATCTAACAAGAAATTAAATTAAGAGCCTCTCTCTGATCCAGCTCAGCATTACTCCAAGTTCCTGGGCCAAGCAGGGAAGGGAATGAGCTGGAGGGAGCCAGGAGCTCCCCAGCAGCCCCAGCGCTGCCCAGCCGGCCCTGCTCCTCCTCCTTCTCCACATGAGGCCCCTTTGCTGCCAAAACACGATTTTTCCAGCCCTCAGAATGGCAATTCCTCGAGATGAGTTCCATTCCCGAAGGAAGCCGAGACTGTGCTTCCAGCTGAGCCGGGGAAGAACACGGACTTTTCCCTGGCAGAGCCTCCAGGTATTCCCACAACTGCTTCCTCTCCCTCACCCAACCCAAAGCTGCTGCTCACAGGTGCAACTTCTACTCAGTGAACCCCCCGAAGGAATGAATTTAACAGCAGAATCTCCCTTACAAGGCATTTTACCAAAGCAAGGAGGGCACAGCGGGTCACTGTGCCCCGTGAACTCCCCCAGGTGTGTGGAAGGGCAGAGACCCAGCCTGTCCCACCCTGCAGGGTGAGCCATCCCTGAGCTCCCCACGGCTCCACTGAGGCCTCCTCCTGCTCACAGCACAAAATCCCTCCTGCTGCTTTGAAGCCCAAACCCAGCACTTGCCAAGGCAGAGGTTTTGCAGTGAAGGATTCACTTCCAATGAATCCCTGGGCCCTGGGACGGCAAGGACAGACAGGGCTTGGGCACAGCCTCCTTACACAGAAATTCACATTGTCCCCTCTGGAATCACTGACAGTCACCAGCCTGTGGCTGCAGCCCCCCTTCCTCACCCTGACTTTGTCCCACAGGATGCTCCAGGGTTCAGGGGCAGCTCCAGGCAAACACAGAACAGCCCTGGGCACAGCCCTCCAGCCTTGGGCACTGACACGATCACGATGTGGTTTCAACTCGTTCTTTAAAGCACTGAGATAAGAGCAAAGATGACTCAAGAAGGGCTGTGAGAAGGAATAAGTGAAGCAGGAGACAGGGCAGGAGAAGGAGCAAGGATGAGAAAGAGGAGCTGCTGTGGAGAGAGGAAAAGCCACCAAACCTGTGCCAGCCCTGCACCAGAGCCCAGCCCTTGCCACCCTCTGAGGCATCACCCAAAAATGCCTCCACCCAACACAGAACTCAGAGCCCACCTCCGAGCTGCTGCAGGAAAGAGGGAAAATCCACACCACGATCCCTGACCTGCCTCAAGGACCCCAGAACAGGGACCCCAGGAGGCCCCAGATCCCTGTGGATGCCAGACCCCAGGAGGGAATTCCCTGCACAATGAAATAAGGCTCAGGGCAATGCAGACTGCCACCACTTCCATATTACTGCAGGGGGATCTGGGTCCCCCTGGATCTGCAGGAGAAACTGTCACCATTGAGGGAGCCAGGGATGAGCCCCAGCCACCCAAACCCCCAATCCTCCACAGCCAGGATCCCCTACAAACACACCTGGGATTGTTTGGGAACCAGGGATGAGCCCCAGCCACCCAAACCCCCAATCCTCCACAGCCAGCTTTCCTTGGATCTCCAACAAGCACACCTGGGAGTGCCCACCGGTGCTGGGATGCACAGAGGGCAAGCAATTAAAATAAAAACAACCCTAAATCCCGCACACTGGCTCCAGGTGATGTGATTTAAGGAGCAAGACCCCACTGAGCAAGACTAGTATTTTAAATGAGATGAAGTTTAAGACAATTAACCCAAACAATGGGGCACATTTTTGACGGCCCACATGTAAAACACTGACCACAGCCCCGGAGGATGTTCTGATAAGGGCCAGAAAAAGCACCAAAACCTGCCTGATCTGGGCAACAGCCAGAGTACAGCAAATGAGCAGAAAGAGGGGGGGAAATTCCTGGAAGTCCAGTTTGTCCCCGAGGAGCCTGGTTTGCCCCCTTTTAGGGGGTGTGAAAAGGTCCCAGGCCGGGTTGCAGCCTGACAAATTCGGGCTAAAAATAACCAGGGCCGGTGCAAACAATGCCGCGGGGCCGTCACACATCCTGTGACAGCGGCAGGAGCCCAGGCCGGGCTCGGGCAGGGCCAGGGGCTCCCAAGCCCCACAGCTCCTTACAGGGCTCCTGTGCTGCCGAGTGGAACCAAACCTCAGCGCGATCCCGGCAGGAAAGGATTACAGATCAGAGATTAAGGCCTCAATTCGCCTCTGAGCGAGTCAAAGCCAGGAGAAAATCTGGTTTTCCCCGGGGTTCAGTCACCAACTCTTATCTTCCTGCATGGATAAACCCACCCATTTCAGACTCTTGCTTAAAATATCTCCCAAACTATGAATTGGGATCATTCCCTAATCCTGTAAAAAACCTGCTGATGCATCCATCCCCTGAGTGTGCAGAGCAGCCCCAGCAGCCCAAGCAGTGCTGCAGCTCAGGCTCCTGCTCTCTGCAAGCACTTCCCTGCACTGCCTGAGAAACGTCCCCGGTGCTGACGTTTTAACGTTAAAATCCTGCCATCCTAATTTAAAAATTAAAAAAAAAAAAAAGAAACCTTTGCACGTTGGAGCAAAGGTGTCAGAGCCGAGCACTTTCACTTTCAAAAACGTCCAGCACTCACCTCCGCCTCCCACCGAGCAGCCAACACCTTCTGCTTCCAGGGAAAGCAGCGGGAAAAGCGTGTCCTGTGCGGGCTGGGGACATTCCCTGCTGGGAGCCACCACAGCCCAGAGAGCTCCGAACGCAGCGGCCAAGAGACCTCGCGGACCCGCGGCAGCAGAGGGCACGGAGCCGTCCCGGGGCACGGGACACGGAGCGGGGGACACCGACCCCTCCCTGGCCCCATTCCTGCACTTTGGGGCTGCAGCCCAGCCAGGCAGGAGCCCCACGGCGGCTCGGAGCCGAACCACGGCCCAGCGTGACCCGGAGCGCCGGAGCAGCCGCGGCGGGGGCAGCGCTGCCGCCCGTGCCGGGGCTGCCTCCGCTCGCCAAGAGCACAGCCAGCAGCTGAATCACCCAGGCTGCCACACTTCTGCAGGGCCTCCAAAAATAACCGCGCTGGAAATTCCTCGGAGGCACAAACCTTGCTTCACAAGGACTGCGGAGATCCAGTTTCCTTAGTGGAGCGCACTGGATGCGAACGGGCCCGAGGGTTCAGGGGCACGGCCAGAGGGGATGAGGAGCCCTCGTCCCGGGGACAGCGAGTGATGGATCCCATCCTGGGTCGGGATGGAGCCGCCGAGGTGCCCGGGCTCCCACCCCGAGCTGCCCTTGGTTCTGCTTCTCCCCCGCTCCAGGGCCGGCTCCTTGCCCCGCTCCTTGCCCCCGGCAAGCCCCGGGCTCAGAGCCGAGCCCTTGCCAGGGCTCCGCTGCGGCGCCTTCCATCAAACAGCAGCATCCGAACACGGCCCCAGCCCCTTCCCCGCGCCCGCATCCCCCGAGCCGCCCCCAGGCAGGCCTGCCCGGGCCGGGCTGCACCCGCGGGTCCCGGCAGCGGGGCTCGGCACTGCCGCTGCCCGCAGCCGCCCGGGGCTGGGCCCGGCCCGGACACACCGCTCCGGCTGACCTCGGGCACCGCCACAAGGACACGGAGCCCACGGAGCCGGCTCCGGGGCAATCCCGCAGCGTGCGGGGCTCGGCTCCCGCTGCCCGCCCGGCTCTCGGGGCGGAGGGGATGGCAACGGGGCGAGCAGAGCGCCGGGGCTGCGCTGCCCGTGCTCCTCAGGTGGGACTGCTGCTCCTGCACCGCCGGGCTCCCACAGCCGGAACGGCCCGGAGCAGCCCATGAGGAACCCCCGGCTCCCCAGCTCCCGGCACCGCTCTCGTTACCGCGGGGCGAACCAGTAAATAACACTAATTATCCTAAATCCCGCCAACCGCTCCCGGTCGATGCCATTTAACGAAGAAGAGCGCAATACTGTAAATGAGCTGAAATTTCAAACTTTTGACCCAACCAGCCGGAGCCCGCCGCAGGAACACCCCGGGGTTATTTCGGTCCTTGCGGGGTCCCGAAGCGGGGATCGCCGCAGCTCTTGCCCGAAAGGCGGAGGAATGGCCCCAAAAGGGAGTGCGGAGGGGGCTGGCACGGCCTTCCCCGGGCAGCGCCCGGCGGGGCGGGCAGGGCACCGCGGGGCCCTGCCGGGACTCACCTGCGATGGCCGAGTCGTCCAGGTGGGAGCCGGGGGCCCGCTCGGCGCGCCCGGGATGCTGCAGGACGAGGAGGAGGAGAAGGAGGAAGAGGCCGCACAGCGCCCGCACGGCCCGGCCCGGCCGCGGCTCCATTTCCGCGTCCCCGCCGCCGTCAGCTGCTCCTCGGCATCGGCACCGGCTGGGGGCCCGCGGGGTGTCCCGGTTATCCCGGCTATCCCGACTATCCCGGCACCGCCGCCAGCTGCGGCCGCGCACCGGCTACCGGAACCCTCTGCCCCCCTCGCCCCGCAGTGGTCTCTCCCAGGACAGCCTCCCCCCCCCGCCGCAGTGGTCTCTCCCCGGACAGCCCCCGTCCCCCCGCCCTCAGTGGTCTCTTCCCGGGGTAACCCCGCCGGCCCCTCTCCGCTCTGCCGGGATAACCCCGCTTCCCGCCACCTCCGCTAACGCCTCCCCGGCCCGCTCCGTCCCTCCGCCGCCTCCTGTCAGCGACGCCTCCCGGAAAACCTCGCTCTGTCTGTGCCGGGACAGCCCCGCACCCCCCCCCCCCCGCCCGCCGCCACGGTGGTCTCGTCCGCCCCCCCGCGCGCCGCCCTACGCACCGGGCCCTGGCGCCGCCGCGCGCGCGCTGACAGGGGGAGTGGCCAAGCGCCGCCGGGTCACACCCACCAGGGCGGAGCCGACGGGGCGGGCACGTGGCCACGCCCCCTCCCGCCCGCACGCGCACGGCGCTGGCGCGCAGCGACCTCTGGTGGGCGGAGAGGGGAATGGCGGGACTGGGGGGACAGGGACGCAGCGGGACGGGGGACACGGTGCGATAGGGGACACGGTGCGATAGGGGACACACCGGGACAGGGGACACGGTGCGATAGGGGACACGGTGTGATAGGGGACACAGCGGGACGGGGGACACAACGGGACGGGGACACAGCGGGACGGGGGACATGGTGCGACAGGAGAGACACCGGGACAGGGGACACAACGGGACAGGGGACACAGCGGGACAGGGGACACGGTGCGATAGGGGACACGGTGTGATAGGGGACACGGTGAGACAGGAGAGACACCGGGACAGGGGACACATCGCGACAGGAGACACACCGGGACGGGGGACACAGCGGGACAGGGGACACGGTGCGGTAGGGGACACAGTGGGACAGGGGAGACTGTGCGATAGGGGACACGGTGCGACAGGAGAGACACCGGGACAGGGGACACACCGGGACGGGGGACACAGTGCGATAGGGGACACGGTGCGATAGGGGACACACCGCGATAGGGGAGACAGCCCATGGGACACAGCGCGACAGGAGTGACACCGGGACAGGGGACACAGTGACAGGGGACACACTGACCTGGGACACACCGACATGGGACACACCTCGATAGGGGAGACAGCCCAAGGGACACATCGCGACAGGAGAGACACCGGCAGAGGGGATACATCGCGACAGGGGACACAGCGACAGGGGACGCAGAGACAGGGGACGTAGCAACAGGGGACACACCACGACAGGGGACACGCAGGGACAGGGGACGCATCGCGACAGGGGACACAGCGACAGGGGACACAGCAACGTGGGACACACCGACATGGGGCACACCGCGACAGGGTACACACCTAACATGTGACACCCCCATGTGACACACTGCAACATGTGACACATCACAGCATGGGACACACCATGACACCACGGGACACAGCCCGACATGTCACCCACCCCGACGTGTCCCCCAGCCCGGCCCTCTGGGCAGTGACACCTTGGGGTCCCAGCACGCGGCTCCTGGTTCGCAGCGGGGCTGAGGAGATCGTGACACCTCCCAGAGCTGGGACACCTCCAGGGCCACCAACTCCGGGTGGCACGGCTGGAGCGTGACCTGAGGCCACCAGTGTGCCCTGAGGCCAGCGGCTGCGAGGGGACGGGGATCTCACATCTGTCCCAGCCCTCACATCTGTCCCACTGGGCCGGGGTGCTCCGGGCAGTGACAGCCCTGTCACTGTGTGTCCCCTGTCGCTGTCGCTGTGTGTCCCCTGTCGCTGTCGCTGTCTGTCCCCTGCCCCTGTCGCTGTGTGTCCCCTGTCCCTGTCGCTGTGTGTCCCTGTCCCTGTCGCTGTGTGTCCCCTGTCGCTGTCGCTGTCTGTCCCCTGTCCCTGTCACTGTGTGTCCCCTGTCGCTGTCGCTGTGTGTCCCCTGCCCCTGTCGCTGTCTGTCCCCTGTCCCTGTCGCTGTGTGTCCCTGTCCCTGTCGCTGTGTGTCCCCTGTCGCTGTCGCTGTCTGTCCCCTGCCCCTGTCGCTGTGTGTCCCCTGTCCCTGTGGCTGTGTGTCCCCTGTCGCTGTCGCTGTCTGTCCCCTGTCCCTGTCGCTGTGTGTCCCCTGTCCCTGTCGCTGTCTGTCCCCTGTCGCTGTCGCTGTCTGTCCCCTGTCCCTGTCGCTGTCTGTCCCCTGCCCCTGTGGCTGTGTGTCCCCTGTCGCTGTCGCTGTCTGTCCCCTGTCCCTGTCGCTGTCTGTCCCCTGTCCCCGGAGCAGGCTCCTCCCAGCCAGGTGCCCACGCCCCCGCTCTGGGCTGGGGGTCCCAGGCCGGCCCCACACGGGGTCCCCCGGCCATGGCGGTGTCCAGGCTGGGACGCGGGGCTGGCTCCTGTCCAGTGTCCCTTGGTTCTGGTCCCCGTGCTGGCACTGGGGAGGATGCTGCCTGTGGGCAGGGTGCCACACCTGCAGACCCCGAGATGAGGATGGGGACAGGCCACTGGCATGGGGACAGGCCACTGGCATGGGGACGGGCCACTCTGATGGGGACAGGCCACTGGGATGGAGACAGGTCACTCTGATGGGGACAGGTCACTCTGATGGGGACAGGTCACTGGGATGGGGACAGGCCACTGGGGTGGGGACAGGCCACTCTGATGGGGACCGGTCACTGGGATGGGGACAGGTCACTCTGATGGGGACAGACCACTGGCATGGGGACAGGTCACTGGGATGGGGACAGGCCACTCTGATGGGGACAGGCCACTCCCCCCCAGGAGCTGCCTCCCCTCCATCCCGGGTGTCCCCCACGAGCCCCTCCTGCCCCACGGACCCCCATGGGCTGTGGGCATTGCTGGGGGGACCTGGCCCTTGTGGGGACCCCCAGACTGGGGCACCCGGCCCGTGGGGGGTCCCTCACAGCACCCGCGCTCCTCTGGCTTCGGGGGTGAGGGGGGACACTCCCACAGCAGCCCCGGGACCCTCTGCTGTCACCCCTGTACTGTCACCCCTGTACTGCCACCCCTGTGCTGCCACCCCTGTATTGTCACCCCTATGCTGTCACCCCTGCACTGTCACCCCTGTGCTGTCACCCCTGTACTGTCACCCCTGTACTGTCACCCCTGTGCTGCCACCCCCTGTGCTGTCACCCCTGTATTGTCACCCCTATGCTGTCACCCCTGTACTGCCACCCCTGTGCTGCCACCCCTGTATTGTCACCCCTATGCTGTCACCCCTGCACTGTCACCCCTGTACTGTCACCCCTGTGCTGCCACCCCCTGTGCTGTCACCCCTGTATTGTCACCCCTATGCTGTCACCCCTGTACTGCCACCCCTGTGCTGCCACCCCTGTATTGTCACCCCTATGCTGTCACCCCTGCACTGTCACCCCTGTGCTGCCACCCCTGTATTGTCACCCCTATGCTGTCACCCCTGTGCTGTCACTCCTGTACTGTCACCCCTGCACTGTCACCCCTGTGCTGTCACCCCCTGTGCTGTCACCCCTGTATTGTCACCCCTATGCTGTCACCCCTGCACTGTCACCCCTGTGCTGCCACCCCTGTATTGTCACCCCTATGCTGTCACCCCTGCACTGTCACCCCTGTGCTGCCACCCCTGTATTGTCACCCCTATGCTGTCACCCCTGTGCTGTCACTCCTGTACTGTCACCCCTGCACTGTCACCCCTGTGCTGCCACCCCCTGTGCTGTCACCCCTGTATTGTCACCCCTATGCTGTCACCCCTGTACTGCCACCCCTGTGCTGCCACCCCTGTATTGTCACCCCTATGCTGTCACCCCTGCACTGTCACCCCTGTGCTGCCACCCCTGTATTGTCACCCCTATGCTGTCACCCCTGTGCTGTCACTCCTGTACTGTCACCTCTGCACTGTCACCCCTGTGCTGTCACCCCTGTATTGTCACCCCTGTGCTGTCACCCCCTCTCCACGCACACCCCGAGGGCAGGGGGTGTCACCTCCCCCCACCATCAGCCCCCAGGTGACCCCGGCTGGGGTGGGCTCCCCTCCCTGCTCCCCCCCCGGGCTGTCCCGGTGTGTCCCCGTCTGTCCCCAGCCCTGTCCCCAGCGCCGGGCTCGGGGTGAGCGGCGGGGGCCAGGGGGGTCTCAGGGATGAGAGGCGGGGTCAGGGATGAGTGCCAGGGGTGGGGGGGCAGGAACGGAGCTGGGGGATCAGAGGTGGGGTCAGGGGTGGGGGGCTCAGGCGTGGGGGGCTCAAGGGTGAGGGGCTCGGGGGCTCGGGGCTCAAGGGATGGGGGGCTCAAGGATGGGGGCTCGGGGGGCTCAGGCAGCCGGCGAGGGAGGAGGGTCCCTGCCCCACCCGCCGGGGTCCCTGCTCGGGGCGGTGCCGGGGGTCGCGCCCCGGGCGCTGCCCCGGCCCCGCGCGGTGCCGCAGCCCGGGGCGGTGCCGGGGGCGCGGGGGCTGCGCTGCCCCGGCCCGGCCCGAGGAAGGAAGCGGCGGGCGCGGGGGGCCGGGCGCGGCGGGGGAAGTTTCTCCGCGGGACCGCCCGGGGCGGCGGAGGAGGCGGCCGCAGACTTCCTCCTCCTCCTCGTCCTCGTCCCCGTCCTGCTCCTCGTCCCGCCGCCGCTGCCGCCCGGCCCCGCGCCCGCCGCCGCGCCATGCCCCGGGGTGAGTGCGGGGCCGGGGCACCGGGCTTTGGGGCGGGGGTCCCGCGGCCGGGGGGCCCCGCCGGGCTCCGGGCGGGGGGCGGGAGGAGCCGCCGGTCGGGGCCAGGGCGGGGGCGGCGGGACCCGCCCGGAGCGGGACCAGGGGGGATAACGGAGCTGCCGGGATAACGGAGCTGCCGGGGAGAGCGGGCTGGGATAGCGGAGCTGCGGGGACCGGGGCAGCGCCGGGGATAACGGAACCGCCGGGGATAACGGAACCGCCGGGGATAGCGGAACCGTCAGGGATAGCGGGGCCCGGGGATAACGGGACAGCCGGGGATAACGGGGGACCCCGGGAGGAGCGGAGCTTTTGGCGAGAGCGGCTCCGGCAGCAGCCGGGACAGAGCGGGGACAGAAACGGGCCCGGCCCGACCCCCTCGGCGGGACCCCGGCCCCGCTCCCGCCGGAGCTGCGGCCGCACCCCCGCCCCGCTGCCGCTGCCGGCCCGGCGCTGCAGGGGCTGCGCGACACCGGGGGGCGCTGCACGGCCCGCGGGCCCCCGGCCCCGTCCTGACACACCGACCCCTGCACCGACCCCCTGCACCGACCCACCGACCCCCTGCACCGACCCCCCTGCACTGACCCACCGACCCCCTGCACCGACCCCCTGCACTGACCCCTCCCCCCCGACCCCCGTGCAATGAGCGCTGAGCCCCTGCCCCGACCA